>NC_138976.1:48258457-49458457 GCF_964341445.2 Mesoplodon mirus
TGTTTAATCCCTTAGCTCATTTTTTCTCATATCTCTTTCAAGAACGTATCATTAATATAATCATTTTATAAGGTTCAAATATGTTAAATACTTTATACAAAACCATACAAATAAATGAGCAATCCTAGATTTGAAGACATTTCTGGAATGACTAAGTCTGGTTTCTCTCTAATATACAATGTTTCTATCCTTGAAAAACTTCCTAGTAAAATGACTCCCATGACCTATGATTCATATGTGATTCAATTACAATTGGGGAACTTGATAACTGGAAACAAAGAAATTTATTTTCTAAATAATGTTCTTTATCTTCCTCAAACTCTGCATCACTGTTTCACTTCTTATTCAATGATTGCTAAGTAATAATAGCTAGTAACTAGTGAGCACCTCATAATGATCCTGACATCTATTATTATTATTATTATCATTATCATTATCTTCATGGTATAGCTGAGAACACAAAGACTTGGAGATGTTAAGTGATATATGCAAAGTCACACACACTGCTTTCAACTAAACTAAACAAAATGTGTGTATGTGTATGTGTGTGTGTATGGTTTGTTTTGTTTTGTTTCACTTCAAATGGTTCCAAGATCTCGAGAACTTTGAATAATTTTTACTTCATCTTTTCTTTTACCAGTCTCCTTTGGGATTCATCTACTTGTCCAGCTATGATATTATAACAAAAGAAAATTGGAATTCTATGGCAGATGATCTAAGGTTTTCATTTCATTAATGGAGAAATTTGGGACCAGACAAGGGATAGAGGAATATTCGGCAGAAATTGCTGGGGGAACAAGTAGTAAGCTGTGTATTGATTTTCTGTGGATCATGTTTGAGTGGTTGAGATTTCACTGCCCTGAAACAGGTTATATTACAAACCATTTATTTGTCAGGGTATGATTTTATTAGCAACCAGTTCCGGGCCTTGCATGAGAATGAATCTTCTCACAGTCTGAGCATAAAAGACTAATGAAATTCAAAATCAACACCGCATTTGAAAGCTTTAGCTCCGGATCAGTGAGGGGAGGAGGTTGGAGTTAATGTCCCATTCTGTTCTGCTCAGATGAAGCTGATAACAAGTACTACATGTATGGATGCGTTTTCATCTCCATCTGCTGTGTTGAGTGTTAGCTCTCTATTTATTCTAGCTCATCCCCATGTTTGTGCTGATGGTAAATAAAAGGTGTAGCACAGGCATGAAAGGAAAATAGTGATTTTAAACATTTTGGAAAAGAAAAATAAATGGTGGGGTTAGGCATTTCTTATAAAATAAGGGAAGTACAAAAAGACTTGTGAAGGCACTTAAAGCTAACTTAAACTCTCAGGGCCATTGGAAGTTCAACTTGCAAAAAAATCCCCAAAACAAAAAAAACTTTATGTAAAATTTAATCAAATTGATCAGAGCATTTAACATCTATATACTAATGTTTTAATGATATCCTGTTTAATGAGTAGTAAAAATGCTAAAATTGTTTTAAAAATTATTCTAGATTAGAAACAACAGGCTATTTATTTTATAAGATGATCTAAATAAGTCTATCTAATGCAGGAAAAAAAAAATCTCTTTAACTCTCACAGAATGTTTAAGGCTGTTTAAACAGTTGCCTGCCGGAATTTCTCAATTTATATAGGATCCAGGAATCCAATGGTAAAGAACTTGAATCCACCTCATATATAACTTCACACACCTGATATGTTGAGATGTATGTTTTATCTCAGGGGTGGAGTGCTGGATCCTGGACAGTTGTGTCTAGAGAGGGATGAAGAAGAAGGAAAGCATCATGGTGGACAGTGGTGCTGGTAGGGTCCATAGACTTAGCAGCAGCTCTGGGAGTTGTGAGTGAGCCCTGGTCACTGGTACAGTGTAACACTGCATTTGAATACATCCTAATACAGCTTCACACCAACTCTCACCTCTTTTTAAGTTTATTGTGAGGAGAACACTGATTTTTTTTTTAAAGGCTATTACTAAGAACCTGGTTACCTTGGCTGCAACACCCCGCTCAACACTTTAAAAAGTTGTTATCTAGAAAGGAGAGGTGCTTGCCTGCAGGAGAAAAGCAGAACGAGTTACAAAGCAGCAGGTGGTTCAAGAAGAATACAGCACCAAGCAGCAACAGCAGGAAAACAGTGACAAAGCTCACTTCATTGGTGGTTGAGTTGAGCATTGATGACAATTTCAAAGCTCTGGAGACAGGGAGGCAATTAACAGGGAGAGAGGTTCTCCAAACACAAATGACCACAGGACAGAAGTGGCCTGTATGAGTAACTGTGAAGACAAACCACCCCACCTTGAAGACTCCTAGAAAATTACCTAAGTGGGTAAGAACTGAGGTCTACCTCTTGGCAATTGGGAATTCTTAATGCCAATGATGTAAGTCCAACTTATTAAAGTGATCTTCTTTTAGATCTTCACACCACTGGGTCCTTGATCCTTACAAATGGTACTTCAGACTTTGCAGTCAGCTGATCCCTTGAGGGTTCATCACAGTAACAGAACCTCCTACCTGTCTGCCTTCACCTTGAAAGAACATAACCTGACAGGTTCAGAAGCCTACCCACAGGGATCTTTCCACACACAGAATAATTTACTTTTAGTGTACAACCTAGAGAATCATATTTTTTTTATGATAGTCTCAAAGCTTCTCAATTTCAACTTCATCTTTGGGTGTTTCTTTTATCTCCTTGCCTTAGTAGAATCCAGTTTTTACCTGAGGAATTGCTTCTTATCATGACCTCTGTAAAAGAAATAGCTGTGTATTCATAATTCTCATACCTCAGGGTCAGAATATGGAGCTGGTACCTATCATCTTACCATACTGCACCTCCTTGCTTATTATTGCCTTTTATAAAATGTTTAGTGTCTGGTCATTGAATATCTTCTGGCCTTCTTTATCCTGCTATCTGTTAATCACCCTGCCATTCATCTTGATTCAGCAAAGATTTGGCACCTGGATCACCATATTTTTCTTTACTAAACCTGGCATCATTCTGGATGATTTTAATATCAGTTTTAATATCTGAATGAATTAGCCATTCTAAACTTCCTTATCTCCAAACACTTTTTGACCCTCTATCTTAGCTACCCACTTACTTGACCACACGTCTGTAACTGTAATTCACATTTTTCATTCATCTGTAAAAATCTTTGTCAAGTATTACATGCTGCTATTATAATCTTTTAGTTTTTCAGTTTGCCTGTCTAATTACTCCCACTTCAGTCTTTTATAGCTTTATTGAGACTTTGAGTCTAACATCTCTTTACCTGCTCCAAATACATCATTCAGGTCTTTTTATCCCATCCTATCCATATTACTCATAATCTTATTATGTTGTTTTCCATTTCAAGAAACATCATAATATATTTGTTAAGGACATGGACTCTGTAGCCACAAAATCTGGGTTCACATTCCATCCCTGAAGCTTCCTAGATCATTAATGTGTGCTTTGATTTCTGTTCCTTAATATTCCCAATAGTAGTATTTATTTTACAGGGTTGTTGTAAGGGTGAAGTGACTTCACTCTTGGTTGGTAGTTATTAACATTACAATATTTAATTTATATATAAGCATTTATTATCATAAGTTTGACAAAACCACAAACTCCCTGTTCATCCTATTTTTACCCCATTCCTCTGGCACATCTCAAAACATGGATCAAACCAAATGATTCATTTTAACCATACCTCTACTGAAGTAGCTAATTCCTGCTGGAGGGAGTTATATATTTGGTACCAGTACAAATTCATGGTCACAAAATGCAAGGTCTTATGATTCTCTGGACATTCTATTATTTCTCTTTTTCAACCCACTCTCACCCTCTTCACTACAATTAGTGAAATTTTCACTCTCCCCAAATTCCTAATGCCTAAAATCACCCCGCCAAACACACACAGCTTAGTCAAGTGATGTCATCTTCTTCACATAAGACACTTAAAGGGCAGTGGGCCAGTAAGCATGAATTCTATTAACATCCCTCCACTAAACAAACCAGCTACTTCTAATTGTCATTTTCCTCATTCTTACCTCTTGTAATAAAAGGGATGCCCTTATTATTTGAAATCAATTCTGCCACCTGTGTTTTGATTCATCCCTCATACCACCTTCGAAAATACACTTTTTTTTCTGTTTATTTGTGTGCTTATTAACTACTGCCTCTAAGTTGAATCTTGCACATTGCTTATGAGTGTTTTCACATCCCTTTCTGCATCAGGAAACAAACAATTATCTACCCTAAACTGCCAGATGCCATTTCCTATCGCTTTCTTGTTCTCTCTGAAGAAAACTTCTGATAACAGTTTCCTTTATTCAGTCTTTTGTTCATCATTTCTCATTCACTGTTCAATTCACTTCAGCTTGACTGACAACTTATGATCTCAATACTATCATCAATGCAAATTAATTTTTTTTTCTTTTTTCTTGACTCGGGCAGCATCCATTGATTTTCTTCTCCTTCTCAGAATAATGTATTGACTAAACTTCAGTAACACTACACACTCTTGGCATCCTCACAGTGTTCCCTCTTATGGACTCATTCTCACCTGTGCAACTCTTACAAGTTGGAGTTCTTTAGGATTTGAGCCTGGATTCTCTTCTCAGTATATAATCTCTCCAAAATTATATCTCTTTCACTCTTTAATACTTAAAATTCGATGACTCACTGTTTTATGTCTTTAAGCCTGGATACCCTCTGAGGTCTAGACCCTTATATCCATACAAAAATCTCTTTTTGGAAGCTTCAGTGTCACTTTACACTCAACATATGCAAAAAGAATCATGATCATTCACTCTAAACCTGTATTTCCTTCTGTAAGTCTTTTCTAAATGAATGGCAACACCATCCATCTAGTTGTGCAGGTCAGAATATAAGTATCTATTGTTGAATGTCTCCTTTCCCCTCATTTCCCACATCTAATACATCTCCCAGTTCTCTTAGTCATTCTACCAATATATCTTGATTCCATTTCTTTCTACATTTTATTTATTATTCCCCATTCCAGGGCCAATCATCCCTCACCTATATTGTTTATATAACCCCTGAACAAGTTTCTCCACATCAATTTTTGCCCCTGTTCAATCAGTTCTTCTTAATGCAGTCACAGTGATTATTTGTCTTTTCAAAAAGCAAATTTTATGTCACTCCATTTCTTCTCCCTCTCATAACTCTCCAGTTGCTTCCAAATGCCCTTTGAAACAGTCAAAATCTTTAACATCACCTAAAAAGTAATGTATAGTCTTACCCCACCGTAAAGCCTACATCATTATTTCAGACGTGTCTCAAATTATTCTCTGAGCTCTTATTTTTCAGAGAGGTAGGGATTTTCCTTATGTATTTATTTATGATTTATTTAAAACAGCTTTATTGAGATTTTATATACAAATAATACACATTTTTAACGTGTATAACGATGAGTTTGGACATATGCAAACACCTGTGGTACCATCACCACAATCAAGATAATAGGCATATCCAAGACCTCCCAGAGTTTATTTTCTTCCCTTTGTGTGTGTGTGTGTGTGTGTGTGTGTATTTGTGTTAAGAACACTTAACATGAGATCTTTCGCAGTACACAATACCATCTTGTAAATTATAGGCACTATGTTGTATAGCAGATCTCTAGAACTTACTCATTTTGTATAACTCAACTATCCATTGAACAGCAACCCCCGTGTACCCCTCCATTCTACTTTCTCCTTCTATGAGCCTGACTATTTGATATGCCTCATATAAGTGGAATCCTACAGTATTTGTCTTTCCGTGACTGACTTATTTCACCTAATATATTGCCCTCAAGTTTCATCATGTTGTCGCATATTGCAGAATTTACTTCTTCTTTAAGACTGTATAATATTTCATTGCATGTATATATGACATTTCCTTTTTTCATGTACTTGTCAGTGATCATTTAGATTGTTTCTTCATCTTGGCTCTTGTACTTCAGTGAACATGGAGGTGTTCGCTGAACACTCCTTGAGTTCCTGAATATCTCTTGTGATCTTAATTTCAATTATTTTGGATAAATACCTGGAAGTGGGATTGTTGGATCATATGGTAGTTCTATCTTTAAGCTTTTCAGGAACCTCCATAGTATTTTCCATAGCACCTCTACCATTTTAATTTCCTCCAGCAGTATATGAGGGTTCCAGTTTCTTCATATCTTTGCCAACTCATTATTTTTTGTGATTCTTTTTTATAATAGCTATCTGTACAAGTGTGAAGTGATATCTCACTTTGGTTTTGATTTGCATTTTCCTGATGGTTAGTGGTGTTAACATCTTTTCATACACCAAATAATTTTGTTATAACAAGAAAACCAATGAATTTGAAAAAATTAATCATTTTTTACATTAAATACTGTGACTCAATTATCAACTTTAGTTTTGTAATATCAGTACTTAACTCTAATTAGGTTTAGGTCTATGGAAATATTTAGATTTTGCATTAGTTAAAATTAATATCTAATAGAGAAATGGCTTTATATTGACCTCAATTTGATGAAAATCTAATTAGGTTTTTAAATGTAATCCATATTTTAGAATGCATGTAATGACTTTTCTTTTTCTCTATTTCTGGCATAAATATTTTGTCACATTTTAGGAATGTCGTACAACAAAATAGGTTAGGGTAAAGGAATATATGGGCAATTAATATTAGTGAAAATCTTTGTGCTTATGTAAAAATCATTTTGTTCACACCACATTTTATAAAATAGAATACAATGAATATAATAAGTTAGAGAATTCAACAAGGTTAAAGATGATTTTAGAAATGTTTTGAAAACAGTAGCTTGTTTGTGAGTGTGGTTTGGCTCCCCGAATGCTTTCATGTATATAATGGTTCAGAATTAGGCACGTATCTTTTCAAATAGCAGTTCTGCTACTGACCCACAAAATGTATCAGGAAGCATACATAAAATCAGTACTCTGGTGTCCTTATCTGTAAAGGGGGAATAGTAATACTTACCTCAATGAGCTGTTATAAAGTTTATACTTAATAATGACTTTAAGCATTAAGCACAACCCTGGCCCAATTAAGTCCTAAATTGGGAAATTATTATTCTACCCCAAATGATTTCTACCTTGCTAGAATAGCACACTGAGCACAATAATCACTTAATAAACACCATACCATGCTGTGGCTACTCAATAAACATTATAATAAATCAGTGGCTGATCAATAAGGAGGAGAATATGTCTGTTAAGGCTTTTTATATGATATATCTAGTTTTATCAAAGAGCAGTAGAATACCTATCTGACCAGAACCTAATCAGCTTCATAAAAAATAGGAGGTATTGTCATATACAACTTGAAGCTTTCTTGATACCCCATTTTATTTTCAGATTTTAGAGGAGAAATGGTACATTCGAATTATGTTAAACCAAGCTAGATAAAACTGTAACATTTCCAGCTTCCATAAGCCTTAACTAATTCATTGGCTAGCCACATTGGATTTGTCTATATGGCAGAAAGAATGGCAGCACATAATCTTGTTCAAGTCTATGCCCATAATCTTGTGCATAGCAGGGCTAGGCTGACTGATGACCTTGATTGTAAAATCGAGGTCAGAATTGTTAAGCAATAAACTTTTACCTTCATGTATATATGCAATTTTGTTTTTTCACCCACATTTTGTTTTGCTTTATTGTCTCCCTAACTCATTTTTCCTCTGTTATTTGTGGTAATGCCTGCTCAGGATGTAATACCTGTATAATATTTTAATCTTTATCCTGAAAATTTATATATATGATTTAGTTTGAAGTACAGAATAGCTTCACGATAACCAGAGATTTGAAATACAGAAACGAATATTTAATACATTTCCGAGAAATGGATCTTAAGACCCTGCTTGGAAATTTAATCAAGTTTTTTACCTTAACTAATTCTTGGTTAAAGAACCAATGTCAATCTGGGAAGACTGGCCTATCTGACAGAGAATGCATATTAATCATTGAGGGACGAAGGAAGGAAGCACTTAGATATCAGTGTGACAGATAAAACATTCTCAGTCTCACAGTCAATCATAAAAGTTAGGAGATTTTTCTGAATGTACTGCAACTGGTAAGCTGAAAATCAGCCTGACAATTAAAATAGACTGTCCCCTGGCTTGCTCTAAAATGATATCCATTGCATAGAATTTGAGAAGTGCTAAATGTTAGCACATACATAAATACATGTAACAAGTTTTACACAATGCATCTTGCGTGGTAGAGGATCTATAAATACAATTTCCCTTAATGTTGAGGCAACTCCAACTGAGAAGTTCTATTTGTTTTTACAGTATGCCCCTAGAAGTTCATAACTGTGTCACAGCCTGAAAAAATATTGGACAATGCTGCCCCAGGGCAAAGGGAAGAAGCCAAGGCATTACGCTGTGGCATGTCACACAGCAGGCAATTTAAGATTCTAGGTTCTGAAATCCATCTCTTGAAATAGTTCCTAGAATAAATATAGGACATTTATTTCAAGAAATTCAAAACCAATCTTTTATCCTATCTCATTTATTCACACTACTCACCTGTGAGAAATGAGAAGGTCAAATAATACCAACCCCAGAGTTTTGATACATAGATCTGATAAGTGATTTATTCAGAAACATAATGTTTAATAGATCTCAAGGTTCTAATTCCCAAAGCTTTGCAATGTTTCTTGACTTAATGAATTAACTAATTTCTTTGTGAAGAGGGCAGTGATTAGTTCTTGTTTTACTGGCCCTTATGGATGAAAATGTGGTCATTTATCTTGAATGTGTTCACAGTAATGGTCACCTAGGGCCTTTTTGGGCTCACAGCTCAAATAAACAAATAAAGTCCCTTTTGGGGATTGCAGCTCTAATAAACAAAGTCCTGAACTAAGCATTAGCATTGCCAGATTTAAATCACTTTCTCTATTCAAGTTAGTTTCCTAGGACATGTGCACGGAAAATTCCAACTTTATCATGTTAGTGAAGAAGATTTCTAAGGATCCCTTTTGATGGGGTCTGAAAGAGCAACAGCATAACCACTGTTGCCCAGGACCCTCACTCAAATGAATAATAAATATAAACTTATTTAAAAATAAGATTTTAAATAATAAATGACTACGTTGCGTGGAAAGAGCAGGTTCACACATCCCATTAGAATGGCATTCATTATCTGCAGGCATTTCCACAGTTCTTGCTGACCTTTATTAAACCATCACTAACAAACTCCTTCAGGTGACTGGTAAAACATGTTGAAATGAAATGAAATGAGGAAGTTAATATCTGAATGTGGAGAGACATTGCTGTCTTTAAAAACAGAGAAGTTAAACTCCCAGTCAGTTTCCAAAGTGGAAATATACCATGCAAAAGTGTGCATAGCACAGAGCTTACCACTGTAAAGTAGATTTTGGAAATATAGCTAAACAGCCAAAGTAAAAAAAAAAAAAAAATTCCTTCTTAGGGAGAGAACTGTCAAGTTTAGAAAAAATTTCTGTTTGGCATCATAAGTTAGGGCACTACTTTAGTCATGGATTAGAAGGAGATACAAAGTGATAGCTAATGTAATTTTCATTACAAATAAATAGGAGTTTAGGAGAAGCTGAAACCTGTGGGAAAGATGGAATTAGGAATTTCTAGAGTCAATGATGTAACTGAAGGGGTTGTAAGAAAAGATACTTAATATACAGTTCCTTAAATCACTGATGTAAAATCCCTCTCCCTCTCAGGCTATGTATGTATGTGTTTGTGTATATGAAACGGACAATCAACTGACTGAGCCTTAAATGAAGAGAAGAATCATGGATACATGAGGCTTAATTGGGATGGGAAATTACAAGGAATCAGAATCATAAAGTCAGAAGCCATAGCAATCATGAAAATACAAGTCCATGGACATGTTTAGGAATCTTGGGAACAAGTAAAACATACACTTTTAATTGCCTTCTAGATAAACCTCGTTTTATTTTCCATTCTCAAGTAATATTTAGTTGGAATTTCCTTTTTTTGTAATTTTGAGCCACTTGAAAAACGATTTCTTTTGCATATCACCATCCTCTAATAATATATTGCTGGGCTTTGTTTTCTGTAGTTTTTTTTTTCTTTCACATCCCTCCCCCTCACGTCTGACCTTACTCCTTAATGACAATTCAGTATCATTGGTTTTAGCTGTCATCACAATCTTAATTAGTTCCTGTTTTTAGTCTCTCTGTGCTACATGCTTTTGTCCACAATGCCACCAGCTACCTTTCTTAAAATTTTAAATCATCTTTCCCTTTTTAAACAACTATGATAGCATCACTTCATAGCAAAATATTTTGATCTTTTCATTTTTATACTCAAGGGTATTTTGACTTCACTGTTTGACCCTTTGTTTTGTCTTTGCTCTGTTACTGGTGGAGAGAGTTACAACACCTTGTGCAAAGCAATAAAAAGATGGGTGCAGAACAGAGTGAGTGGTAGAATGTGTGCAATCTGGTCAGTAGAAACACTCCTAGGACATCTGAAAGCAATTTGGCATATTTTTCTCATTGGTTAATTACCACCTCAATCATAATGCATATTATTGGCATCTGTCTTTAATATAAAGTAAAATGAACAATAACCAAAACTTCTCATTATAAAAAATGAGTTCTGCAATATTTTTACTGTCAACCATTAGACATCACACACACACACACACACACACAAACTTATAATGGTGAAGTTATAAAGAGTAAAATTTGAAACTGAAAAAAAATCTAAGTGATGCATAAATTTTAAAATATATTTACAGAACATTAAGTAGGATAATGAAAATATAATAAATGGAAATGGTTTAATACATTTTAGTAAAAATTGATCAGTGTTGATATATATCTTAAGCATTAGGCTTGTTCTTATTAAATATATATTATAAAAATGCTGTCAGGGTCAGAATGGTATGTCTATTATCTGGTCATTCTCCTCATTGGTTAAAGAATTGCTTAAAATAGAGAATTCAAATTACTTTCCCAGCTAGCCTCAATCAACCTCCCCAGCAACATTTCCTAATTCCTCCCCAATTCCTTAACATAGTCCTTAGGACCCACACTGCTATAATCATATTGAGGGTCTTATTTGTATTTTCACAATCTCGCATTTTATAGTTCCTGAAACATCTCTTCAGAACCTCTTCATCTTCCCTCATTTTTCTGCCTGGCAAATACTTATTTACCCTGAAGGTTTGGTTGACCTCCATTACCACGGTCAGATTTGATCACTCCCACCTTAAGAGCATAGTACTGACATGATGGTATTCATTGAACAGATGTCCATTTCTCAACATATTCCATCCATCCCTAATCATCAATTTAATAAAGGCCAAGATTTAAGAACCAAGGTTTACACATTTGTATATTCCCCTCAATATTTTGCAAATATTTTGTGCACGTTCCAAAAATTTTGCTAAATAGCCAAAAAGCCATATAGTAGAATCCTTGAAGAGCTTCACAATGAATTACCATGTACCCTCTGGGAATTTTCTTAATCTCTTTGTACCCTAGAATTTATTTTTGTTTGTTTGTTTTGTTTTTCTCATTTTAAAAACGATGATGGTCATACCAACCTCATAGAATTGATATATACATGAATGTATGTATGCAAAGGACTCAGAACTGTGATTGGAATAACGTACGCATTCATAAATTCAGATATGTAAATTAATTTCATGTCTTGAATATTTACATCAGTCCTAACTGGAAGTAAGAATACACAAAAGTTCTTGAACTATCTACCAGCTCTGGGATTTCCTATGGCTGGTGAGTAAAAGGCAGACATATGAGAATTGTTCTGCTTTTGTTTACATATCCTGATACATTGTATAATGTGATTGGGATTTTAACGTTCATGTAAGCTGCAGTGGTAACTTCCAAATAATGGACTGTGGCACTAAAAATCAGAGAATTCAGTTGAAAGGAATTATGGTAGTGTTGGCTGTTTTCAATGAACTAGTTTGAAAGTTAATTATTTTTTTAATAGCTTTACCAAGAAAGTAACTCTTCAGGAAGCTTAGAAAGCATAATTTCTCTGACTGCTTTTCATCAAAGTCCTTTTACTCCCTGTTGTGCTGACCTATTAAAATGAGTATTGAATCACATGTTGAATGCAGAACTTCGGATAATTCTTTGCTAACAAGTAAATAAAACATTTCAGGGATAGTCACAAGGTTTTATTTCTGCCAGGTAGGGGCTCTCGCATTTGACAGTTATATCTTAATGTCAAACTGAAAGCAGACATTTACAGTGATTACTCAGTGCAGTAAGAAAGGGGACCTTTCCCTTCTAGATTCTTACCCTTTAAAAACACTCCTTCACTGGTCTCAGCTTTTGGCAAGGAAAGTCACTATGGCCAGTTTTGTGGTTGCTTCTCCATACTTGGTAGTAGTTGTTCTGGAGAAAGGAAAGGAGGAATATACTTCAGTGAAAGAGGGAGACTTATACTGGTGATCACTTTTATGAAAGAGAAAAAAGATGTTTGGACTCCCTCAGTTTTTTTGAGCATGACCTATAACAATAGTAATTCAGAAAACACTGTTATTCAGGCAATTCTATGACCCTGTAAGGAGGGTAACACAGATATCTGTCTTCAGGGAGGGACAGTAGTGGTGGAGGTTATGATATAAATAGAAATAGACATATTATTTCCAAAATAGTATCCCTCACCTTTTTAAAAAAAATCAGTTTATGAAATAGCTTATAAACGTGTTTGCACGAGTGGTTTTGTAAAGGGATTTATTTGAGAATTCATTCTTTCAGCAGTCTGTTTTGTAAGAGGCAGTGGCATATATAGATCTTAGAGAAGAAATGTAACTATCCTAAAACAGAGGTGAGGATGAATACCACAAATTGCCCTGGAATAGAATAACAACCAGATTTGAAGTTTATAAATGTTCTGGAAATTGCTCATGCGTCTTGGCCTCTGGACATTTTCCAAACCCTTCCAAGACATGTCTCTCCAGACAGAGGTGTAGCTTGCTTCCTATTCTCCTGTGAGGTGATGTAGCAGGAATATGGCTTGTCTGCCAATCTGCTAGATCCATATGAGACATCAGTTCAGAATGGAACAATATGCAGGCAACATGAGGAAATCCACACAGGAGTCTGGTTTTCAGGGCCATCAATAGCACTGGAGGTTTTACTGTACAGTGTCCAGCATCATCATCGTGAACTGCAGGGTAGTGCCCAACATAAGGGCAAGGAGGTCATAACTGGAAGAGCCTTCACACCTAACTTTGTGATCCTACTGACGAGTCTGAGAACATTTAAGTATCTTCTAATAAGTCTATTGTCTTCTTAAGCTAGTTAGTGGTGGTTCTCCTGCAACTAGAAGCCATGATACACTGAGATAGCAACAGGAACTCATACTTCTCCCAATTTCTAGAGTATATAAATGACAGTGACCCCAGCTTGAATGATATTAACTATGTATATATAAATGAATAGATAACTATGTGATACTGAATACGAACTTCAGAATTGCATTATTTCAAGGTCCTGGTGAAAGTAGTCCTTTGGACAAGTCACTTAAGCATTGATACAGCTTTTTGCAGCTCAGAAATTTGCTTTTAAAGTATCAATGTAAATAACTCCCTAAGCCCATAGTTATGACGGTTAAATAAAATGATTTTTAGAAAATGGTTCAAAAATACCTGGAACACATATAGCACTCAGCAGATTTTGGTTGCCTTTGCTGATGTAGTAGTAGCAATAATAGCAGTGGTGGTGGTGGTGGTGGTGGTGGTGGTATGACCTGATAAAAGTGTTTTATTATATTACCTCACTTATTCTCACAGAAGCCTCAGTAAATATTATAATTTCCAGTTTTAGTAATGAAGAATATGATGTTGCAAGTTTAAGTATCTCATCCCAAATCACACAGATTTGGAATAACAGTTGACATTTCTCCAAAACCTGTGTTGCCCAATTCCCCATATCGCTTACCCAAGTCAAAGGCCGACAAACACAAAGGTACGAGTCAGGATGCATCAGTGGTCAAAGCCTGCATGAGTGAAGAAGGAAGGCTCAAGAGTCAGGGCAGGTGCCAATTTGTCCCCAGAACTGGAGATCAATAGCTTTTAGAGGACTGAGTATGCTCCATGTACTGCTGTAAGCTCTTCCTAGGTATCATTTCATTTAATGATCACAAGAAACCAAGACCAGTTATATAGTAAATTAACAACCTTTTACAGGAAAACTGAGACATAACCACTTTTGCAGGGTCACAGAGCTTGCAGATGCTGGAGCTGGGAACTGAAGCTAAACTGACTTCCAAGTCAGTCTGTGTTGATTAAGCCAATGTTTTATCATCTCCACTTTGCTCTGGTTAGCAACTCTTTCTCTGGTGTCAGACTAACCCGGATTGCTGTGTTTGGTAGTTAAGAAGTGACAATATGTGAACATTTGCACTGTTTAAGGGGTTTGTTTTTGGCCTTTTGCTTGTTTGTATTTGTTTTATTTTTTGGTGTTCTTTTTCTCTTTGTTTTTAAATGGACATCAAAACTCTTTGTTCTCCGAATTGTCGGTTGCTGACGTCTTTTGATTTTGCTCCTAGGTTTTGAGCACCTACTATGAAGAAAACAACTGACAAAATGTTGATGGAGTAACATTATAGGGAAAAGTTGTAGGGGAGAGAGAAATGTGGCTGTTCCCCACAAGAATGGGAGGGAATAGTCTTGGGCATGGGGTGGGGGGTAGCGGGGGATGGAGCAGTGGAGACTGTTTGCCTGATTCTTGACAGTGCCCAAGGCAGACAACCAAACCTGGGTCTGTGCGGGGAAGCAAGGAGATAAAATCCTCAGTCTCACAAACAATTCTCAAAGCTCAAAGTTCAGGCTTGGCAAGGAAGTAGTGAAGAGTGATTTAAGTATGTGAATAATGATTTATAAAGTCTAATACATAGGAAACACAGTAATACTCTCTCATGGGTGTGTATGTGTGTGTGTGTGTGTGTGTGTGTATATTAGTGAAGTGACATAAAATCTAGGGAATGGAGAACACAGTACTTGATAATTTCAAGTACTCGTACATTTTAATGATTATTATTGATATTTCCATCATGAATTCTTGTTTCTGTGGAATGGATCATATTAAAGAGCCAAGAATAAACTTGTTTAATCTTATATATCTTAAGATTATAGATGTCAGTAATTCTTATATTTCTGTATATCTTAAGTTTATCACTAAATATTCCCCCTATTTTCTTTCCTGACTGGTCGTCTTCTCCCTATGTTCTCCCTAGACTATAGTTATCAGTCTAAATGGAACCTAAATTTTACAAGAAAAATAGCATCTAGGTTAATATGTAGAAAAACTTTGTGAGAAGAGTAAAAAGTAACTTTGTTTTTGATGCTTTGCGCTAAGTTGATGTCTGTATATATGGTGGCAATAAACTGACTTTTTTAGTAGTATAATTTCTGTCCAATTAAAACATGCTTAAAATATGCTTATTAGCATGTGTCTGAGTTATGTATGAATAAACACATACAAATCTTCCATTTGTTGTACTTGGAGCAGATGAAACAAATAGGAGTGCCTACAGCAGGTGAGAAATAGTCTGGCTGCAGTTCAACTACAGAGTGCACATGATTCTTACTCTTAAAGCCTTCATGTCATTAAACTGTTATTTATTGATCCTGCTGTCAAGGCAGCAAAGAAGAGTAATTTTTTTTTTTTTTTTTTTTTTTTTTTTTTTTTTTTTTTTGCTGTACGCGGGCCTCTCACTGCTGTGGCCTCTCCCGTCGCGGAGCACAGGCTCCGGACACACAGGCCCCGCGGCCATGGCTCGCGGGCCCAGCCGCTCCGCGGCACGCGGGATCTTCCGGGATCGGGGCACGAACCCGCGTCCCCCGCATCGGCAGGCGGACCCCCAACCACTGCGCCACCAGGGAAGCCCAAGAAGAGTAATTTTAAAGCTCAGAATGTAAAAAATCCCTTTTCTGATAGATTGTGCATATCCAGTGCAATCCATTTTCATATGATCCCAATTCTTGATTTCCTTATATGCCCAGAAGTAATGTAACCATAAATGAGATAAATGCATGAAGTATCTTCTCTGCTTTTTCAGTTGATAGTATCTTGTGTTTAATTCATTTATCAAAAGTATTAGTATCAGGAAAAGAGAAAATGTAGTAAGTCAGTGCCACATTAAAAAGATAATAAATGCTTAATTTTATCTTTTGATATCAATTTGTGACTTTTTTTTAAAGAAGAGATTGCTAATAGGAAAGATAGATATTATGGTGATGATTAAAATGATCTATTCCTCCCTGTTTTTGTTTTTATTTTTGTTTTGTCTTCTTCCTGTATATATTCTTTATTTCAACTTGTGGAATCTACAAAGAAGCAGCAGCAAACAGCTATTTAAATCAGGCTTGACCATGTGATTGGCATTGACCATGGAATGTGACTGAATGTGATGGGTGGTGCTGTGGAGCAGAAACCATGGGAGTCATTTATAGCCCAGCCATTGCTCTTTCTCTCTGTGCTACAGGAGGCTTTTCTCCTAGAGAGACTTCTGCAGATTTACAGTGTAACACAAGAACAAAAGAAATGTTCAATATAAGCTGTAGAGGTTTTGGGGATTGTTCTTTGATGCATTATAACCTTGCCTAAACTGACTGATAAAAATTCATAAAAAATATGTCTATACATTATGGGCAGCAATTCTTTAGGTTTCTTTATTGGGGTTTTGTTTTCCCCACAGCATTTGCTTCCAACAAACTCAGCTACCAATGTAGAATTAAAATGCTCATTGAATGTAAGTTTCCAGTACTTCAGTCTTCATTTTTAGATTAATACACAGTCTAACTTTTTGCTCCAATAAGCCTATGGTATTTAGATTTTTAAATCTTTTTGACAAGATAAGTATTCATTGTAGATATTCTGTCTGATGATAGGTATACATTCATGGTTCTCTTTAAAAATTACAAGTAGGGCCTCCCTGGTGGCGCAGTGGTTGAGAGTCCGCCTGCCGATGCAGGGGATACGGGTTCGTGCCCCGGTCTGGGAGGATCCCATATGCCGCGGAGCGGCTGGGCCCGTGAGCCATGGCCGCTGGGCCTGCGCAACCGGAGCCTGTGCTCCGCAACGGGAGAGGCCACAACAGTGAGAGGCCCGCATACAGCAAAAATAAAAAAAAAAAATAAAAAAAAAAAAAATTACAAGTAAACTGACACCTAAAGGAAAAACAAATAGAAAGCCCCATGTTATTTAATATCACTATAAAATTTATTTTTGTAGGAAAAGGACACATCCTTGGTTTTCTTTCCTCTCCAACTACCTCATTTGCATCTCCTTAGGTATTTTTTATACTTCCGCTGTAATCTGCTGAGCCAAATTCTCCTAATTTTATAGGACCCAGTTTAAGCTTTACTTTTTCATTAGTACACTTTTTTTCCCTCTGTATTCTCATAAATCACTGTAGCACTTTTAGCTGGTAATTGGTATTTAACATTTTATTACAAACTGATTTAATGATAACTTGGTTTGTATTCACATTATCTCCCTAAAAAAGTAATATCCCTGATGTCAGAATTCAGACCTTAATCTAAAGCACTCAAAATACTTAGCATAATACTAGACAGCGAAGAAATGGTCAATACATTTAAGCCTTAAAACAGATGTATACATTCTTCATAGTTTCAATCTCATCACAAAATAGTCAACACACTATATGTTCACTCCTCATTCTAACTCATTCTTCATCTTTCAAAGTATTAAGTAAAAAATATGTGTGATAAATATGGAGGAAATAGTTCTATGACTGGTTGAGAAATTAGAGTAGTCATTAATTGGATTTGACCAAAAAGGGTTCCTACCAATTCAGCTTCATTATTTTTATTTTATGTAACAAAAATTTATCAAAGTAGGCATAACACCAAAAATTGTTATTTATGTAAATAAATCTTTATCATTTTATCTAAGATGACATAGTATTGTAAAAGGGAAAAGCAATATGAGAAGATTTGTTATCTTAAAATTAAAGTGGGGCTTCCCTGGTGGCTCAGTGGTTGAGAGTCCGCCTGCCAATGTAGGGGACACGGGTTCGTGCCCCAGTCCGGGAGGATCCCACATGCCGCGGAGTGGCTGGGCCCGTGGGCCCTGGCCGCTGAGCCTGCACGTCCGGGGCCTGTGCTCCACAACGGGAGAGGCCACAGCAGTGAGAGGCCCGCGTACCACAAAAAAAAAAAAAAAAAAAAAAAAAAAAAAAATTAAAGTGAACTTACAATAAAATATATGCTAGAAATAAGGAAATTTAATAACAGCACAAGGAAAGGACAATGGATAATAATGTTAGGGGTAATATCTTAAGTTAGTATATCATATTTTCATTATTACCATCTAAATAACTCAATCTTATTAAAACTAAGTTAAAAATTGAAAAAAAATTTAAATATTGTTTACAAAGACTTGCACAATATTGTTGAATCTTAATTTCAATAGAAATTTTTAGATACATCTCTTTGAACATCACATGCAAATGTCAAAATATTGACTCAGTGAGAAAATATATGAGAAGGTATTTGGGGCATTAATTTATTTTCATTTGAATTGACTCAGAGTGAAAGTCAAAATATTTGTGTTTAGGAAAAGAAAGTAACTGCAGTTTTTGTTCCAAAGTAGTTCATTTAAATAGAAGCCTCCTACTTATGAGTGGGTTGTATTCTAAATAGTGATGTGTAAATCAATTATTTGAACATTGGAATGTATTTTCCCTTGCTGTAATGTAATAAATGGTGGCTTTGTTACTTATATAAACAGCTCCACAAACTCAGGGTGCGAATATAGTTAGACTTTCTTTTTTTTTTCTTTATAATTAATTGTCTAAAACTCTGCTCTGTTAAAGGGGTACCACTGTGAAATATCCTATAGAGAAGATGAGAAAAATAAGACTACAAACTGGGATGAAACATTTGTAAATCACATGTCTGGTAAAGCTCTTTTATCTAGAATCTGTAAAGAACTCTCAAAACCTAAGCTTAAAAAATCCAGTTAGAAAATCTGAGAAAGAGATATGGATGGCAAATAAACACATGAAAATATGTTCATTATCATTTACTATTAGTGATATGCAAAATAAAATCACTATGAAACATCACTGCACACTTATTCAAACATTTACATTTTTAAAAATGTGACAAATCCAAATACTGGTGAGAAAATGGATAAATTGGATCATTCATACATTTCTAGTGAAAATACAAAATGGTACAGGCAACTCTAAAAAATAATTTGGTAGTTTGTTATAAAATTGTACAGGTACTAACCAGACAACTCAGCAGTCATATTCTTGGGCACTTATCCCAGAGAAATGAAAACATACATTCACATTAAAACCTGTACATGAGTCTTCCTATTGGATTTTTGTAACAGTTCCAAACTGGAAACATTTGAATATCCTTCAGTGGGTAAATGTTTAACTAACTGTGCCATATTCACACCATGGAATTCTAGTCAACACCAAAAATAAACACAATACATGTAATAATTTAGATGGATTTCTAGGATATTATTATTGGTGGAAAACAATTTCTGAAGTTTAAAAACCATATGTTTTCATTTGTATAACATTATATAACGTTCTGGAAATTTTAATGGTAGAGAACACTTTAGTAGTTGTCAGGAGACAGAGACTAGGCTTGTAAATGTAAAGGGCCAGTATGAGGGAGTTCCCTAGTAGTGTTGGAAGAGTTCATATGTATGATGAAATTGTTTGGAACTATGTACCCATGTTTACACACACACAGAGGAATGCATGTAAAAATAATTTTAAAAAGTGAATAAGGACTGTAGTCGACTTAACGTTGTACTGAGGCCAGTTTCCTGGTATGGGCATTGATTCTGTACTACAGTTATATAAGATATCACCACAAGAAATCTGGGTGAAAGGTACTGTGGACTCTGTGTACAATCTTCCCTACTTTTTATGCATCTACAATTACTTCAAAATGAAATGTTAAGAAAAAGGGAAAGGAAATTCAGTATCTCACTTTGCCGATTTCTACCACCGTCTGACTTCTCCAGGAACCCCTAAGGCTTATACATTTCAGGGAGAGCATCTACTTTGATGCCACACACAATGGAGAGGGGACTTAGGTCTAGTTAGTATATTACTGCCATTGCTTCTTACCAGTATAGGGTGTCATTTTTAAAGATTGATCTTATATAGACTCGAGACAATTTTTCCTCAGTCTGTGATGGTAGAATGCAGGTTCTCAAGATTTTCTTTTCTTTAAATTAAGATTCTGATGATTCAACTAAAAACCCTCTTTAGGCTCACAAACCATGCTGAGCTGCTTCATTTCTCATACACTGGCAATTCTCAAAGCATCTAGCATTCCACGATGATGAAATCATAAAACTGTTAGCATTCTGTCTTTCAAACAACTACCATTTCATCAACCAAACTAGGGACCTCCTATTTTTTAATATTCTTTATATAAATCTACACAATAATGTCTCATTAGACACTCTATCCACCAGTGAGGCTATTTACCCATTCATTCATCTAAGGATACTTCCCAGTGGCTACATGCAATCTACAGCCAGCCTTATGAGGAGGCTACTATTTTTTTCTAAACAACCCCTCCCAATTGATATTCTTTGCTTCTTTACCCTTCTAGAATGATTACACTCATTTTATTATAGTGTGAATTTATAAAATATGTATGGAGGGAGAAGAAAGACACAACCATCAGTTTAAAAATTTATTCACTAACATGGTACGTTGGTATAGTCAGGATCCCAGGTGAATTGACAAAAGCCCATTAAACCCAGCTCTTGAGACTATCAAATAGCCACCAAATGGAAAGAAATATATATATGAATTGATTTTACCTCAATGCAAAGGACTGAGACAAAAAGGAAAAAAGTTTCAGGAGACTGATTTGAGTCTAAAAAAATAAAATCTATAGATTCAATGTATTTACATAATAAATGGCTTTGTCAAATAGTGAGTTCTCAGAAAATTTTTCAAGTAGTGGTTACGTATGTGTCAAGAATTTCAAAGAAGATATTACTGTTTTGGTTTTCTCTTTATATGCCCATTTGTGTTTGCTGGGGCTCTTGGTTTCAAATAACAGAAGTACTTTAGCCACTTCAAACAAAGTAGGACAATGCATACTATATTAAAAAGAAATATCCATAAAGATGAAACACAAGGATTCATTTGGATCTCAACTAGAGGTCCAACTAGAACCAAGCTCTCAGATGACACTGGAATTTTCTTTTGTTCAGTTCCTCAATACTGCATTTACTTCATTTTCTTTCTCTTTGGTAATCATCCACTTCTGCTTATTTAGTCCATGGGTGGGGGAAATAGAACTTTTTGTTTGTTTGATTTTAGTAGCTCCATATTTTATGATTTTGTGTAGCCACTTGAGACTAAATGGAATTTATCTTCTCATGAGATCATATATCCCAACTATGGATCCATCAACTATGGACAAAGAGTCAGTTTCTAGATATGGGTAGGTAAGAAGCCCAGTATCCTGGTCAAGTATCTGAGTAGTCTGGACTGTGGTCTATGTGTGATCTTTCAGACCGAATCATAGACAGTGACAAAGGTTTTAACTGGCAGAGCCTTATGGGAAAAAGCTGCCCCACAACACACATGGTACCTATCTAGGTTACTGCAGTCTCTGTAAGGAGTTACAGTCAAGGACTCAGGCCCCCCTGGCCATTTACACTTTTATGCACATCTCCATTCCTAGCCTAGGTGCCTCCATTGGGAGATCTCCTTATGGGGGGAAAGCTTGAAGACACCTTACTCTGCTCAGACTCAGTACTAAGTAGTTTTTCATGCCTAGCCCTTCTCCTCAACTCCCTCCGTGGTTCCTGAGCCCATAAAATGACAGCCACCTTATATTTGAAGCTCCCTCTTTAGTGAGAGTATCCTCATGTCTGTGCTGATCCACTGGACCCCCTGCTGCCCCCCACCCAGTGCAGTCCCATGGCAAAACATGGAACAGTGGAGGAGTCATTCCTTTCTCTAGCTTTAGCCTCTTACTTACCCTATAGCAGGAAGTAATGAAAGGCTTGCATGTTACTTTCATTTCGGCTTATTGTTTTAATTGACTAGTACTCCAACACCTGGTGGGTCAGCTCTGCTCTTGGCAGTATCTACTCCTATCAAATAAATGTATTGAGGGGACATGCTGGTTGTCTAAATATGACTGTTTATAGTACACGCATATAATTGAACTGCAGAAAGATTAACTCCTAAAAAAAGTGTACATGATATCACCCAGTTCTACTGTTATACAAGTTATGTTGCCTCTGGGGGGAAAAATCTTTCAAATTGTCTGAATATAATTATTACTGAGAAGATGTGAACTACCTATTCAGAAGGGGGAAACAAATGAGCAGCAGTGCAAGATTCTGTAAGCCTACTCAGAAGGATGTGCATGATATTTATTGCAACAATATTATCTATCTACAGAAAGATTGATAATAAATATTAAATCAATAACATGTGTGATTAAAAACATGCTTCTGAAGAGTATAATATCCTGTAATTAATATACTACTAAGAAGATACATGATCTGATGTCACCTTGATATCAAATTATTCATTTTAAATAAAATTGGCTTGACCTCCCATCTCTGTC
The DNA here is from genome assembly GCF_964341445.2 of Mesoplodon mirus. Classification (NCBI taxonomy): domain Eukaryota; kingdom Metazoa; phylum Chordata; class Mammalia; order Artiodactyla; family Ziphiidae; genus Mesoplodon; species Mesoplodon mirus. The sequence goes on from NC_138976.1 coordinate 48,281,041, forward strand.
CTGTGAAAAATCTGATACCCAGTATAGGATGTCTACTAGTGGCTTAAATTCTCATTTCCAACGTCTGTTCTTATCACTTTCTTGTTCCCATTTTAATAATAATTGCGCTTCCAGTAATGCCTGTAGCCTTCTCTATGCCTTATATTTAGCCAAATGTGAAACACATACCCACTTCCAAGATTTATTAAAGATACTGGGCACACTCTTTCTAGTATAATTTTAGATTTGATAGAAAATATAAACCATAGCAATAAAAATACAATATAAAATATTCCCCATTCTTAAAAATTCCCTGGCTGTGTATTTCCACAGAGGATTTCAGTGGACTTGCTTTTCTCTCTTGTTATCTCTCCTTCTCTTCAGACTTGTTTTTCATCCCTGCCCATTCAAGCCAGGCCTAGAGAATGTTACTTCTATATGCATCCATATGCGTTGGACATTTTTCTGAACAAAGGTATTTCTCTTCATGAGAAGAAATCTGCAATGGTCTCTTATTTATTTATTTATTTATTTATTTATTTATTTCCTATCCTGCTATTAGGGCATTCTCAAACAAGAGTTATAGTTAAGTGATGTAATCCATTTAATAAAGGTCACATTTGAAATGCAGTAGCTCCAGAATTAATAAATACTCCAATATGTGAATAGTGAGAGAGTGCACAGAATATGCATATCTATACAATGGGAAATGTATTAGAGACTGTGGCAAGAATCTTTAACTCAGTACAACAGATAAATGGAAAAAATATATATTTATTCATCGCTTTCTATGTGCCAGGAAGTATAAGAACATCACCTATTTTATTTTTTAAATCTCTACAACCACACTCTTCATTAGTATTACTGTCTCTCTTAACAGATTTGTGAAAACTGTCACCCATGGTCCTATACCTAATAAAATAACAGAACCAAGAGTCTAAAAAATTTATTCTGATTACAGAATCTACACTTGTATCCATAAATCAGGATTTTTTGGCTCTTTGTGAGAGTATTTCATTGATAGGATGGAATTTTTTAAATATTTTATTTCATGAAATCCAAAATAATTACCAAATGTTTAATTAGCAAAAAAAATATATTATTTTAATGTGATATCAATTATTTGTGTAAGATCTGTCCTACTCTGCAAAGTCAGTATATAACCTTCCAATTCTTAGATTTAAGGGAAAGTAATTTATATGCATTTCTCCATAGTAAAATATGCAAAGTCTTCAGGAAGACAATTAGAAACTGCATTGAGAAATGCATGTTTAGTAACAAGAAACATACTGAAAGTGCACAGAATGTCTTTCTTTTGTATATATTTTATTCCCTTCTTTGCTCTCACACACTTTATTATAACTCCTCTAGCTTCTAAATAAGATTGATTGGTGAGTTGATTACAGGGGTGCATGAGCACAGATTGTGGGAAGTCTTAGTGTGACTCGGTATGCCATAAACCAAACAGCAGGTGAGTGGGAAACACAGTTCCCCGACTCACAAAATATAATAATAAAAATGTAAATAAATAAACTAGCCTCCTTTATTAGGAGATAACCAGTATCAGTAATAACTCTGATAATATATAGGATTCAGTTACACATTTTCCTTTTATATACAAATTTTAAAATATTTATAATACACAAGCTATTATACTAGGCAGCATGGGAGATTTAAGTGTGAAAAAACAAGGTACTTGTCAATGACATCACCATCAAGTAGAGGAAATAAAATCGAGCACTATAGCATAGAGTAGAAATTAACAACAAATGTTTAAGATTATTTGGAAGAGAAGAAATTTATGTTTTCTGAGGTAATGATTTGAAGAACAGAGAAAAATTCTTAGAAGGGGCTTCCATGCACATAATGATGAAAAACAATGGCATTCAAAGTGGAAATAGCAATGTGAGTATTGATCCTCCCATTTTCACAACAAAACAGGCTTCTTCATTTCCTTACTCGCACTCAGTGTGGACACAATTTAGGCATCCATTGCCGTAAATACTCTTTTCATTCATCATTCTTTCCATCCTGTTCTTTTGATTCCTTAGTGTGTGCCAGTCACTACAATAAGCTCTGGGAATAAAGAAGAGAGAGCCAAAGTCTCTGTCCTCAAGGAAATCTTAATCTAGAGAATCTTTTTCCATGTCAGAAATGCCTCTTCAATTTTCCCTCCTGTCCATTTTGTGGTCACTGCTTTAGTATATGTTATCATCACCTGTTCACAGAACTATTTTGACCAACAGTTTCTTAGACTTCCCCACTTTACACCGACCTGTTGTTGAGGGTTTTCCTTGGTGCTCTCTGTTGGCAGGAGAGGAAATCAAGCCGCACTACTGAAATTAGGCAATCACTGAACAAGTACATGGACCAAAATATAGATGACAATTATGTGCATAAATGATAGCAGAATACATGAAAAAATATCCACATTATAATGTTCATTTCAGAGCTATTTCTAATGGTGAAATAAAAATATAATTCAAATCTCCATCAATACTATGGTGATATAAAAAATAGTGCATAATCGTTAAAAATGATGATACCATTTATAATTTCTGACCTAGAAAAGATGTGCATGATGTATTTTTAAACGTGTGTGTCTGTATGTTTGACAGAGATGAGAACCCTGAAGGAATATGTTTTAAATCACTAAAATTGGTTACTGCTGTGTCAAGGAATTATGGTTGGCAATTGAACATTCTTTCTAAGATCTTTATAATAATTCCTAAAAATCCTAATATAAATAATATTTATTGATTTATATATAAAACAAATATATTCATATTATAAAAATGGAGTTTTTACATAAACAAACATATTAAAGCAACACTATTTTGTATAGTTAATGATATAACATTGGAGGTTATGTATACATAGGAAAATATACTTAGCAGTTTTTTAATTTACTTATCTGTATTATAAAAAAATTCTGGCACTGTTTTTGGTTAGATTATCATAATTGCATATTAAACACTTTCATGGAGCTGGCCTAAATTGCTCAGCAAATTATAGGCATTATGATTTAGTTAAAAGTCTACTAGATATAAAAACCTGAAAAAAGATATTTTTATAGATTTAGCCTGTGAAGATCTCTTTATTTCTCCAAGGAGTGTATAAATATTTAAAGATAAAAAGGCTCTCTAACTGTAACAGATGATTTAGGTAAAATATTTGAAAAAACATTTAAATGATAAATTTTTCTGACAGTGATCAGTAATACCAGGTTTCACATAACCAGGGGAAAAATTAGCGCCAGGCAGAAGTTTAGCTAATAATATGGGATCACAGTATGAATATTCCTGGGGATAATTTTTTCAAATTGTGTCATATTTTATCTGGGTTATTTTATCACAGAGTGAAAAAGTCTAATTTGTAAAGAAATCCTCATGAGGTGTTGGGAGGCTAAAAGAATCAAACTCTGAGTATACAAAGAGCCAAACAAGATCCACATGAACTTCTATCAATCCTCCAATCCTTTTCATAGTTTACATTATTGGGTGTTTTATTCTTTTCCCATCATTCCATTCAATTTAACTCTGGGTTATACTTGGGATTATGATCTGGTTAGATTCTAACTCAACAAACATCACAGTATTCTTCCACAACTTCCTTCCTTAGTTAAAACTCGACAGTTTCCAAGTTCAGTTTTGTCTCCCATAACGGCTTCCTCACTTTCTTTCATGACTTTTGCCACTGTCATAACTCAAGCTCCTCTCTTTTCTTTCCTTTAAAGACCTCAATTACCCATATATTAGGTCACTTGGCATTGTCCCACAGTTCACTACATATTTTTTTTCTTTGTGTTCAACTTCAGTCATCTTTTTTCTACAGTGTCTAATCTTCCATTAATGCATTAATGCTCTCCAATGTATTCTTCATCCCGGACATTGTAGTTTCTGTCTCAAGAAATTTGATTTGGGTGCTTTTTTTTTTCAGTAGCTCTAAGTTTTTAAAATATATGTAATACAGTTACAATACTTGTTTTAAAGTTCTTATCTACTAATCTAACATCTGTGTCAGTTCTGGATTGGTTTCAGTTGGTTGCTATTTTCTTCATTATGGTTGATTCATCGAAATAGAGACTATAGCCTCCCAGATGAAGCTCAGCCACAGAGAACTGAAGTGATATGTCAGATTGGTAGAGTATTCAAGAGTAATATTCCATGAAATACATGTGAGGAGTTCTGTATGATCTTGGAGTGGTTTTGGAAGACTTTTTGGTTGAGGAAAGACTAGCTGGCTACTCCCTTAAAGTTCAAAGTGCTTATTTTCCCCGGTGGCAGGACACATATCATTTGAATAATAATGAAAAGCAGAAGAATTTATGTTCCTCACTTTTCTGTTGAATTTTTAGCACAATAACAGCTTGAGGAAAGACGTAGAATGATGTTCATTTCAAACAGTAAAACATTGAGAAGTTAATTTCTAACTAAACTAAAACCCAATTGTGTGCATAAAAATGGTTAGAATATAATGATTCCTTGGCAAGTGAGAAAAGGGGAGAACTTTGCTGAAGAAGTGTTTATCATTTGTCTTTTGTTTGCACATTTATTTCCTCCCTATATGATTCTGATAGAATGCATCAAGGATATAATTCTCTTTCTGGTGCTTGCTTTGATGTTATCCCTACAAACAGAAAGGATAGTGTATGTTTCTGTATAAACAGGTCAAAGATGGCCTAGAAATTAGTTCACATTATGCTGTCACTTACATCATATTACAAGATTCTTACAATAGCTAGGGTGTCAGCATTGATGTGGACTCACTATGCCCATTTTATAATTGGTGGATGTAAAATTTGGAAAGGTTAAGAGCTTGCAATCATAAGATAAATCTATGAAGGATTTATAAACAAGCCCAGAATTTCCAGTTTCAAATCCAGTATTCTGCCCTCTGCCTCAGCCATTTTTTTAAGTTTGCATGTTAGAGGCAGTAGGACTTCTACTGTTTTAGATAACATCAATGAAATACCATAATTATACTCTTGATTATGTTTAAGATACAAAGAAACTTTAGTCTACATTCATTTTTTTAACTAACAGCTTCAGTTTGAATATTAATTTTATTTAAATAATGTTCTTAGAAAGTTTAGAGAGAAAATTAAAATGACTTTATGTGCAGAATACAATCTCCATTTGCTTTGACAACTCTTAGTTCACGTATGCAAAATAAGTCTACCTTTTTGTATACAAAATTAAGATGCAATGCCAGGATATCATTGACTGCTTAATTAAGCAGTTAGGATTGTAGTGAATCATGGCACAACTTACCTTAAGAGGTGTGAGCAGACTACATCACAGGCTATGATACAGTAAATAGTCATTGAGTTCAGAATACTTCCCACATAATAAAACATAAAGCATATTTGAGTGCTAAAGCTTCATTCATTCTTAACATTGTAGATGCATTTAGAAAAAAAGAAAAACCTTAGAGGTTACCTACTTTTCAAGACTTCACTTGGTGCACATCATATAGAAGGACTTCCATATGCTGACTTATTACTTAAAACAATGAAGTCCCCAATAGAAAGCATTTCTTTGCTTGGAGTGTCCTTTAATGTACCTGTCTTAGGAAGCTTTGGTGGTGGTAGGTAGCTGGCTGAGGGTTCAGGGAGATAGACCCTGCCTGTGTCTCTATCTTTCTATTAGAGAGCTATTGCCTCTCTCACCTTATCTGAGAAGGGATTAGAAGACTGGTCGCATTGCATTAGCATGGACTTTGAAATGACAATCTCGTAATCAAATTCCAGTCTCAGCATTCATTTCCCGGTAAATTAGGGCAGGGTACTTAATTTTTCTGAGAGGCAGTTTCAGCAGTGATACAATTATATCTGCCTCATAGACAGGAGTTAGATCCAGATTTTATGGGACCTAAAGCAATACTTTTGGGAGTGCTCTTTAAGGAAAATGATACAAATAGGAATGATTGTGAATATTTATTTAGAATTAACAAAGAAATCACAATAGAATAGAAATTTGAAGAAGCTGACAAATTCATCATACATTAAAAAAAATTCAACTCTATAATTAACTGCCAGGCATATCATTTATTGTACTTTTTCTTTGGCTTTGGCTATATATTTTCTGATTAGTTCTTTATAACACTTCTAAATTATTGTTTTCTTTAGAGAGAATGGTATTCAATATTTCCACTAGCATGGTTGATTTTTTTTTTTTTTTTTTTTTTGCGGTACGCGGGCCTCTCACTGCCGTGGCCTCTCCCACTGCGGAGCACAGGCTCCGGATGCGCAGGCTCAGCGGCCATGGCTCACGGGCCCAGCCGCTCCGCGGCATGTGGGATGTTCCCAGACTGGGGCACGAACCCACGTCCCCCGCATCGGCAGGCGGACTCCCAACCACTGCGCCACCAGGGAAGCCCATGGTTGATTATTTTTAAATTAATAATGACAATTTAGAAAAGGTTCTTTCAGTTTCACAAATAAGTATTGATTATGTCATGTGGATTTTAAAAATTATTTTGAAACTTGGGAAACTTCCATTGAGTTTCTTTTGTATATGAAATATTTCAGATATACTTTCTGTAGTATTGCTATAGGTTTGTGTCCTAGAAACATAGGAATTTTATTAAATTTTATTTTACATAATTCTCATTTTTAAATTCATGATGTTTTTGTAGTCACATATATTACTGAGTATATGCCTGACAGAGAGAAATTCTCCTCTGATTTAGGCGCTGATGAGAACTAAATACTCTTCTTACAATTTTATACTTCTTATGACTAAAAGAATATTCCAATAACAACAACATCTTTTTAAAAATATTTATTTATTTACTTGGTTCTTCTGGATCTTAGTTGCTGCACGTGGGCCCCTTAGTTGTGACATGTGAACTGTTAGTTGCAGTATGCATGTGGGATCTAGTTCCCTGGCCAGGGATCGAACCTGGGCCCCCTGCATTGTGAGCGCAGAGTCTTAGCCACTGCACCACCAGGGAAGTCCCAAATCTTTTGAGATCTGTCCTTTTCATACCTCTATTATTTACATATTTCTTTTGTTGTGTATCTTGGGACACATTTATATCCCATCGTGATCTGTGGCTGTAAAAGTTTGTGATATGGTGATGGGTGACTCAGCACAGGGCCCTTAGGGGTACCCACCATTCCTATACAGTGGATCCAAAATGCCTTGACGGTACATGAAAGGGATTTCATCTACTAAATACAAAGTTTATGTATCCCCAACTCAACTTCTGCTACCAGCTAGCAAAGATGCCCATGGATGCTTCAGTGTTCCCTGACACAAAAGGAGAGGTGTGACAGAGGGGAAATGCTTGAAGAGATTATCAGTCTTAACTAACTGTCAAAATATTTTTTTAACATCTTTATTGGAGTATAATTGCTTTACAATGGTGTGTTAGTTTCTGCTTTATAACAAAGTGAATCAGTTATGCATATATATATGTTCCCATATATCTTCCCTCTTGCGTCTCCCTCCCTCCCACCCTCCCTATCCCACCCCTCTAGGTGGTCACAAAGCACCTAGCTGATCTCCCTGTGCTATGCGGCTACTTCCCGCTAGCTATCTATTTTACGTTTGGTAGTGTATGTCATGAAGAACCTAGGGGTAAGAGAGGAATAAAGACACAGACTTACTAGAGCGTGGACTTGAGGATATGGGGAGGGGGAAGGGTAAGCTGTGACAAAGTGAGAGAGTGACATGGACATATATACACTACTAAATGTTGAAATATCTTAACTGTATAAATTTAACATAGGGCCATATGAAACAATGGCTAGGGTCTCACCTTTGAGTCTTTGTGAGCAAATGGCTCTGAAGTTTAAGATTCATTAGGTACATGGTAAATCTTCTGGTTTAATGTTTACTGAATGTGTAAATTAAAGAACGTATTCAACTGTATATATTTTGATATCCCCACAAAAGCTACTGACATATAATGCAATAAAGGAATACCACCTATTTTTCTATTTCAAATTCAGAAATTCTTATGCTAATTAGAAACAAGGCTCTAGATACAATATTAATAAGATTCTTCTTGGTCCTCATCATCAATAAAGAATTGACCAGATATTTCCAGCTTAATTTTTTAAGTCAGAGAGTAACATTTTTTTTTTTTTTTTTTTTTTTTTGCGGTACGTGGGCCTCTCACTGTTGTGGCCTCTCCCATTGCGGAGCACAGGCTCCGGATGTGCAGGCTCAGCGGCCATGGCTCACAGGCCCAGCCGCTCCGCAGCACGTGGGATCTTCCCGGACCGGGGCACAAACCCGCGTCCCCTGCGTCGGCAGGCGGACCCTCAACCACTGTGCCACCAGGGAAGCCCCAAGAGTAACATTTTATTAAAATACAACCATATACATTTAAATTATAAACCTCAGATTAACAATTGATTAAAATATACAAACATCTTGGTAAAATTAAGTATTTTCCTATTTTTTCTGAATTTTTTTTGACAATTTTATCATGAAAAAAAAACCTGTAATCATTTTACATCGTCTAAAGAAAATAATTTAATAAACCTATTAGGGCATTATTGAAGGTTTTATTATCCTGTAATAACTCCTTAATAATGAAAACATTCTCTTGAAAAGAATTTATTATTATCATTTTTAGAGGTCTAGCTCTTGTCGACTGAAAAAGATACACAACCTAAAAGTTGAGAATTGTTTTATTTGGCAGACAGAACTGAGGACTTAAGCCAGGAAGATAACTTCTCAGCTCTGAGGGATGCTCTGAAGAGATAAGAAAGGAGACAGGATATATAGGAGTTTTTGCAACAAAACCATGCAGTCTGAACAAGACACCAAAAGATTACTGTTAATTAAAGAAAAACAGACATCTCAAGTTAATGAATTTAGTGCTTTTCTATGTATGGGAACATGCAAGAGTCTGGGCTCTTTAAAATCATTCCTTTGATATGCACCTCAGCTATCTAGGGCCAGTATCCTGTTCTTTTCCATCCTGAATCCCCTTAGGGTACACAGTCTGGGGCTGCTGAAGTGGCTGATGGTCGATGGCTTGATGGCTGCAACATCCTTTGTTTACTGATATGGTGGGTGACTTTCTTCGTAGACAATCGCCTGGGTGATGATTTTGCATGAATTCCAGAAATTCTCTAACATTTTTATCAGCTTCTTGAAATTCTGAGTGTTAGAATTTGCCATTTCACTTGATAATCAATTTGAATTCCATTTCCATTATATTTTGTGATATCTAATATATAGAAAAGTTAGACTGGTCAAACAGACAGGGATACACATTATTGTAAAATAGGGACAGCTGATTTGGGGAAGAGTGTATCAGTCTGCTTGGATCACCATGCCAAAATACCAGACTGGGTAGCTTAAACAACAGAAAATATTTTGTCACAGTTTTGAAAGCCAGAAGTCCAAGGTCAAGGTGCAAGCAGAGTTGGTTTCTGGTGAGAACTCTCTTCCTGACTTGTAGATGGACACCTTCTCATTGTGTCCTTACATGGCCTTTTCTCTGTGAATGCATAGAGAGAAAGAGAGAGAGATCTTTGGGGTGTCTCTTCCTCTTCTTATAAGCACACCAGTCCTAAAGTGTTAGGTCTCTAGCTTTATGACTTCATTTAACCTTAATCTTCTTTAAAAATTCTATCTCCAAATACAGTCACGTTGGGGGTTTAGGGCTTCAACATATGAATTTTGAGGGAACACAATTCAATCCATAACCAGGACTAATATAACAAATTCTCAGTTTATTAAAAATATGTTCATATTAATGTTATTTTGCTCTGAACTCTGCATAATGAATATTTAGATAAGAAATAGCCACTGTACTGTAATTTTTCTTTCAACATGTTACATACTCACTCTTTTCTCTTCTTGTCTGCATGTGTTCTAAAGAGAAGTCCCATGTAATTCTTATCTTTGTTCCTTTATAACCATAATTCTTTTTCTCTTCTTTCGAGATTTTTCTCTTTGTTTAGTTTTTTTGCAATTTGATTATGATACACCTAGGTGTTTGTTTTTTGCAGTTTATCCTGCTTGATGTTCTCTGAGCTTTCTTGACCTGTAGTTTGGCATCTGTTACTAATTTTGGAAAGCTCTCTGTCATTATTTCAAACAGTTCATCTGCACCTTCCCTCTTTGTTCTCTTAGTATTTCTATAATATGTATGTTTTACTTTTGAAATTGTCTTACAGTTCTTGCATGTTCTGTTCTTTATTTTTTTCATTCTTTCTCTCTTTTCATTTTAGAATACAGAGTTTCTACTGACATATTTTCAAGCTCACTAATCCTTTTTCAGCTGCGTTCAATCTACTACTGGACCCATTAAAGGCATTTTTCATTTCTGTTGAAGTTTTTTTTTCTAGCATTTATTTTTACTCTTTCCATCTCTCTGCTTATAATACCCATCTCTTCTTTCATGGTGTTCACTTTTTCCATTAGAATTCTTCACATATTAATCATAGTTATTTTAAATTCCTTATCTGATAATTTCAAAAGCTGTGTCTTTTCTGAGTCTGGTTCTGATTCTTGCTTTGTCTTTTTGGATTGCGTTTTTCTTGCCTTTTGGTATGCCTTGTAATTTATTATTGAAAACTGGGTAATAGCAACTGAGATAAATAGGCTTTTAGTGTGAGGTTTCATATTAATCTGGCTGGGCATTGGACTGTGCTTAATGATTACTATAGCTGTAGGTGACAGAGGCTTCAAATTTAAGTGTCCTTGTTCTTGTCTTGCCTGTAGTCTTTGGACTTCCCCATCAGTTGCTCCTCAGTTAGTCTGTGTCTTGCAGTTATTTTTTTTTGGCTGTAAGCCACCGTTATTACACAGGAGTCCTTTTGGTGTGGCGGTAAGGTTTGAAGGATGGCAACAATTCTATAATCCTATGATTGCATCTCAGTCTTTTAGGGGGTAGGCCTGTGCACTTAGACTGTATCCTTCATAGGGATTTCTTAGTTCCCCTTCTGGTAGAGTAGGCCTTTGTAATGGAGAACACTATGGGCATATTTTAATGGTTACCTTTGCCCTGTCCCTGCCAGTGTCATTAGGGACTATTTCTTGGCTGTTCATCTTGAAAACCTGGTGAAATCCCTGGATATAAAAGCCTGGAAAATGTAGCAGCCCCTCACAAGCCCCATGGGTTTCTCACTCTCAAGTCAATGCACATTAGCTTCCAGCAATTCATTAAGAGAATTTCCACTTAAATATTCCTACCAGTTTATGACTCCAGGGCATTCTCCAATAAACAGATCTCAGCTGTGACTCTGGATTTGCTTGTCTCCAGATTTCAAGGCAGCAGTTTGCCCTGTGACCTCAATCATCTGATGAGTCCAGGAAAAGTCATGGGTTTTCAGTGAGTTTTTTCCCCTCATATTCTTACTAAAGATAGGAGTAATGACTTCTAAGCCCTTTACATAAATGTTGGAGCTGAAACCAGAACTTATATTGAAATTTTACCTCTCAAAAAGTTATGCCAACTTATAAATTATAGTGTATTAATTTTTAATAATAATAATACATATCACTTGAGAACTTAGTTTGCATGAGGCATTGTGCTAAGCATTTATATGTCCTATTTGATAGAAACAAAATGCAAAGTGGTTGAAGATACGTAGTTTGGAGCTGGGCTGCCCGGGTTGCTGAATCCAGGCTTTATCACTACTATGGGACCTTAGGGAAGTTACTTTTCTGTACCTCAATTTTATCATCTGTTCATGAGGATAATAATAAGACCTACCTCATAGAGTTTCTATGAGGATTTAATGAGGTAACACATTAGCAGTGCCTCCTACATTGTGAGCGCTATGTGCTTGCTATTATTACCTCATGTAATCACATGATAATCCCCTGAAATGAATATTCTTTTGACAGAGAGGAACAAAGCCACAGATGGTTTAAATTACTTGACTAAGTGCTCTTCAGTAGCCAGTCCAGATTCCTAAACTGTACCTATGACTTAGAGATAATATAGAAGAAAAATCCCCCATCCTAATTTTCATAATTGGCCACACAATTTTTGTAACTTAATATAATGCTCCTAGCCTACAGAAATGAGTTAATGCTATTTAGAAATTAATTTTTTATGTATGTGTAATCCAGATATTGTAGATTAGTTATATGAATCTCAGAGCCCAGCCTAATGTGCACAAGTTTTGATCAGTAAAAACAGTCTTTGTTGTAAAAAATATGAATCTGAAAGTGTACCGATTGGGGCTCCTGCAGTGTCCCAATACTTTACCTCATCTGGCTAAATATTTGGTTTTTACAAGACCACTCATCAAATATTGAAATGATGGATAGCAAGATCATGCAGGGCTTATTGAGGGCCAGGCAATCTCAAGTCCCTCCATGTGTTCCTATTCGGTTCCCCAGGGAACCAAAATATTTATTGTTTTCATCTGATTCATCTCTTTTACTTTGGAACTTTCCTTCCCATTGTTTTTTTTCTGTTTGGGTACCTGTGCTTCAAATCAAGCAAGTGTGTTTTTTTTAAAACCTCAGCTTGTACTGGCACTGGGAGTACCAGACAATCACCAACATGATGAACAGGTTGTACGAATAATCAGTATTTACAGCATATGAAACTTCCAGCTTTCAAATGCCTTTGTCATTATTGGCACAAGATGCCTCTCCACAAAGTTTTGTGCTTGCTGGTAGATTTTAGAGGTTGTTCTGCTGTCCCAAATCTAACAGAAAACTGCAAAGTATGGTTTTCATTCTCAGGCAAACCATAAAACCTACAGTAAAAAAGAACAAAACTGCCAAACTCTTCTGAGAGGGATTCCCACTTGGTGAATCTTTAAAACCTCATAAATCCAGAAGTATATTTATTGCCTTTGATGCAGTTCTCTTCCAGGGGACTCCCCACCTTCCTCAGTCTCTTAAGTTCTGTATTACCCTTCTTAGATATACTGCACCCCAGTAGGATTTCCCTGAACTTTGGTAAAATCCCCACATACTAATAGGTCTTTCATTCCAATGGATATTCAGACCTCCTTCCCAAGCATTCGATTCCTTAGAATTTGGCCCCCGAATCCATTATTGTTTCAATATGTCTCATTATAACTTGAAAGAGACACAGTACTTAAACAGTTTTGACTTCCTGCTTTTTTTTTTCTTTCCAGAAAGCATTACTCACATTCGAAAGAGGAAAAAAAAAACCTAGTTTAAGTAAAAATGAGGTACTGTGGTATGTGTCTGTGGGGGGGTGAGAGAGGGGTGCACATGCTTTCAAGTATGTATGTACCAAATGGGATATTTTGACTGAGAAGAGGGATGAGGCTTTTATTTTCTTGGTGTGTTAAGTTAGGTGCCATCTTTCTCCCAGTAAATAAGTTTAAACCAGGAATTTCGTTAAAGCCAATGTGTCCCAAAAGGTAGCACATTATCCCTGTATATACATTCAAATTCAATTAATTTGTATAGTGAAGCTTGGAACTCCCCCAGCGAATAAAGGGTCTTAAATACTTATCTAGTTAAGGTCAAAACATGTAAAAATAAATAAAAACGTTTGCTATAGACAAAGGTGGATGGGCACTGTGGGTGGAGTTGATGGATATCTCATTGAAGATAAGATTGAACCCAGAATGTTATAAAGGAAGGGGAAATACTGGGAGTGATGTGGATTCAGAAATAGGACTTTTTTTTTAAACTGAAGTATAATTAACTTACAACATTATATTAATTTCAGCTGTACAACATAGTGATTCAATATTTTTATGCACTACAAAATGATCACCATGATAAGTCTGGTTACCATATGTCACAATACAAAGTTATTACAATTATTGACAATATTTTCTACACTGTACATTAGATCCCCATGACTTATTTATTTCATAACTGGAAGTTTGTACCTCTTAATCCCCTTTACCTACTTTTCCCATCTCCTCATCCCCTTCTACTCTGCCAACCACTAGTTTGTTCTCTGTATCAATGGGTCTGTTTCTGTTTTGTTATGTTTGTCATTTCTTTTGTTTTTTATATTCCACATTAAAGTGAAATAATATGGTATCTGTATTTATCTGTCTATTTTATTTCACTTAGAAAATACCCTCTAGGTCTATCCAAGTTATCATAGATGACAAGATTTCATTTATTTTTATGGTTGAGTATTATTCCATTGTAAATATATATATCTATATTTGGCTATTGTAAATAATGCTTCACTGAATACTGGGGTGCCTATAGCAAAGATAAACAAATGAGACTACATCAAACTAAAAAGCTTTTGCACAGCAAAGGAAACCATCAACAAAAAGAAAAGACAACCTAGTGGGAGAAGATATTTGCAAACAATATACCAGTATACCTCATTTTATTGCTCTTCACAGATACTGCATTTTTTTTTACAAATTGAAGCTTTGTGGCAACCCTGTGTGAAATAAGTCTATTGGCACGATTTTTCCAAAAGTATTTGCTTATCTTGTGTCTCTCTATTACATCTTGGTAATTCTTACAATATTTCCAACTTTTTCGTTATTGTTTTGGTGATCTGTAATCAGTCACCTTTGATGTTACTACTATGACTTGCTGAAGGTTCTAACAATGGTTGGCATCTTTTAGCAATAAAATCTTTTTAAAATTAAGGTATGTACCTTTTTTTAAAGACATAATGCTATTGCATGCTTAATGGACTACTGTATCGTATAAACACAACTTTTATATGCACTAGGAAACTAAAAAATTCATGTGACTCACTTTACTGCTATATTTGCTTTATCGCAGTGGTCTGGAACCCAACCCTCAATATTTCTGAGGTATGCCTGTAACTGATAAGGAGCTTAAATCCAAAATATGTGAAGAATTCATACAGTCCAGTATCAAAATAAACCAAACAACCTGCTGAAAAATGAGCAGGTATCCTGAATAGATATTTTTCCAAAGAAGATACACAAATGAGTAACGGGTACTTGAAAAAGTGCTCAACATCACTCATCATCAGGGAAATACAAATCAAAACCACAAAGAGATATCACCTAACACCAGTCAGAATAGTTGTTATCAAAAAGACAAGAGGCGACAAGGATTGGTGAGGGTGTGGAGAAAAGGGAAACCTTATACGCTGTCAGTGGGAATGTCAGTTGGTACAACCACTATGAAAAACAGTATAGGAAGCTCCTCAAAAAATTAAAAATAGAACTATCATACAATCTAGCAATTCTACTTCTGGATGTTTATCTGAAGAAAACAAAAACTCTAATTTGAAAAGATATATTCATCGCAGTGTTCATTGCAGCATTATGACTTAAGCGCCCGAGTTTTTTTTTGTTGTTGTTATTACTATAAAAAAGACTGCAGTTGGTTCTAGAACCCATGCTGAACTGGTTACCCTGAGTGTGTGTGTGTGTGTGTGTGTGTGTATACATTAAAAGAATAGTCAGTTACACAGTGGGGCCTTTTTAGAATCTCAACTGATGGTGATGATGGCTGCAAATATTCCTCAGTATTTAATGGTATTTATTTTGAGTTATCAATTCATTGTTATTGAATTTGTTGAGCACTTGAAAGCTCCATTATGATTTTTTTCAAATTATGTGAATATGCATATTTCAGAAAAATATACAATGTGGGATAATCAACCAGGAGAGAAGCCTGGAGTCATTGAAAATTGAGGTTTTAATGAAGAGGTAATATTAGTTTTATTCCTGAGGTTATGAAGCCAATTCAAACCAACTGTACCCTGGATATGTATGAAACTATAATCAAAAAAGCCATGACAAGAAAAAATAAGTTGAGTATTATAGATGTCACATTTATCTTTGCTCTTGCTGACTTCTAGCAACTTAGAAAATCCATTAGGTGTGTTTTCTTATATAAGTTCACTGACACCACTGTCATAATCAGTGACAACTGGACAATTCATTCTTTCCTCATTGGTGTCTGAAAGTAATTCCTTTTTCTAGACGAGATTATAATTCACAGAAAAGCATATCAATCATCTACTGTCTTAGACTGTATTGTCAAGGTATCAGTTTTCACATCAACCAGACTTGAATTTTAATCAATGTACTAGTTCAGCAACATTGGATATGTTTTTCAACCTTTCTGATATGCCTGTTTTTTGTCTATATACGAAGAATATAGTGGGATAAAAATTTTTAGAATGCAAAGGTCATGAATATTGAGCAATGAGCAAATTGTGGTGCAATGAGTGGTGTTTGCTGCTATTTAACCTACTTGCCTCTCTCTTCTTGTCAACATTATTCCCAAGGGTATTGTCTTGGCTACATATTAGTTCCACATTATAGGTTGTTGGAATTTTATACATTGAAATAGGGCACCAGGAAGATTTGTTTGTTTGTTTATGAAAAGAGGTAAACCTTTTCATTCTAGAGTTTTTCTAGCATTCTGTAATAGTACTATTAGCATTAACTCCACACAAAATTGTCTTAACTTATACATCATTTAAGTCCTACTTAATTTTCTGCTGTATTATTTAGAAGGTGTTGAACCGGCTTTATTGAATGTCAATTCAATGTAACCTGACGAGAACTGCCAAGTCATCTGATGTTAGGGGGCATATAATACAAATTTAACATAAAGCCATACAATTTGTATACGTAACTAGATTTAAAAAATAGAATCAGCTGTGATGTTTCATATCACAATCAGCATATGAAACAGTGAATTAGCTGATAAACTACTCTGAGCTATCATATTTAATGAGAATTATTTTTCATAAAGTTTGTAGCTGTGAAGAAAATTAATAAAGTTTTGAATAATGAATTCTTTTACATTTGGTAGTATTATTTTACTAATTGAGCTTTTTTTTTCTTTGCTCACTGAGGTTGATTTCTTAGATGTAGAAACTTAAGTGATACATACATTTTTTGTGCAAGATACTGATATTTATTTACTTCACTAGTACTTATTAAATATTAGCTTAGTACATAGCAAACCTACTAGATATTGGTTGATGATATAGAAAGATAATAAGACAAGTTGTATATTAATTAGCTATATGAAAGTGACAGTGAACATGGAAGTGGCCAATTTTGGACTGAGGATGGACTGAGGAATTTATGAATTTTAAACTTGAATAATCATATAGTGGAATCATGACATATGGACTTAATTAGATTTAGCTACATATATTAAAAATACTGAGGCATAAATGAGACAGTTTATTTTTTTTATACCTAAATCATTGTTGGTCAAGGGCTGCTATGGTAGCACCTAATATCATCAGGGAACAAGGCTTTTTTCTTTCTGTTCTTTGATCATAAATTATTCATAGCTTCATTTATCAAAATTATTGTATCAGAAGGGCACCAAATCAAAGGCCACAGGCCAGATCCACTCTGTCAAATTCTGTATATAATGTTGTGTTGGAGCACAGCCACCCCCATTTATTATGTGTTGTCTAAGGCTGCTTTCATGATACAAATGGCAGGATTGCATAGTTGTGACAGAGACTCTAGTCCTACAAAGCCAAATGTTTGCTATCTGGCGCTTTATAAAAAATAGTTTGCTGATTCATGATCTAAGACAGTGCTATCTATTAGAAGGAGTATAATGTGAGCCACATATATAGTTTAAATTTTCTAGAAGCCACATTAAAAAAGTAAAAATGAACAAGCAAAATTCATTTTAATAATGTAATTCTTAAATCCTTTATATCAAAAAATATCATTTCACCATGTAATACATTTAGAAAATAATAATACATTTTACTCTTTTTTTTCTAAATCTTTGATATTTAGAGTATATTTCAATTTGAACTGCTCATACTTCAAGTACTCAATGGCCATATGTTTCAAGTGGCTATCATGTTGGACAGAACAGGACAGATACATCAAAATGAGTACATCCGCATCCTTTGCTTTCTTCATAGGAAGAAGAAAGAGAAGTTTTGAGAGGAACAAATAGGATAAATATAAAACAAATAGCAATATTATATATATATATATATATATATATATATATATATATATAAAAGGACACACTTGTATCAATATTTACAATAAAGGTAAATAATTTAAAGATCTCCATTAAAAGGCAGAGGTTGTCCAATGGATAAAAAGCAAGAAAAAATGATATGCTGCCATAAAGAAAGTGATTTTAAATATAAACATGCAGATTTAAAAGTAACATGCAGGTTAAAAGTAAAAGAAGAGAAAAAGATATACTATGCTAACACTAGTCAAAGAAGACTTGGATGATTACATTAATATCAGCCAAAATAGATTTCATTAAAATATTTCATTAAAATATTACCAGGTGTAAAGAGGCTTATTTAGTAGTGATTAATGAGTTAATTCATCGTGGGAACATGATAATTATAAATGCTTTGGTATCTTATCCCAGAGCTTTTACTTCACTGACATTTATAGAACATTCCACCTAATAACAACAGAACACAAATTGTGTTCAAGTATACAAAAGTAAATTTACCAAATGGAACATTTTCTAAACCATAAAGCAAATTTAAATAAAGTTCCATGGAATCAAATCACAGAAAGCATGTTTTAAGACAATTCAGCAATAATTAGAAATAAATATCAGAAATAAATTTGAAAAATCATCAAATATTTGAAAACCTAAATAATAGACTTTTAAAATGATAGGTCAGAAAAGCAATCAAAAATGATGATTAGAAAATAAAATGCAAATACAACATACCAAAATTTGTGAGATACAGATAAAGCACTGCATTGAGGAAAATTTATAGCATTGGATGCCTTTATTATAAAAGAAAATATTATAAAAGAATTTATTATTAATTTCAAATTAATTTTCTTCCATTCTAAAAATGTTTTAAAAATATCAAATTCAGTCCTAAGTAAGCAGCAGAAAATAAATAGTAGAGGTTAATATGAAAATAGAAAACAGAAAAATAATAAGTAAATCAATGAAACCAAAAGTGTGTCCTTCCAGACAGGAATTTAAATTGATAAACCTATAACCAGAGTAACTAGGAAAAATAAGAGAAAATACACATATTACCAATATAAGGAATGAGAGAGGTGAAGATGCTGCTCATTCTACTAGTATTAAAAATATACTAATGTAATATTGTCAATAACTCTATGCCAACAAATTTTACAACTTGTATAAAATGGACATTTCTTCAAAAATGACAAACCCAAAGCTCAGTAAACAATAGATTAGCTGAATAAATTTCTCTGTATTTGTAGTTGAAAAGGTAGGTCCAGATAGCTTCATTGGTGACATCTATGACATTTTAAAGAAGAATTAATATCAATTCTATAGAAACTCTTCTAGAAAATTGAAGAGGAAGAAATACTTTCCAAGTCCTTCTATAAAATAAGCATGACTCTACTAACAAAAGGTAAACTTTTCCACAACGGCCCTGGATCAATTTGAGATAGATAGATAGATAGATAGATAGATAGATATGCACATACATACATACATATATACACTTTGATCCATATCTGTAACATATGCAAAAACTAGTCAATATAGGCCTAATGGAAAAGAGAAAACTGTCAGACTTCTGGAAGATTATATAGGGGGATATTTTCATGATATTACTAAGGCAAAGATCCCTTTGATACAATATCATAAGCATGATCTCTCAAAAATTGATAAATTGGATTCATCAAAATTAATAATATATGCTGTTCAAAAGACACTATTAGAAGAATTAAATGACAAGGCAGAGACTGGAAATAATTACTTGTAGGTCACATGTCTGACCAAAGGACTTATCTTTGGGCTGTATAGAGAATTCTCAAAACTTAAAAAAAAAGATTACTAAAAAAAGAAATATTTAAACATACACATTATAAAGGAGATATGTGGCTATTAAATAAGCACATAATAATGTATGCAACAGTATTAGTCCTTAAGGAAATGCAAATTAAAACTATGATAAGATATTACAACACACTTAACAGATTGTCTAAGATTGAATAAGACTGACTGTATGGAGGTCAGGAGGATGTGAAGTAACCAGAACTCTCATGCAATGC
The DNA here is from genome assembly GCF_964341445.2 of Mesoplodon mirus. Lineage (NCBI taxonomy): Eukaryota > Metazoa > Chordata > Mammalia > Artiodactyla > Ziphiidae > Mesoplodon > Mesoplodon mirus. The sequence continues at coordinate 48,300,911 of NC_138976.1, forward strand.
TGGTGGAATGTACATGGTACAAGTACTTAGAAAAGACTTTGAATATTTCATTAAAGGTTATACATACACCTTCAATACTACCCAATAATTTCACGCCTAAATATTTACCGAAAGGAAATGAAGGCATATATTTACATAAATATTTGTATACAAAATTTATAGCATCTGTATTTGCCAAAAAATGGATACAACAAATGTCTGTCAGTAGATGAATTGATAAATTGTGGTATGGCCATAATTGAAGTACTGTATTACTGAAGAATAAAAAGGAATAAACTATCAATATATACTAAAGATGGATAAAACGCAAAGTAATTTAATTGATTGAAAGAAGTCAGATCCCCCCAAATCCATCCTATATGATTGTGTAAAATTTTATAAAATTCAAATATATTGACAGAAAACAGAAAGAAGATCAGCACTTACCTTGGGATGAGGGTATGAGGAAAGACAGAAATTATTGTATGAGAAAGATGTTATGAGAAAGAAGTCATGAGAAAGAAGTTAAGAGTGATGGATATATTACTTGCCTTGATCGTGATGATGCCTTCAGGAATGTGTGTGTGTGTGTGTGTGTGTGTGTGTGTTAAACATTACATTGTCCAATAAAACTTTTGAAAAAATATACAATATATTTCACCATACCATTCTAAATGAAATGCATTTAAATGTAAAAGTGATATAAGTTAATGCCAGATATCCAAATGTACGTATTCACGGACTGGCTGAAAAAATTGGTTTGTTCTTGCTGTTGTTGTTGTCATTGTTTTTGTGTTTTTACAAATCATAGAAAATAGCTAGCTGGCTATATAGATGCTATGGTCTGAATTGTGTTGCCCCCAAATTCATTTGATGAAGCGCTAACCCCCAAGGTGACTCTATCAGGAGATGGGAGTCTTTAGGAGGTATTTGAGGTTAAATGAATCCATAAGGATGAGGCTTTAATCCAATAGGGCTGTGATCTTATAAAAAGAAAAGAAATGTTTCTTTCCCTTTCTTATTTTCTCCCTCTCTCTTCAACATATGAAGACATTGTGAGAAGGTGGCCATTGGCAAGCCAGGAAAAGAGAGCTCTCACCAGAACCCAACCATGCTGACACTCTGATCTCCAATTTGCAGCCTTCAGAACTGTGAGAAAATTACATTTCTGTTGTTTAAGCAACCTAGTCTATGGTATTTTGTTATGACAATCCAAGCTTATTAAACAGAAACATATAAGTGTAGAGACCATGGTCTCTACAAGCCTGCAAATTAAGTTTTAAGTTTTATAATGATTGTCAAATTTGAGTTAATATCTACAACAGAAAAGAATATTTAAAATTTAATTTGAGCACAATTTTATGTCAAAGAGTAGAGATTAATCAACTGTCTTTTATTAATTTAGCATAGATAAGTATATATTACCTGAAATTTATTAATCATTAAATATTTATATAATTTATTAAAATATGGTTTTGAACATCTGGTGAAGCATGCACAGTTGACTCACTCAGTTATTAAGGATTTCAGATGCCCTTCTTCCTTCTCACTTTGATACAAAAGACAGAAAATCTATATACTTGCTTTCCTAGCCTCTCTTGAACCTATGAGTTTCTTGGAAGCAGTTCTGTCCAATTCAACATGATAGTTTGGGGAAGTTTCTGAAAAGTGTTGGGCTTTATCTGATAAAAAGAAAAGAAAAAGTTTGTCTCCAGATCTCCCAGTGCATTTGGCTTTGAATGCAAATACAGTGTTTACTGCCAGTAAGGCTATTTTGCAATAATGAAGGAAATGATTTATCATCACAGATATACCAGTCCTAGTTTTGGGCAACTGAATGAACTTCAGTGCACACTTGCCTCTATGCATCTTGTTATTTATAAAAAAATCAAATATTTAAGCCATTGAAAGTTAAGTATTCTGTTTAATGCAGCCAAACATTCTTAATCCGTAAGCCCAGTGCATATTAAAAATATTGGTTGGCACCACAATTAGAGAAATGGAAAGTGTTGATTTTGATTCTGAACACTTCAGAGTCTCCTGAGGATGATAAGCAAGTAAAGAAATGCTTGGAGAGAGTTTCTTCTGTAAGATGAAGGCATGGTGCTAAGGCATCAATCAGAAAACCATTATTCAGTGAGAGAAGGGTAGAGAAGGCTTCCTGGATACGTAAGCTTGGCAGGAAAAGTATCATTTAGCCAGATAAAAAATGGAAGGGCATTCTAGCCTCAAGAAAGAACTGTCCATCTAAGTTGTTTAATTCTTCTTTCAAAATGTACCTTTTAAGCCATCCTCTTCTTTCTATTCCTGCCTTATCCACCTTAGTTCAGATCACAGCCTGACCTACTTGATTATCCTGTTTTCCTCCCTTCTGTACTCACCCCCACCCCAAATCCATTTCTTACTAGCAGCTAGAGATATGTCTTTAAGAGAAAAGAGATCATGTTACTCCACTACTTTAAATCTTGCAGTAGACACTATCTCCCTTAAAGTAAAATGTTTGTAAGTTATTCTATATAATGTCTGAAAAGTATGAAGGCAAGTTAGAAAAATAAAGCAAATTGGGCCACCAAGTAATATCAGACTCTTAGAATTAAACCTGGATGATTATCTGAAGTGACAAATACGTCAACTATAATATACAAACAAAACACATCTTTTAATGCTTTTTACACAACTAACATCTTGACTGTAAGACTTATTCATTTTTTGGGGGAAATGTTTCCAATGAAAAAAGAGGGGGTAGAAAAAGAAAGAAAACATTGCTGAACCAGTTGCCCTGAATGGCATTAAGCTCTCAGTGTGTACAGTGTGTGAAAATGAGTCTGACATACTTTATTACAAAATCAGTGAAATAGCTTCATGCAGGTTAGCAGGAAAACCTGGCTTGTATGCCGACATTGTTGAAAGCATTTATATGAAGGAAAAGCCAAGTACTCCCTGGTGTTAATACACACCATGATCTATTGTTGGAACAAGAGTCTGAGCTGTAAGCCTTTGGGAACAAAGGGAACAAAATCTTTTACCCATGACTTTATGCAGATGCTTTGTTTTTGCAAAACCTTTTTCACTTTTGCCTCTAGAAAGGTACTGAGATTTTCACACAGTGCAAAATGACTAAAACAGTATATCACAGAGGAATGTGTATAGTATTTAGATGAGTCAAATAGGTTGGTTCAGGACAAGGATGACTCTCACAGTACTGTATTGGCTTAACTTGAATTCAAGGGTCTGGGGTCAAGAATCAATTTACAAAGTAATGTTCTTTGTTTTCTGATCGATGGAACTGTGACAAATGGGGTTGGGAAGTGGAACAGGGACAGAACAGTTATGAGAAAATTATGAGACCTTGAAGTTATTAGCTGGAGACCTTAGTATGGCAGGTCATACATTACCAAAGAAAGTTCCCAGACTCCTTTAATTTTATGTTACCAAGAATGTGCTGTAGTTATGATGTGTATTGCTGTATATTTCTTCATCTCACTTTAAGAGCAATTTTGTGCTGGGTACGATGCTACGTCCTAGGGTTTTCTTGATGCATAGCACTCAGTCCTTCTTTTCTTAGAAACTTCTTGGTCCAGTTTGTGAAAGGAGACATTTGAACAATGAATAACAAGTGCTCATCACTCAGTAGTTCAGGTTGTGCTGCATTTGGCTGAAGAAAGGATCATTAATTGTTTTCCTTAAGGAAATTAAAGGAGGCTCCTTGGAGGTGGTACATGAAAGACAAATATTGTGATAAAAGTTTGAAATAATTTTATCTTCATGTGCAGCAAATGGAAAGTTAATAAGAGAATGTGAAGAGAAATAATATTGCTATTTGTAGGCTTTTGGTGTACTATCTTTTCTTCATATTAAATAACATTTCATTTATATAGAGTTTTATTTGTTGAATTACCTCATCTTCCAAAGCTTACATGCCACATGGTCAGTCCAGATATCTTCTCATTTTTACATTCATTTCTCATTTGCAATTAATGTATGATTTAAACATCATGCACGCATAATCAAATGTCTTTCATTAGTTCAGTAGAAAAAAAGCAACTTTAGGAAATTAACATGCAGTCTACTATGTCTCCTTTGTATTTAGCTTAAATATTTATATGTTTAGCATAAATATTTGTATATTTCACAATATAGCACTCTCTGAATTCATATCTACTGTTCCTGCTCTCACACTGCTTACTAGATGACTTGCATTTTGTTATTGGTCTGTTTTTCCTTTCCACTGCTTAAAACACTTGAACAAATTAGTTATTTGCATGTAGTGCTTTTGTATGAATAAATCAAGGAAGAAAAACTAAACCTATATTTTGTAGAAATGAAATCATTACAGTGGGCCCCGTATTACTTCTGAGTCTAGTTAGATGTATTCGGTCACGGCACTGCCTGACACCTCTTTCTACTGTCACAGAGTAAGGTCTGTGACTGATGATGTATAACTCATGAAGAAAGGTGGCAGAATTGATGGGAATGGAAATTCAGAACGGCCAAATTTTGATTCAGGCTCCTAGAATTAGGCAGCCATGCTGATCAGTTCCCAATATTACTGGCGAGGTTATAGATATGGCCAAATGTTGTTAAATTCATAAGACATCAATTTAATGAAACTACAGTCCTGCAGTCACCAGTGAGCATTTGTTTCCCACAGGACACAGAAAATAAGCAATCTTTCAAGTACGGAGATGTGAGGAAATCAGCTGTGTGGAGCAATTCAAAATGAATAAAGAGACTATATTTTAAAGTGAAATAAAGTGGCTTCAGCCATGGCCACTTGTGTCAAATTCAATCTTTTAACTGCAAATTTGATTGGTATGATGTTTCGGGATAGAGTGGCAGATGGGGTGACGAGGTCTTCAGAGTCATTATAGAACTGAGAGAATTGAGACAAGTTTCTTCTTGTAAGACATGGAAATCACAAACCTTATTTTTAGGTTGGTGAGGTTAAAATGAGAAAAAAATATATGAAAGACCTGAAGCATAGTAGAGTGCTAAATAAAAGGCAATTTCCTCTCTTTCACTCAAGATTCCTTAGCAGTAATTGGGAACAAGTTATTCTTAGGAACTCTGGAGCAATTCACTAACTTTTGCCTGTTTAAATAATAGAAAGGAAATCCACCATAAGTAATTGGGGGAGAACTATATGATAGAATTTCCATCAGTCAAAGTAATTTTGCACTGATGATAACCAAAATGGAGTCTGTGGTTTATACAGTGAAAGGTAAGAAATCGTCTGTTTTAAAGTCTCTAAATAGGAAAAAAGATGAGAGTGAAAGTTCTGGTCCAGATAGTGATGATTGTTGTTGTAAAAATGTGCATTTCCATAAGTGAGGAAATGGAGATATTCTGTAGGCAGAAAGAAAGCCTCTAATAGAGTTAGATGAAATTAGAGAAATTGTTAAGAACCGAAGGAACTTTCATAAAGGAGTTGCATCAAACATGATAATTGACAGTGAAACACCTTCTCCAAATCATCTAAACACTCAAGAAGATTAACAGGATAAAAAAGTTCCCAGAGTTTCAATGGCTGAGAAGCAGAAGGTTTAGTTCAATGTAATTCAAAAAGCATGCATTAAATATTTATCAAATGGCAAATACTGTACTGAGCATGAAATAGTCATAAGACATTTTTAGTCCCTGTCCTATAGAAGCTCATGTTTCAGTAAAGAGGAAAGCAAGTTGGCAAATATTTCTTATGCCATCTTATTTTAAGTTTGTTAAGTGAAACCCCCGACTTTAAGCTCCATGGGGCTAGAGATATTTGATGTTTTAATTTTGTGTTGATTGTTTTATCTTGGCTGATAAATCTGAAATACCTCAATTTATACCTCACTTTATATAATTGGTACATATTAGGTATTAAATAAACTTTATTGAATGACTGAATAATCAAATTAAAAAGGAAACATTCTGTTTAAATGGAAATAATTTTGATTTCCTATGGAAAACCTATCCAAACTTCACACCATCAACCCTATTAGTAAAGACAGGTACACATACATCCCCATCATAGGTATATGAATCTTTGTATGCAGGTACTGCTATGCTGATCTGTTAAGAACATAGAGAATAGAAAATTAAAAAAATAAAGATGAAAATAAGATAAAAATAAATAGGAATAGAAGTTTTAATATTTTTCTTCCCATTCACTTATAAAATGTATGTGTGTGTCCCCTGAGGTGCATGAAATCAGTTTGTTTTATTTTGTTTTGTTGTGAAGGAACAAATATGGGAGTAAAAATGTTATCTGACATGTATATGACCCAGTGTAAATTTAGGGCGATCTACACTTTTTTATGTCTATAATCCTAAAAGTGAGAACTAGAGGAAGACATACTGTGTAACTGGTAAAACTGAGTAAACAATCTGCTATATTTCATTTGGGCAGAGTCAGTCATGAAAAGGACATATGAAATGACAGTTATAATGGTATTGAGTGGATCCTTGAGTGAGTTAATTCCTGATCTGTGGGTAAAGAAAAATCCTTTCTGAAGATAATAGAAAAAAGTTTCCTGACAAAATATATTCAATTGTCTAACCTTTAAATGTACTTAAACAGTTCTCTCTTTTACTACAAATTTCTCAGAGACCAATTAAGTAACTACTATGAAGACAATACAGGAAATGAAAAAATGCATTTCAAAATTAGTGGAACTTTATTAGCTAACATAAAATGATTCTTGATTAGGTTTCAACTTTTATTGAAGCTTTCTGTAGAAAAAAAAAATTTGGTTAACTTGTTTTACAATTCTTTCCAAGGTGATGTGATTGATGGAATGTGGCCAACATAACCCAGGCAAATTGAAACGAGTTACCTGAATGTAGATAAGTTGCCAGAAAGTATGTAGTTACTACACACCAATTAACAGCTCTGTGATAAAGGTCAGGAAACCCTGCCCTTTGAGGTCCCCTAAAAGAAAGCTACTGCTTATACTACCACTTGATGGCTTGAAGATCCTCTATGAAAAGCTCTCCTTACTAATTTATTGGCATTGTTTGATCCCACTGGTCTCTGTCATCTGTTCTGGAGATCCTGCTTACCTTTAATTATGTGTACTGGTTATCATAATACATTTAGGAATGGTTTTCATCAAGGTCTAAAAGTGGGCTGGCTGAAGTGATAGTAGAACTTGGAAGTCGATGTTGAATTGTTCCTACAAGAGGGCACTCAAAATGTCCAGGGACAAGTAACAGAAAGCCAGCCCAGCGTATTGCGAGTGTTCCCTGCATGAGTCTGATATATCAATCTCCTGGGTCTACCATCACTCTCAGGCCTGGCTGAAATTTATTCCAAGGCATTATGATACTGCTGCACATTAGTAAATTTGGTCTTGGGCATCTGTGGCGATAGAACAGGTGGAATTTCCCATATGGATCAAAAGACCCAAAGATGGCTATCCATAAGATCCTGTTTTACTTCTGACAGTGGTATTGTCTTAAGCCATACATGGTAGCCCTAGTACTGGCAAGATTCCACCACCTTTATCATGAATAATAACCTTAGGAGAATAGTATCATTACAACAATTTCATAAAACTCCCATTACTGAGATTTATAAGCTTAAATTAAGTCATATGTACAGCTTCAAGTAACCACTGTGGCCAAGGAGATACAATGTTCCAATTAGCAAGGTACTCTTTCTAAAACTGAATGTGTAGAAGTTGTTAAATATACCCAAACCAGATGTGCTATTTGATTCAGGGAGGGCTATTCCCAACTGCAATATCATTGTTATCTGAAGTCAGAATAGATGATGGGTAATTAAAATTATCTCTATAAAGTAAAATCCTAGGACATTTCTCTCTTCAGGGAACTATCATTTGAATGGCACCCACTTTCATTATAATAACAGTCTTCCTGGGGAAGATATCTTGACATAGGCTGCTCTGTGCCAGGGTGAGCCTTTTCTTATGGAAGAGTCTTTCTAAATGTTCCCTTAGAAAATTTATCATGTATCTAACAACTATCTTAAAACGCGCCTGTTTTACAAATGCAGTGACTGTTTCATTTTATAGAGTTAGCATTTTCATCATTTTATAAAGTCTAATGCTTGATATACTTAAGAAACTGAGTTGAGACTCTACCATTAGGCATAAAATTTATGAACATCTAGTAGAATTTTTTTTTTCTACCTGAGTCATTTTTCCTCAAAGGCCATCCTGTTGAGCTGGGAATTAGCAAATCATTCATGTTTTATGGAAGTTTATGCTTCTGGAATTCAGAAATCACAGCAGTTAAAGATGAAAAGACCTTTAAAATGACCAGTACATCAAGCTTATGCCCTCCTGTGAAAGCAGGAGACAGAGAGTGAAAGAGAGACAGAGACTGTTACTGATCTTTATTCTAAGAAAATCTCTATACTATTAAACGTCTAATGTGTTGAAATATAAATTTATTTCCAATTGCTGATAAAGACAAAGTTTTCAAACACTTTTAACTGAAAAATATTTGCATTCTTACCGTGGTGTTTTGATTTGATTTTGATTTTTTTTTAAATTGATGTATAGTTGATTTGCAACATTGTGTTAGTTTCAGGAGTACAGCAGAGTGATTCAGTTATATAGATGTGTGTGTATATGTGTATTTTTCAGATTCTTTTCCCTTATAGGTTATTACAAAATACTGATTATAGTTTTGCCTGTGCTATATAGCAGGTTCTGGTTATTTATCTATTTTATATATAGTAGTGTGTATCTTTTCATCCCAGACTCCTAACTTACCACCCCCCCACTTTCCCCTTTGGTAACCATAAGTTTGTTTTCAGTGTTTGTGTGTCTGTTTCTGTTTTGTAAATAAGTTCATTTGTATAGTTTTTTTAGGTTCCACATATAAGTGATATTATATGATATTTGTCTTTCTCTGTCTGGCTTACTTCACTTAGTATGATAATCTCTAGGTTCATCCATGTTGCTGCAAATGGCATTCTTTCTTTCTTTTTTATGGCTGAATAATATTCCATTTATGGTGTTTTGATATGTATCTTTTTTCAACTTAATTTATTTTAAAGGTGCAATCTGAATTACTCAGGAGCCTTTACTTAATAGCAGAAATTGAAAATACCTAATGGGATTTCAAACAGTTTATTTAGGGAGGTAGTTAAGTTTATCACACATGTTTGGGAAAAAAAAAAACACTACTTTTCTATGTGTAGAGCACCTTGATTGTTTTTAGGTTATTGACAAAGTAGTTTAGTAAAAGTCATATTATTTCCCACTGGTGCTAAATACATTTAATAAAACATTATTATAATTCCATTTTATTTTTAATCTTTGTTTTCTCACCACAATGTGAAATTTTCTTATCTAACTTTAAAACTGAAGAAAGCAAAATCTAGCACATGAGGATAGAAATAATGTGAAAATACAGAAATACATAAAAAAGGAGATTATTATAATGTATCCAAATCATTTGAAAGGTTTCTCAAAGTAACATTGTAAATGGGAACCCTGAACAAAATATCAATATTGTGGTATGTTGTATCTCAAAACATTCTCATCAAAAGTGATACAAATTTTTAAAAATAACTAATTTTTATATTTAATCACCAAGTGTTACTAAACCAGGTTTTTTCATTGCCAGACATGTAGCTAGCCAAACGCTGAGATGCTGAGATTTGCAGCAGAGAAAGGATTTATTCACAAGGCAGCCAAGCAAGGAGATGCGAGAACAAGTCTCAAATCTGCCTCCCTGAAGGACAGGGGCTTGAAATATTTTTGGAATAAAGTAGCAGGGTACTTCTTAGGTGTGGGGAAAGGAATTTGGAGTTAGGGAAAAGGTGAGGTAATCTGTGTTCTATGCAGGCTTATCTGAGTTACATGCGTCTTCATGGGATGTATGTTTTAAAATGGAGGCACTTAGCATGATCTGAGGGTGGAGTTTTGGGCCCTCTAACGTCAAAAGGTCATTCATCGGACACCTGCACAGGTCCAGTTTTAGGGTCGGTGGTCCCAACCAGTCTTAGCCAGCTTGAGCTCGAACTAGACACAGCTGACTCCAAGTTTCTAGAAAACACTTCAGGCAAACATCTGTTTAGGCTAGGTGAAGCTTGGAGTGTATGCAATTTGTACCAAATAATAAAGGCGAGCTTGCGAGTGAAGGTGGGCTGCAAGTGGAGGGGATTTTAGCAAGCTGAAAGACTAGCTCAAGAATTTCTCTTAGTCACCAGTTTCTGTTAACCCTAAGGGGCATGGTTTCCTAACAATCAAGAAGGGGTTAAAAAAGTACTGTAATGATTAACTCTAGAAGCTTTTTTGCGATCCTCAGTGTGGTCAGAACTGCCTTTTTCCACTTAGTCCTGACTGCCTTATCACATCTGAGATTTTTCTAGGCTAACTGAATAAAGAGAGAAAGCATTCCAATATTTTTTCAAATATGCTGATTTCCTACCCTTGTTTAAAACTTTTTGATGGCTCCTATTTCGTCCAAATGTGCTTTTCAAAGTCATTAGATATTTTACTCAATTTCCCCCTTTTTTCCTCCAGCCTAGTGTTTCAATCAACTGTGTAGCCATAGGGGGTTACTGAGGTTCTCAGAAATTACCCTACTCTGTTTAATTTGGCACCTTTGCAAAACTGTTCCATTTGACTTAAACAGCTTGGTTCAATTCTGCTCTTAATTTTCACAGATATAATTCCTGTTAACTTTTCGTATTCTTCTTAAACATCACCTTGTCTGGGAGCCTTAGCAGATGACACAATATTGTATTACTTTCTGCTTATATACCTTTCCAGAGTGTCCTGTATCATAGCACTTACCATATGCTCTTAGCCTGACTATAATCTTGCATTCTTCCTTCTGCTATCTAATTGAGGACAGACCTGTGTCTCATTTATCCCCAGAATCTAAACACTGCTTGACACATAGTATGGGCTCAATATATAGATGCTTTCACACATTTGTTGTGTTTCTAACACATTTGTGGAGTAGGAGTGAATTATTTGAAGACAATGGCAATTCTTCCAAAGCATATCAAATAAATTAAATTTATTTCATCTATAATCATGTACTAAATTTTTTTTCAATTTCCAAATGCAAGTTATTTAAATCTTTAAATTCGTTATGAGCTACATAAAAATATTCATTTTCCCAACAGCTAGAGAAATATATAAAACACAGCTTAAAAAATCTGAACCTCCCACTGGCTTTCTGGAATTCTTTCACTTCACATTCTAAATGATTTATTCAAAATAATGATTAGATTTCATCATAGTGTTTGTTTGGAATGGATTGCATTATATATCTCAGCAAAAGTGCATTTCTCAGCATCATGCAACTTTAAGTCATATTTCACACAGAGTAGGGTGGATTTAAGGGATTATACTTAAGGAAAAGTTTAAAAAAACACAAAACTTTGAAAAACCTATTATCATTTTTCTCCTAAATTTCAAATTTTGGAATGTGACTCATATACAAAAGTTGACATAAAAAATTATAAAATAAGGGCTTCCCTGGTGGCGCAGTGGTTGAGAGTCCGCCTGCCGATGCAGGGGACACGGGTTCGTGCCCCAGTCCGGGAGGATCCCACATGCCGCGGAGCGGCTGGGCCCGTGAGCCATGGCTGCTGAGCCTGCGCGTCCGGAGCCTGTGCTTCGCAACAGGAGAGACCACAACAATGAGAGGTCCACATACCGCAAAAAAAAAAAAAAAAAAAAAAAATTATAAAATAATAGTTTCCACTTCTCTAGTGTGACTAGCTCAGTCCATCACTTGCACAGTATTTCATGTTATCCTGATGATGCCATGTGGATTTGGATACATTGACAATTATGTTTGTGATGGTTGTGCTCAATAACTTAGCTAATATGGTTGTGATGTAGCAGTGTTTTTCTACCAAATATTCCTCATCCTACCTGTTGTGTCATTTTCAGTAAGAGGATTCTATTATTCCCTTCTCTTTGATGGCACTGTTGCCTACATGACTTATTTTGGCCAGTAAAATTGTGAGCCCAAGTGATGGGCATTATGTCTTTTCTGAGCAAAAGCTGTTTGAGTAACCTCACAGCTTGTCATGTTTATTTTTCCTCTATACCAAGACTAATAATGTCCCAGATAAGGGATGCTACAGCACTATGAATTCTGGAAAGATGTCATGAAGCAGAGATGTAGTTGACTACTTGAGATCCCTCCTTCCTACTGGCTACGTGAACTTTAACCCATTACTTAACCTCCTCTCTGAGCTTCAGTTTTCTTATTTGGAGTCATGAGTGTTGATACCTTGTCATATAATTTTTATGCATAATTAAATGAATATGAAGAAACTAGCTGAACACCTGGAAGTACGTGTATAAGCAATAAACGATGGAAATCGCTGTTCTTAATCTTTGAAATTCAGCTGGAAGAAAGTCACTCTGGGTTTTCCTTTAGTGTTAATGCATAAGTTTTTAGCATTTAGAAATCAGTATAAAATAATGTTAAAAAAACCCATATATACATTTAACAAGTATTAATATTTATTACTGATAAAAATAATCAATTAAGATTAGTATAATCTTATTGTAATAATAAGTAGCTGTTACTACTATGTAACATTTTTCTGTTCTATGTGTATCTAAAATAAATTATGAATTCACATTATTTCAACCCCAAATGTATTTCTAAAATTAAGGGCATCCCCAATACAATGCAGCTATCATAGCTAACAAATTAGCAATTCCTTAAATTCAGTTAATATTTCATTTCAGTTAATATTTCATTCCTTAAATTCAGTTAAAATTTCATTAAATTTTACTAATTGTTTACAAAATAGTTGTACATTTTTTTTTTCAGGACTAGGATTCAAACAAGGCCTTCATATTATATTTTCTTATGCTTCTCGAGTCTATTTTTCATGTAGTTTTGGAGAAATTGTTTTATATATAAAGAAAAGTAGAAACAAATAATACAATGAGCAACTATTTATCTGGAATCTAGGTTCAATTGCTAGTATTTTGCTACATTTAATAAATCTATTTATCTATCGAATCATCTGTCTAACTATATTGCTAAACTATTTTAAAGTAAATTCCAGAGGTCCTAACACTTAACCTTTAACAATTCATAACACATTTTAAAAAACTATATTCTCTACCATATTTTATACCACGAACACCTAAAATTAATATTCCTAATATCCAATACCCAGTACTTTAGTATTTCTAAGATGTTGTTACTTAGCTGGAATGAAAAGGCAGAGAAGTATATGCTGGACAGTGAGGGATTAAAAGAAAAAGCTTGCATAAGTGTCTGCCTTCAGCCCTGCCTTTCACAGCACCCGTATGCACATATTATTACAACCAAATGTGAAGCAAAACCCTTAAAAACAGCTTGGAAAGGAAATATATCACAAGTGCACATTGTTCAGTGTATTAGACTATAATGAGAAGATAAATGGTACTCATCATTGACAGGAAACCACTAAAAATATTGAAAGTCGATATTGAACTCTTCAGGGGAGAGTGAATAGTAGCAGTGAAAGAGGCACTGGTTCATTGGAGAGTGGAATAGTGATAGGAGAAACTTTAGTGACATGTATGGAAAGGGAAACATTTATACAAAACGTGTGCCCATGGCCTTAGGAAGTTTCTGGTTTTATTTTCTGAGAATCTACTGTGGATCACCAGAAGCTATGGTAAAATGGCCTGGCAAGAGTAAGTCCAGTAACACAAAGCCTTACTAGAGAGAAGCCAAGCTGGTGCCCATCAGTTGTCCCTCATGGGCTTACTTTTTTGCAGAGTAGACGGGCACCCACTGTCTGAAAACATGGACAATGAATGTGAGAAACTAAGGCAATTTCTTAAAAATGCTGTGTCTCATGGATTAATATGTGAATAAGGTATAGGAAGGAATTAAAAGGGCAGAAAAGTTAATAAAAGTTGAGAAGACAGAGATATGGAAAAGTAGGCTTCTAAAGACAATTTTAAAATAAAATTAATCCATTATGCTTACATTTAGGAAGGGTGTTCTTTCCTTCCTGTCAGATGGTACGTAGCACAATAGAATTCCTTAAACACTGTTGGAAGTGGCAGTGCGCGGTGATGGCTGCTGATGTATTACACTAATACTTTTTTAGAGTGACAGCACTCTTGATGATGAATTATACTAATATTGTAGTTTATCACCTGAGCAGAACTCTGATGATGCATTACAGCAATATATCATCAAAGCAGTTGTGTTTATTTTCTTTCTCACCAATCTAAGTCAAGTTAAAAATTCTGTTAAAAGGGTAAATCTTTAAGTCCAGGCTGGCTTTCAATCTGTTTGTTTTGGAAAAAAAAAGTCTTTGAGAAAGGGCATGACATTTGTAGTTACTATAAAAAATGCAAATGACTACCGAGAAGTCATTATTTTGCTTTAGTGCTTAACATTTACATCTCATAACCTTGCTTTAAAAAAGTATAGTATATATGTAATGAAGTTTTGCTTTGTATTGGCAGAACAAAATTTTATATCCACTGTATCTACAATAACATTCCTGGTCTGATAGAAAAGTCTGAATGAGGCAGAGGATAGAGATAATACTTTATTACATAATTCAGGGACTATGATGAATAAAATGAGGTCAAAGTGGTTGTATTAATTGTCTTAATTTAAGAAAAGTAGAAACTACTATCATACAATGAGGAATTCGCTCCTGAAAGTACCTCATTATCTCCAGTAACCAGGTAAACTTTGATATAGATGATTATGTGATTAAGAGAACTAGAAAGAATGATTTAATTCTGTATATTGTAGAGAAACTGAGGTTTACTGTTGGGATGGGCATTATATGGAGGGCAGCAGGAGACATAAAGGAAAATTAAGGGGAATCAGAAACCTGTACTAGCAGGAAGTTTAGGTCCATCGATAGTGGTTCCTAAGATCAGTTTGGACTGTAGTTTAGGGTTGATTATCAAGGGCAATTCCAAATGTAAAATGTATATTTATAAATGAAAATTATCCATAAGGATTTGGACTGAGAACTAGTCAGTGCACAGAGGTGAGGTGGATGGGGGAGTAGTCTTGGTGTACAAAGAGTAAAGAGCAGTCTTAGAACACTCTTGACTACCTCTCACTCAACAAATCTGAATTGTGAGTTGTCTATTACTTTTTTAAACTTTCTAGAAATATAATTTATTTTAAAATTAAACAACTGCACCCTCTTTAAGTGTCAGCTCTCTTTTCTCCACATTTAAATCGTTTCATTTACAGATTATTCTCCATGATCCATTTCATGATGTTTTGCCTCTTTCCAGGGATATATACAACATGCAATTTAACCAGCAAAACATTTTTTTTCTAATGTGAGAGTGGGTGAAGTAGAACATTTGGACCAAAACACAGTGTCATAATATTGATGCTCTTGCTAATAGATCTAAGTTGTGCTTCTACAGATAAAAAATTTTTCAATAATGACAAAAAATATGTACAAAAATTATATGTTTTATAGCCAATTCAATGATATCTTTTGCCTTCATTTGATTTAGCAGATAAAAAATTTAATATTAATCGAAGTATGTGGCAGATGAAGGCTTTGTTATTGTATATTTTTGCCTTCTTTTAAATGCCAAGTCCATGAAGCACAATATTTAATCATATAATGAAGTCAGTGAGTAGGTGTGAATGTATTAGTGTGTATCTGTTAAAGTTAGGACAATTGACAAAGGAGAACTAACAAAAGTAAAAGTCATATATCTTGCAATTAATATATTTATAGTATACTTGGGGAGTCAAATACTAATAACAATAAAAAGCTTTACTATGTAAAGTGCTATGAAGTCCACAGGGCCATAGTGTTCAAGATTTCACTTTGCCTTTATATTGACTCTGGAAGGTGAGTGGCACATGGGTTAAGATCTTGGACTTTCAACAAATCTGGGTTTTGAATCTCAGCTCTTTAATTTACCATATACATGGTTTTGTGATAGTTAAGTGTGTAAACCTCTTAAGATCTCCAACATTCAATTGTTTTCATCTGAAAAATGGAAGATAGAAAGAATATATATATATAATAGACACTGTGTGGGATTAAGGCAATAATATGATTTTTAAAGGTTTACTGCAGTATTCTGGGCATTGAAAGTGCTCAGTATATACCATTATTGTCTGTTTCTTCTGAATTTTCAAATTAGAAAAACTAAGGACCAACTTTTGTCAAGGGCACCTAGAAAGGAAAAATGAATTGCAAACTAGTGTTAATGATTCTTGCTGATAGACAGTTCTGCCTCTCCTACAAACTTAATCAGTGTTGGTGTTGGTAGCAATGGCTTAGTTTGTCCCTTTGTTTTCTTTTCTGAAACAAAGAGCTCTATGAAGTTGTTGGCTATGTTAATTCAGGGAAAGCTTCTTAGATGAGAGAGATTTTCTATCTTTTCTAAGAATTGTGGTAGGATAATTTATTGAATTAATAATTAAAGTTTGCTTTTTCTTTTTTAATATAAAGCCTGACTTCATTAGTGGGGATGAAAAAGAAATGCCTACAATGAATGATGTATTCTCCCAGTTGGAATGGAGCCTAGGGCTTAGAGTTGAAGATGGAGGGGTGACAAGATTGGGGTGAAGAGAAGTAAAGCGTTTCCCTAAAAAGAGAAAGATGCATTCGTTTCTGAAGGGATTCACACACAGTCCACAAGAAATGGATTTCTTCCAGAAGATTCCTGAAGATGGGAGGGAGAAGTGGGAATAGATACTAAGAATTACGGGTCTTGGGTGCCTTTTAAAAAACAAACAAGCACAAGCACAAGGAAGTCAAGGCTTTGCGGTGTCTACCTTCCTGTATGTTGATGTGAGCATGCACAATGACCAGTGTGAACCCACAGAGTAGAGAGCCCGGCCCCGTTTCCTCTGAACTGAATATATGTATACATATTCATATAATTCATATATATATGTATGTATGTATACACACACACAACTGAACAGAAGGAGGAGTGCAAGGAGCCCCAGAAACCACAGGATTTAAAGCAAATTACATTTGAATGAGTAAAAAAGTCTATTTTCTTATACACGAGGGAGGCTGGGTACCTTGCTAGTTAGTAGCACAGTCAGTTGCCAGTTTGGCTGATGTGAACTTCCTATAAATTGTGGCATGAACTTGAACAAGTTATTTAACCTACCCATGCTTCAGTGTCCTTATCCGTGTGATAATATTAACAATACCTATAATATAGAGCTATTGGGAGAATAAGTTAATATAAAAATATAAAGTTAGGGTAATACAAGTTAAAAAATATTTGTAGGATTATGTGGATGAAATAAAATAATTTTTATTGCTTATAAGAATAAATTTGCTATGTAATAGCAAGTAATGATAAATTATTACAAGGAATAGCTGCAAGTGTGAACCAGGACGCAAGGATACAAGGGATGTGTCTCGGAATTATTTATAATAATTTGGGATAATTTAGTTTCTAGTCACCGTGTACCTCTATACTTACAAAACTATATATTGCCTCTATAACTTAATAAAAAGGAAGCTACAGACCGGAATGGAATATTTGCATGATTTTATTAGTAAAGGTAAACAATGATCTATTCTCTCTAGGATATAGTTTCTGTGAAAACAAAAGATAATTCAGTTTAGAAAAATGTAACTCTGTGTTTAGTCTGGGGACTTTTATTTACTAGGTAGAGCTGTAGAATCACTGTTGATAATTATTATAATGACAGTAGCCTATCTAAATATTTTGAAAATATATTTGATCTCAGTCTATGAAAGATTTTGAACAATTGTCATATTATGGTTGATTTCAAGATAAAATTTCTTTCTAAAAATGAGCTTACATATATGTAGGCAATTTCTTAATCTCAAAATTAATTTACCCTGAGCAGCTCCCAAAATTATAATTGTCAGATAATTAAAAAATAAAACATTAATAGTGGAAGAATGAACATGCTTACAAAAATTTTTGATTAGGTAAGTTAAACTGCTTACTATTATGTTTTGTAAAATGCCAGCCTTTGAATACTGTAGACAAATCTCCTATAAAAAGTCTTCTGATGTCTATACTTTTAATTACACAGATTTGAAAATATATATTAGGATTGAATATTTATTACAAAATATAATCCTTAAATTTAAAGACTTTATGCAAATTAAATTACACTTATAAAATTATGAGGTCATTTATTTTCTCTCTCCTGATACTGAAATACAGTGCTATGCATTTTCTTCTTTCCTCTCTAGAGGATAAATTGTGTTTTGATTGCATTAGGAAGGACATAATTTAGACATAAGGGAAGGCTGTGTTTTATTGTTTTAGATTACAAAATGTTATAGAATATTTGGTTTTGAAGGGACCTTTGCAGTTATTTAATCCACCATCTCCCTTTTACAGAGGAGGAAACCAAGTCTTCCACAGTGACTTGCAGAAAGCCAAAGTAGCCATTGGCAAAGCTAGAAATGGAAATCAGGCCTGTTTGTTTTCCTTCCAAGTTGTGGAAAAAAACTGTATTCATTTTGTAGTATGTAAAATTTCTGACATTATTTACAGTTGTAATCAAACATCTTTGAGATGGGCGTGTTTGTGGTCAAATGGTGTTGGATTGGGTGGGGCATTTTTCTTTTTTTTTTTTTTAAACATCTTTATTGGAGTATAATTGCTTTACAATGGTGTGTTAGTTCCTGCTCTATAACAAAGTGAATCAGTTATACATACATACATATATATATATATGTCCCCATATCTCTTCCCTCTTGCTACTCCCTCCCTCCCACCCTCCAACACATTTTTCTTTAGTGGGTTTAACTGTGCCTCCATGAAGGCAACTGCATAAACTCATTTTGGGTTTCTTCCCTGCCAGCCTGTTGTTTCAGCCACAGGCTAGAGACAATGGAACATGAAAGTTAACAGTATTTTGAAATCCATTAGTTTCTCTTGAAATGAGTGCTCAAATAAGCCTTATAGAAAGTTATAAACAGAAATAAATGAATAAATAGCTCTGTGTTAAAACAATTAAATTATATGTCGGATAGAAGGGAATGACAAATGTGAGGATCAGTGAAATGCTATTTAGTGAAATAGGTCTCTGTGTGTCAGTGAGAATGCCTCTATTCTTACATTGTTAGCATTAAACATTATATTTAAACAAAGGAAATAAATACAGCTCTTAGTGTTACATGTAACCCCAGCACTGCAGTTGTGTAGTTATTTGAGAAATCAGAGTGTGACCTAAATTCTGCGAGCTGGTCTGCTCTGGCGCACATTGTGAGACAGCATGCTCCACTTCTCAGACTTTGAGCCAAACATTAATGAGATTGGACCAAAGAGAAAAATCCTCATCAATTTTTCCTTTGGGGCCTCATTTTGGTTTTGTGTTTTCTTAGCTTCTCATTCAATTGTCTCCTGTGTCTGATCCCCCAAATTGTGTGACCATCCAGATTCTAGGGTAGTTTTATTTAGTTCAGATATTTCCAAATCTGAAGCCTGCAGAGGTCCTAATTTTATTTAATAGTCAAATGACCTAATCGAAGCTTCCTTCTTAGGTGCCTTAGGGAAGTATACTGATTGATCAAGTTCTTTCCCCCCAAGGATTTCTGAAAATCTTTGGAGAGTACTTGAATATTCCCTAAAGACCTCCTGTTTGCTTAAGACCATGTTGCTTGCTTCTACCCTAGTTTAAAAGCATGCTAAGTGATGTGTGGTCCAGGTCAGCTCACCAATTAAGGACACAGAAGAACTTCAGCAGGTACTAATGTTTGAACTGATCTGGAGGGTCCCCTTGGCAACTGATCAAAGATTCATCAACTCAGATTTGACCATGGCTCCTTTGTCACAGACAGAACTAAGAATTTGCCTGTAATTCTTCTCTTGACTCCTATCCTATCTTGACCCCCAGACTCTGAACTTCTTATTTATAGAATAAGTCTCCGAGTTTGATTTACTGTAATGTCAATGAAATGACTCCATCTTTGCAGGCAGCCCAGCTGAGTTCAAATCATACTTTATTGCCATTCATATAACCACACCATGAAAGGAGGCCAATGACAGCTTATTGGACTCTTAAATGACACAGAAAATGAAGTGATCAAAACACTGTATGGGGTTATTGTTAAACCCACTGAGTAGAAAGTCTGCTGCATATTATTTAACTTCCACATAAGAAAGTATTGCTGCATGTGCAGAAAGACAAAATGATAACAGAGAATTAGGGGGCAGACAATTAAACATACCTGGTGATAATAAGTTTGTTCTCAAGTAGCTTTAAGTAGCTTTTCTTCCTTTCATCCCATTAATAGTTGATTTTCTGGTCAGGTGCACTATTGATCGATTTGCACTGAAGCCATTTCTTCCTCATTAGCTTTCCAAACTTTTCCTTGCTTCAATTTTCCTAGATACAAAAGCCTTACAAGATTATAGAAGACATGTTGCTTAGCAACAGTCTCATCCCTGTAACTATCATGGTTGAGTGCACAATGTCACATTTTTGGGGGGAGAAGTCAGACATTTTCTTATTTCCAAAGTTTACTCCATTTAATTACCAATGTAAGATATTTAGTTATTTTTAATTATATCTTTCCTACATGAATGTTTTCAATTTTGGTAATTGTACACAGCTGTGTTGAGACAGAACAATCGTTTTTATGCTGTACAAATATATCCAGAAACTTATTCCTGGTTAAAAAAAAAATACTAGCGGGGCTTCCGTGGTGGCGCAGTGGTTGAGAGTCCGCCTGCTGATGCAGGGGACATGGGTTCATGCCCCGGTCCGGGAGGATCCCACATGCCGCAGAGCGGCTGGGCCCGTGAGCCATGGCTGCTGAGCCTGCGCGTCCGGAGCCTGTGCTCCACAACGGGAGTGGCCACAACAGTGAGAGGCCTGCGTACCACAAAAAAAAAAAAAAAAAAAAAAAAATACTAGCAAGAAAAATGCCTATTCTTTTTTACTCTCAGAAACTCTTTTCATACCTTAGACAAGAAATCTGGACACTTCTTGTAGTAATAATGGCAATCCACTATTCTGTTCTAAAGCATTAGAAAATACAGAAATTTATAGGTAAACAAATTGCCTCTAGTAAAGTCCTGTAACAATAGAATTACAGGAATTCTGTAATTCCTGTAAAATGAAGTAACTTATGAAAAATAACTTTCCATAAGTTTTCTCTTTTCTACCCACACCTGTACACCAATTATACCATTTGTATCTATTTGATATAAAGTATTCTATGTGTTTGGTATACAGAATTTAAATATAATTCAGAGGTGCTCATGAATGTAGCTATTATGATGTTTTGTGACTACAATATAATTTTGTACAAAATTGAGCACACCAGTAGTGAGATGTAGAAATAAGACAAAAAAAAAGTTGGAAATAATATACATAGTTGACCCTTGAAAAATGTAAGGATTAGGGGCACAGACCCCGTGTAGTTGAAAATCCTAGTATAACTGTATAGTAGGCCCTTTGTATCTGTGGTTCCACATCCATGGATTCAACTATAGGAGGATCATGTAGTGTGGTAGTACATATTTACTGAAAAAAAATCTGCACATAAGTGGGCCCACAGAGTTCAAACCCATGTTGCAACAGCTCAAGAGTCAACTGTGCAGCCATTTCAAAGAAGTAAAACATATTCGAGATTAGAAAATTTTGTATCTACCACTGGGAGCAAGGCAAAGTATCTAGTGCATATTTTTCCATACTGCAGAATAAGTGTCAAAGAACTGAAGTGTGCAGAATTTGGGTTAAAAGCACTATACTAATAGCCTAACATTATGGACCTCAACACAACTGGCTGGAATGAAGAACAATTTAGAAAATGTTTTATTTGTCTATCAATCTATAATTATTTTTAGTAATTTGGAAGATAAATCAATCATGAGAACTTAGTAATTATCCTTGATGGTTATTTGGTGGGAGGTTCTATATGCAAAAATCTAGATCCCTGTAATGAAATGTGTTTTCAAATTTTTCTTCTTTTATCAAATGCATTTAGTTATTTATCTGTTTATTTTTGCCTGTGTAGTTACTAGGTGACAGAAGGTATACACGATTGTGCAGGGAGATTGCTCTTGTCACGTGACTTCCCTGTACGCTGTGGTAGGGAATCCACATGAATCTGTCCTTGGGGAGCCAACTACAGAGGAACATGTAACTTTTCTTATCCTCCTATTATTATTTATTCAACTTAGTGGCATTTCGGAAGACAAAGGGAATAAAATATTCATTCCATGGCAGTGTTCAACTGGAATTCCACATTTTATTTTAGATATGAGGACTAGATCAATTTTCTTACCAACATTAAAAAAAGCACTTATACAGAGATCTGAAGTTTAATCACAGTTACATTTTTTTTTTTAATGCTCCTGTTAGTAGGTGCCTGAGGAAGCATACTATTGTGCATGGAAAGGGAATTGCTTTTATCAAGTGCCTTCTTTGTATATTGTTTTGAAGAAATGCATTTAAATCATACCACAGAACTGACTGACAGCAAACCCAGGTATAACTAATACCTGAAGCCTCTAAATCTCACTGATCACCAATTGTCAAGATTTTGGACATTCAATATGAAAAGGGTGTTCCTTAGATGGTGTATTAGTTTCCTAAAGATGCTGTAACAAAGTGCCACAGACTGGTGACTTAAGACAACAGAAATTTTGCTTTAGCAGTTCTGGAGGCTAGAAGTCCAAAATCAAGGTGTCTGCTGGGTGGCACTCTCTCTCAAGTCTTTAGGGGAGGATCCTTTCTTGCCTCCTCCAGTTACTGGTTCTCCAAAGTGTTCCTTGGCTTGTAGCAATGTAACTCCAACCTTTGCCTTCATCTTTACACGATGTTCTCCTTGTGTTTCTCTGTCTTCAGAAATCCTTGTGAATCCTTATGAGTTTTGAGTAGAGTCTTAGAGCATAGAATGTCCCAGATCATCAAATTAGTCTAATTTATTGACTAGATATTCAACTCAAATAATGGGAACTCTAGACCTAGCTTTCCTGATTTTCTCACACTATTTCCTGACTAAAGATGTTTTGTTTGGCTTACTATTATAAATATTATTATAATTTTATCAGAGTAGAATATTACTCTACCCACACACATCTTTTTCCTCAACATACTTTCATTGGATGCTGGCTATTCATAATTATTCATAGGGATAGTCCTCTCTCTTATTTTTTTTTTGCACTTTTGCTTAATTAAAATATACATGCATGAAGGACAAATGCATATAGATAATACAAGAAAAAATATTAGTGTGACAAGAATTGAATATTTATGTTTTATTTTTATTTATTTTATTTTTTTATTTTATTTTTTTTTTTTTCCGTACGCGGGCCTCTCACTGCTGTGGCCTCTCCCGTTGCGGAGCACAGGCTCTGGATGCGCAGGCTCAGCGGCCATGGCTCACGGGCCCAGCCGCTCCGCGGCATATGGGATCCTCCCAGACCGGGGCACGAACCCGTATCCCCTGCATCGGCAGGCGGACTCTCAACCACTGCGCCACCAGGGAGGCCCTATGTTTTATTTTTAAAGAAGGGGATGTACAAATGATTGCTTTAACCTTACATCTAACTAGTACCCTAAGAGATTGAGGCTGACTAACTTATGCACTCATATTTACAGGAATAAATTAATGGGTAAATAGATGGATCAATGGGTAGATGAGTGAATGGTTGGATGAATCACAAATTTATAGATTTATGAAGTCTTTGCGAATCAAATAGGTATTGATATTCTAAATAGCACATTAGAGGCTCATACTTTAACAGATTTCTTCAGTACAAGGATTTTATAAGAATTTTAAATTGATTTTCTAGTATTTGCTATATCTAGACAAAGTTTACATATGTAATCATATTTCATCTAGAAAACTTTTATTTTGATGTCAATAGGGCCATAATTTTCATTTATTTTCTTGTACTACCTGTGTATTTCCTGAGGGTATAAAAGGCATATAGAAACATTCATAAAAACTTATAAATTCTGAGAATTTATTAATAATGCATTAATATGTCTAAGCCCTGGTTATACTGCCAGTGTGCTTTGGAGGATTTAGAATTCCTCTGGGTAATTTGTTTTGCTAAAAATATATTGCTTAAAAATTCAGGCCACTAATGTATTGAAATTTTCAGCAACACATTTTAAAAACAAATTCTCTACAGACACTTAAATTGTGAAAAATCTCAAAGTAGAGCCATTTAAATACTTTCAAAATGCATCAGGGTAGTTCCTCATTTCACATCCTTTATAATTATTTTGAATTGTGGATCAGAATAACAGTCATTGAATAAATACTGGATTCCCACGTGTACACAGGACTGTTTCATTCAGGTTGGAGACTTTGATATTTGCACCCAAGGAACTTATTCTCTAATGAAATGTGCAGGGCTACCCTAGAAAATGCTAGTAGAAGGGAATGTAATTAAGTGATAAGACCTATATATATATTTTTAAAGTATCAAAACAGAGGAATCTAAAGGTTTTCAAGGAGTTGATGGGACTTTTACTGACTCTTGAAAGTGAGAAAGCATTAGGCAAGGTATAAAAATAATAAGAAATAAAGTCTCAAAAGCAAAAATAAATAATGAAATATCCTCATCTGTATAGGCTTAGGGTAATGTAGAAATCTATTTTGTCTAAGGGAATGATGTGTTTTCATGTAATGAAAAATAAATTGGGGTGGCTTTATGGAGAGTTCTGAAAATGAGACAAGTTTCTGGAGTATTAAGATGCATTGGCTTATGAAATGACCAGACTTTAGAATATGTAATATTCTAAGTACAAATAATATATGAAAATTATATTGACCATATCAATAGTACTGTATTAAGTATTAATGAATACTGATTTATTGTATCAATATTAATTAATGTGATAATATTAATATATTGTAATAGTATAATAAACTAAAAAATATAAATTTTTATAAAACACAAGGTCGGGCCTCCCTGGTGGCGCAGTGGTTGAGAGTCCGCCTGCCGATGCAGGGGATACGGGTTCGTGCCCCGGTCTGGGAGGATCCCATATGCCGCGGAGCGGCTGGGCCCATGAGCCATGGCCGCTGAGCCTGTGCGTCCGGAGCCTGTGCTCCGCAATGGGAGAGGCCACAACAGTGAGAGGCCCGCGTACAGCAAAAAATAAAAATAAAAAAAACAAACAAACAAAAAAAAACACAAGGTCATAGGTACAGAGAAGAGATTGATGGTTGCCAGAGGTGGAGGGTAGGGGGATGGGAGAAATGGGTGAGCTGTTTATTTTAAAAATTTAAATAAATTGAATATATATATATATATATATATATATATATATGTATATATATATATATAAAACTTTATTTCTCTGTAACTGTAAATTCAAACTTCACCAAAAATTTATTTCTCACCTATGGTTGAAGTCCACACATATTTTGGAAGGTAATCTGCTTTAGTCAAAGTTACTGATTTAAATGTTAATCACATCTAATAAATGCCTTCCAAACAACACCTAGGTTGGTGTTTGACCAAACATCTGGGCACTGTAGCCTAGCCAAGTTGACACATAAAATGAACCATCACAGCTGCTCTTTGTTACCTTACGTGCTCCCACAGGTTACCAATTCTATTTTATCTATGAGTCTTATCTGTAACAATACTACTATCCTGGCAAATGAAAAGCATATAACACTGATATACAAATCACTGATTCTGAGGCTGGGAAAGTGGACTTTATCCAAACAGTTGGAGATCAAACAGACTGAGGTCCCCCTTGGCCAAAAAAGGAAATTCTGCCTCCAGACTACCTTCGAGTTTGAACTTCAGCTCAGGTCAACTTTTTCTTAGGTCTTCAGCCTACAGGCCTGCTTTGCAAACTTCAGTCTTGCCAGCCCACCATCATGTGGGCCAAATGCTTAAACTAAGTCTCTCTCTATGTGTATATACATACACATCCTATTGGTTCAGTTTCTATGGAGAACCCTGAGTAGTACAGTGGCCAGTGTTAATTATTATGTTATAACAACCCATTTTATATGCAATACTAGCAAGTGCTAACAAAACAGTAGACAGTTTTCATGGTAAGAGCACCTATAGAATAGACAAAATAAATTAAATTGCAGATAATTCACAGGTTAAAAAAAAAAGAAAACTTAACCTTAAGGATTTGATATTTAATTTCAGATATGCTGACATGTTGCCCACTATTGCGAAGACTACTTGGCCAGAATTAACTTAGTATGAATACTGTCTCCCTAATTTAGCTCTGAAATGACTTCACATTAAGTAACCAAAAACTCTGTACACCAAGGATTCATAATCTGTAAACTTGTATAATATCAATTACCTTCTGTTGACCATGCTTTCTTGGTGTAGGGTTCCTAGAAGTTTATTTTCATTAAGCCCTGTAAGAATCACTTTGCAAGAGAGGGTAGAATTAGGATCTTTTGCTGAGAAAAGGCCAAGAAACATGAAATGGTTAATTATACCCAATTCTGTGCTATGACTTGCTCAACTACGGTGTGATCGTGAGCTTTTCTCTGAGCTAGCAGAGAACATGTATCAGTGATACCAATTTGTATTGATGCTGCTTTGTTTAGAAGGGTGGTGTATTCAATAATTTATGGTCCTTGGATTGATATCTTCTTGTCTAAAATTGCCACCACTTACAAGTGAGCTCTTAAAATCGATTGATCTACTTTAATGCAGAATATGCCTTCCTGTTCTGATTTACAGTAAAGCAATGGATTATGAGAGCTCACTTGTAAGTGAGGGTGGTCACCTATATGTAAGCAGACTGCACCGAAGCTATTAACTATGAGCAGGTTTGGAATTCTGGAATTTGAGTACCTGTCAATTGTGTTTTAATTATCTGTTTGGAAGCAAGGAATACCACCACCTGGCACAGTGCATAGTTAATGATATGCAGTTAATAAATATTAAAATTTATTAAGTTAAGTATTAAAAGAATCAATTCATGACCAAATGGTAAACTGGGGTATAGAACTTTGGTTCTGAAAAATACACAAGTAAGACTTCCTATATTTAAGGGACTTCAGGAAATAATTGCAAATTTTGGTATCCAAAAAGTTAATGACTTACCTAATATAAACTTACAGCTCCAGAAAAGTAATTAAGGTTGTCTAAGAACCTAAAAATATATAAACCATTGAGCTCACCAAAATGGACAGAGAACTACCCTAGACCAGACATTATAAGGATTCTCAGCTGTGCTTAGTTAGGCAAAGTAACTGATTGGGGAAGCCAAGTATGAAGTGAGTTTGGACAGATCTATGCAGCAGGAAGAATTATAGAGTACAAAAAAAAAAAAAAAAGGTTGAGTCATCACAAGAAATTTTTTAAATATATCGAAAGGAAAATATATAGCATCCATGAAAACGAAAACATGTTAGAGAAAGATTTTCATGAAAAAAAGTCTTAGAAGCCGTTTGGCATTCTTCCTCTTTTCTCAAATGGAACTTATGAAATAATGAAAGGGAAAATGTGACTCTTAATTAAGCAATGTGCACATGAGTCTATACACATAGACAAACCCATGTAGAATTTAGCTTTTGGCTTTGTTTATTATGAACACTTGACATTCATGTTAATTCAGTCTGGTTTAGGAGACTCCAATCCCCCATGAGAAAATTGCTTTGTAATCTGTATTTTTGAATAAGCTAGACTGGTGTCTCATTGCTTAAAATACTCTTGGTACTATTCCAATTCTTGTGTGTGTATACGGGGAAGGGTGGGAAATACAGTGTTTCTCCATTTCAATATTTTCCTTTACAATTTTTATCAAAATTTTGGCTCTCCTAATTTATCTGATAGTGAGAGATGACCAAAGTCCAACATAAATGAATAAAAAAAAATTGTAATTATTTCCTCCCCAAAAGATGTTGAAGTCCTAACCTTTATACCTATGAATGTGACTTTATTGGAAATATGGTCTTTGCAGATGCTCAAGTTCAGATAGGGTCATTAGCGGAACCTCCTTATAATATGTATTAAGGGGAAATTAGGGTACAGAGACAGACACCCATAGAGGGAATGTGAAGTGGAGACATAGAATGCTATCCACAAGCCAATGAATTCCTGAGGCAATCCAAAGCTAGGAGAGACTCATGGAAAAGATCCCTCAGAAGAAGTCAACCCTGATTTTGGATTTCTAGCTTTCCGAACTGTGAGATGATAACACTTCTGATGCTTAAATCATCCAATTTGTGGTACTTTGTTATGTCAGCTCCAGGAAATGAGAACAAGGTATACTTTAAACATGTTTATGTGTATGTACAAATTGCTATGAGATAAAATTTAAAAGCTTTTAAATTATAGTTGCAGAGCTAACCTCAACTTTCGTCAAACTTCCATACATATTAGCAAATGCTGTTAACGTGGCTTATAAAAGGGATGTCAAGAATTCTAGAGAAAATATTTTCCTATTTAGGAGAAAAACTGGAAGATTCAGTTCAGTGTTATGTGAAAGTTTGGAGTCTACTTAAATTTATGTAATCCGCTTATAACATTCTATTTTTGAGCAAGTCTCCAGATAAAGACTTTTTAAAAAAAACAAGCATTGTGCTAACATATCTTCATCTGTTGTTTTTACTGAGTTCCTTTCTCAGCTCTTACATAATATAGTTCTGCTTATGAATCTCTGTTTTCCTCAGTAGTTATTTCTGGAAACGTGGTCAATTTGGCTTTGTATATAGTGAGTCAAACTTTTTGTTCATTATCTACTATTTATGACTCACTGTCCCTCCTGGCATGGAAATATCTTTTACCTTTCTGTGTGTTCTTTCAAAATATTATTTAACATTTCATTTTTTAGCAATGAAAATAATTTTCATTTTTGAAGTATTGTTTTCCCCTTATCAAGAAATGCCACACATCCTCTTTGTTCAGCAAAAGTTTTCGGAGCACAGGCTCTGGACGCGCAGGCTCAGCGGCCATGGCCCACGGGCCCAGCTGCTCCGCGGCATGTGGGATCCTCCCGGACCAGGGCACGAACCCCCGTCCCCTGCATCGGCAGGCGGACTCTCAACCACTGCGCCACCAGAGAAGCCCCCAGCAAAATTTTAATTAATATATTTCTGAAAGTGTGTGGTACTTCCATTATACTAGTTTTTGCTTTGAATTTTTACTTAAGTTTATGTTTTATTCCCTCTGGATGTTTTCCGTGAAAGCACCGGCAAGTGTTTGGTAGTTTGTTATTTGATGCTTTGGCAGCAACCAAAAGAGTAAAAGATAAGCAGGTGTGGTGGGCTGAATAGTGGTCCCCAAAGTGATGCACATATTAATCCCTGGAATTTGTGAATGTTACCTTATATGACTAAAGTGAGTTTGCAGATACCAATAAGTTAAAGATTTTAAGGTGGGGAGATTATCCTAGATTATCTAGGCAGGCTCTAATGCACTCACAGTATCCTTATGAAAGGCAGACTGAGGCAGATCTGACTACACGGAAGAGGAGAGGGTGAGTGACAATGCTGCTTCTGGCTGTGAACCTGGAAAGAAGAGCTGTAGGCCAGGGAATGCAAGGAATGCAGCTCTAGCAACTGGAAAAGACAAAGAAACAGATTCTACTCTAAAGCTTCTGAGGAAGCCTAGCTGTGCCAACACTTTGGTTTTGGCCTATTGAAACCATTTCTCACCTCTGGCTTCCAGAACTGTAAGAGAATAGATGCATGTTTATTTGAACCACTGATCTGTGTGTTGTTTTAAACCACAAGTATGTGGTAATTTGTTACATGCCATAGACAACTGATAAAGCAAAGCTCCTCTTGGGAGGTGACCTTATGAAGAAGAGGGGGGCTCCCTGAACATCTGACCATTTGTGCCCATCTGCTGTGTGGGCTGATTTGCATTAGGAAAAGGGATGTGGAAGGAGATGAGGCTGTGAATTGAAGGGTAGGGGTGAGGAAGGGAGAGCTGGGAGAACAAGAATGGAATGGTGGGCATATGACTGCATGGACTTTGTAGTAACAACCATTCCCTTACCTTCCCTCCTCTGAATCCCCTATGAAAACATTTTATTAGCTTCTGTGGAAGTTCTTTGTAAATCACAGATTTAAGTGGCCCAGGGAGTATCACTTAGATACTCAAGTGACAAAATGAAACGGCATAGAAGAGGAGGTTATTATATTGCCTTGGTCTGGGAAATGAGCTCAGTTTAAGTCCAATAAATATCACAGTGAAAAAGACTCCCTCAATCATCATAAGTAATCTGCACTTTTGGGACTTCAGAAGACTGACCGTTGCTGCTAAATCTTTATTATGATGGAGGGTTCCATCCACGGCAATGATGAAGCCCTTCCTGTAACTGGATTTACAGGCAGCAAGCATCACTGATGGGGTCTGGAGCCAAAGAATCTGGAAAGTCTGTTCATGATCTCAAATGTGTCAGATATCAAGACTGCAAGTGATAAATGGATGAGATTTTTAAAGGACCACGGAAGTCTTATGTCATCAAGGCAGAGTTATAGCACGGTACTAGGACTTAATCTGAAGTAGTTAACCCCTCTTTCCAAACTTATAAGAAGTCTTAGGGCCTAATGGACTTTCAGTTGTTGTCTAAAGTCACAAGGGCTCCTTTCTTAAAAGTTGCTTGCCAAGGGGAGGGACACGCTGTGCTTTTCCATCAACTCCATTCGCTAGTCAGATGATTGTCAGTGCTAGAAATACCTCTGTGAGGTTAGAAAAATAAAAGTACTTGACTCTTCAGAGATTCTGATGAAGTATGACCAGGCTGAGTTTCCACATTGCTAATTAGGAATTATTCACACACACAGAAGGAGATTTCAACAGAATGTGTTTCGCAGTAATCAAACTATGTTCTTTTTCCTGCCTTATCAAACCCTTCCCAACTGAAGTTCTCTGTCTTGTAGGCAGCAGCCCTAACACAAACAGCCCATACTGGCAAGTAACTCTGGTTTCAAGAGGAAGAACACACAAAATCTGTAGTCAGTTCATTGGTAATTGTGTGTTGGCTCCTAGGTGATCTTTTTTTTTTTTGCTATACGCGGGCCTCTCACTGCTGTGGCCTCTCCCGTTGCGGAGCCCAGGCTCCGGACGCGCAGGCTCAGCAGCCATGGCTCACGGGCCCAGCCGCTCCGCGGCACGTGGGATCCTCCCAGACCGGGGCACGAACCCGCGTCCCCTGCATCGGCAGGCGGACTCCCAACCACTGCGCCACCAGGGGAGTCCTAGATGATCATTTTTTAAAAAGATAAAATTATGACTTTTATAAAATAATCACCCAAAGCTTTTATTTAACACATTAATTAGTGAAGGAACCAATAAGATGATAAGATGTTACAATCAGGAATTGTTACAAAGGAATACCTGAATAGCAAACATATATATATATATATATATATATATATATATATACACACACACACACACACACACACACATACACATAGCAAATTAGGAATGATAAATGAATTTGTCAAGAGATATAAAATATTTAAACTCTATAGGGCTATAAAATAGAGTATTTGTATTTATATATTTATAAATTTTTATTGAAATATAGTTGATTGACAATGTTGTGTTACTTTCAGGTGTACAGTAAGGTGATTGAGGTTTATATATATATATATATATATGTATATATATATATATATAATATATATATAATATATATATATGTATATATATATATATATAATATATATACATATTTTAGATTCTTTTCCATTATAGGTTATTAAAGATATTGAATACAGTTCCCTGTGCTATACAGTACGTCCCTGTTGTTTATCTATTTTATATATAGTAGTGTGTATCTGTTCATCCAAAACTCTTAACTTATCCCTCCCCTCCCTTTCCCCTTTGGTAGCCATAAGTTTATTTTCTATGTTTGTCAGTCTATTTCTGTTTTGTGAATAAGTTCATTTGTATCATTTTTTAGATTCCACATATAAGCAATATCATATGATGTTTGTTTTCCTCTTTCTGACTTACTTCACTTAGTATGATAATCTCTAGGTCCATCCATGTTGCTGCAAATGGCATTATTTCATTCTTTTTTATGGCTGAGTAATATCCCATTGTGTATATATGTACATCTTTTCTATCCATTCTTCTGTTGATGGACACTTAGGTGGCTTCCATGTCTTGGCTATTGTAAACAGTTCTTTACGAATGTTGGGGTGCAAGTATCTTTTTTTTAAATAGATCTTTATTGGAGAATAATTGCTTCATAATACTGTGTTAGTTTCTGTTGTACAGCAAAGTGAATCAGTAATATGCATACATATGTCCCCATATCTCCTCCCTCTTGAACCTCACTCCCACCCTCCCTAATCCCACATCTCTGGGTCATCACAAAGCACCAAGCTGATCTCCCTGTTCTGTTCTGCTGCTTCCCACTAGCTAACTATTTTACATTCAGTAGTGTATATATGTCAATGCTACTCTCACTTCGCCTCAGCTTCCCCCTCCCCCGCCGTGTCCTCAAATCCAATCTCTATGTCTATGTCTTTATTCCAGCCCTGCCACTACCTTCATTAGTACCATTTTTTTTTTAAGATTCCATATATATGTGTTAGCATACGGTATTTGTTTTTCTCTTTCTGACTTACTTCACTCTGTATGACAGACTCTAGGTCCATCCACCTCACTACAAATAACTCAATTTTGTTTCTTTTTATGGCTGAGTAATATTCCATTGTATATGTGTGCCACGGCTTCTTTATCCATTCATCTGTTGATGGACATTTAGGTTGATTCCATGTCCTGGCTATTGGAAATAGTGCTGCAATGAACATTGTGGTAAATGTCTCTTTTCTGATTATGGTTTTCTCAGGGTATATGCCCAGTAGTGGGATTGCTGGGTCATATGGTAGTTCTACTTTTAGTCTCTTAAGAACCTCCATACTGTTATCCATAGTGGTGGTATCAATTTACATTCCCACCAAAAGTGCAGCACACCCTTTCCAGCATTTATTGTTTCTAGATATTTTGATAATGGCCATTCTGACCAGTGTGAGGTGATACCTCATGTAATTTTGATTTGCATTTCTCAAATAATTAGTAATGTTGAACATCTTTTCATGTGCCTCTTGGCCATCTGTATGTCTTCTTTGGTGAAATGTCTATTTAGGTCTTCTGACCATTTTTTAATTGAATTGTTTGTTTTTTTGATATTGAGCTCCATGAGCTATTTGTATATTTTAGAGATTAATCCTTTGTCTGTTGTTTCATTTGCAAATATTTTCTCCCATTCTGAGGGTTGTCTTTTTGTCTTTTTATGGTTTCCTTTACTGTGCAAAAGCTTTGAAGTTTAATTAGGTCCCATTTGATTATTTTAGTTTTTATATCCATTACTCTAGGAGGTGGGTCCAAAAAGATCTTGCTGTAGTTTATGTCAAAGTGTGTTTTTCCTATGTTTTCCTCTAAGAGTTTTATAGTGTCTGGCCTTGTATTTAGGTCTTTAATCCATTTGGAGTTTATTTTTGTGTATGGTGTTAGGTAGTGTTCTAATTTCATTCTTTTACACGTAACTGTCCAGTTTTCCCAGCACCACTTATTGAAGAGGCTGTCTTTTCTCCATTGTATGTTCTTGCCTCCTTTCTCATAAATTAGGTGACCATATGTGCATGTGTTTATCTCTGGGCTTTCTATTCTGTTCCATTGATCTATGTTTCTGTTTTTGTGCCAGTACCATACTGTCTTGATTACTGTAGCTTTGTAGTATAGTCTGAAGTCTGGGAGCCTGATTCCTACAGCTCCGTTTTTCTTTCTCAAGATAGCTTTGGCTACTCAGGGTCTTTTGTGTTTCCATATGAATTGTAAATTTCTTTGCTCTAGTTCTGTGAAAAATTGCCATTGGTAGTTTGATAGGGATTGCATTAAATCTGTAGATTGCTTTGGGTAGTATAGTCATTTTCACAATATTGATTCTTCCAATCCAAGAATATGGTATATTTCTCCATCTGTTTATGTCAACTTTGATTTCTTTCATCAGTGTTTTATAGTTTTCTGAGTACAAGTCTTTTGCTTCCTTAGGTAGATTTATTCCTAGGTATTTTATTCTTTTTGTTGCTGTGGTAAATGGGATTGTTTCCTTAATTTCTCTTTCTGAATCTTTGTTGTTAGTGTTTAGGAATGCCAGAGATTTCTGTGCTTTAATTTTGTATCCTGCAACCTTACCAAATTCATTTATTAGTTCTAGTAGTTTTCTGGTGGCATCCTTAGGATTTTCTATGTATAGTATCATGTCATCTGCAAACAGTAACAGTTTTATTCTTCTTTTTCAGTTTGTATTTCTTTTATTTCTTTTTCTTCTCTTTTTGCCATGGCTAGGACTTCCAAAACTATGTTGAATAAGAGTGGCCAGAGTGGATATCCTTGTCTTCTTCCTGATCTTAGCGGAAATGGTTTCAGTTTTTCACCATTGAGAACCATGTTGGCTGTGGTTTTGTTATATAGACCTTTATTATGTTGAGATAATTTCCCTCTATACTGATTTTCTGGAGAGCTTTTATCATAAATGTGTGTTGAATTTTGTCAAAAGTTTTTCTGCATCTATTGAGATGATCATATGGTTTTTATTCCTTAATTTGTCAATATGGTGTATCACATTGATTGATTTGCGTATGTTGAAGAATCCTTGCATCCCTGGGGTAAATCCCACTTGATCATGGTGTATGAGCTTTTAATATGTTGTTCGATTCTGTTTGCTAGCATTTTGTTCAGAGTTTTTGCATCTCTGTTCATCAGTGATATTGGTCTATAATTTTCTTTTCTTGTGATATCTTTGTCGGGTTTGGTATCAGAGTGATGGTGGCTTCTAGAAGGAATTTAGGAGTGTTCCTCTCTTTGCAATTTTTTGGAAGAGATTGAGAAGGATAGGTTTTAGCTCTTCTCTAAATATTTGATAGAATTCACCTGTGAAGCCATCTGGTCCTGGACTTTTGTTTGTTGTAACATTTTAAATTACAGTTTCAATTTTGTTACTTGTGGTAGGTCTGTTTATATTATCTAATTCTTCCTGGTTCAGTCTTGGAAAATTGTACCTTTCCAAGAATTTGTCCATTTCTTCGTGGTTGTCCATTTTATTGGCATATATTTGTTTGTAGCAGTCTCTTATAATCCTTTGTATTTCTGTTGTGTCAGTTGTGATTTCTCAATTTTCATTTGTAATTTTATTGTTTTGATCCTTTCCCTTTATTTCTTGATGAGTCTGACTAAAGGTTTAGCAATTTTGTTTATCTTCTCAAAGAACCAGCTTTTAGTTTTATTGATCTTTGCTATTGTTTTCTTTCTTTCTATTTCATTTATTTCTGCCCTGATCTTTATGATTTCTTTCTTCTGGTGACTCTGGGTTTTCTTTGTTCTTCTTTCTCTAGTTGCTTTAGGTGTAGGGTTAGATTGTTTATTTGAGATTTTTCTTGTTTCTTGAGGTGAGATTGAATTGCTATAATCTTCAGTCTTAGAACCACTGTTGCTGCGTCCCATTGGTTTGGGTCGTTATGTTTTCGTTGTCATTTGCTTCTATGTACTTTTTTATTTCTTCTTTGATTTCTTCAGTGATCTCTTGTTTATTTAGTAGCACACTGTTAACCTCCATGTGTTTGTGTTTTTTTCCCCTGTAATTGATTTCTAATCTCATAGCATTGTGGTTGGAAAAGATGCTTGATATGATTTCAATTTTCTTAAATTTATCAAGGCTTGATTTGTGACCCAAGATGTGATCAATCCTGGAGAATGTTCCGTGTGCACTTGAGAAGAAAATGTATTCTGACACTTCCAGGTGGAATGTTCTATAAATAACAACTAAATCTATCTGGTGTTTTTTGTCATTTAAAGCTTGTGTTTCCTTATTTATTTTCTGTTTGGATGATCTGTCCATTGGTATAAGTGGAGTGTTAAAGTCCCCTACTATTATTGTGTTACTGTCGATTTCCCCATTCATGGTTGTTAGCATTTGCCTTATGTACTGAGGTGCTCCTGTGTTGGGTGCATAAACATTTATAATTGTTATATCTTCTTCTTGGATTATCCCTTGATTATTATATAGTGTCCTTATCTATTGTAACAGTCTTTATTTTAAAGTCTATTTTATCTGATATGAGTATTGCTACTCCAGCTTTCTTTTGAGTTCCATTTGCATAGAATATCTTTTTCCATCCCTTCACTTTCAGTCTATATGTGTTGCTGGGTCTGAAATGGGTCTCGGGTAGACAGCATATATATGGGTCTTGTTTTTGTATCCATTCAGCCAGTCTATGTCTTTTGGTTGGGGCATTTAATCCACTTACATTTAAGGTAGTTATCAACATGTATGTTCCTATTACCATTTTCTTAATTGTTTCGGGTTTGTTTTTGTGGGTTTTTTTGTTCTCTTGTGTTACCCACTTAGAGAAGTTCCTTTAGCATTTATTGTAAAGCTGGTTTGGTGGTGCTGAATTCTCTTAGCTTTTGCTTATCTGAAAAGCTTTTGATTTCTCCATCAAATCTGAAGGAGATCTTTGTCGGGTAGAGGAATTTTAATTGTAGGTTTTTCTCTTTCATCATATTAAGTATGTCCTGCCATTCCATTCTGGCCTGCAGAGTTTCTGCTGAAAAATCAGCTGTTAACCTTATGCGGATTCCTTTGTATGTTCTTTGTTGTTTTTCCCTTGCTGCTTTGAATATTTTTTCTTTGAATTTAATTTTTATTAGTTTGATTAATATGTGTCTTGGTGTGTTTCTCCTAGGGTTTATCCTGTATGGGACTCTCTGTTTTTTCTGGACTTGGGTGACTCTTTCCTTTCCCATGTTAGGGAAGTTTTCCACTATAGTCTCTTCAAATATTTTCTCAGACCCTTTCTTTTTCTCTTCTTCTGGGACCCCTATAATTTAAATGTTGGTGCATTTAGTGTTGTCCTTGAAGTCTCTGAGATCGTCTTCAGTTCTTTTCTTTCTTTTTTCTTTATTCTGCTCTTCAGCAGATATTTCCACCATTTTGTCTTCCAGCTCACTTATTCATTCTTCTGCTTCAGTTATTCTGTTATTGATTCCTTCTAGTGTATTTTTCATTTCAGTCATTGTTGTCTTCATCTCTATTTGTTGTTCTTTAGTTCTTCAGGATCTTTGTTAAACATTACCTGTATTTTCTCAATCCATGCCTCCATTCGATTTCTGAAATTCTGGATCATCTTTATTGTCATAGCTCTGAATTCTTTTTCAGGTAGATTGCCTGTTTCCTCTTCATTTATTTGGTCTTGTAGGTTTTTACCTTGCTCCCTCATCTCTGACATATTGTTTTGCTGTCCCTTTTTTTTTTTTTCCTTTTTTTTTATGAGGGGCATTGTGTTCTTGTCTTACTGGTTGTTTGGCCTGAGGCTTCCAGCACTGCAGTTTGTAGGCTTTTATGTAGAGCTGGGTCTTGGTGCTGAGGTGAGGACCTCTGGGAGACCTCACTCCGATGAATATTCCCTGGGCTCTGAGGTTCTCTGTTAGTCCAGTTGTTTGGACTTGGAGCTCCCACCGCAGGAGCTTTAGCCCAACTGCTGGCTCATTAACCAAGATCCTGCCTCTTTTCTAATTATAGTTTTCTCTGGATATATGCCCAGGATTGGATTGTTGGATCATATGGTTGTTCTATTTTTAGTTTTTTAACAGACCTCCATACTGTCCATTGTGTAGTGGCTGCACCAATTTTCATTTCCAGCGACAGCATTAGAGGGTTCCTTTTTTTCCACATCTTTCTAGCATTTATTGTTTGTAGACTTTTTGAGGATGGCCATTCTGACTGGTGTGAAGTGATATCTCATTGCAGTTTTGACTTGCATTTCTCTAATAATTAGCAATGTTGAGTATCTTTCCATGTGCCTTTTGGCCATCTCTGTGTCTTCTTTGAAGAAATGTCTGTTTAGATCTTCTACCTGTTATTCTGTTGGTTTTTATTATCATTATTATTATTATTATTATTATTAAACTGTATGAGCTGTTTGTATATTTTGGAACTTAAGCCCTTGGTTGCATCATTTGCAAATGTTTTCTCCCATTCCATAGGTTTTCTTTACATTTTCTTTATAGTTTCCTTTGCTGTGCAAAGCTTTTGAGTTTGATTAGGTCCCATTTGTTTATTTTTGTTTTTATTTCTATTACTCTAGGAGGTGGATCAAAAAAAATATTGCTGCAATTTTTGTCAAAGTGTGTTCTGCCTATGTTTTCCTTTAGGAGTTTTATAGTATCTTGTCTTACATTTAGGTCTTTTATCCATTTTAAGTTTATTTTTATGTATGGTGTTAGAGAATGTTCTAATTTCATTCTTTTACATGTAGCTGTCCAGTTGTCCCAGCACCACTTATTGAAGAGGTTGTTTTTTCTCCATTGTATATTGTTGCTTCCTTTATCATAGATTAATGACCATAAGTGCATGGGTTTATTTATGGGCTTTCTATCTTGTTCCATAGATCCATATGTTTGTTTTTGTGCCAGTACCATACTGTTTTGATGACTGTAGCTTTGTGGTATAGTTTTAAGTCAGGGAGCTTGATTCCTCCTGCTCTGTTCTTTTCTCTCAAGGTTGCTTTGGTTATTCAGGGTCTTTTGTGTTTCCATACAAATTAAAAAAAATTGCTCTAGTTCTGTGAAAAATGCCATTAGTAATTTGATAGGGGTTGCAGTGAATCTATAGATTGCCTTGGGTAGTATGGTCATTTGAAATAACCTTTTTATTTGGATAGAAACAGTTGTATCTCTGCCTGACACTTGCATTTCTATTGAAAAAAAAACTTGGAATGTCTTCAGTATTCTATAACTTACAAATTTATAGTCAAAGAAAATAAAATTGCAAATCCTATAGTGTTAGGTAAGTACAAAAACCCCAGCAAGCCCAACATACTGTTGAATGGGCCCCCAAGCAACTTTTGCACATTTTAGAGACTTTTCACGTTTTCTCCTGACATGTCTCTATTACATACCAATTGTGTGAACATGGTTAAGCCATTGCAACTCTTCTCAAGCATAAGAAGAAAATAATTTCTTGTACCATAAGAAGAAAATAATTTCCAGATTATTTTAATTACTGTATTCCCACAGGATTCCACAGGAATATAAAGTAGAAAAATTAATGTGTATAAAATAATTTTGGGTATAAAAATCACTTTATGAAATTCTATAGGTAAATTCAGTGCTTGTAAACATGCTATATTTCTCAAGTAACTTTTTTTCCATATCCAAAAAACAACATGAGCCACCTTTCCACGTTAAGAGAGTAAATCCTAAGATTTCTCAACACAAGGAAAGCATTCTTTTTTTCTTTTTTTGTATCTATATAAAATGATGGATGTTCAGTAAACTTATTGTGGTGATCATTTCATGATGTATGTATCAGATAACTAAGCTGTACACCTTATACAGTACAGTCCACCTTTTCATACCTCAAGTCCAATTTCCAAAAATTCCCTTTTTTTTTTTCTTGCAGTACTCAGGCCTCTCACTTTTGTGGCCTCTCCCGTTGCAGAGCACAGGCTCTGGATGTGCAGTCTCAGCGGCCATGGCTCACAGGCCCAGCCACTCCGTGGCATGTGGGATCTTCCCGGACCGGGGCACGAACCCGTGTCCCCTGCATCAGCAGGTGGACTCTCAACCAATGCGCCACCAGGGAAGCCCCCAAAATTCCCTTTTAATACTAAAGAGCCAATTAGTATAATTTTTGGAAACTATCATATCACCCTAGCATAAAATTTGCAGGTAACTTTTAAAAAATAGAATAGTTTTTATTTTAACAAATATGTGTTATAAT
The DNA here is from genome assembly GCF_964341445.2 of Mesoplodon mirus. Lineage (NCBI taxonomy): Eukaryota > Metazoa > Chordata > Mammalia > Artiodactyla > Ziphiidae > Mesoplodon > Mesoplodon mirus. The sequence continues at coordinate 48,340,496 of NC_138976.1, forward strand.
TTATACTTTAGGTATGTATATGTTATATATATTTAACAAGTATAATTTAAATTTAGATTAATATATATTGCATGCTAATTACCATAGACTAATATTGAAATGTTCTCTAAAGATTTTAGTTTCTAGAAACTACAATCTACCTTTAACTCATGCACTTAACAAATACATTAAAGATTAATCATATACCAGATAATGTTCTAGATAGTAAATAAAAATATGCTTGATCTCATAAAGGAGACAGTTTAGAAAAGGGAGCATACAAAACCAAGTAATCAGTTAAGTAAACTATTTATAAACTGTGGTATTTATAAAATAGTATTTTAAGAAAGAGTTTATGAAGGGAACTATTCCAGAAAAGGTAGTCAGAAAAAATATCTCTGAATAGTCAACATTTAAAATGAAAAGTTTAATAAAAAATAAAACCATTTAAAGAGTAGGATGAAACACTTTTCTTGGAGTGAGAACACAAAATGCAAACCATTTTGAAGTAGGAAAGAGCCTGATATATTTGAGTATTTGAAAAAAAAAATCAAGTGACAGAAATTTAGTTGTTAAGAGAGATGAGTGAAAGCAGATGAAGTCACAGGAGTAGATACGGACAAAAACAGGCAAAACCTGGAAGATCTTAGTAAGGAATTTGTATTTTATACTACATGCAATGAAAAACCATTGAAGACCTTTTCCTTTTTTCTTCCAGTTATATTGAGATATAACTGACACATAGCAGTGTATAAGTTTAAGCTGTACAGTCTAATTATTTGGCTTTTATATATCATGAAATGATTACCACGGTAATTCTTGTGAACATCCATCATGTCATATAAATACAGAAAAAAATATATTTTTTCCCTGGGATGATAAATCTTAGGATTTATTCTCATAATGACTTTCATATAAAACATACAGCAGCTTTATTATATTTATCATGCTGTACATTACATCCCTACTACTTATTTATTTCATAACTGGAAGTTTGTACCTTTTGGCTGCCTTCACTAATTCCCCCTCACCCCACGCCCTGCCTTTGGTAACCACAAATCTGGTCTCTTTAGCTATGAGTTTGTTTGTTTTTGAAATATAATTGACCTACAACACTGTGTTAGTTCCTGTTACACAACATAGTGGTTTGATATTTCTATACATTTCAAAATGATCACCATGATAAGTCTAGTTACCATCTGTCAACATAAAAATATATTACATGATTATTGACTATATTCCTCACACTGTGCTTTTCATATCCATGACTTTTTTATTTTGCAACTGGAGGTTTGTACCTCTTAATCCCCATCACCTATTTCTCTCCTATCCCCGCTCTCTCTACCACTGGCAGCCACCTGTTTCCTGTCTGTATCTATGACTCTGTTTTTGTTTAGTTATGTTTGTTTATTTAACTTTTTAGATTTTACATATAAGTGAAATTGTACATTATTTGTCATTTTTTCCTGACTTATTTCACTTAGCATAATACTCTCTATTCCATCCATGTCACAAATGGCAAGATTTCTTTTTTTATGACTGAGTAGTAGTCCTGTGTGTGTGTGTGTGTGTGTGTGTGTGTGTGTGTGTGTTTATACCACATCTTCTTTACCCATTTTTGTATTGATGAGCAGTTAGGTTGCTTCTGTATCTTGGCTAATGTAAACATGATGCAATGAACATAGGAGTACATATATATTTTCCAATCAGTTTTTTTTTCTTCAGATAAATACCCAGGAGAGGAATTGCTAGATGATGTGATAGTTCTATTTTTAATTTTTTGAGGAATCTTCATACTGTTTTCCATAGTGGCCGTACCAACTTGTATTCCCACCAACAGTGCACGAGGGTTCCCTTTTCTCCATGTCCTCAGCTACACTTGCTATTTGTTGTCTTTTTTTTTCCTTGAAAATTAAGTTTATTTTATTTTTTTAACATCTTTATTGGAGTATAATTGCTTTACAGTGGTGTGTTAGTTTCTGCTTTGTTATCTTTTGGATGATAACCATCCTAACAGTTGTGAGGTGATATCTCATTGTGGTTTTGATTTGCATTTCCCTGATATGTTGAGCATCTTTTATGTGCCTTTTGGTCCTCTTTTATGTGTTCTTTGGAAAAAATGTTTATTCAGATCCTCTGCCCATTCTTAATTTGGGTTGCTTGTTTTCTGATGTTGACTTGCATATGTTCTTTGTATATTTTTTATATTTACTCCTAAATGGTTATATTGTTTGCCAATATCTTCTCTCATTCAGTAGGCAGTCTTTTTGTTTCATTGATAGTTTCCTTTGCTGTGCAGAAGATTTTTAGTTTGATGTAATCCCATTTGTTTTTGTTTTTGTTTTTAATTTATTTTAATTTATTAAAATTAAGCAGTGCATGGGCTTCTCTCTAGTTGTGGCATGTGAGCTCAGTAGTCGTGGCACATGGGCTTAGTAGCCCCATGTCATGTGGGATCTTAGTTCCCCGACCAGGGATCGAACCCGTGTCCCCTGCATTGGAAGGTGGATTCTTTACCACTGGGCCACCAGGGAAGTCCTGTCCCATTTGTTTATTTTTGCTGTTGTTTCTCTTGTTGAGGAGACATATCTGAAAAAATATCATTAAGACTGATGTCAGAGCATACTGCCTATGTTTTCTTCTAGAAGTTTTATGGTATGGTGTCTTACATTTAAGTCTTTAGTCTATTTTGAGTTTAATTTTGTATATGGTGTGAGAAAGTATTCCAGTTTGATTCTTTTGCTTGTAGCTATACAGTTTTCCCAATACCATTAATTGAATAGGCTATCTTTTCCCCATTGTATATTCTTGTCTACTTTGTTGTAGATTAATTTCCCACATAAGTGTGGGTTCATTTCTGGAATCTCTATTCTGTTTCATTGACTATGTGTCTGTTTTTGGAATAACTCTAACTGAAGAGGTAAAAGATCTGTACTCAGAAAACTATAAGACACTGATGAAAGAAATTGAAAATGGCACATACAGATGGAAAGATATATTATGATCATGAATTGGAAGAATTAATATTGTTAAAATGACCATATTATCCAATGCAATCTGCAGATTTAATGCAATTCCTACCAAAATACCAATGTATTCACAGAACTAGAACAAATAATTCTAAAATTTGTATGGAAATGCAAAAGACCCTGCATAGCCAAAACAGTCTTGAGAAAAAAGAACAAAGCTGGGGGTATCATGCTCCCTGATTTCAAACTATACTATAAAGCTACAGTAATCAAAACAGTATGGTACTGGCACATAAAGCATTGAAGAATTTTAAGCAGTGGTGTAACTTAACTTAAAAAAAAAAAGACATTCTATGGAATGTGGAAGATATTTAAATGAGGTAAAAATAAGGAAACAAGGTATCTGAATTATACATTTGGGAGGTATTGACTCAGGTTGGTTCAACAATGTAGACAGAAAAGAGCAGAGCATCTGGGACAACTATTGGAGTGCTCATTTTTTTAAAGATTGCTAATAATGGAGTGTATTTGAATGCTAAGGGAACTATTTAAAAAGAGAAAACTGCTAGAAGATGTAGGAGAGAGTGGGGATTACCAAAAGAAGATGTATTTTTAAAATTTTCATTATGAAAAAATTTACACACAAACAAGAGTACAAAGAATGGCACAATAAATGCTGATGTCTCTTTAACCTGGTTTCAGATTATCAAAATATGGTTCATCTTGTTTCCTCCATACTTCCTATGCTTCCTCCCCTCTCCTACTCCCAGATGTTGTTTTTAAGAAAATACCAAATATCTTATAATTTCTTTCATAAATACCCCAAGGAATGAAATCTTGAGAAAGTAAGCAAAAATGAGATCCAGAGCACAGTAAGCCCTGTCCAGGTCTAAGTGCCTGGTCAGATTTTGAAATAGAACAAAGTTCATGCTGGAGGCTTAAAGATTATAGAACAGTTCTGAAGCAGGTCCTATAGAGAATAAAGCTATTATAAGAGAAAAACTTTTCAACACTCTTTGAAAGGAGCACTTCTATTATTTATAAAAAAATAAAACCTTATCATTATGAAAAATAAAAATAACAAATAAAAGCCAACATTCATACATTCAGAAATGAGGGTGGTATGTGTGTGTGTGTGAATAGATTACTGTCTATGAGTAAATATAGATAAAGGAGTTGTTGATTGTGTTTTCTAAAATTTTTCATGACTTCTCTGAGAGTTTAATTATGTCAATGCATTTCAATTAACCTCTGTCATAATTGCTTTCTTACATATCTTATAAATTACATTGACATTTACCTGTCTTTGATAATCACTCTTTTGAAAAATAATGATTAGGGAATTTCTTTAAGAACCATTTTTTAAAACATGAGGAATGACTTCTCCCCAAAGTAATGAGATAGATAGAGACCGAGCTGTATAGAATTCATTGAAATAAAATTTCAAACCCAATGTGATTTGTGAAGGAGATATACATAAATGGACATTGGTATATTCACAGTGTTTTATTGAGAGGCCAAGCAGAAATGCTAATTACTAAGTGTACCATTATCCTAGTTTTAGTTCTTTCAGTGCATGTGTTAGATCTGCAAAGGAGTTAAAACTTGGATAACCAATGATTGACTCCCCTCAGTGCATCACATTCATGTTATATTCTGAAGACCTTAAGGTTTTGCCAAATTGCTAAATTATATATGTATTATGTAATTATACAATTTTGCTAAATTATGTATATGACTAGATATTGCTAAATTTTATATATATATATATATATATAAAATCAGTGGGTATATATATATATATATATATATATATATATATATATATATATATATAAACCCACTGATTATGGTAGTACTAGCCGTAGAAAAGTGCAGCAAGAATGAATTAGAAACATAAGTTTTGAAATGAGCCACATAGTAATAATTTCATCAAATTTGTGATCTGGGATAAGATGGAAGGAAAAGACACATGCTGACATTTTGATAAAATGACAGGTATAAATTAGGTGGATATCTATTTTTGAATAAAAATACTACAGTAAGGAAAAAGTGAGCTGCTATGTTGGGGAGGGACTTGGTGCACCTTGATGTCATATCATTTTATATATTGCCTCAAATGCTATATGTGTGTGTTTGTAAATTTTTAAGATAAGCAGAAATAAAATCACAGTTATATTTTTAAAGTTCTATATTACTTTATAAACTGTATACTAAAGTCATTCCAAGGTTCTTTCTAAGCTGTTCTAGAAGTCTTTGTAATAATAGCTACTTTCATTCTTCTAATATGTGTATAGAATGAAAATCTTAAAATATTTCAAATATATGTAATGAGAAGAATATTTAAATAGTCTTGAAAGGCAATAAATTTGAGGGACAGGTCTTCCCTGGTGGCGCAGTGCTTGAGAGTCTGCCTGCCGATGAAGGGGACACGGGTTCGTGCCCCTGTCCAGGAAGATCCCATGTGCCACAGAGGGGCTAGGCCCGTGAGCCATGGCCGCTGAGCCTGCGCGTGCGGAGCCTGTGCTCCGCAACGGGAGAGGCCACAACAGTGAGAGGCCGGCGTACCGCAAAAAAAAAAAAAAAAAAAAAAAAAAAAAAAAAAAAAAAATTTGAGGGACACATATAATTAGTTCAAACCACTCTTTGACAACAAATGCTACATTGTCTGTAAAGAGCCACGTTTGTGTCCAATTTTCCAAATTTTCCTCACCACTCCTGGTACATGCAGACATACATATTTTCCTTTTTTGTCTCAAGGTATATCAAGAATCATACTAACTATTAAATAGAGATGTGTGAGCAAGTGGCAAGGAGCAAGCATATTCTAGTGAGTAATAGCAATAAACTTAATATGCCAAGAATCAACTGTCAATCTGGTTTAAATGCAGATTTTGTTTCAGTCAGCTCAGAATGGAGACTGAGAATCTCCCTTTACAGCAGTCCTCCAGGGACTGCTGACGGTGGTGTTGAATAGACAACAATTTGAGTATAAACAGAATCAACTTAAATGGATTTGCACACCTTTGCCTTCCAGTGATAGAGGAATCCCCCCTCTCAGATAAAACCTACCACTAATAACCATTATAAACTTTGGACAAAATATTAAAATAAAAAATAGTGCAACCAACTGAAGGCATCAAGTGGGAATTAAAAGTGTGCAAAAACTGGAGCAGATTGTATATGTGAAAGAAAGAAGTGGCAATTGGTGACTTTCCCATCTTTTGTAGATTTTTCGAAGAATGTGGACCCCAGTTAGTGTTCTGGATATTTTGTGTAGAAAGGCAATAGAGATTGATGTAAATAATATTTTTCCCGGTGTGCTAGCGTGAATAGTTACCTCCAAAACTATGTATTCCTAATCCCTCGAACCTGTGAATATCAATCACCCTATGTGAAAAAAGTGGGTCTTTGAAGATGAAATTAAGGATTTTGAGAATCGATCATCTTGTAATTCCAACAGAGATGTCTCTGTAAGAGACATAAAGACCAGAGACACACAAACACACAGAGAAGAAGCAATGTAAAGAAGACAGAGATTGGAGTGATGTTACCATTAGCCAAGGAACTCTTAAGGCCTCTGCGGAGCCACCAAAAGCTGGAAGAGCCAGGGGATGAATTATCCCTCAGAGCCTCCTGGAAGGAGCACAGCCCTGATGATACATACCTTTTCTCCTCCTCCTTCTTTTCTGCTGTGGATGTCTAGAGTTGTCTTCATCTATTCTCTGCCGATTACTCAGTGGGCCACACTCGTAATAGAAGGCTTAGCCTTCCTTAGGCTGAAGTTTCAAAATCATTAGGAAGCAATTTTCTGTGTAAATTTTCCCACAAAATCACTGCTGTGCTTTCTTCTCTGTTTGTCTGTTAGGTTGTCCAGTTGGTGGTAACAGGAGGTAAGGCATGTTAGGTTGGATTCTGTGTCCAGAGGAGGAAGTGGAAGTTCACTGATCCAGTTGGTGTTACTATTATCCAAGGACGTTTATACCTGTAAACAATTGCTGTGCTCTTGATGAGTTGAGTGTGTTTTATTTTTTCCTCATGATCTAATATATTTTGTGGTCTAAAATATAAAAGGATGATTTACACTCAAACTACATAATTTTGAGTCCCTGCTTTGCCTTTTACCATCTGTATGTACCTGGAAAATGTAATGTCCTTGAGATTCAGTTCCTTTATCTGTAAAAAAAAAAAAAAAAAAAAAAAAAAAAAGGTGAAGAATATTTACTCCATAGCATTTTTGAGGATTTTATGATAAAAAGTGTAAATTTTAGTGCAGTATATGCCAATTTGCTAAACTAAATTACAGCATAGTATAGGCCAATTATTCTAATGTGGTCCAGAAAAGATAATAAGTAATTCTTTACTTATCAATCTTGTAAGAGATTTCTAAGATGTCTGTACTTATTTATTTAAAGTGCACAGATATTTGCTTGCCTATTATTTGCACATTACCATACAAGGCAGCCTACTGTTTGTCCATGCTCAGTCTAACCCGTGGCTCACTTCTGTCTCTGGAGTCTCTCTTGGAAATATCAAGTGGCATACAATAAAGGATCGTGATTTTCTTCTCTGCTGGTGACTTCAGGAACTTGGCACACACTAACAAATACTCTATTTTATACCAGTGAGCCATCTTGGTCTTAAGTCAAGGAGTCTCCAAAATCTTATAAATCCTTCCTTAGTTTTATCCTATACTAGATATGCAGGATGTTCATTATAGTAAACTCTTAATCCAAGTCTAAATGTTATTTACACAAGTCCTGCATTTCCATGTCACCTCTGCCACTTACTAGTTGGGAGCAACTAGTAAGTTTAGTCACCTTATCTATAAAATGAAGAGAGTCATTCCTACATCCTGGGGCTATTGTGACATTTAGATAAAAAATTAATTGGATGTAAAATCTGACATATGTTTGTTACCCCAAAACATTATAGTTATTTTTAATCTGTGATTATTTTTTTCCAAGCGACAGATTTTTTTTCCTGCCTTCTGTTGTTTCAGGATTTTGCTTAAACAAATGTTTATAGTTTAATGGATTTTAATTATATCTTCTTTTAGTCTTTTCTTTTAGGCTAAAGAAATGACACTTTAAAGAGTGTCTGTTTTATGTGTCATAATAATCCATTAACAAGTAAAGCCTATTACAGTGTAAAAGCAGCAGAGATAAAAAAAATTGTAGATAAACCAATGGCAGAGATGGATGGACATTCAAATATATAAATAGCAGATAGATCGAAAGAGATAGAATAGCAACCGATTGAAAAAGAGAGTTAGAAGGATAACAGATTTAAGATAGAAGATAGGCTAAAGACAGATATATGTGTAAAAAATAATGGAAAGATACACAGATAATTGATAGTAGAGTGATTTATAGATGATAGGTAGAAAAGGTAGATGGTAGATAAAAAAAGACAGATAGATTAAATAGATGATAGATAAGTTAACTGGAAGATAGATGATGGGGGAATACTACAGATTAGTTCACATTTCCTAGTGTTTTAAAATTAGATAATATGAAATCATATAGAATTTTTTTTCCTATCTGTCTCCTTTCACTCAGCCTAATGATTTTGAGACTGATGTATATCATTGCATGTGATGGTTGGGTTATTTCCAGTTTGTCCTACTGTCTAAAAGTAAAGGCAAAGTGAAAAAAAAATTAAAAGTAATGAGAGGAAAAGGAGATATGTTTCTAGAGAAATAAAAATTGTGGGAATTAACCATATTAAAACAGATCTTAAATGGAGTTCTCCCAGCAGAAAAAAAGAATAATTCCAGATAGAATCACAGTAATGTAGAAAAAATGAGGAGCAATGAAAGTTGAACGAGATGCTAAAATAGAAGTAAATATTTACTTATAAAACGAATTGAAATGCATTTTGAAAGTTAAAATATATGTAGCATCAAAACACGTAAAATAATATAAAATAATGCCAAAATATGGAGGGCTATAAATGGCTATATAGTGCTCTCAGTTTTGCTGTTACTAAGGCAGGATAAAATCAATCATTTCGTTTTACTATAATAAGAGTGTATGTTTAAATCATTTACCCAGTAAAAGAACAAGTAAAATTGTTTTATTTTTAAAAAATGAAAAACTAACATTGAGCTAAAATAATAAATTAAAATAAAATATTTGACCTATCTGAAAGGAGGCAAACAAGGAGAAGAAAAGGAACTTCATGAGACAGATAAGTCGAGTATTGCACAAACGGAAAGAAGGTAGATCTGAAACCAAATATATCACTAATCACATCAAGTAAATGTGAATTTCAATTGAAAGGTTAATAATTTCAAACTGGAATTTTAAAATATGGCTTCTAAAATACAGGTTTTAAATATAAAGAAACAAAATGGTTGGAAGTAAAGTGATGGAAAAAGATATACCCACCAAGAAAGCTAGTATAACTATATTAGTACAAGATAAAATAGACTTTAAGGAATGAAGTAGTACTTTTGACAAAGAGTGATATTTCATATTGATGGAAATTCAATCCACCAACAAGATATAAAAATTCTTAATAGGTATGTATCCAATTAACATGGACTCAAAACATATGAGATAGATGTTGGGATGAGCCACTATGATCATATTGCAAAGGTAGATTTGTGGTCCAGTCCTGAAAGTTAGTATTCAACTGCCATCCCATACAGGGATTGTCTCGGCTTCAGAAAGCTGCCTCACCCAAAGTGACATGAAGACTAGGTTCTTTGGGTTACAATTATACATATGACATTGTGGAATCTGGCCTCCAAATCTGTTCCAATATTTTGCTGTAGATTTGAGAAAGAACCATTTCTATGCCTTGTATAAACAGGGTTTGAAAACAAATCTTATGGTACTATGAAGAAAACTTGACATCCAGCTCTATTCTGCCACTTCTTCAGAATTCATTGTCAGGGAAGTAGCAGTCCCTCATGTGCAGTAGTCAGGGGGTTGAAGTCTGAGTCTTATGGCTGCCTCTGTATAATGTGGTGGACCAGTGGCACTCGGTCTTTACTTGCCACCTTCATGTTAGACCAGAATTCATTGATTTAAGCAATTGTTTGTGGTTGTGCTTTAGGAAACAGGTATCATTTCTGAAATGGTCCTTCACTGAAGGAGGACAAAATACAGTTAATCATTTTTGAACATGTTCAATCTCACTTCCCAGATATGATTTAAAATTCAAAATAAGGTTATCCCAAAAGATGGTATAGGGGTGCAGAGCACCTTAAAGTTCAGACAAGCATCTGGTAGGTTTGTCAGTATTTATCACATTTTGAGGCACTGGGATGTAAAGCGTCTCTCAGCTCTTACTCCCTAGGATGGAGGATAGTAAAAGTAAAACTGTCTCTGTAGGGAAAGGACCTGGGATAGTGGGCATATAATTAGAATAGTAATATGAGGATAGAGAGCAAGCCCAAAATTTAGTTAGCAAAACCAAGTCATACAAGTGACCCTTGAACAATGCAGGGGGTAGAGATGCCAAACCCTAGGCACAGGAAAATCTGCATACTGCTATCTCTGCCTCAAAACCAAAGGAATTGATGAATGACTCACCCAAGGGCAGGAAGCTGAAACAGTTTGGATATAATCATGACTCAAGCCCTAGTCCTTTTGATTCCACATATTGTGATCTCTAATTGAACACAACCTGATTTTGAGTCCCCACACTTTATTTTAAAGATCTGTAAAATGAAAATCTAGATACTATATTTATTGAATAAAAAAACGTGTATAGGTGGACCCATGCTGTTTAAACCCATGATGTTCCAGGGTCAACTGTATTATTAGTATCTAGGGCTTTAAAATGTTAAGCAAATAGAATTATCAGAAATGAAACACTCCATAGAATAGAATTAAGATGTAAAGTGATTTGCTGTTGAGGCACCTAAGGTGAGAATGGGCTACTCAAGTACCTTTAAATTCCAAAATTTATTTAAGGTACTGAGGGAAGAGTTCAGTTAAAAGAGAGAGACCAATTATCGACATTAGAAATGCAGTGAGATGACTACCAGGATCATGGCTTGAGTTTATTATAAGTCATTGTGCCTTAAGGCTACGTCTGCCTTGGTCATGTCACCTCAGTAAAGACCTGAATACTCAGATTAATATACTATGAAGAACAATCAATGAGTAATGAATTATTTAATTATATAATTTAATAAATTGTCTAAAACTGGCTATTACACACACACACAAACATACATACCTAAACATGCACACACACCTTTAGTGAAATAACCCACCTAAATATTTTCCTGGCTTACACCAAGAACATATTTACTTTTTAATTGTCTGGTTTTATTTTACTTCATTTTGTTTTATTTTAATAGCTTTATTGAAATATTAACATGCAAATAACTGTACATATTTAATATATACAATTTGATGAGTTTGGACATAGGACATTGTAGTGATGCAGTCACTACGATCAGGGTTATAGTCATGTCCAACACTTCCCAGAGTTTCCTGGCCTTTTGTGTTTTGTGTGTGTATCTATTTTTTTGTGAAAAGAATACTTTATATGGCAGCTATTATCTCAACAAATTTTGAAGTAAACAAGACACTGTTATTAACGATAGGCACCAGATTGTACAGCACATCTCTAGAACTTATTGCTCTTGAATAAATGAAATTTATGCCCATTATATAACTCCCCACTTCCCTCTACCCTGCAGCCTTTGGCAACCACTTATTGTATTCTCTGCATCTATGAGTATGATTTTTTTAGATACTTCATGTAACTGGAGTTATTTGTCTTTCTGTGACTGTCTTATTTCACTTAGGAAAATGCCCTCTGGGGTCATCCATGTTGTCACAAACAGCAGGATTTTCTTCTTCTTTAATATTGAAAAACAGTCAGCATGTATTTACTTTATAATATCCACCGGGTAATTAAGCTCAAATTTCTGAGATGGCATGGTTTTATATTATTGTCATTTAATGATTACATTACATTAAATATGTGGACACAAATCAGAATTCTTAATTGTCATTGCAATTAGAGGTAAGGCTACTGGGAAAGATGCCTTTCCCATCATAAATTTGGTGGCATTTCCTATTTTAGATAGATGAGGCTTGTATAATTAAGTGATCATTAAATTCTAAGTTTAGGAAGCAGAAATACCCTCATTAAATTACTGTTAATGACCCATTCTTTTTTACTATGGAGCTTTATTTGGAAACCATCACAGACATTTTTACTATCATCAAAGGACTCAGACAAACAAGTGGCTAAATAAGGATGAGTATGACACTGATGTTAAAATATTGATATGGCGCTCCTTTTGGTGAGAATATAAAATATTGACTTAAAAGAGAGAACTGTAACTATTCATTTGTCTCCAAGGGGAAGTATTTAAGTTTATGTTCCTTGTTTCATCTACAAATACTTAAAAGTCTGAATTCTACAATTTACAGCTTGAAAAAAAAAAGGCAAAAATCAACACACAGTAACAAGTACAACCTTTTATTATTATCATTAAATTGCCTTTTCTTCAGGCTGGCAAGACTCTTCAATATTACTAGTCTGACTGAGCTGCTGATCCCACTACTCTTTGCCAATCATTATTTTATTTTACTTGGTAAATCTCTATGACAGTTTTATTGCAGACTGAAAGCAGAATTGATCTTAGCCCTAGTTTACTTAGACTATCTTTTCAAAGGATACAGACATTCTCCATTAATGGGAACTTTGAAGAGAAATAAAATTAAGTACAATCTTTGCCTAACCTAAAGCTCTATATCCTATAGCAATTTCTACTCTCATTATATATTAACTCTTTGGATTGAAGTATCCATTAAAAAGAAAGGGACTTTTTTTAAGAGTAAAATTATATTAAATATCTAATTCTTCACATATATAACCTCAAAATGATTTAAAATGTTCTCATTCTATTTTGAATTTCATGTTTGAAAACCAGTCCATATGGCATGGAATACTGCATCCTGCAGCATTATAGCACCTGCAGGGCAATCTGCTAGCTTCAGTGAGGCTAGCAAATCTTACAGCATAGTGTTTCTGCATGCTTAATAAGGAGTTATGTGGGAGCAGGGTTCACATTGATTTTTAAATTTTTTGATATAATATTTATTAGAATGCATACTTACACTGTTATAGGTACTATTTTAGTAATTAAAGATACGTATGTCAGTATCATTGATCTCAAAAACTAATGAACAGATATTTATCTACCACTGTGATAAATGCTTTAGTAGACATGAATAGAGTGCTAGTGAAACATGTTTAAGCAAGTAACATTGGATGAGAAGGCAAGGAGCAGCTTTCTAAAGAAGATGGTAGACTGAAATTAAACACATAATTGGAAGTCACAGTCAGTCAGATGAAGACCGATGTTTAGAGATAAGGGCTCAGGTAATAGCCTGAGTGAAAGTCTGAAGCATGGGACACCATGATAAGTTTTAGTAAAAAAGATGCTGGAGTAATTCAGTTTAAGTATTATTTGTGCTTGGGACTTCCTTGGTGGCGCAGTGGTTAAGAATCCGCCTGCCAATGTAGGGGACATGGGTTCGATCCCTGGTCCTGGAAGACCCCACACGCTGTGGAGCAACTAAGCCTGTGTGCCACAACTACTGAGCCTGCACACCACAACTGCTGAAGGCTGCGCACCTAGAGCCTGTGCTCCTCAACAAGAGAAGCCACTGCAAAGAGAAGCCCATGCACCACAACAAAGAGTAGCCCCCGCTCACCACAACTAGAGAAAGCCCACGTGCAGCAACGAAGACCCAACACAGCCAAAAATAAATACATAAAATAAATAAAATTTTAAAAATAAAAGAATTATTTGTGCTCGAACTAAGTTAGTAATAGTGACAGTACAATGCAGGGATAATATTGAAGAGACATGAAGAGATAGAATTGATAGAATTTTCTGACTGGACATAGGGAATTAGACAGAAGTTGCCAATGATAGCTCAATTTATAATCTTGAGCAACTTGGTAGATAGAGTATCATTCAGTGAATAGAGCAATAAATGAATGTGTGAGGTGGAAGATGGTGTGGTCAGTTTGGCAACACATAGGAGGAGTCATTTAATGTATATCTTAGATCAGAAGTTCAAGTGTGACACCCATGCTAAAGATAGATATAAGTAATTTATATGAATATAGATGACAATTTAAGCAATGGGGGAGTGAATGAATAGAGAGTGATAAAAGAGTAAAGGGGGCATCTAGAAAACTGAAATGTAAGGGCCAGGATATGGAAAAAGACTGGTTTAGTGAAAGATTCTAGAAAGAAAAACAAATGGAACTAGGCAGGTAAGAGGAAATATAATTTCAAGAAGAAATGGATAGTCAGTGAGGATCCTGAATAAAACAAGTAATAAACACAAATTTGATAATTTGAAGATAATCTAATAAAGCAATAATTTTAAAAGGTATGGGCAACATGCAGGAAAACAGAAATAGTGTACTATCCCAGGTTTACAAATAGGGTAGATGGGGCCATTATTAACAGCCAGGTCCTGTTACTTCAAGGGGCAAGTGGAGGGAATGATCAGCTTAATTGGAGAGAGGCCACCTGACAGTCTGTGACTTAGTCTCATTCTCTCTTTTCCAAATCTTCATTGCTGACCTTAATGAGAGTGATTTAAAGAGAATACTTTAGGAAGAAATCCAATTGCAGTGAGTTGAAAAGTGAGTACAGATAACTCTTGGTCTTAATTAGCAATTTCTAGAAAAGTCCATTCAATGAATAAAAGAAGCAATGATTATAAAAATACCAAGGAAAGGTGGCAAATGGAAGCAAGGGGCACACTAAGCACACTTGCCTTCTCCATTATTAAAAGAAGGATATAACCAAGTAAACAAAATAATACTTGCAATATAGAATGTATAAAGGTAGTAAGTTTTCTTTATGTTTCCTTGAGGTGAGAGCATGGTAACAAGAGGGAAATTGAGACATCAAAACAAAAGGACCTGGACAAAAATATTCTTAGTTAGTATCCTGATTCTGAATTTTATAAACTTTCAGCAAAGTCAATGCTTTGTAGCATTCAATTCTCCTTGACCTGCTGTCATTCTGTCATTGTCATTTATTCATATTGGACTTGCATTATGGGCAACAGGGGTAAAATTACTAACACTATTTTGTTTATTTATATACAAATACGTGTTATATACACACACAAACACAAACACACAGACATTGGCATTGCTCCCTTTATGATAGAAGTTACCAAAGCTTTGTCAAAATGTAGCAACCTTTCAACAATTTGGATAAAAATGGCTTACCAATTCAGTCAAATAATCAGTCAATTTAATCAAAATGCTTTAAATACTATCATTTACAAACAGGAAAATAACCACTACAGCTGGAGATATTCATATTTAGAAAATTTAATAGAATGTCTTGGTTTTTCTCACCTAGAGATCTAAGCTGCATACTATTTTCCAATTTTAAACAATTTTTATGATGACCTTTTTATTTTATTATAACTTAATTAACTGAGAAACAGTATTATAATTTTCATCATTATTGTAATCAATTATTTTTCAGTTTTCCCAAAGAAGAATCATTGTTGTACATAAAACAGTTGAAAAGGGAGACACACATATTTTAAAACTAGTTAAAAAGCAGTAAGGTGATAACTAGAAAAGTAGTCAAGTTTCTCTCTTGTTCTCTTGAAACTCTTGTTCTTGCTTTTCACCAATATGTGTTTACACACACACACACACACACACACAAAGTTCCTCACCAACTGTTACTACTAATGAAAAGCATACCAAAAGAATCTCACTGATTGATAACATGTTGTGTTTCTGAAGCTGTTTGCTGCTCTAATTGAAAATATTCTTGTTCATATTTATCTCACTTTGTATGCACTAATACATTTCTCTCTAAGACTTAGTAGAAATGATCATAATCTCTTCAGAGATTTCACAGAATTCTTGATTCTCCCTCTCTTGAGATGCATTTTAAAGGAATATATCCTTTCATAAACATGTTTTCTTCAGACATTTAAAAGAATAACTTTGGACTCAGTCTAGTAAACTTACTGTGCCCACAGTTAGAGATCTCAAGACAAAAATACATCTTGTAAGAAATATTGGGAAAAAACACAGAAAGTGTCTTAAACTTGAATTTCAAGTCTTACACTTGAAGTTTTAAAAATAGGTACATAGAATCCTTGAAATTATATCTACATAATTGTACAATGGGACATGTATATATCTGTCTGAAGGCAGAAGATTTATCCCTTCTTTTTATTTTATAGTTATATATAGATAAATTGAAATATGCTGTCTAAATGATGAATGAACAATCATGAATTATTAGATCTACAATAAGATTAAATATCTCTCAAAGGGAAGTTAGTAATAGTTAAAATGTGTAAAACATTTCACAGTTTATTTCACACCGTAAAGTGTACTATCATTCCCATTTTCATTACTGTCAATATTGGGATTTCATTGTCATATATAAATTGACATCTTTTATTTATCAACAAAAGTAAGCTGGCAGAAGCTAGATGTAAAGCACTTTTCCCATATTATATTTTGTTTTCCAAAAGGAATATGACTTTTTGGTCTCTATTGCATAAGGAGAAGTTTGAATATTGATAACATATTGATAACTACCTTAAATGTAAATGGATTAAATGCTCCAATCAAAAGACATAGACTGGCTGAATGGATACAAAAACAAGACTCGTACATATGGTGTCTACAAGAGACCCACTTCAGACCTAAGGACACATACAGACTGAAAGTGAGGCGATAGAAAAAGATATTCCATGCAAATGGAAATCAAAAGAAAGCTGAAGTAGCAATTCTCATATTAGACAAAATAGACTTTAAAATAAAGACTATTACAAGAGGCAAAGAACAACACTACATAAAGATTAAGGGATCAATCCAAGAAGAAGATTTAACAGTTATACATAATTAGGTACCCAACATAGGACCACCACAATACATAAGGCAAATGCTAACAGCTATAAAAGGGGAAATTGACAGTAACACAATAATAGTAGGGGGCTTTAACACCCCACTTTCACCAATGGACAGATCTTCCAAAACGAAAATAAATAAGGAAACACAAGCTTTAAATGATACATTAAAAAAGATGGACTTAATTGATATTTATAGGACATTCCATCCAAAAACAACAGAATACACTTTCTTCTCAAGTGCTCGTGGAACATTCTCCAGGATGGATCATATCTGGGTCACAAATCAAGCCTTGGTAAACTTAAGAAAATTGAAATCGTATCAGGTATCTTTTCCGACAAGAACGCTATGAGACTAGATATCAGTTAAAGAAAAAGTCTGTAAAAAATACAAACACATTGAGGATAAACAATACACTACTAAATAGCCAAGAGATCACTTAAGATGTCAAAGAGGAAATCAAAAAACACCTAGAAACCAATGACAATGAAAACACGACAACCCAACACCTATGGGATACAGCAAAAGCAGTTCTAAGAGGGAAGTTTATAACAATACAATCCTACCACAAGGAACAAGAAACATCTCAAATAAACAATCTAACCTTACACCTAAAGCAATTAGAGAAAGAAGAACAAAAAACTCCCAAAGTTAGCAGAAGGAAAGAAGTTATAATGATCAGATCAGAAATAAATGAAAAATAAATGAAGGAAACAATACCAAAGATCAATAAAACTAAAACCTGGTTCTTTGAGAAGATAAACAAAATTGATAAACCATTAGCCAGACTCATCAAGAAAGAAGGAAAGGGAGAAGACTCAAATCAATAGAATTAGAAATGAAAAAGGAGAAGTAACAACTGACACTGCAGAAATACAAAGGATCATGAGAGATCACTACAAGCAACTATATGCCAGTAAAATGGACAACCTGGAAAAAATGGACAAATTCTTAGAAAAGCACAAACTTCTGAGACTGAACCAGGAAGAAATAGAAAATATAAACAGATCAATCACAAGCACTGAAACTGAGACTGTGATTAAAAATCTTCCAACAAACAAACGCCACATGTCTTCACAGGCAAATTCTATCTAACATTTAGAGAAGATCTAACACCTATCCTTCTCAAACTCTTCCAAAATATAGCAGAGAGAGGAACACTCCCAAACTCCTTCTACAAGGCCACCATCACCCTGATACGAAAACCAAAGATGTTACAAAGAAATAACACTACAGGCCAATATCACTGATGAACATAGATGCAAAAATCCTCAACAAAATACTAGCCAACAGAATCTAACAGCACTTTCAAAGGATCATACACCATGATCAAGTGGGGTTTATCCCAGGAATGTAAGGATTCTTCAATATATGCAAATCAATCAATGTGATAAATTGTATTTAAAAACTGAAGGAGAAAAACAATATGATCATCTCAATAGATGCAGAAAAAGCTTTTGACAAAATTTAACACTCATTTGTGACAAAAACCCTTGAGAAAGTAGGCATAGAGGGAACTTACCTCAACATAATAAAGGCCATATTTGACAAACCCACAGCCAACATTGTTCTCAGTGGTGAAAAACTGAAACCATTTCTAGTAACATCAGGAACAAGACAAGGTTGTCCACTCTCACCACTATTATTTAACATACTTTTGGAAGTTTTAGCCACAGCAATCAGAGAAGAAAAAGAAATAAAAGGAATCCAACTCAGAAGAGAAGAAGTGAAATTTTCACTGTTTGCAGATGACATGATACTATCCATAGAGAATCCTAAAGATGCTACCAGAAAACTACTAGAGCTAATTAATGAATTTGGTAAAGTAGCAGGATACAAAATTAATGCACAGAAAACTCTTGCATTCCTATACACTAATGATGAAAAATCTGAAAGAGAAATTAAGGAAACACTCCCATTTACCAATCAAAAAAAAAAAAAAGAATAAAATACCTAGGATTAAACCTTCCTAATGAGACAAAAGACCTGTATGCAGAAAAACTATAAGACACTGATGAAAGAAATTAAAAATGATACAAACAGATGGAGAGATATGCCATGTTTCTGGATTGGAAGAATCAACATTGTGAAAATAACTATACTACCCAAAGCAATCTACAGATTCAGTGCAATCCCTATCAAGCTACCAATGGCAATTTTCACAGAACTAGAACAATAAACTTCACAATTTGTATAAAAACACAAAAGACCCCGAATAGCCAAAGCAATCTTGAGAAAGAAAAACTGAGCTGGAGGAATCAGGCTCACTGACTTTAGACTGTACTACAAAATAGTATGGTACTGGCACAAAAACAGAAATATAGATCATGGAACAGGATAGAAAGCCCAGAGATAAACCCACACACATGTGGTCACAATATCTTTGACAAAGGAGGCAGGAATATACAATGGAGAAAAGACAGTCTCTTCAATAAGTGGTGCTGAGAAAACTGGACAACTACATGTAAAATAATGAAATTAGAACACTTCCTAACACTATACACAAAAATAAACTCAAAATGGATTAAAGACCTAAATGTAAGGCCAGACACTATAAAACTCTTAGAGCAAAACATAGGCAGAACACTCTATGACATAAATCACAGCAAGATCCTTTTTGACCCACCTCTTAGAGAAATGGAAATAAAAACAAAAATAAATGAATGGGAACTAATGAAACTTAAAAGCTTTTGCATAGCAAAGGAAACCATAAACAAGACAAAGAGATAATCCTCAGAATAGGAGTAAACATTTGCAAACGAAGCAACTGACAAAGGATTAATCTCCAAAATATATTAAGCATCTCATGCAGCTCAATATTAAGAAAACAAACAACCCAATCCAAAAATGGGCAGAAGACCTAAATAGACATTTCTCGAAAGAAGGTATACAGATTGCTAGTAAACACATGAAAGGATGCTCAACATCTCAAATCATTAAAGAAATGCAAGTCAAAACTACAATGAGGTATCTCCTCACACCAGTCAGAATGGCCATCATGAAAAAATCTACAAACAATAAATGCTGGAGAGGGTGTGGAGAAAAGGGAACCCTCTTACACTGTTGGTGGGAATGTAAATTGATATAGCCACTATGGAGAACAGTATGGAGGTTCCTTATAAAACTAAAAATAGAACTACCATATGACCCAGTTATCCCACTACTGGGCATATACCCTGAGAAAACCATAATTCAAAAAGAGACATTTACCTCAATGTTCATTGCAGCACTATTTACAGTAGCCAAGGCATGGAAGCAATCTCTAAGTGTCCATCGACAGATGAATGGATAAGGAAGATGTGGCACATATATACAATGGAATATTACTTAGCCATAAAAGAAATGAAATTGAGTTATTGGTAGTTAGGTAGATGGACCTAGAGACTGTCATACCGAGTGAGGTAAGTCAGAAAGAGAAAAACAAATACTGTATGCTAACACATATATACAGAATATTAAAAAAAGAAAAAGAAAAAGAAAAAATGGTTCTGATGAACCTAGAGGCAGGACACGAATAAAGATGCAGACCTAGAGAACGGACTTGAGGACATAGGGAGGGGGAACGGTATGTTGGGATGAATGAGAGAGTAGCATTGACATTTATGTGCTACTAAATGTAAAAGAAAGAACTAGTGGGAAGCAGCTGCCTAGCACAGGGAGATCAGCTAGGTGCTTTGTGACCACCTAGAGGGGTGGGAGGGAGGTGCAAGAGGGAGGGGATATGGGTTATATGTATACATATAACTGATTCACTTTGTCATATAGCAGAAATTAACACAACATTGTAAAGCAATTATACTCCAATAAAGATGTTAAAAAATGTTTTATATTTTAATGAGAATCATTTTCATTAAGGAAACTTATTGATCTCACTGTTGGAAAATATCAGACATGTACTTTGTTTGTCCTCATTAGCATGGTCAATCTTTAGATTGTTTTCAATTTCAACATATTTAAGCAATGTGCTGCCTTGTCATTTTATCATATCATGATAGTATGATAATTATTGTCTGTTTAGAGTCTTATCAGGTTCAGATAGACAATATTGGGAAAGTTCAGCATTTGGAAGAAGATTCAGCCTAGTATAATTTAAAAAAATTAATCACAATCCTTATTTTGGATTAGAGGATTGAAGTAGAGGAATGAATCTTAAGACAGAAAGTTAATATCCATATCATTGATTTTTCTGAAAAACTACTTATATAATTGAAAATATAAAAATGGAATTTAATTGAATGTGATGAATTATTTACCTTCATAAAAATGCTTTTTTTTGTTTTTTCATTGCAAGGAGAAGTACAGATCTGTATTCAGTCTTCAATTGCCATCTCCTCAGTAGATTTTCTTTATTGTTTTGATTTATAAAAGTATTCAGAGGTGCTCTGTTAACTTTTTTTCTTTTTTTTCTTCCAGTTTTATTGAGATATAATTGACTACAGCACTAAGTTTAAGGTGTACAGTATATTCATTTAACTGACTTACATCATGAAATGTATGCCACAGTAAGTTTAGTGAACATCCATAATCTCATGTAAATACAAAATAAAAGGAAAAAAATTTCCTTGTGATGAGAACTCTTAAAATTTGCTCTCTTAACTAGTTTCATATAAACCACACAGCGGTGTTAACCACAGCCATCATGTTGTACACTACATCCCCCGTACTTACTTGTCTTATCACTGGAAGACCCCCTCCATCCAATTCTTCCCCCCACCCTTCACCTCTGTTAAGCCCAAATATGATCTCTTTTTCTGTGAGTTTGTTTGTTTGATTTGAAGTATAATTGACCTACAACACTGTGTTAGTTCCTGCTGCACGACATAGTAATTTGATGTTTCTGTACATTGCAAAATGATCACCACAATAAGTCTATTTACCATCTGTCACCATACAGAGATATTACATTATTATTGATTATATTCCTGTTAACTTTTTTTCTTAAACTTTACTTGCAAACTCTTATAATTTGCTATTCGACATTATTATTGCCTCTTCACCAAGGGCAAAAACGGAAAACAAAACATATATATTTATGTATATATGTGTGTAGATAGATAAATAACACCTAAATATACATAATACTACCTAAATATATATAAATATACATACTTTACGTCTGTACAAAAGAGTAACAGTGTTAAGAAGTGATCATTGGAGTCAGACTGCTAATATTAGGTTTTTGGTTCCCTTAATTACTAGATTCTTAAGGCCTAGGGCAAATTAGATAACTTCCTTCCTTTAATTTCCTCACATATTAAATGGCAAAATTATTAGCACCAACTTCTCATTATTGTTGTCAGAACTGAATGTTAATATATATGAGATAATAAATAAAGAGCTCAGTAAATGATAGCTGTTATAATTCATAAATAGGTGACTAGAAGTAGACCTTTACTCTTGAATTTCAATTCAATTAATCCAAAAAGCAGCTGTGTAGAAATTCTTGTTTCTTATGTATTTTAATATTGAGGAAAAAATGAGTAGATGTTTCAATATAATATCCTGTTGTCACTATATATTCTTAAATATTAATCCTCCCAGGGAATTCATAATAGTGATTATAAGAAAATAGATAATCATTAGTTTTCAGAACTTAGTCATAATATATATCATTATTGCTGAAAACTAACCTCCTGTTTATTATTGTCACTAAACTCGTACATTTAAAGTGTTCATTCTAATTGGGAGCTCCAGATCTCTGAACTTCATCACTCGTAAATGCAGAAAACTGTCTCTTACACTGAGTGAGATCCTTGAGGCCAAGAAGAGCGTATGCATAGTGACCTTCTTACAGATTACCTGACACACAAAAGGTGGTCAGTTAATATTTGCTAAATGAACTAATGAATAGCTAATTAATTAAGGCACTGTATGCATATTGAATTACCAAGATTTTTATATATGTTACAAATGAAGGGATGCTGGGCAAACTTCCAAATATTAGTTGGACCTCTGTTATGAACCTATTTTCTAAGACAAGTGAATTCTGCTTAACCATCTAAATGCATTGATCCAAATGTTTCTTTATGCTTCTTCTCAAGAATCAGATGGCATAATTAGAGTACAGATTTTACCTCATTTGACATTGATTCTCCATAGTAACTATTTCTAGAATCCTATCACCTTCCATAAGGGCAGTGTCAAACAGGAGAGTTTCTGATTAACAGTAGCTCTTGGCTATAATTATTCTAGTATAACATATTATAATTACTGGTCTTTAGTGTGCTGTATATGTGTATGTGTGTGTAACAGGTATGGTGAGGTACAAAGGGATCAGATCTGTGATTATATAAACTTGTTAACTAATGGATTAAAAAACATTGCATTACTACCTCTAAGGGGGGTTTTTAAGAATAATGATTTCTAATATGCAATATTAATGTCTAATATTGTTTGGAGTATGACATTTTACTAAATTAACATTACCCAATTATGGATTTATTGTAAGTCTATTTTCTAAGCATATCAAGGTGTTTCTGTTGTTGACATTTGTTGGTTTCCTAGGAATCAATAAATTTGCTAAGTCTTTGAAACACAAGGGAGGCAAGTAAAACCAGAAGTTTCTTGTGAATATTAATTTGGGGACATGTATTTGATTTTTATCTTTGCATATAATTAATACTTATCTGGTCATATAGAAGACAAGATACAGATTTTTTTTTTCCTGAAACTAGCTAACAGTGCAGATAGATTCCACAAATATGTTTTAGAGAGTTTGTTTTGATTTAATAAGACCCTAGTATTTCTATATAAATATAGCCACAACTATTTAATCCTTTTTCCTGGGATATGTGTCCAAAGGAATTTTAGCAGGAGAGGGGGAAAAAAAAAAAAAAATATATATATATATATATATAACTGGAATCAGTAACCATGGACACTCTTCTGGATCACATTCTTACATAGTACAGTTTCTTCTCGTTCATCAATCAGAGTTACTCTCCTCTTCTTCCCAGTGTCACAAGGGCACCATCAATCAAAAAAGGATACTTTGGGGCTTCCCTGGTGGCTCAGTGGTTGAGAGTCCGCCTGCCGATTCAGGGGACACGGGTTCGTGCCCCAGTCTGGGAAGATCCCCCATGCCGCGGAGCGGCTGGACCCGTGAGCCATGGCCGCTGGGCCTGTGCGTCCGGAGCCTGTGCTCTGCAACGGGAGAGGCCGCAACAGTGAGAGGCCCACGTACCACAAAAAGAAAAAAAAAAAAAAAGGATACTTTGTTGAACAGGTGAGTGTCATAAATGACTACTCACTTGAGAAAACTGTTTACCCCATTAGAGACACAAAAGTTCCCACTGAATTTTCCACTAACACCAGGGTTAAAAGAGCAAGACTTCTGATATATCTAAGAGGAGTGAAAATGTTTTATGTCACAAGATTTTGAGACTCATTGACTGTTAGGGTTATGACTTTAGGGTCATAACTCTGAGACCCATTGAGGTCAACACCAAAGATGGTAAGCAGAACCAATTTTTGGTAATTTGGATTTATTTCTTTATTTCTCCGGCATCCCTAACTCCTGATAAATTATGAAACTTCTATTGCAATTTAGGTAAGACATACTTTGAAAGAACTTTTGGGAAACTAACATTATTTCCGAATATAAATATACTGTTTGGCGTTACACAATGAAAAATGAAGGAATAACCAGGAACTTCCCTAATGCTGGCTGCTCTTTGTATAAATGTTAAAGTTCTGACCTGACAGTGATTTACTACATGCATGGGCTTCACCTTCTTTGGTTCCACTGGGTCTTTGGATGTTTTCCTGAGGAAAACGTTTAAATCAAACTTTGTCAAAGCTGATTTTGCCCCATATTCCTATGTTGCTGAAGTTCCAGATCATGGTTTTTTCATCCAGTGAAGCTTCACATTAATAGACAATGCTTTGTTTTATTTTATTTGGGGATTGACAGATCTTCTAATTTTGTGATATTTTTGTGACATTCTGTTTCTGTAGGACTTTTAGTATCTATCACTTGCTTTCTTCTTTCATTTTATCACTTGTCCTCCAAGAAACCTGTTCTTTTCCAAGGTATTTTCCTCTCTTCATAAAATACCACCTTCCCAGATTCTCTGGTCCCACTCACTTTGAAGTCCTTTTCTTTGGGTTGTTCTGTAGACATTGATCTGGTTTGTCATATCTCAGACTAGTTGTTGGAAGCTGACACACAGCTTGAGACTGTCTCTTTCTGAGCGTGATTATGTGTGTGTGTTGCTTCTGCTAGGATTCCCCTGTCCTATCCTCTTCTCTGCAAAGTTTCTCAGACTGCTTGTTTGTTAGAAACTCTGAACCCACCTCTGCTGATTTCAGGTGTTTCCTTTACATATGTATACACTGACATTCTCCACTTATATGTGTAAATTGAACTTTAGTGTTTTCTCTCTCCTAATTATGCTATAAACATAAGTGTTCCCATTCTGTATTATATGTTTCTTGGAATGGAGGCAGTCAGTATAATCTCATGGGAAAGTGGGAATTGAAAGGGATCTATTTTTTCTTTTTTTTCCAATGGGAGAAAATACTTGCAATCGATGCAACTGACACAGGATTAATTCCCAAAATATACAAACAGCTCATACAACTCAATGTGAAAAAAAAAAACAAAAAACAAATAGCACAATCAAAAAGTGGGCAGAAGACCTAGATAGATATAAAGATGGCCAACAGGCACATGAAAGGATGCTCAACGTAGCTAATTATATGAAAGGGATGTATTAAATTATTACCTTTAGGCCCAAGAATGGTAGTCCAGTTAATCAACTTCATAAATTATTCACCTTTTATTCTATAACCCTCATCTCCTTCACTGCCAAAATATACAAGTCTGAGGCTAAAGAATGGATACCTGTGTGGATTCAGACCTCTTGAAACTTGACTTTTATGTGAAATAAGCTTATTAGTTGTGTTTATTGCATTAACTCTGGCTCCAACTCTCTATCAGTGGTCCTCAAATTTGATGATGTATCAAAATCAACTCAGAAGATATTTTTATATGATTTCCAGGAACACAGTACTAGAGACCTAATTCCATAGGTCTTGAGGGGAGAACATAATTTACTTATTTAATAATTACTATGAGCTCCTTTTGATGTAAATATTTCATAGACCATATGTTGAGCACTGGAACAAGGAAATCAGTTTTGATACGTTTATCAGAAATGCTGCGAATCATATGGGTGGCTGGGGGAGTGTAACATTCTGGGCATTGGGAAGGGGATTTGAAGTTAGAGTATCTTAGTACTTTAGAGGCTTAGTGATAAGACCAGTGGAGGTGGACTTGAGTGTGTGAGGAAGACAAAACTAGGAGATGAGATCAGAAAGGTAGCCCGGCAGGTAAAAATTAATAGGGCCTTGGAGGCTATGTAAATTACCTCTGATTTTATCATAAATTATTTGGAAAATTACTGGAAAATGTGGAACATAAGGTTGACATGGTATGACTTTAGGGATATCAGTCTGTTGTATGGAAAGAAGACTCTAAACGTATCAGGGTAGAAAGTGCGTGAATATTAGAATGCTATTACATTAAACACAATGAAACATTATAGTAGCATTGATAAGCATTTGTGGTGTTGAGAAGTGGTTGGATTCTGGATATATTTTGAATATATAGGAAAATGTTTTTGTTGATCGATTAGATATGGGTTGTGATGGTAAAAAGAAGAGTTTAGAAATAAATCTAGGAATTTTGATAGAGCAATTAGAACTATGATGTTATTTATTGAAATATGGAAAATCTGAGATGAATCACATTTGGGTATGGATGGTTAAGAGTTTGGTTTGTGATATACTGTCTTGGAGATTCTTAAAGGCAATCAAGTGGAGATGTCATATGAACAGTTGGATATAGAAATCTGTAGAAATGGGTCAGGGTTAAAGATATAAATTTCAGAATTATCAGTTATCATATTAGTTTAGATAAGCCTTCCTAGGGAGTATATTTAGAGAACAGAAGACCAACTTCTCTGGCATTTACAGATCACCATGTGGAAGAAATGGGCCAAAGAGACTGAGAATGTCTGAATAGAACCAAGAGAGAATCACATACAGCTGAAGACAGAATGTCATATGTATCAATTGCATCAAATTCTGCTTAGATGTCAACTAAAATGAGAACTGAGAATGAACCAATTGATTTTGCAGCATGGAGATCATCATTGATATTGACAAGAGCAGTAGTAGAGACAAAAGCCCTTAAATGCAATTGTTTCAAGAGTGGATGTAAAGAAGAAGAAAATGTAAATAGAGAATAAATTAGAAATTTGATTGTTTTAATTAGTTAACACATGTTTTAAGACCTATAGAAGCACATCAATTAGGACATAAATTTTAAAAGACTACATTGAGAAAAGGACATTCTTTCTTTTTTTTTTTCCTTGAGATTGATGTTAAAGAAAAAGTTCTTATCTAGGAGAAAGTAGATTAAATTGTGAATAGAAATGAGATATAATAACAAAATCATCATCTCCTATCTCTGCATGTATTGGCTTCTTCAATAGTGAGTCAAATGTGAGGCAAGCAATTTGTGTTTTAAATAGTTACAGGGAATGCCTCTTGCAAGAGAAGTTTTTGATAGACATCTCAGAAATATTCCATGAACCATAGATTTTTACTGATACATACTCCCTCTCTTTTTATGTATTCTATTATTTAAAGACAGAGAAGATAAATCCTCTTATCACAGCAGCATTGCCAGAGTAACAATGATAAAATCCTTCTATTATGTGACCCTTCTCAAAAAGCAATTTGTATTTTTCACACCCTGCCAAGCTGGTTCTTGGGAATTTTTAAGTAGTGTCTTTAAGCACACAATTTTTATTTTTTAGGGTAAAAATAGGAGGCTTTACTATAATTTATTGAATGTGAATTGTTCAGCATTTCAAGAGAAAATAATCCTTAATACCAGGTTAAACTGACTTCAAAGCTTCCAGGACACCAAGTTGTTTTAATAGTAGCAGGCATGGTCAGCTCCATGGAACATAATTCTCTTTCTGCTGCTCTTAACCTATCTGTGGCCAGGTATAATGGGAAGATTACTGAAGTGTGTTTCAGGAGGTATTGGCAATAAAATCCTGCTGTGCAGGCATGGTTTGCTTTGATCAGGTAATGGGAACTGTTCCTTAATAAGACCTTGAACAGTTTGAAACGACTATTCTTTCCTTCATTGAATTGTCCTGGGACACTTGTGGCAAATATATTGACCGTAAGTATAAGGGTTTATCGCTGGATCTCAATTCTATTCCATTGATCTATGTCTATTCTTATGGCAGTACAAACCTATTTTCATTACTGTAAGTCTGTAGTAAGTTTTTGAGATTAGAAAACAGGAGCCCTGCAACTTTGTTCTTCTTTTTCAAGATTGTTTCAGCTGTTCTGGGTTCCTTGCACTTTTATATGAAGTTAGGGATAGCTTGCCATATCCTTCAATAAATAAGCAAACAAAAAAAAAACAAAGAGAAAATTCTGGTATTTTGATAGGAATTGGTTGGATTTGAAGATAAATTGGCAATTATTGCCATTTAAAAATTCTATTTTCTAATCCACGAACACAGGGTGTCTTTTCATTTATATAAATCTTATTTAGTTTATTCCAACAATGCTTGTAATTTTCAGTATGAAAGTCTTGCTCTTTTTTTGTTAAATGTATTCCTAGGTATTTTATTGCTTTAGCTGCTATACAAATGAGATAATTTTCTTAATTCATTTTTGAATTGTTTATTTCTAGTGCATAGAAATATGATTATTTTGTATATTTATCTTGTATCCTACCATGTTGTTATACTCATGTAACAACAATAGTTTGTTTTAGTAGTCCTTATTCTGTACATATATGATCATTTCATCTTCAAATAGAGAGTGTTATAATTCTTACTTTTCCATATAAATGACACATTTATTTTTATTCCCTAATTGTTTTGGCTAGAATGTTGAATAGTAAGGGCAAGAATGGACATTCTTGTTTTGTTCCTGACTGTAGGGGAAACCCATTCAGTCTTTTTCCATTAAGTATAATGTTAACTGTAGGTTTTTCACAGGTGCATGTTATCCAGTTGAGAAAATTCCCTTATAGTCTTAGCTTGGTGAGTTTTCTTTTTGTTTTTTTGTTTTTTTGTTTTGTTTTTTTTTAATAATCAAAACAAGTATTTGTCCTGGTTTTTATTGAATAGCCTTTTTTTCCAAGTACAGATTGTCCCAATTAAGTTTATTTTCTCTTTAAAGATTTGTATCCTATTTAGTGTCTACAGAACTTTACCCCATTTGCCTTTAGGTTCCCTCTGCCCTTTGATATTCTTTCACATTCTTATTTCCCAAACTTGACAAATTCTTACTCCTCCTTGTTAACAAATCTGTCCCCTGTGGCGATTACATTGTAGTTCCTGAGAATGTTACTTAAGCTTCTTAACCCAAACCACCGCTTCCCACTGAAATAGCTTTCCTTTCTCTGTAATGATAAAAGTAAGACATTTTCTTTATAAACATTACAGTATGCTGAACACTTACTAATTACTATGTGCCAAGTGTTGAACTAAGTACCTTATAGTTTTTAGTCTGATTTTAATCCTCACAGTATGAGGTCAATGCCATGATGAGCTCCACTGCACAGAGAAAGAGAGGTTAAGCAAAATGTCAAGGTCACGACACTAGGAAGGAGCAGAGCCAGGATTTGAATCCAGATCTCTGTTTCCAAACCCTGGCACAAACAAAAAATAATTTAAAAAACAAAATAAAACAAACAACAACAACAAATACAAAGTCTAGCTCAAGCTGCTGTGTCAAACTATAGTATCCTTCCCAGTCTTTCCCCAGTTAGAATCACTGATAACATTGGTTTTTTCCTTCCAAAGCTTTTCCCCAGCTTTATTGTTATATAATTGATATATACATTGTATTAGGTTAAGATGTACAACATAGTGATTTTATAAATGGGTAGATTGAAAGATGATTACCACAATAAGGTTACTTAACACTTCCATCACCTCACAGTTACAATTTTTTTCTTTTTTATGGTGGGAACTTCTTAAATTTACTCTCTTAGCAGCTTTCAGATATGCTATATAGTATTGTTAACTACAGTCAGCATGCTGTACTTTACATCCCCAGAATTTATTTTTATCATGAAACCTGTTTTGTTTTGTCAAATTACTTTCATTGTGTGGATTCAAGTTACTGTCAGTGGCCTGTCATTTCAGCGTGAAGTACTTCTTTTAGGGCAGTTCCACTAGTAATGAATTCTCTCAGTTTTTATCTACGAGTATCTTAATTTATCCACTTCTGGAGGAGAGTTTAGCTGGATATAGAATTCTTGGTTGATAGTCTTTCCCTTTCAATACTATAAAGATGGTTCTCACTGTCTTCTCACCTCCAAATTTCATAATATTCCTACTGAGGATGAGTTCTACATGGTACATTTTTATTCTCTTGCTGCTTTCACATCTTTCTCTTTGTCTTTGACATTTGTCATTTGACTATGATGTGTCTAGATGTGGATAACTAAATTTACCCTTTTTCAAGTTTTTTGAACTTCTTTAATGTGTCAATTGACATTTTTCATCAAATTTGGGAAGTTTTTGACCATTATGTCTTCAAATATTTTCTTTCTGCCTCTTTTTATTTTTCTCTGGGACTCTTACTGTGCATATGTTGGTATGCTTCATGCTGTCCCACAGGCCTATGAGCCTCTGTTCATTTTTTCCTTTATTAATTTTCTTCTGCCTCCGTTGTATAATTTTGAGCTATTTGTATGTTTGCTGATTTTTTCTTCTGTCAGATGAAATCTACTGTTGAACCACTCTAGTGAATATATCATTTGGTTATTGCATTTTTGACCACAGAATTTTATATCGTTAACTTTTATAATTTCTTTCTTTTTAATGGTATTGCCTGTATTGTGAGACATTGTTGGCATACCTTCTTTAGACATGGTTTTCTTTAGTTCTTTGGACATGTTTATAAAATTAAATGAAGTTTGTATCTACTAAGTTAAAAATATGAGCCTCCTCAAGGAAAATTTTATCTTTTTCCACCCTATGTGTATGTGGCATACTTTCCAATTTCTTTTAATGTCTCATAATTTTTTTGTTGAACACTGGACATTTTAGCTAACATATTATAACAACTCTGGCACCAGATTCCTCAAGTCTCCACCCAACCTCTAAAGTTTGTTGTTACTGTGTTTTTTATCTTTTTCTCTCCATTGTTTCAAATGCTTATTTGTTTATCAGCTCTCCTAAACTAATTCTATAGGTTCTGTATTTCCTGCAGTGTGTGGACACTGAGTTTTTTATTAGCTAGTTTTTGTTGTTGTTGTTGCTGCTACTGTTAAGTTCTTGTCTTTATTTTTAAGCCTGGCTTTCTGTGGGGCACCCCTCTGTCGGTATAATTTAGTGTTCAGCCAATGATTAGTCAGAAGATTTCTTTAATTATCTTGCTTATGGTTTCTCTATCCTTTGCAAAGGGATCTGTATGAGAAGAATACCTTCAAACTTCAAAACAGTTTACAAGACAGCCTTAACTTTCACTGACTGCTGGCACAGTGTCTCAAGATCAGACTTCTCCTTTCTCGTGTTTTTCCCGGGCATATACACAGCCTTGCACATATACTGAAACTTTTAGATTCCCACATGTATGTTGGACCTTTCCGAGTTCCCTTATCTAGTTCTTCCATATTTCCTTTTAAATTCCTGGCCAAACTACCCCAACTGAATTCACAACTGTAGGCAGCTGAGATGTTGCCAGCAATTTTATTTTGTTTCAGTAATGCTCTGGAAATTGGCTCACCCTACCTTGCTGATCTGAGGTCTGTGTCAAGTGAAATGGATGTCACTCTCAAAGAATATAGATTTTCTAAGAGTCTGAAAGTTTGGACAAAATATTGACTGTACTCTGGGAATGGTGCTTTTAATGGAAACCCAGAAGAGGGCAGTCATCTTCTTAGGCTAAAAGACTGATGGCTTTTCTCTGTTACAACACCATCGAGTGAGAGAGGGGGTGGGTGGGAATACCTGAAGTTATAATGTCATAGACCTCACTGTCTCACCAAGACTAAGCATTTTCTCTTGGATAAATTTAGTTTATTTTTAGTTCATTCTGTGGCACTAGTTAGTTTCCAGAGTTCTGAAAAGGTTAATTTTAGATATTTTGTTTACATTTGTGTTAGTTTTGAGGGAGAACAACTTTATAAGTATACTTCCTTTGTAATTCTGGAAGTCAACTGCAGCTCTGCTCCTTTAATGCCACAGACTACTTCAGCCAACTTCCAGCCTCTTATTAACTATCTCCGTACCCTACCAGAGTCTAGGTGACACAGGCCAGGCTTTCATTTTGGTACTCTTGAAGCCCTTGTGCCTCAGTTGAAATCAAGGTGATTATCATGCAGTCTCCTGATGGGTAGATCAACAGATTTCCTTAAAGGGATTTATTTTCTCAATCACTTCAATCTCATTTCTTTCATACCAGTATTGATCAGGATGAACATGTTTATGCTGTGGCAACATCTTGAAATTTAATGTAATAGTGATTTTTTTTTTTTTTTAATTTACACTGTTAGTTCATTTTAGGTTGATGCAGTGTTCCTTTCTATATAGAGACTCAGGGACCAGTGTAACGGAGACTCCCCCATGATGTAGCTGTGCTATCTGGTACTTGCATCATCCTCATGTGCTAGGAGAAGTACATGGAGTTCTCATCACTGCTTTCCCATGCTTCAGCCCAGAAGTGCTTCCTGCCAATTTCTCTCACAGCAAATTGGATAGAATTAGTCACATGGGTTTACCTAGCTCCAAGGGGATTGAGGTTTTTCTTGCCCTCCTTATGACTAGGAAAAAAGAAAAAAAGAAGAAGAAGAACCTACAATCTACTACACTACTCTTTAAGCTGGATGCTGCTTAAGTGTTGTAAAAATCAGGTTCAAGCCATTTCCTCTTAGAGTACTCTGTGGGTAGTCTAGCACTTTACTTTTGAATTGGGGCATACTTGGTATGTATTACTTTATTGTCTACTGGAACCTCAGCTGGAACTAAAGAAGGAAAATGTCATTTTCCATTCTTGCTACACAAAGTAGAATTTTTTATAGTTAGGATATTTTCTTAGATGCCTTTTCACAAATTGTCTCCACAACTGCCAGCAAGAATTGGCACTCTACCCAGTCCTGGTCCAGGAATGAGAGCAGCACTATTTCTTTTCATCTTTTCTTCCAACTGGCTCAGAGAACAAGAAGTTGCACTGATTCTTTCTGACAGTCTGTCTGGCAATATCCACCTAAACAAGAAATGGTTTTCAAACATTATTAACAATAACTTTTGCATTGCTTTTCTAAAATTAATGTCTAGCTTTAGATCAGCTATTCTGTCCAACATAGAAAATTTACGTCATAAAGACTGTCCTAGCTGCACAAGATTGCTTAGTCACACTATACATGGGGCCTGTATCATCCATCACTCAAAAACGTAATAAACAGAGAGGTCTTGTGTTTCTACTACAATCAGCCCTCTCTATTCACGGGTTCTTTATCCACTCATTCAACCAACCACAGTCCTAAGTTGGTTGATTCATGGATGTGGAACCCACAGATACAGACGGCTGACTGTACTACACCACTGAATATAAGGGACTGAATATCAGCAGATTTTGGTATCCATGCAGGTCCTGGAGCCAATCCCACTGGGATAATGAAGGATGACTGTATATTGCTAAGGAGTGAGTTAAGATCTCAGACTTTAACAAGTATGTGAAACATACATGCTTACTATTCTCATGCAATTTTTAGTCTATTAAAAATAAATATTAGAAAATAATTATACAGTCACCACATTCATTCAGTAATGCAATACATATTTATTTAATATATTGAACATTTATTAGATGCTAGGTACTGAAATTCCAAAAGCAAATGGGGCATTATCTCTGTCCTTCAGGTTTAAAGGTTATGAAAATTTAATTGATTTATTCACTTCCCTTCATCATAACAAACAAAAGTATATCAGGATTTAATTGTGCTACCTAAAATTTCTAACATAAGTCTGTATTGCTTCTGCTGAGGTCTGGTAATTGTGCTTCAATGTTAATTTCCCTTGTATAGTCTAGAGGGGACAGAACTTCTGAAATGGGAGAGTAAAGAACTTGATAGATCTTCTTCCCAACCATACAACCATTTAACTAGAGGAAATTATAAAAATATCATGGAACATTTCTAAAAATATTCCTTAGGGCATATAGAAAATGGAGAAGCATTCGTTCAATAAAGTTTACTGAATCTTGTTAAGAACAGAGAGAGTCTGGCAGTTGAGCTCTCACCCACTGTCTTCCTCCCCTCCCAGTTTGGTATTAGGGATACTCTAGTTTGGATGAGCTATGGTATCAAGTTGGACTTAACAAGATGGGTAAACACAGAGTTTATCACTGTGTTCCACAGTGAGTTCTACACCCAGATATATCATAGCCAAAATGTTGAAAGCAAACATAAAGAGAAAATCTTGAAAGTAGCGAGAAAAAACCACTTCACTTCCAAGGAGCCCTAATAAGATCAGCAGCTGAATTACCATCAGGAAAACAAAACCAAAAACAATAACAACAACAACAAAAGTAGCTATAAGGCAGTGGGATGATGTATTCAAAGTATTAAAAGTTAAATAAAAAGACTGTCAGTCAAAACTTTTTCCCTGAATAGCCTGTATTTTCCAGATTATTTTAATATACACAATAATAAAATCACATATTCTAAGATGCTATCCTAATGCCAAATGAAATCTACATTTCCCAACTAAATGCTCTCCACACTCTAGCAGAGCAAAAGAAGACAATGTGGTAAAATAGTAAGAACACAGTATTTGCACGTAAAGAACACTACATTTAAATCTAATTTCTGCATTTCATAGCTCTCTTGTAATGTGTAAGAATTATAGTCTCAATATGTCTAAAATAGGAATGATGATACATACATAACAAGGCCATGATAAGAATTAATTATTGTGACACATATGTGGTGCTTAGTACAGGGCAGGTACTCAATAAATGTTTGCTCTAGTAAAGAAAATTACTATTCTTAATATATGATGGACATTTCACTAGCAGTGTTGCACTAGTTCACCTTATTTATTTTGCCTAGAAGCACTGGATGGATAGTGATATCACTCTATTTTAAGGTGGATAAATGGTAGCACAAGTATGTAACAGAACTCATCCAATACCTTATATTTATAGCACATTTTATTTTAAGACCCATACTTCTAAGTTCTGAGTTCGATGCCTTTTGGTTGCTGTTTTCATTGCAGTTTTCCTAATGCCTAAAACCACAACTAGAAGGTGGCTTATAGCAATAAGTATTTCTGGGCGAATGAAAGCCAATCTTAATCTCATTTCAGACATAACATTGAGTCATGCTGAAATAAGGGAACTGTGAAAAACCTTAATATTCAATAAAACATAGATTTTGTATTATTATTATTTTTTAACATCTTTATTGGAGTATAATTGCTTTACAATGGTGTGTTACTTTCTGCTTTATAAAAAAGTGAATCAGTTATACATATACATATGTCCCCATATCTCTTACTTCTTGCATCTCCCTCCCTCCCACCCTCTCTATCCCACCCCTCTACGTGGTCACAAAGCACCGAGCTGATCTCCCTGTGCTATGCGGCTGATTCCCACTAGCTATCTATTTTACGTTTGGTAGTGTATATATGTTCATGCCACTCTCTCACTTTGTCCCAGCTTACCCTTCCCCCTCCCCGTATACTCAAGTCCATTCTCTAGTAGGTCTGCATCTTTATTCCCGTCTTGCCCCTAGGTTCTTCATGACCATTTTTTTTAGATTCCATATACATGTGTGAGCATACGGTATTTGTTTTTCTCTTTTTGACTTACTTCACTCTCAATGACAGTCTCTAGGTCCATCCACCTCACTAAAAATAACTCGGTTTTGTTCATTTTTATGGCTGAGTAATATTCCATTGTATATATGTGCCACATCTTCTTTATCCATTTCATCTGTTGATGGACACTTAGGTTGCTTCCATATCCTGGCTATTGTAAATAGAGTTGCATTGAACATTTTGGTACATGACTCTTTTTAAATTATGGTTTTCTCAGGGTATATGCCCAGTAATGGGATTGCTGGGTCATATGGTAGTTCTATTTTTAGTTTTTTAAGGAACATCCATACTGTTCTCCATAGTGGCTGTATCAATTTACATTCCCACCAACAGTGCAACAAGGTTCCCTTTTCTCCACACCCTCTCCAGCATTTATTGTCTGTAGATTTTTTGATGATGGCCATTCTGACAGGTGTGAGATGATACCTCATTGTAGTTTTGATTTGCATTTCTCTAATGATTAATGATGTTGAGCATTCTTTCATGTGCTTGTTGGCAATCTGTATATCTTCTTTGGAGAAACGTCTATTTAGGTCTTCTGCACATTTTTGGACTGCGTTGTTTGTATTTTTGATATTGAGCTGCACGAGAGGCTTGTAAATTTTGGAGATTAATCCTTTGTCAGTAGCTTCACTTGCAGATGTTTACCCCCATTCTGAGGGTTGACTTTTGATCTTGTTTATGGTTTCCTTTGCTGTGCAAAAGCTTTTAAGTTTCATTAGGTCCCACTTGTTTATTTTGTTTTTATTTCCATTTCTCTAGGAGGTGGGTCAAAAAAGGTTTGCTGTGATTTATGTCATAGAGTGTTCTGCCTATGTTTCCTCTAAGAGTTTGATAGTGTCTGGCCTTACATTTAGGTCTTTAATCCATTTTGAGTTTATTTTTGTGTGTGGTGTTAGGGAGTGTTCTAATTTCATTCTTTTACATGTAGCGGTCAAGTTTTCCCAGCACCACTTATTGAAGAGGCTGTCTTTTCTCCATTGTATATTCTTGCCTCCTTTATCAAAGATAAGCTGACCATATGTGTGTGGGTTTATTTCTGGGCTTTCTATCCTGTTCCATTGATCTATATTTCTGTTTCTGTGCCAGTACCATACTGCCTTCATTACTGTAGCTTTGTGGTAGAGTCTGAAATCAGGGAGCCTGATTCCTCCACCTCCGTATTTCTTTCTCAAGATTGCTTTGGCTATTTGTTTCC
The DNA here is from genome assembly GCF_964341445.2 of Mesoplodon mirus. Lineage (NCBI taxonomy): Eukaryota > Metazoa > Chordata > Mammalia > Artiodactyla > Ziphiidae > Mesoplodon > Mesoplodon mirus. Next base: position 48,377,416 of record NC_138976.1, read on the forward strand.
ATACAAATTGTGAAATTTTTTGTTCTAGTTCTGTGAAAAATGCCACTGGTAGTTTGATAGGGATTTCATTGAATCTGTAGATTGCTTTGGGTAGTAAAGTCATTTTCACTATATTGATTCTTCCACTCGAAGAACGTGGTATATCGCTCCATCTATTTATGTCATCTTTAATTTCTTTCAGCAGTGTCTTAATTTTCTGCATACAGGTCTTTTGTCTCCTTAGGTAGATTTATCCCTAGATATTTTATTCTTTTTGTTGCAGTGGTAAATGGGAGTGTTTTCTTAATTTCACTTTCAGATTTTTCATCATTATTGTATAGGAATGCAAGAGATTTCTGTGCATTAATTTTGTATCCTGTTACTTTACTGAAATCATTGTTTAGCTGTACTTCTTTTCTGGTAGCATCTTTGGATTCTCTATGTGTAGTATCATGTCACCTGCAAACAGTGACAGCTTTACTTCTTCTTTTCCAATTTGGATTCCTTTTATTTCTTTTTCTTCTCTGATTGGTGTGGCTAAAACTTCCAAAACTATGTTGAATAATAGTGGCAAGAGTGGGCAACCTTGTCTTGTTCCTGATCTTAGTGGAAATGGTTTCAGTTTTTCACCATTGAGGACGATGTTGGCTGTGCTTTTGTCATAAATGGCCTTTATTATGTTGATGGATGTTCCCTCTGCCTACTTTCTGGAGGGTTTCTATCATAAATGGGTGTTGAATTTTGTCAAAAGCTTTCTCTGCATCTATTGAGATGATCATATGGTTTTTCACCGCAATTTGTTAATATGGTGTATCAAGTTGATTGATTTGCGTATATTGAAGAATCCTTGCATTCCTGGGATAAACTCCACTTGATCAAAATGTATGATCCTTTTAATGTGCTGTTGGGTTCTCTTCGCTAGTATTTTGTTGAGGATTTTTGCATCTATGTTCATCAGTGATATTGGTCTGTAGTTTTCTTTCTTTGTGACATCTCTGTCTGGTTTTTGTATCACGGTGAAGGTGGCCTAGTAGAATGAGTTTGGGAGTGTTCCTCCCTCTGCTATATTTTGGAAGAGTTTGAGAAGGATAGGTGTTAGCTCTTCTCTAAATGTTTGATAGAATTGACCTGTGAAGCCATGTGGTCCTGGGCTTTTGTTTGTTGGAAGATTTTTAATCACAGTTTCAATTTCAGTGCTTCTGATTGGTCTGTTCATATTTTGTATTTCTTCCTGGTTAACTCTCGTAAGGTTGTGCATTTCTGAGAATTTGTCTATTTCTTCCAGGTTGTCCATTTTATTGGCATATAGTTGCTTGTAGTAATCTCTTATGATCCATTGTATTTCTGCAGTGTCAGTTGTTACTTCTCCTTTTTCATTTCTAATTCTATTGATTTGAGTCTTCTCCCTTTTTTTCTTGATAAGTCTGGCTAATGGTTTATCAATTTTATCTCCTCAAAGAACCAGCTTTTAGTTTTATTGATCTTCACTATCGTTTCCTTCATTTCTTTTTCATTTATTTCTGATCTGATCTTTATGATTTCTTTCCTTCTGCTAACTTTGGGGTTTCTTTGTTCTTCTTTCTCTAATTGCTTTAGGTGTAAGGTTAGGTTGTTTATTTGAGATGTTTCTTGTTTCTTAACATAGGATTGTATTGCTATAAACTTCCCTCTTAGAACTGCTTTTGCTGCATCCCATAGGTTTTGGGTCGTCATGTTTTCATTGTCATTTGTTTCTAGGTATTTTTTGATTTCCTCTTTAATTTCTTCAGTGATCTCTTGGTTATTAATTAGTGTGTTGTTTAGCCTCCATGTGTTTGTATTTCTTACAGATTTTTTCCTGTAATTGATATCTAGTCTCATAGCACTGTGGTCGGAAAAGATACTTGATATGATTTCAATTTTCTTAAATTTGCCAAGGCTAGATTTGTGACCCAATATATGATCTATCCTGGAGAATGTTCCATGAGCACTTGAAAAAAATGTGTATTCTGTTGTTTTTGGATGGAATGTCCTATAAATATCAATTAAGTCTATCTTGTTTATTGTATCATTTAAAGATTGTGTTTCCTTATTTATTTTCATTTTGGATGATCTGTCCATTGGTGAAAGTGGGGTGTTGAAGTCACCTACTATGATTTTGTTACTGTAGATTTCCCCTTTTATGAATGTTAGTATTTGCCTTATATATTGAGGTGCTCCTATGTTGGGTGCATATATATTTACAATTGTTATATCTTCTTCTTGGGTTGATCCCTTGATCATTATGTAGTGTCTTTCTTTGTCTCTTGTAATAGTCTTTGTTTTAAAGTCTATTTTGCCTGATATGAGAATTGCTACTCCAGCTTTCTTTTGATTTCCATTTTCATGGAATATCTTTTTCCATCCCCTCACTTTCAGTCTGTATGTGTCCCTAGGTCTGAAGTGGGTCTCTTGTAGACAGCATATATATGGGTCTTGTTTTTGTATCCATTCATTCAATCTATATCTTTTGGTTGGAGCATTTAATCCATTTACATTTAAGGTAATTATCCATATGTATATTCCTATTACCATTTCCTTAATTGTTTTGGGTTTGTTATTGTAGGTCTTTTCCTTCTCTCGTGTTTCCTGCCTAGAGAAATTCCTTTAGCATTTGTTGTAAAGCTGGTTTGGTGGTGCTGAACTCTCTCAGCTTTTGCTTGTCTGTAAACGTTTTAATTTCTCCATCAAATCTGAATGAGATCCTTGCTGGGTAGAGTAATCTTGGTTGCAGGTTTTTCTCCTTCATCACTTTAATTATGTCCTGCCACTCCCTTCTGGCTTGTAGAGTTTCTGCTGAGAGATCAGCTGTTATCCTGATGGGGATTCCCTTGTGTGTTATTTGTTGTTTTTGCCTTGCTGCTTTTAATATGATTTCTTTGTGTTTAATTTTTGACAGTTTGATTAATATGTGTCTTGGCGTATTTCTCCTTGGATTTATTCTGTATGGGACTCTCTGTGCCTCCTGGACTTGATTAACTATTTCCTTTCCCATATTAGGGAAGTTTTCAACTATAATCTCTTCAAATATTTTCTCAGTCCCTTTCTTTTTCTCTTCTTCTTCTGGAACCCCTATAATTCGAATGTTGGTGCGTTTAATGTTGTCCCAGAGGTCTCTGAGACTGTCCTCTGTTCTTTTCATTCTTTTTTCTTTATTTTGCTCTGCAGCAGTTATTTCCACTATTTTATCTTCCACCTCACTTATCCGTTCTTCTGCCTCAGTTATTCTGCTATTGATCCCATCTAGAGTATTTTTTATTTCATGTATTGTGTTTTTAATCGATGCTTGATTCATCTTTAGTTCTTCTAGGTCCTTGTTAACTGTTTCTTGCATTTTGTCTATTCTGTTTCCAAGATTTTGGATCTGGGAAATAGAATCTTGGATCATCTTTACCATCATTATTCTGAATTCTTTTTCAGGTAGACTGCCTATTACCTCTTCATTTGTTAGGTCTGGTGGGTTTTTATCTTGCTCCTTCTCCTGCTGTGTGTTTTTCTGTCTTCTCATTTTGCTTATGTTACTGTGTTTGGGGTCTCCTTTTTGCAGGCTGCAGGTTCGTAGTTCCCGTTGTTTTTGGTGTCTGTCCCCAGTGGCTAAGGTTGGTTTAGTGGGTTGTGTAGGCTTCCTGGTAGAAGGGACTAGTGCCTGTGTTCTGGTGGATGAGGCTGGATCTTGTCTTTCTGGTGGGCAGGTCCACGTCTGGTGGTGTGTTTTGGGGTGTCTGCGGACTTTTTATGATTTTAGGCCACCTCTCTGCTAATGGGTGGCGTTGTGTTCCTGTCTTGCTAGTTGTTTGGCATAGGGTGTCCAGCACTGTAGCTTGCTGGTCGTTGAGTAAAGCTGGGTGCTGGTGTTGAGATGGAGATCTCTGGGAGATTTTCGCCGTTTGATATTATGTGGAGCTGGGAGGTCTCTTGTGGACCAGTGTCCTGAAGTTGGCTCTCCCACCTCAGAGGCACAGCACTGACTCCTGGCTCCTCAATTTGGGATGATGTGTTGTCTATTCATGTATTCCACAGATGCAGGGTACATCAAGTTGATTGTGGAGCTTTAATCCGCTGCTTCTGAGGCTGCTGGGAGAGGTTTCCCTTTCTCTTCTTTGTTCTCACAGCTCCTGGGTCTCAGCTTTGGATTTGGCCCCGCCTCTGCGTGTAGGTCGCCGGAGGGCGTCTGTTCTTCGCTCAGACAGGACAGGGTTAAAGGAGCAGCCTCTTCGGGGACTCTGGCTCACTCAGGCCGGGCGGGAGGGAGGGGCACGGAGTGCGGGGCGAGCCTGCAGCGGCAGAGGTCGGCGTGACGTTGCACCAGCCCGAGGCGCGCCGTGCGTTCTCCCAGGGAAGCCGCCCCTGGATCCCGGGACGCCGGCAGTGGCAGGCTGCACAGGCTCCCGGAAGGGCGGTGTGGGCAGTGACCTGCGCTCGCACACAGGCTTCTTGGCGGCGGCAGCAGCAGCCCCAGCATCCCACGCCCGTCTCTGGGCTCCGTGCTTTCAGCCGCGACTCGCGCCCGTCTCTGGAGCTCCTTTACGCGGCGCTCTTAATCCCCTCTCCTCGCGCACCAGGAAACCAAGAGGGAAGAAAAAGCCTCTTGCCTCTTCGGCAGCTCCAGAGTTTTCCTGGACTCCCTCCCGGCTAGCTGTGGCACATTAGCCCCCTTCAGGTTGAGTTCTCGCCGCCAGCCCCAGTCCTCTCCCTGCGCTCTGACCGAAGCCCGAGCCTCAGCTCCAGCGCCGCCCGCCCCGGCGGGGGAGCAGACAAGCCTCTCGGGCTGCTGAGTGCCGCTTGGCACCGCTCCTCTGTGCGGGAATCTCTCCGCTTTGCCCTACCCAGGTATGTGGGGGGTTTCTTGCCTTTTGGGAGGTCTGGGGTCTTCTGCCAGCGTTCAGTAGGTGTTCTGTAGGAGTTGTTCCACGTGTAGCTGTATTTCTGGTGTATTCGTGGGGAGGAAGGTGATCTCCGCGTCTTACTCTTCCGCCATCTTATCCGGAAGTCTGACCGTGTATTTCTTAAGACTCACTGAAATCAAAAGAGAAAGCAAAGATAAACAATAATATAAAAGAAAAAAGGAGACATAGCCACACAGCTAATAAAAAAAATATATATATTATGAAGAAATTTAGGCCCATAAATTTGAACTTTTCAAAAAAAAAATAAGTACTTTGAAAAATAAAACCTCCTGAAAATGACTCAAGGAGATAATAAAAACATGAGTTGCTCTATAGCCATGAAGAAAAATTATGAGTTAAAAGTCTTCCTGTAACTAAAATACTACTTTCAACAGTTTCAGAGACAAATTCAATCAAATGTTTGTGGCACAGATATATTTTACACAAAATTTAACCAGTAAAAAAAGACAAGGCAACAACTTTTTAAAAAGAGAGCATTTATAATAAATCTACACATATGTAACAATTAATGTTGAAATAATAAAGCCTTTTCCTTTCCCTATAGTCAATACTATTTCAAAGATGTCCATGATCCAACATTTCAATGCAGGGTTGTCACTAGAAGAGACATAAAAAAAGGTATAAAGTTTGAAAAGGAAAAACAAATGTGCCATGGTTTTCAAATAATAGGATTATGTATGTAGAAAGTCCAAAACAAATTATCAGTTTATTTTCTCTTTTTCAATTTTCATATATTCTATTGTTTTTCTCGCCAGGACTTCCAGTAAAATGTTGACTAGAAATACCAGTAGTAGCTATTGCTGTCTTGTTAATCTCATAAGGAAAGCTTTCAACATTCTGTCTTTAAGTACAGTGTTTGTACTTAAGATCTCTTTTATCAAATAATATGGTTTCTTTCTATTTCATTTTTTTTTAAGTACAGTAGTTTGTTTGTTTTTTTTAGTTTATAATGAGTGGGTATTGACTTTCAGCAAATGATTTTTCCTGCACCTATTTAAAAGCTTGTATGATTTTCATCTTTATACTGTTAACATTGTTCATTATTTGTCTTTGTTTTTTATTTTAAAACTGTTTTTCATTACATAGTAAAGTTGAACATATAATTTAGTAATAACACTTGAAATATATCTTGGAAAAATGATTGTATACCTGTCTCTGGAGACATGAACAGAAATGTTTACTGCAGTATTGTTCATAATTGCTCCCCCCCAAATTGCGAAACAGTTTATCATCTGTCAAAAGCACAATGGAAAAACACAATTTTATTGTACAATGAAGCACTAAAATGTATGAACTTCAGCTATATATGTAGAAATGGAGATATTGTAAAAACATTAAGCAAAACAAGCAAATCACTGAAGAATACATATACTGTGATTCCATTTTTATAAGTTTTAACAGTAGTGAGGTTAACTAGGTAGTCAAATTATGAAGAGAGTCAATAGAATTAGGAAAATAATTGTGCCATACCTTGGGAGATAGGGTAGGGAATGCTTTGGAGGCAGGACACAGAGGAGTCATCACATGTACTGGTAATGTGCTATTTCTTAAGCTGGGTATATGAGCGTTAATTTTATTATAAATCTTTGAACTGTTCCTATACATTACATAAATACTTTTATAAACTAATGATAAATATCATAATAAAATACTTTAAAATAATAAATATATAGCTGACTAAACCATAGTGAAATTTTACTTCCATTAGAAAAGGTGGGGGGAAACAGATCTTCTCTGAAATAATTCACTCTTTTTCTTTGACATTCTATTACAGATTTTCAGTATATGTTACTTGTTTTTAACTTGCTTTTCCTGGTCTTCCCCACTGATTTTATGCTCTTTGATAGCAAGATCCCATCTGTTGTTCAATCGAGTATACTATGCCTATTGTATATTGCCTGGCAAACAGTATTTGCTCACTTTATATTTGTAACTCAGTGAATGGGCTAATGCATAAAAAATAGTGAAAAGCAAATGGCGAAGTTACCAGATATCAACTTGCTCTCCTTATATTGAGCCTTACAGTGCATTATTTAGGGGTGCTTAATTTTCCTCTATCTAAGGATGTTTATGATAGAAACGAATTGTAAGATTTGTGGCTACTGCATCCTGTAGCCACAAAATGAACAAGAACAAAAATCAAAAATATTATAGGGATAAACTAGAAACTATAGCTTACTTAGTTTGTTGACTTTTGCAGCTGCATTTCATAGTTCTCTTTGAGTTATAGCCTAATTTAAAGGAGACATTAGGAGATCTTCAAGATGGTGAAGGAGTAAGACATGGAGATCACCTTTGTCCCCACAAAAACATAGGAAATACATCTGCACTGCATGTGGAGCGGCTCCTGCGGAATGCCTGCTGAGTGCTGGTGGAGGACCTTGGACTTCCCAGAGGGCAGGAGGCTCCCCACGTGCCTGGGTGCGGTGGGGGAGAAAAGAAAGGGCAGAGACTGGGGAGTAGGGACGGGACCTGCACCTCTAGGAGGGAGCTGTGAAGGAGGAAGTTTCCACACACTAGGAAGCCCCTTCACTGGTAGAGGTGGGGAGTGATGGGGGCAAGCTTCGGAGCCATGTAGGAGAGTGCTGCAATAGGGGTACAGAGGACAAAATGGAGAGATTCCCACACAGAGGATCGGTGCCAACTAGGACTCACCAGCCTGAGAGGCTTGTCTGCTAACCCACTGGGGCGGGTGGGGGTGGGAAGCTGAGGCTCTGGCTTCGGAGGTAGGATCCCAGGGGTTGGCTGCGTGAACAGAGCCTGAAGCGGGCTAGTGCATCACAGCTAGCCGTGGGGGAGTCCGGGAAAAAGTCTGGACCTGCCTAAGAGGCAACAGACCATTGTTTGGGGGTGCGTGAGGAGAGGGGATTCAGAGCACCGCCTAAACGAGCTCCAGAGACAGGCGCGAGCTGTGGCTATCAGCGCAGACAACAGAGATGGGCATGAAATGCTAAGGCTGCTACTGCAGCCCCCAAGAAGCCTGTGTGAAAGCACAGGTTACTATCCACACCTCCCCTGCAGGGAGCCTGTGCAGCCCGCCACCGCCAGGGTCCCGTGATCCATGGACAGCTTCCCCAGGAGAACATATGGCGTGCCTCAGGCTGTTGCAATGTCATGCTGGTCTCTGTTGCTGCAGGCTTGCCCCACACTACCCGCCCCCCCCCCCCCGGCCAGAGTGAGCCTGAGCCCCCTAATCACCTGCTGCTTTAACCCCGTCCTGTCTGAGCAAAGAACAGACATCCTCAGGCGACCTACACGCAGAGTGTAAGTGTAAGTGTAAGCTGGGATGAAGTGAGAGAGTGGCATTGACATATATACACTACCAAGTATAAAATAGATAGCTAGTGGGAAGCAGCAGCATAGCACAGGGAGATCAGCTCGGTGCTCTGTGACCACCTAGAGGGGCAGGATAGGGAGGGTGGGAGGGAGACACAAGAGGGAGGGGACATGGGGATATTTTATACGTATAGCTGATTCACTTTGTTATACAGCAGAAATTAACACAACATTGTAAAGCAATTATACTCCAATAAAGATGTTTAAAAAAAATAGGTCTGACTCTGTGGGGAAGAGTTTAAATAAAGGCTGAGAGAGCTGTTTTTATAAAAAGCACTTTAAGACTTCAGATACCAACAGAGCTGTTAGAGAGACCAAGAGAAGGATGAAGGGAATTCAGTAACAACCCAGCATCTTGAAGGGTTTTCAATTCCTGGCTCACCTAAGCAAATATTTTCCCCCAGTTGCCTTGGAGGTATCTAACAACAAAAAAAAAATGATGAAAGACGGTAAGAGGACAAGAGCAAACTTTGCTTGGAGGCTTGTATGGTATCATCATAGAGCCTCCCAGAAGAAATAGCTAATGGGGTAGAGGACAGATGTATCTGGTTACAACCCCAGATCTTGCATAAGTACAGATGGGAGTTAGTAACTTTGAACATTGACAGTTATATGAGCTCTTTGTATCTCCAGATTGCTGTGGCTTAAGGAAGTTTGTGTTGCACTTTGTTTATAACCATATTCATATTCAAATATTGTAAATTCAGGCTATAGTCATTTAAATTGTGGAATAATGGGTTATGGTTAAACTTTAAGTATATTTTTTCTCTGTAAATGATGCAGCTTGATAATGCAATTCAAATGTTCTTGGTTGTCAGAATTTAAGGAAATTTTCCTCGTCACTCAGTGTTTTATTTTATACATTTTGAAAATTCTAGAGTATTTCAAGCATACAAAAAAGGACAGAAAATATTTTTTTCTAAAACCTATGCACGCATGGATATAATTTTGCAAATTTTTATGTATTTACATATTTACTTCAGCTCTATTTTTTAAAATAATAACAAATAGGGATCCAGTTAAAACAATCTTTTTCTCCCCATAAGTACCTACTATGTTAAAATTAGTAAACTTCTTTGTGGTCTGTATTTTTTATGCTATCCATATTCCAGTGCTTCCACAAATGATATACGGTTTTGCCAGATACATTTAAATTTTTTACCTAGCAGATACATACATTGATCTTCCTGCTTTTTAATCTGAAGGCAGTTTCTGTCTGTGGAAAAGCACTCAGTTCATCCATAGCAGGCCAGAAATGCTGAAGAGTTAATATCCCTGGACAACCCTAAACAAATGAGAGATTGATGGAAAACAGGAGGTTAATGCATCCAGCTCTGATTTCATGGTCATTATTGTTCCAAAGGAGAGTAATAAGTGAATTGATTTAAAGAAAAATATTAAGTAAATAATGTACTGGAAGATCACACTTACGGCAAAACTCACGAAGGTGGTTTGTGTGCAAAATCTATGAGTCTAAGGAGTGTGAGGTATGGAGGGGAAACATGTCTCAAGGATCAATGGTCTGAATTACTCTGCGTTCCATCTTTAATCACTGTCTCTCATTTTCTTATTGATGCATCCATTATACAAACATGTCTTCATTCTGAGTTATACTCCATAGCATCTCTGGGAGGTCCTAGAGGAAATGAGCAAAAGCTGGCTACAGTAGTAATGTATTCATTTAACACACCTTGCATTGGTTTTCTTCCCTTTCTTCTTTTCTCATTTCTCCACTTTCTCTTCTTGTGCTTATCTTACAAACAAAATATTTACCCCAAGATCTTTGTCTGATGGTCTGCCTTTGGGGTACCTCAGACTTAAGACACGTGGTCTAAATTGATCTGTATATACGTATTTCCTTTTCACTTCTAGCCATTCTTTCATCTCAGGCACATAAACAGCAGCCACGGAGTCCACTGATATTCTGAAACAGGTGATGCCAATTTATAACTCTGTGCTTTGCCTAATCTCACTTATAGTCTCTGTAGCCTTCCTATACAACACGCATCTCAGTGCACATGGCTGGCTCTAACCCACATGCCTATTTCCTTGCTGATGTTACTACCTCTTGCCTGAAATGCCCTTTATCACTGCCTTTGAAGTCTGGCTCCTCCTTCAAGATTCAACTCGAAACTTTACCCTTTCCCTTGACACAATAAAGTTGAATTACTAGCTCCTCAAAATATTCAGAACTCTTTGCCAATTTAGGACGTATCACAGTGTTTTGCTCAATATACTGTCATTCTTAGTGACACGTCTGTGCTTCTCAGTCAATTGTAAATTCCTTGATAGCATGAGCTTGGTGCTACTGTGTTGTACAGTTTTTTTTTATACGTTATATCAGCATCTGTTTAATAAAACCATAATACCTAACAAGATTAAATGACTACTATAAAGACTTTAAAAATATTTTATAAGCTAGATTTAACTTACTAAATAGACTTAATACATTGTAATTAAAGTTTTTAATCTAGTTTTGTCACTTAATTCTGAAAAAGTGCTAAAATGTAAATCATATTGTCTGCACAGCAGGTATGGTAGATTGAAAAATTGTTAGTAATTATTCATCTTTACCAATATTTACACTGTTGTTTTTACTTCATGATGTAGAGACCATTCTCTCTCATTCCTAGATTGTAGGTTTAGCTATGTTATGTGCTTTGGACAAAGATATGTCTATGGAAATGACAGTACAACAATTATACATTAAGGCCATAAGGGGACTGGCATGATTTTGTTTTGTTTGTGTGTATGCCTCTAACATTTCCGTGCAACAGCTTCCCTTGGGTAATGGCTATCCCTTCAACATCAACCCCAGAATGAAACAAATGGAGAAGACCAAAGCCATCTAGAAGTGTATTCTGGAGAAAGGAAATCTCAGCTGAGAGCAGAATGTCATACTTTTCCTCCAATAACAATTCTAATAGTAGGTTCTGTCATGCAAAAAATGTGACCCTAAAAACAAGGCATGATAAAATAATAAGTTCATTGCTAATGTCACTTTTCATAATTTTATTATTTTTACCAACTTTGCTTGGTTAATTAAATTATCTGTGGGTTCAACTAAGTGCCACCCAGGTTGTATTTTCACATAGAAACTCCAAAAAGATGAATGGTTAGTTTTAATGATTCCACCTTATAATTAAAATCAACAACTACAACAATATTAAAAAATCTCAAGATATTAGAAGAGAGAGGTATCAATTATTTTCCACCACCTCACAGTTATAGGTTTATCACATAACCGGCTGTATTCTACTCAAATAATTGAGACATGCCTCTGGCACGGGAAAACTAATTACACTCTCTTTTTACACTTAATAAGTCCCATAAATCATAATGTTTAATTTTGCAGCCCAATATTTCATCTCATACAAGGTAAAAAAATGTAGCTTTCCTTGGCAGGAAAATAACAGAACAATTATTAGTAAATGAAAAGTCACTAGTCTATAAATTCACATTATTAGATTATTTCATTGTTTTGGTCACTTGAAGCTCATGTTTATAAACCTTGCATCTTTCTTAGCAGGTATACTTCTTTATTAAAACTAAAATGTAACCATGATTCAAAAGTGGAGCCATAGCAATGCTTAAGATAGTTACACCCATTTCAAACCAAACAATTCTGCTCAAGTTGGTCTCTGTAGGTTCATTCCTGCATTTCACAATAAGACAACAGAAGGCCTTTGAAATGTGATTATGAGAGAATGACAGCCAAGCTTTTGAAACTCTCTATGAAGGAAGCTGAGTATATAGTTTGCTGCTACTTGGTTTTCGTTCAGTTTGAAAGATACACAATCATATCTTTATGATTATTTGGGAGTTTCAGAATATTTCCAGTAGATATCTAGGAATATGTTAATTTCTGTGCCTTCTATTATTATCCACATTCACTCCTTCAGAAAATATTTATAAGTGTCCCAAATAAAAAATGTTATTGCTGAAAGATACACTGTTTAGGATCATAGTGTCTAAGGGTTGGAGAACACACATGGTTTATATTATAAGCCTTTTCTTTTTTCCTCTATTCCAGTGCTTAGCAAACTACACATCCTGAAGACCAAATCTAGGCTGTCACCTTTTGTGGTAAACTTGATGGGAACACAATTTCTGTTGATTTGTGAATGGTCTCTGGCTGCTTTCATGCTACAGTGGCTGAGGTGAGTAGTTGCAAAAGAGACTGAGTGCCTTGAAAGGTCTCAAAGATTTCCTGTCTGGCCCTTTACAGAACACGTGTACTGAATCCTGCTCTGTTCAATACCGTTTAATACGCATGCTTACTGTATAGTGGAATTGTGCACAGTTTAATGTGTAAAATGAGAAAATTGGATTTTTAGAGAACTTAAGTGGTTGCTTAACATCGTGTAGTTAACTAGAGGCAATTCTTATACTCAACTGATATTGCATTGTTCTGAATTCAGTGTGTTTCCTCTACCACAAGAATATGAGACGTGCTAGTTAAGCTGTGAAAACTAGACATCGTTTAAAAATAGGGCACTTATTTAAAAATATTCATTAGCCACTTCATAAAATTGAGATTTTCATTTGTATGTAGGCTATTGTATTATTTCATATAATGAAGCATATTTTAGGGATTGGATCACTTTGGCTACATGATCATCCTCATCGTGTTTTTAGCTGAAAGAGGCAGCCAGAGGACATCTCATTCAATAACCTACTGTCCAAGTTTCTTGACTACCATCCTCTCTATCTTGACCACAGTTATTATCAGGAGCCAGACAATCTACTGTTATCATGGATGCTCACTTGTAAAATGACAAAATTATAGATTTCTCTCTGAGCTCTTATATTTTTCCACTACTCTAGCTTTATTCCCCAAAAAAACTGATCTTCATGTATCAAAAATGCATATTCCTTTTGATTTAGAAATTTACTTCAAGGCATTTATACAGTAAGTTATTCTTGCACTTTATACAAGTATATTTTATTTCGTAATGGGGAAAAATCTGCCAATTACCTAAATACCAATAGAAAAGATAAATATATCTTGGTATGTCCAGCTATTAAAAATAATGAATTAACTTTTTATAAAGTTATATCTATAGCACATATTATGAATGAAAAGAGCAAGATGCACAAATGGGAGTAGATTTTTCTGCTCAGTCCCCCTCTCTTCAGTGTGATTGTCTGCTTGTCGTCCTCTGTTTAGCTTCATTGCATTGCTATGGGCCAGGTGCCTGAGACAGAAACCTAGTCTCCTTTGCACCACTGTATCCCTTGTCTGTTATTGGTCAGTTGTACATATTATCTACAAACTAACGCTCCAGCTCCTCCCTTCTACCTCATTCCAGCTGTCACAGCTGTAGGTCAAACTCTTATTTCTCTTTGCTGAACTTCTGAACTCCTGCAACAAACTCCTGACCCCTGTTTGAGGAAGCAGTATTTCTTCAAGTCTTTGCAATTAGTTCTCCCCATCACCTTCAAGCATTATTTTTAAAGAGACACAGGAGTACATCAATCTTGTTTTTCAGAACTTTGAATGATCCTATTGCTCTTGTGATGAAGCCTAACCTCCAGTCATAGAATATCTTTTCTTTCATGACCTGGCAACAGCTGCCCTCTTCTGTAGGGGTCAGAAATCTCTTATGCATGCAGGAACCAAGAAGGAGATGTCAGTTAACAAAGTCGACCTTGTGGAGTGTGTGTCCAGTTTCATCTGGACAGCTGCTCCTCAGCTTTGGGCAAGCATTCCCATCTGAGGGTGTGTGTCCAGTCTCTGCCTTTATTACTACCACTAACTCCCATTATTAAATATGAAAGGCCAGCTCTAATATCACGTTCCATTCATAGTTACTTCTGACCAACCCTTCCTCCATCTCCCACCCAAGTTCAAATTAAATGCTTTCTTATCTGTGTCCAGGACACTCCATCTATATTCTCATGATGGTCTTTATCACCATATATTTTAGTTATCATTTGACATGTCTATCTTTCTTCCTAAAATGTGATCTCCATGAAGGTAGGGAATATACCATTTATCTTGTATAACTCTCAAGGCTGAGGTGCTGCATATATGAGAAATGAATTGACATTTGATGCATCAAAAAGTAAGACTACAAATAAAATGCTTCATGGACTGAAAAGCAAAGTATGGTTATATGTCGTAACACCAAGGAGGATGATAAATGCTTCATTGAAGGAATGATTTTTCAAATGAATCTTGAAGAGCAAATAGGAATTTCCAGATAGGAGATGAAGTTGTGAAGGATGAGGGGGAGAGTGAGAGAAGGGATTCTGTACTCAGGAGACAAGCATTTGTAGACTCTCACAGACTGTGGCCTGGGCTGGGAATGGAAGGCTGTCAACAACTAACAGTGAATCTCATGGGATGAGGAGAGGTGGGAACTAGCTGGGTTCTAGGACTGTTGACTGAGTTCAAAGTGATATACATATTCCAGATGTCATTGTAAAGTTTCGAGATTTCATCTTACTGGTGTGAAATGTCAGAGACATTTTTAAAGTGGAATATTTCCATGATTTATGTTATATCTGTTACTTAGGAAAATATATAGTTCTTTCAGCTACATAGAGATCAGCTTGGCTGGAGAAACAACTTGAGAAGGTTGCTGAAAATATATAATGTACAAAGGATGAGGTATTGAGTTGAGGCATGAGAGATGGGAGAGCCACAGATGGTGGATATGCAGAACTTGCAGTTTGTGAATTATGCCTTCTTGCCAAAGCAGAACCCTTTGGCTAGAATGCTCACTGTTTACCCAAAATGCTCCCTTCCTATGTATTCTCTAACATACTTTGGGAGGAAGAGCTCTTTGATAAAACCCATGCCTCTGACCCTCAGTCCGTATAAGAGACCCTTAGTCCTCCTGTTCTCCTAGCCCTTCTCCCACACTCTAGAAGCACATGCACTCACAGGATGTCTCTCTGTTAATCTTTTGTTTTATACTAACTAGGCTGTGAGCATAAGCATCTTGAGGAAAGTGCCTGTGAGTTGTCTTGTAGTATACCTTTTTAACCAAGCATGGTAGGCTGCAACAGAAGATTGTTGAATTAATAAATAAAAGAAAGACTGATGAATTGTGGAAAATATGAGATACCAGATAGTTAATATAACTGGACTTATTACCTTCTTTTAAATCTTCCTAGCTTTGACTGCGTTTCTACACTTGCCTCAATAATTTGAGATAATGCTTTCCTTAATGACTAAGTGTGCAAAATGGATTGTTAATTTTTATTTAATAAAACACATATTGTGCTTTAAGTGCTACATCATCAAAAACCTGTTATAGATTCAGCTATGAAAATTTAATTAAATTTTCCCTCATAAAAGCTGTCTAAAAATTACTCTATACAATGTAGCTGTGCTATAAGAGAACTTATACTGAAATACTGCTAAAGATTTCAATTAAAGTATAACAGAGAACAAATGAAAATTTAAGAAGATAATTCATTCTTTTATTATTGAATTAAAATTAGGAAGAAATTACATTCTGCAAACAAGTAGATACATCTTATGCCACATATTTCAGCTTATATTATTTAATCCTTTAAAATATAAAACTATCAAATAATATTTATATAATTGTTCTTATCTGAAATTGGTTAACTTTGTGAATTTCATCTATTTAAAGAGAACCAGTTGTGTCGATTTTGTATAAATTCTTGGCTTGCATTAGCATCTATTCTCTGCAGGTCTCTTACAGTAACAGAAGTGAAATGAGCACCATTTCTTATATCTCTGTTTCATATATCCCTCAGTGCTACATAGCTAAAGACCATTAAGGTCAATTTAATAATATCTATGCTCTCCTAATAATTAAAAAAAATTACTAGAGAACATTTAAAACTAGAGTAAAGTGTAGACAATGAAATAAAAAGTCAACCTCTCTTTTGGAGGGAGGATAAATTGTTAGCGCTTTAGAAAACGTGGCAGTATATAACAAAAGATTTAAAGATTCTCCCTGGTGAGGGGTTGAAATGAATAGGCAGAACACAGAGTAATTTTAGGGCAATGAAAGTACTTTTTATGATATTATACTGCTGGATATGTGTCACTATACATTTGTCCAAGCCCATAGAATGTACAACACCAACGGTGAAACCTAAGGTTAACTATGGACTTTGGGCGATTATGATGTGTCAATGTAGATTTATTCTTGGTAAGAAATGCACCATTCTAGTGAGCAATGTGGATACTGGGGAAGGCCTTACATGTGTGGGAGCAAGGAGTACATGGGAAAACTCTGTTCCTCTCTCAATTTTGTTATAAACATTAAACTGTTCTAAAAAATACTGTCTTAAAAATTATTGATGGAATTACATTTTATCAAGCCAGAGGTTAGAACATGTGTTTGTTTTCCCATCTACCCAGAATAACATTAAAGTAACTGTAACTTAGAGCTGTGTGGCAATACTGAAAAGACAAAAACCAAAAACAAGAAAAGCATTTGTCCCCCGTGGAGGAGGGGTTAAGAGTCTTTGAAAGAGAGGGAGCATATTATACCATTTTAACATGTAAACCAAAACTTTAAGTCAAAGTTTACACAGAAGATGATTTCCAAGAAGATAAGGACTGTTTCACTCAGTCTCTTGATTCCATTAGGACATCTTGTTGGCTTCAAAACAAGAACATTGCAGGATCCAGTCACTTCCACTGCTCCAGTGCAGCAGCCCTGATCTGAATCACCACACTTATCTGGATGAATGCAGAAAGTAGGTCTCCCCACTTTCCTGTTAAACCGTAGAGTCAACTCATCATAGCTTCAGTGTGATCCTTTTAAAACCAGATCATGATTCTTCTGTGTCCATAACCCATGAATCCCTGTTTCTCTCAAACTGGAAGCTATATTCTTCGAGTGACCTCTGAGGTCCTAACTGATCAACACAGACCCATCTTTCTGACCTATTCTCCTACTACTCTACTCCTTGCTTCAGCCCCCTGGACACCAGCCTTTGGTCACACTTCAAACATTCTAGGGATGCTCTGACTCCTGTTGCTTGTATTGGCTTATAATGCTTTCTCGATAGATGTGCAAAAGTCTGACTCCCTCACTTTCTTCATCTCTGCACAAACATTACCTTCCCGATGGGGCCTACTCTGCTGGATTTGATAGAGATATTTTATCTTTCTTTAACCTCCTCAGGCACCATTACTCTGCTTAACTTCTTTTCTTTACTATTTTATTATCTTAACTGTGAATATACTAAATAATGCATTTGTTTTTATTTATTTATTTTTTTGGCCTGTCTCTCCTCAATGTATTGTAACCTCCATAGTGGTAAGAATATTAGTCTGCTTTATTCAATAGTGAGTATCCCAGAATATAGAACATAGTAGGTGTGCTATAAAAAATTGTCAAGTGGACTAGTGGATAAAGGGTAAATTGAGTCTTTAGATTAAAACAAAAAAAATGTTGAGCAGAATGGATCAAAGACAAAGGAAAAGAGAGATCCATGGATCCTAGTGAAATTAAATAAATCTAAGGATAAACAGAAAGGTTTAAAAAAGTTCTTAAAGTGAAAAGTTCTACATATAAAATAACATAAATTTTTGGCCCAGATTCCTCTTCAACATGATGGGCTTTGAGGAGGCAATCAATTTATGCTCTCAAAGTTCTGAGTCAAAATGCTTTTAAATCTAGATTTCTATACTTAGCCAGCTAGCAGTCATGTATGATTGTAAGATAAAGATATTTTTAAGTTTCTTAGGCCTAGCTAAGTTTTTCCCTCACAAAACCTTTCTGAAATGGATATTACACAAATGTATACACTATTAAAATGAAACTGAAATACAAGAATGATCAATAATTGTGATTCAGAAAATAGCAAGTCACAGCTAGAATACAATGAAAAGAAAACCAATGATGAGAGCAGGGCAGCAGACCTACAAAACAATTAGTTCAAGTTAGCATGAAAAAGAGGATAACTCCCAAGATTTTATGACAGAGTCTGAAGAACCTTAATATTATAACAAAAATATATGTAAAATTTGTCAATGAAAAAAATGGAAAGCCTTTGAAAAATCTCTGAGGAAGACAAACACATCATATAGAAAATATTGAAAATATGGAGTGAAATCATGACATGATTTTGAACTATTGCAGGAGTTTGAAAAAAGCATATGCATGTTTCCTCTTCATGCCTTTTAGGTTTCACAGATAGAGTTATATGAAATTCTTAGCTAATTTTATTGATATAATCACATTACTCTGTTCAGTAGAAAGATGTGTTTAAATTATCACAATATTGGGAATTCTATTTATACTGATTTTATGTAATTATCATTTATATAAGCACACTAAATGTACTTACAGATGAGATATAGGACATTTTCTAAATAAGACACTATGAAACTGATATATCTGACTTAAACCTGAGTGGTGGATAGGGAGGTATCATATAGAGATGATCGTTTCTTCCTCCTTTTTAATAGGGTGGAGTCAATGTATTTGTTTAAAGATAATGATTCAAGATGGGCATGTTTAAATGTATATTTGAAGGGAACTATTAGAACTGAAAAATAAAATAACATAAAATGGGAAATGGAGGAGCAGATTGATTAGGTGATATAAACTCACTGACAGATCTCTTATAATCTAGGGTTAATAGAATGTATCTAACTTTTATAAATTGAGGACATGGATCACAAATATAAAATGCAAAGTTATGATAATTAGTAGAATAACTAAAAATGTTTAATAGTTAACGTGAAATATATGTATAGCATTTGAAAAATACATTAATATCAAATATGTTCACCTATAGTTTATAGGATTTCAGATGATTTCTTTGATTTTTAAAAATTTATGTATTTCTATGTTTTTGCAATTTATAGCCCCATAAAAATGACAAAATTATTAACTTTAAATGTGTTCATTCTTATAAAAAACAATGCTTTTAGTTCTCAAAACTTTATAGGATTTTCTAAGAAATGATGATAGCAAACTGTATGATCTGCTAACACTTGTCTAGCCTGATCTCTAGTGGTGGTATAAAAAAGAATAAAAAAGTCATGTGCTGGGGAAAAACATTTATCAATAATAATTATAATTTAATGTCTCAAGTATGAAAACAATGTTACATACACATTTTATAGATACTAAAAAGAAGAATAATCTAATGGTGAAAAGCAGTTATAGTGACCTGGGGTAAGCAAGAGAGCCTTCACAAAATATGTGAGAATTCACTTGTGTTTTAAAGGAAGAAAGAATTTCATTATTTGAAGAAGGGAAGAAGAATATTCAAATGGCATACCATATAAATAGATGTTTAAAAGCATAATTCACAGCATGAGGAGATGGGTATCAGTTAATTAGTAGGTTACTAAGCTAATATTTTTATATTGAAAATAAAGTATTATTCAGTTGAATTCAGGTTTAATTGCCTGCTGGGGTAGAAATCTAGGTAATATGCCCTAGTCAAAAAAAAAAAAAAAAAGAAACATGAGGACTGAAATTGGTTACCACTGTATACCTAAATGAGTAGAATGCTTGATAAAATAGTATACACATTAGCCAAATTAAAAAAAAAATCTGTCTTTACCAACTGTTGATGTAGAGGAACTAGGCTCTCATACACTGCTGGTGAAAGTATAAAACAATACAACCACTTTAGAAAATAGACTTTAAAGTTAGACAATGTTCTTAAACATATTTTCCTGAAAATTCATGCAATCACTCTAACCTAATAATCATGAATATGGAATTGCTGTATGTTCTGTTCTTTATACTGTTATATTTCAATCATACACAAATCGTTTATGCTTCTACATGTTAAATTTTATACATAAATGGTTGCACATTCCACAGCATATTTTGTGTAAAGATCTGCTACATACAGCAATGTTCATTTAAAAAGCCTCAATAGGGGGCTTCCTTGGTGGCACAGTAGTTGAGAGTCCTCCTGCCGATGCAGGGGACATGGGTTCCTGCCCCGGTCTGGGAAGATCCCACAAGCCGTGGAGCGGCTAGGCCCAAAGCTTCAATAATCTGAAAATATTAGTTGAATAATGCACTTTATCAAGGCTCCAAACCATTAAAATATCCCATTCTCTGGCTAAGTGTGAATCATGAATAACCTCAAGTTTGAAAATAACAATTATTGAGTGATCTTAACATCAGTTAGCCTTTGCTCTAGTGAGTTAAGGATTACATGGCAGAATGACTTCTTAAGTCTCAAAAGAATGGAAAGGGCTCTGTCCTCAATGTACCAGAAAACCCATTCTAGAGAGACAAATATTAGCATCCAATCTAGCTGTGCCAACATCTGTTTGCCTGTCCTCTGGGGAAGAATAAATGTTAAAGAAAAGATGGCAGTTAATAGAAACACTGCTAAGAAAATTGTGCAAGATAAATAGCAGTATTAAGAGAAATTCTCTTTTGCTGAGAGTTGCAATTGTTTTATAGATGGATATTATTTACTGATTTAAACTTATCTCCACTGTTTAAAAATATTATATAAATTTACCACATTTTCTTCCTGATTTTATGATACATACCAACTTGTGAAATTTTTGCTTAACCCAAACTCTATTTTAGTGACAATGTATATACCATTAGGGTTTTGTTTGTTTGTTTGTTTTTGCGGTACGCGGACCTCTCACTGTTGTGGCCTCTCCCGTTGCGGAGCACAGGCTCCGGACGTGCAGGCTCAGCGGCCACGGCTCACGGGCCTAGCTGCTCCGCGGCATGTGGGATCTTCCCAGACCGGGGCACGAACCCATGTCCCCTGCATCGGCAGGCAGACTCTCAACCACTGCGCCACCAGGCAAGCGCCCATTAGGTATTTTTAAAAGCAACATTATTCACAAGTAAGATAAATTGTGTATTCTAAATAATAGATTTCTTATTGATAAACAAACATTATTTTTAGGAAATATTTAAATAAGCAAAAATAATAGATCACAAATTATATTCATTCCAAATAATGCTGAATCTGAGTTAGTGTTATTAGTTTCAAGTAATCTGAATTTTTTCAATACATATAATCATGTATGAACAATGCACATGATTAACTGTATAAAAGGACTTGGTAAGGAGAAAAAGAGTTTGCTTCTATAGATGAGTGATCATGGATTTTATTCTTGAATTTACCATTAACCCACAGAGTAATTTTTATCTCCTTCCTTTACATCTGCAGGTTTCTGATAATCTTAACATTGCTTGTCTTTAAGGTCAGCTGTTATGATTTAGTCTTTATATATACTAAATCTCAATGTAATGTTTAATACATATTTATAAAAAGCTTTAATAAAAACTAGCTTATCACTAAATCAGTTAAATCACATAATCAACCTAAAACTTGTCTTAATGCCAAGGACCGTTGAAGCTTGCTGCCTTAAACTGTATCTTGCAATTTGAAATGCAAGAGATATAAGAACAATTCTTATCAGTTATATAAGCATCATTGTGTCACTGTATCCAGGTTGGCCCATTTATAGTTTTCAATATTTAAGACAATGCACTATCCATGGGCACTCTGTAATGCTAATTCAAGGGCCTGCATTCATTTTGTTGGCTATACCTCTAGTTTACTATTTTTTTAGAAGTATGGTTAAGACTAATATAAAGCAAGCTCTGCAAATTTTAATTTTTCTGTGATTTCCTGGGCCATTACTGTGATCTATGTATCAATAGAATCATGGACCAAGTCTCTCTGATCAATGGCAAAGACCATAGCATGTTACATAATAAAATGCAGTTCATAGCTTTCTTACAGCATATTTATTTTAAATTAATATTCAGTAGCTTCTGAATCCTTGGCACCCAGGAAAAGTGAATGCAAAAGTCAGTTGCAAGTAAATGCCATTATGTCCTTATTGGCATATTCACATTCACTACTGCAAAAAAAAAGATGATGAGAAATATCCCAGGTTCTAACTATTCACAGCCAGATGTGATGCAGATAAACAGCCTGGATTTTATCCTGAGAAATAAGTTAGTTAGTTTGTGCAAATAAAGTATAGCTTCTAACCATAAGTAGGGAACAAACTGTCCTAAGAAAGAAAATGTGAATGTATAATCATTCTTGTTTAGTCTAGCAAAACCTCACTAACTCACACCTCCTGAAGGGAATCCTAATCAATAGTGGTGAAAAAAAATTATAATATGAATTGTAAGTACATTAGTGTGATCCTGATACTCATCTTTTATTGACAGTATCTGAATAAATAAAATAAATTTAATTAACATTAAATGCTATATATGCATATATGTATGTATATATATGTTTTATATATAGTACATATATATTTTCTCAGCAGATTTTCCCACATGTGCACTAAAAAGTCCTACATGAACACAGTTATAAATTATGAGAAATTTTTAATGAATAAGAATTCATGAAATCTCCCCTCTATAAAATGTCAAACTAGAAAGATATTAAGTGGTTGAAATATAGTGTTCTAAAACCTCTATGCATCTCATTTGAGAAAGAGTGGAATTTTACAAAGTAAAATATATGATTGTTGGTAATTGTTTAGCCTTGAGACTCTTATCCTCCAACTCCCTCACATATGGGAATAATAATATTATCTTTTTGTTAAGATTGTGACATTTGAAGGATATGATTTAAGTGTTTAGCATATATCTGGCAAATAGAAGACACTGGACATTGTATAGAAAATATTATTACTTTTGCTAATATAATACTAATCATTACTATAAGTAGTGGTAGCAGCAGTATACTCGTAGTTACATTTTCTTAGATTTGCAACATTATACTAGTCCGACTCCCATTTTGATGTTTGACCACTGACTTCTTTTAAGTCTCTCCTTTCCCTTCCCTTTGGCACCACAGGTAGGGATGCTGATAAGAAAGTCCTTGCACGTGCGTGTCTCCCCCTTTAGCACTGATAGGACGTTTCTATCTCCCGTGCACATGAACGTGTTCCCAGTCCAACCTCCTTGACACTGTAAAGGCCCAACTCATTCCCTCTGTTTTGCCCAAATGGGCCCAAACCTGCTTGTACGTGACCAGCTCTCCCCAGGCATTCCTTGTATGAGTTATAAACTTTCAAATTCTTTTGGTGTGTGGAGTGTCACCAACCTTGACAACTGAGAAGTTTCAGGTGTTGGTCCATTCTACTTTGATGAAGTGACCAAAACAATGACTGGCAACTCAGGAGGATGCTCTAAGCTGTGACCACCACTCCTTTGAGATCTTTCTCCTCTGGGTCTTAGCTTACTCTGCACATAGTGCATGGGATGGCCCAGCTGCTTGTTGGTGATCTTGCATTTTGAGGTGTGCTCCTTTTGTCAAGTCCTCTTGAGCTTCTTTTAAAATTGTTCTGACTTAAATCAGAAGTTTTGATATTTGGAGCTTAAGGATGAGCACAGGATTGGGCTGTCCTTCAGGTATCCCTGGGTCATGCATCTCAGCCCAGACCTATCTGTGTGACACTGAGTGGACCGCGTGTCTGTGACTGATGCTAGGCTCAGGGAAAAGACTCTTACTCTGTAATCGTTTGCCTGTGTGTCTCAGCCAGGTATTGGCCTCCATTCTACAGAGTGCTCAGGAAAAAGACTGTTATACCCTGTGCAATATGTGAGCCCATCAGGTTAGTCAAGAAAAAGAAAGTCAAAAAAAAAAAACCAAGGAGAGTGAACAAACTCTTTCCAGGCACCCAGGTATGACACTAAATTAATGACATGCTCCTGCCAGGAGATTCACTGGACACTCTCATGGGAACAAACAAATGCTCACTGTTGCACTTACAGAGAAGGGGTGGGCTATTGCCCTACACATGGTTCAGGCACCTGCCATCTTGGTAAAATTCTTAGGCATCATGTGATCCATTGAAGGTTGCTTCCTTCCTAATGTAGCTAAAAGTCATCTCCTAACATTGTCAGCACAACCTCTGTCAAGTAGGCCCCACACCTGCTAGGTCACTTTGACTTCTGGAGGCAACATATTTACATCTTTACATTTACATATACTTCTAAGGCCTATTTATGAGGTCGCGCAGAAATCGTCCCGCTTTGAACAGGGCCCTTATAATAGAAGGCCTAAGAGTCAATACTGATGGCCATACTGCAGGCCCATCTTTTAGTACCTTCTGGAGATTCTTTTATGGAGAAAGCTGTTGCAACTAACTGTGCTCCTATGCTTCTTAGATTCTCTGGACAACTTTTGGTGGCTGCACATTGCTTCTCATGCGAAAGTCTGCTTGCTTAGGTCCTGGACTCATGATATTAGAGCAACAACTGCTAATTAACACATTGGACCCTCTTAGAAACTGAGGTTCTCACAGGACTTGAACCTGTGGCACTCTTCAGTCTGCTGTTCTCTATGTCGTGGGTTATGGTAGCAGCACCCCACAAACTCAGCATAGCCACAGAGGCTTCCTTGCTGAAATGGAGATTGCACTTACAGGATAAAGCCAAACCTGGGCTCTCTGGCATATTCTACCAGCAGGATGAAATGATCTCTCCTGTGCTCCATCCCTTAATAAGTATCACAGTGCTCGAGGAGGTCATCTCTCTCCTAGACTACTTGGCCACCTGGGGAGCCTCTTGGGGTCAACTGAGTGAACAGTACATAGGTTCATATACTGCAAGGGCAGAAATAACAATCACACATGACAGAGCTCACTAGAGGACTGCTGCTTTTCATCCCTGAACCAGAACATCCTTGATAAGGAGGGGACCCAAGATTAAGCACAATAAACCAAACTCCAGACAGTCGTACTGGCATTGGAGGATGCACTAGCCAACAACTGACCCAAACTACCCATCTTTAAGACTCCTGGGCCATTGTCAATGGTCTGGTCATTTTGTCTGGCCAGCAGCACGGCAACAAAAATAATTCTGAATTCAAGGCTTCCCCCTTCAGGGTTAAGGGAATTTCTTAATTTGGGGAATTCCTTGACTCTCAGGTTGAGGAGATTCAAGTTAAGATCATACTTGTCTTTGCCCACACCAAGGCTCAATTTAATGCTAAGACTGATACAGCATTATGTAAATTCTTGGTTCAAGGTTTTATACTGCATGGATAATTGGTTTTATTGCCTTTTTGAACTCATTTATTACTTTGCCTCAGATTTCTCCCCTTATTTTGACCTGCACTTTCTGCATCTGCAACTAAATAAATTCTCTTGAGCTCCTGCCCCTAAACAAACCACACTGATCTTGTTCCCACATATACCGTATTCTTGCCAATTACACTGTTCTGCTACTGCCATGTGGGACACTGGTGCTGCCCTTGGAATCCACAATGTTATGCAATATGATTTTTCTGAAAATGGATGCCACTCAAGAACTGTCCAAAAATATTTGCAAATATATGATTTACATCGCTACCACCCTCAAAGTCCTAAATAAGGGGCAATACTTTCTGGCAGCTTTGGTTGCTGATAGTAGCCTAGCATTGGTCTATTAGCCAACTAAACCTTGGAATTAAAATACTAAAATTAAGTTTGCTGTTGATTGGGTACATAGAATCTTGATTCACTAACCTTCTTGCTGCTTGTGAATAAACAATGCAGGCAAAGTTACTCAGATGTCCTAACAAATGAGGCAACAGGTTAAAGTCAATAATGTCACTTGGATGTTTGAACAAATGCCCTGAGCACTTGCAGACAACTCCTGGCTCTCCTCAACTATCTCGGATGAGTGAATGCATATGCTCTTCCAGAGCTTCTCATTTCCATTATAGATGGTTGCATATGGTTCCAAAATTTATACTTAAATTCAGCTTCAATTAAGAGATCTCTTTTGATGGCACATTTCAGTTATCAATCAAACATCAGGGGTGAAGACTATGACTCCAGTTTTGATGTTTGACTGCTGACTTCTTTGCATGCCTCACTCTCAGTTTCTCCTTTGGCCCCATATCTGGACAGACATAATAAAGGCCAAGCACAAGCACCTCCTTATTTGGTGCAGACTGGAAATTTAAACCTCCCCCACTTGGGAATTTTCTATAGTCTCACCTCCTCGCCACTATTAAGACCCAATCTATAACCTCTGTTTTGCCTAAGCCATCCAAATCTGATAGCCCCTCCCTAGGTCTGTCCACAAGTCCCTCATGTGAGAAGTAAACTTCATTTCACATTATCTTGATGTGTGGAGTGTCATCAATCTTTATATCTGAACCAAATTTCAAATGATGTCCATCCTGATTCTTTGAGTGACTATAAAATACAGGTCCATTGAGGCTGAGAAAAACCTTACCAGCTAAAGGAAACACCATTCTAGCTCAGTAATTTCCAAAGAGGATGTCATAGAGCATAAAGTTTTAAAATATTTTTCAGGATAGATGAGTTGTCAAGTCAAATATTTTTAGGAAACACAGAGGTAAATGAATTACATATAGTCCATAAATGCAGGTCTTCCAGATCCTTTAATATTCTAATGTTACTTATATATTGGGAAGAAAAGTATATACAATGCAAGATTTCACAAATACATTTGTTCATTAAATTGGGACCGATGTTCAACTAAGACCTTCTACTATCACCATAAGGTATTTATGGTGACATCTATTTTAATTGCTAGTGGCCATGCTATATCAAACATGTTTTATATATGTATGTGTGTATTTACTCATCTATATATGTACTATATACATTCATATCATATATAATATAGTCATACATATATAATACACATGTATATATGTACAATGCATTTGTTACATATGTATGTAATGTATTTAATATATGGCTATATATATTACTCTTCCATGCAACTATATTTAATAGAGCATGGGTTAAACTAAATTTTCACCAAACATATTTTAAGAAACACTGTTTTGATGATTATCCATCCTATGTATTAGTATTTTCCTCAAACAGTAAAGACACTAGTTTTTAGAAAACTAGTTTTAGAAAATTGTATTTACTTTGAACTCAAATTATCCATTTGACAACTTCTAGACACTTTCACTTTTTATTTAAAGTTGCATAATCAATGTCTTTTTTATAACAGCCTGTTTAATGTCTATAGCTAGGACTTTACACCAGCCTAAGGGACACATAATCCTAGATAGTTACAGTGTCCCAGATGATGATGAACAGTCTCTTTTTAATGAATTAAAACACTCCACTACATTAAAGATCTTGAGAGATTTCAAAACATACAACTGTCCTCAGAAACTCATATCCTATAAGCTCCTTTTTCCTTCTCTATAAATCCCATAGTGCCTTGTCCAAAAACACATTAAAATGTAGAAACACTTCAGATTTCTAAATAATGTTTGCTATATATCCTTTCTATGTCACAACTCCATTGTTTTATCTTAATTTTCATCTGAGTGAGTACCAGGGCCCCAGTAGCGATAGGTGTCTCTTGTGCATGTTACTTGGTAATTTGACAATCTGAAAGTTCAGTGCACCAAAATGGTATTTATTCAAACAATATAAAACTTCATTTTTGTATTTTTATTTCAAAAGTACAAAATTTTTATGGCTTAAAATTATATTTTTATTTTTAGAGGTATATATTTATATATATGGTTCACATTGGCACTTAGACATTAGAAAGTTCACAGATGTTAGTACCTTTGTTGTCACACTTTATATTTACATAATTTAATATTTTAGAGGTACAAAAGAGATTGAAGAAAATTATCACCCAATGTAAGTGTCATTCTAATTTAGCACTATCAAGAGATTATCCCAAATAAACTCGTTTTCTATTAACAGGCAAAAAATGGCTTCCTTGTTAGAATTTATCAATTGAAATATCAATTTCTAATTGTGCTTTCATATCTTTTTCATTTACCTTTTACATCAAGCATTAATCTATCAACTGTCCTCATTACATTTTACCCTTTTAATTTTTCTCATCACCCAGATTTTAAAATTCTGTGTACAAGTTTCTCCCCCCTAAAATCAACTAGAAGCTGCAAGGATGATCTTCCCTTCCATCTTCAGTTTGTATGCTTGCCTGACCTCCCTAAAGAGTAGACTTGTATTTTTACAAGGATTCCTTGTTTTAAATTGATTTATTAGTTCCCTGCAATCTTGCTTCTAATTTCAACACTTTCTCAAAATCATTGTACTGAACCTCCTCTGTCAACTCAGCACCACTGCCCCCTTCAGTTTTCTCCTTTGTATTTCAGGGAGAAACCTGAAACTGCACTTCCCAGAAATTTCACCCTTAGATTCAGCCAGTAAGAGATATTTCATCAAATACTGGAAAGTGGAAGAGAAATAAATCAAAATTCTGTGATGGCAAATTCAGAGAGATAGTTTAGAACATCAGAAGCAACTTCCCTTGACTTTGGACACTTCCTGAGAAACACCCATTGTAGTCAGGCATTGAAACCACATTTAACCGTAAATAGAGAGCTTGGAACATAAGCAGCAGCTTCTATAGAATTCTGAAAGTTTTCCTAATGCCGTATATATACAGCGGGATACATTGACTGCAGAAACTTCAGATATTTACACTTTGATATTTCCTGAAAGCAGTCTTCTGTCCCTTTCTCTTCCTGTCCTTCTATAATTTGTACAAACTCTAATTTTTTATATTAAATCATTCTCTAATTAAAATTATTATCTTTGTTTGTATGTGCTCTAACTGAAAAAGTTATCAGTCATCTCCTAATTGTGAAATAAAATTGACTTCCCAGGCTGATTCTTTTTGTTTCCAAGTCTTCCCAGAATTTAATATCATTGACAAAATCATCGTTAAGAAGCTGCTTTTCCGCCTACCCTTTTCATTCCTCTCCCATATACTATTTTGATCACCTACCTCTCTTTTAAGCCTACTTTCTGACACGTTAATTTCTCAAGGCTAAGGTCAGTGAAATATTGATCTCTGTATTCCATATGTGTAGGGTTCCTCAAAACAATGCTGTGTTTTTTTTTGTTGTTTGGTTTTTTTTTTTGATGTTGGGGGTAGGAGTTTATTAATTTAATTTATTTATTTTTGCTGTGTTGTGTCTTCGTTTCTGTGCGAGGGCTTTCTCCAGTTGTGGCAAGCGGGGGCCACTCTTCATCGCGGTGCGCAGGCGCCTCTCACTATGGCGGCCTCTTGTTGCAGAGCACAGGCTCCAGATGCGCAGGCTCAGTAGTTGTGGCTCACGGGTCTAGTTGCTCTGTGGCATGTGGGATCTTCCCAGACCAAG
The DNA here is from genome assembly GCF_964341445.2 of Mesoplodon mirus. NCBI lineage: Eukaryota > Metazoa > Chordata > Mammalia > Artiodactyla > Ziphiidae > Mesoplodon > Mesoplodon mirus. The sequence goes on from NC_138976.1 coordinate 48,406,707, forward strand.
GCTCGAACCCGTGTCCCCTGCATTAGCAGGCAGATTCTCAACCACTGCGCCACCAGGGAAGCCCAATGCTGTGTTTTTTACTTCTCTCCATTTTCTCTATCATGAAGTCTGGTTCTACTAGCAATTTATGTTGCCCTATCTTTTTAAATGTCTCTATTGGATGATTTTATACATGGTTTAGTGAAAAAACATGGATTTTAGGCAGAAATTCGTGTAGAGTCTGCTGATAACTCTCAGGATTGTATGACCTTAAATAAATTGCCCCATATTTTCATTGAAAAAATACTGAGAATAATGCTACTCACTTTATAATCATGTATGATTAAATAAAAATAATATATGTTACATTACTAGTGAATTGTTTGGCATGGAGAGTTTTTAATGAAATGTGTTTCTTATATTTAACAGCATTAACTTTCTTGTTAGTTTTAATAGATATTTATATTTGAATGAAGAAAGAACAAAATACTTTTCTGACAAATCCCATTTTATAAATATCTTTCCTTTCTCATAGTTGAATTTTTTAAAGTCTTTCCACACCTATTGATTTACCACCTGTAGAAGGATGTAACACCCATAAGTAGTGATGGCTCTGTTGCTCTACCCTTGAAGTTAAGGTTGAAAAGGCATTTGTAATATACTTTAATTAGCTGGTTATGGCTTGTTGTGAATTTTCCAAAAATATAATACCAATGATTGGGATGTCATATTTTTCACCCCAACAATGTGTAAATTTAGCACAAGTCATAAAAAGCATTTGATGCTTCTTTTCTGGATCTCACAAATCATAGTAAATTTTCTATTAAAATCAGAGAATTTCTACATTGGACTTGGTACTTTGTTAATTAGTAATACTTTTTTGAAATCTACATTATGGATATGAAGCATTATTTTGACCAATATAATTAGATTTATTCTTCATAAAGTTTCAAATCTCAAAAATGATGACGGAGGAGTACCCATCAATCCAGTTTAGATTAAAGTATATCCCAATTCTAATCATCTATATTGGGCGTAACACGGAAAAGTTCTTTTTAAACTTTAAAAGCAATTTTATGATTTTATTGACACATTTACTTTATTATTTTATAGCAAGCTCATTTCAAAAGTTAAAAGCATTCAAATAATGTTATTCTTAAGGTGAACGATGTTGCAACAATAAACTTCCTATAATTAATACCTTTATCACTTATGCAATGGTCTATTAAATTTAAAAGCTAATATTATAATGAACTGAGATAATGACACAGCAGACGCATAAATGAAACCTGAGATGAATAACTGATGAAATTAGGGTAAATTGCTAGTGAGTCAACATTTGTTGGATAATTTTTTTAGTGTACACCTGTGCTAGCAGGATTTCAAAATGAAGATTAATTAAGTCTTTTTGGAAGTCTTATGCCTGTTTGTTAACCAAATATTGTCCAATAAAAGGATTGTTTTATAGGAAAAGGGGGTCCGTAAAAGTCTGACCTAGTCAATGGTATGATGTGGCAGACACTCAGGTCTCAACAAATATTCCATCTTCCCCCCTCTATGCCCCAGCCTCCCTTCCATTTAAAGTGAGACCATGTGACTAGTTTTGTCTGTAGATGGAGAGCAGAAATCATATGCATCTCTTCTGGTTTGAGGCACTTAAAAACATGTAAGCATCCTCCTCCATTCTGTTCTCTTACTACAGTAAACAAGGAATCCTCAAGCTTAGATGACAACATAAAAAGTTGAAGGGAGCCTGGATCTTGAATGACTGGATAGAGGAGTGTCTCTGTGGACTCACATTGGAATCTGAGGACATACGGAATTAATTTTTATTGTTTCAGTTCACTGATGTAGAGATTTGCATTTTGTGGCAATTAGCGTCCATATTTTTTCTGAATACAGATAATTACAATTAAGTAAAAATATATGACTAAAATCCAGGCCATACTCAGGAAAATTAAGGAAACTTTTGTTACTGAGTCTATGCTCTTAAGAAGTTGAAACCAGTTGGAAGCAAAAATAATCATAATATGAACATTTGGTAGCATTTGTTAGTTAGATACAGAGTATGCTGCTTGTTTTACAGCTAACTCTAGTGTGTTTCTTTGTTTGTTAAGAGATAACAAATGGAAAATTCTCTCAACTCAGAGTCCTCATAGAAACAAGGAAATACAGACTCTCAGGAATCCATTGAGCATTAAATGTTGTTTTCAATATTCCTGGAAAACAAAGGAACAGGACAGCATATATGAGGTAGCATCTCACATGATCATAGCAGCAGCATCAACTTTGTTTGAACTGTAGGATTTTTTTTTTAACTGAAAAGTTTTAGGTTTTTTTTTTTTTTAAGCATCTTTATTGGAGTGTAATGCTTTACAATGGTGTGTTAATTTCTGCTTTATAACAAAGTGAATCAGCTATACATATACATATATCTCCATATCTCCTCCTTCTTGCATTTCCCTCCCACCCTCCCTATACCACCCCTCTAGGTGGTCACAAAGCACCGAGCTGATCTCCCTGTGCAGGATTTTAATGACAAAAAAAGTACACAATGTAGTTTGATCTAGGGTAGTACATATTTATTACGTTAGTAGTAAAAAAAATGTAGAGTGTGAATAGATTACCCTGAAGTTGTGCAATGTGATGGCCCTGACTACTGATCCTCTATTTTTAAATCTAGTAAGTTCCTATGCAGTAGTGCTACTGAAGAAAATCTATCTACTTGGTAAAAAAACTAATGACTTAATTGGTCCAATTCTCTCATCAAAACAGTATTAGTGTCCTCTGAGCTTATTAACTTCCTGTCTTTCTTTATTATCTGTGTGAATACATCCTCAGTGATAACTTCAACTTCTGTGCTAATGACTTTGTAGCCTGCATTTCAATCTAGATCTGTCTGTAGAATTCTAGACTCATTTTTCTAACTGCTATCTGAATATTTCCATTAGACTCAACTATTGGACAAAAAACCCAAACTCAATTATATCTACATTGTCAACATACAGTTCTCACAAATGGCGTAGTTTATTAGTTGACATTGATTCATTGGCAATGGAATATTTCCAGTAGAATTCTCATGTACCTCTTAGATATCTAGTCAGAGTTTTCTTTTTTGTCATTCTTTAACATATAGAATTTTGTTCTAGTGTTTCTAGGCTTCTAGCAAGCCTCAGCAAAGGGTTTATATGTGAGATCTAAATTCCAAGGGTGAATTCTCCAAAAACGTATCACTGTAATAGTGATTAAAATTTCCATTTGACTACCAAAAAAAAAAAAAAAATACAAGACTTTTGGCTTGGAAAGAGAGACAGGATTTAAATTAGCAATCAACTTAAGCAGTATAATCCTTCTAAGTATGGCCACTGTTCCAGTAAATATCTGTTTTTAAATTATAAAATAATAAGTTTATGATGATATATAAAAACCTTATTTATTCTATGAATAAAATGATGCACAATAAAGCTAGTAGTTTTCATGAAATGGAACTAAAGAATGAAAAACAAATCCTTTTGAAGTTTATAACATTAAGAGATTTGTCTTAGATTTTCTTTGAATTTTTATAATATAGATAATTATAGAACATATAAGAACTTTATTAAATTCTAATTTTTTGTGTTAAAATTACAATGCTTGTTTATATTACAGTTATATATATATATTCTAGAAAGCTTAATAATAAGCAGTTACATAAATTTAACCCTCTTTAGGAAAGAAATATATAAGTATTTTTTTTCACTGTTACAGTCCCAGCACCAAGAAAAGCATCTGCCATTTAGTTTAAGTGTTTGATAAATAATTTGTAAATGTGTGAATGAAAAATAACTTATCACTGTAATAAGTTTAGCCCTTGTTTTAAATGAAAATTATACTTCAAATAGAAAAATATAAACTCCTATAATAGTGAGGACTTAATGTGCATACCTTTCTGAAATTAAAATAGTCATCTCTTATATTGCTTTCTGTGAAGAAAATGAAAACAAAACCAACACTATTACTTATTTCATTCACCAAGTTAGAAAAATCAAGTACTAAAACACAAGGAGGAGATCATTTGAAGGCTGCCGTTCCATCAGAGGAAAAGGTTCATCTTCCAGCATACTCATTTATTCTTGGCTTACTCAGCTTGCTCTTTGGTGACAGATATTTGTAGGTAGACTCATGCACCACTCATTGCAACCCCTTCACCAGTAACTTCCTTTACCAAAAGCTGGAAAGGGAATACTCCCAACTTCAGTCTCCCTGCATCTGGGTTGGCCATACCACATCGTTGGGGCTAAATAAATGAAAATATTCACGTATCCTTTTTCTTGTTCCTTGGAACATGAAAAAAAAATATATATATATATGTATATGGCACAAACTGCACATGCTGAGAGGGATGCAGTGGAAAGGTAGAAGTAGTCTTATTTTTATGACTTTCTTTAACAGCTACATTATCCTTAGGATTCCTGCCTTCAGAATTATTATTATATGACAAAAATAAAATATATACCTATGTAATCACTTTTTGACAGATTTTCTATAACTTGCAACTTAATGCAACTCTAAATTATTCACTTTTATACATGAAATATATCAGTAATCAGTTTTTAATATTTACTTATATCAGAATAAATTTACAATATACTGATATTGCAAAATATGTACTGCATTGTACAAAATATCTTTGTGTCAGTGTGTTATGAAATATCCATTTACTCCTTAATCTGATGGTAGAGACCTAAGTTTAGAAAATATTTGAACAAAGATGGCAGTCTTAACCCACATAGGTGTCTCTCTCTCTCAATTTTCTTTTTTTTTCAGTCTTATTGAGGTATAATTGACAAATAAAATTGTAATATATTTAAACTGTATAATGTTGATGATTTGATATACATTGTAAAAGTATTTCCAATCAAGTAATTCACCCATCACCTCTCATAATTACCATTTTAAAATTTTTGGTGAGAACACTTAAGTTATATTCTCTTAGTAAATTTCAATTTTACAGTATAATATTATCAACTGTAGTTGCCATGTTATACATAATATCCTCAGACCTTATTCATCTTATAATCAAAAGTTTATGCATTTTTACCAATATCCCCCGACAACTCAGCAAAACTTCACAACCACTACTCAACTCTCTGTTTCTGTAATTTTTTAAAAATATTCTATATATAAATTTACCATACAGAATTTGTCTCTCTGTGTCTGGCTTTTTTTTTTTCATTTAACATAATACCCTCCAGATTCATCCATGTTCTTGTACATGTCATGCATTCCTTTTTTTAAGGTTGAATAATATTCCAATGTGTTTTTATATCACATTTTCTTTACACATTTCTATAAATTGATATGTATGTTGCCTCCATACCTTGGCTATTGTGAATAATGCAACAATGTGCATACGAGTACAGTATCTCTTTAAGGCAATAATTTTGTCTTCTTGGGATATATATCCAGAAGCAGGATTGCTAGATCGTATGGTAATTCTATTTTTACTTTTTTGAGGAACCTCGATACAGTTTTCCATAATGATTGTATCATATTATATTGCCACCAACAGGGCATAAGAGTTCCCTGTTCCCCAAATCCTTTCTAGAGGTTATCTTTTGTCTTTTTTTTTTTCTTTTTACATATTAGTGTATATATGTCAATCCCAATCTCCCAGTTCATCACACCACCACCACCACCCTCACCACTTTCCCCCCTTGGTGTCCATATGTTTGTTCTCTACATCTGTGTCTCAATTTCTGCCCTGCAAACCAGTTCATCTGTACCATTTTTCTAGGTTCCACATATATGCGTTAATATACGATATTTGTTTTTCTCTTTCTGACTTACTTCACTCTGTATGACAGTCTCTAGATCCATCCACATCTCTACAAATGACCCAATTTCGTTCCTTTTTATGGCTGAGTAATATTCCATTGTATATATGTACCACTTCTTCTTTATCCGTTCGTCCATCCATGGGCACTGAGGTTGCTTCCATGACCTGGCTGTTGAAAATAGTGCTGCAATGAATGTTGGGGTTCATGTGTCTTTTTGAATTATGTTTTTTTTTTCTGGGTATACACCCAGTAGTGGGATTGCTGGGTCATATGGTAATTCTATTTTTAGTTTCTTAAGGAACCTCCATACTGTTATCCATAGTGGCTGTATCAATTTACATTCCCACCAACAGTGCAGGAGGGTACCCTTTTCTTCACACCCTCTCCAGCATTTGTTGTTTGTAGATTTTCTGATGATGCCCATTCTAATTGGTGTGAGGTGATACCTCATTGTAGTTTTGATTTGCATATTTCTAATAATTAATGATGTTGAATACCTTTTAATGTGCTTCTTGGACATTTGTATGTCTTCTTTGGAGAAATGTCTATTTAGGTCTTCTGCCCATTTTTGGACTGGGTTTTTGTTTTATTAATATTGAGCTATATGAGCTGTTTATATATTTTGGAGATTAATCCTTTGTCCGTTGATTCATTTGCAAATATTTCCTCCCATTCTGAGGGTTGTCTTTTCATCTTGTTTATGGTTTCCTTTGCTGTGCAAAAGCTTTTAAGTTTCATTAGGTCCCATTTGTTTATTTTTGTTCTTATTTCCATTACTCTAGGAGGTGGATCAAAAAAAGATCTTGCTGTGATTTATGTCATAGAGTGTTCTTCCTATGTTTTCCTCTAAGAGTTTTATACCATCCAGTCTTACATTTAGGTCTCTAATCCATTTTGAGTTTATTTTTGTGTATGGTGTTAGGGAGTGTTCTAATTTCATTCTTTACATGTAGCTGTCCAGTTTTCCCAGCACCAATTATTGAAGACACTGTCTTTTCTCCATTGTATATCCTTGCCTCCTTTGTCATAGATTAGTTGACCATATGTGCATGGGTTTATCTCTGTGCTTTCTATCTTGTTCCATTGATCTATGTTTCTGTTTTTGTGCCAGCACCGTATTGTCTTGATTACTGTAGCTTTGTAGTATAGTCTGAAGTAAGGGAGTCTGATTCCTCCAGCTCCGTTATTCTTTCCCAAGATTGCTTTGGCTATTCGAGGTCTTTTGTGTTTCCATACAGATTGTGAAATTTTTTGTCCTAGTTCTGTGAAAAATGCCATTGGTAGTTTGATAGGGATTGCACTGAATCTGTAGATTGCTTTGGGTAGTATAGTCATTTTCAAAATGTTGATTCTTCCCATCCAAGAACATGGTAATCTCTCCATCTGTTTGTATCATCTTTAATTTCTTTCATCAGTGTCTTATAATTTTCTGCATACAGGTCTTTTGTCTCCTTAGGTAGGTTTTTTCCTAGGTATTTTATTCTTTTTGTTGCAGTGGGAAATGAGAGTGTTTCCTTAATTTCTCTTTCAGATTTTTCATCATTAGTGTATAGGCATGCAAGCGATTTCTGTGCATGAATATTGTATCCTGCTACTTTACCAAATTCATTGATTAGCTCTAGTAGTTTTCTGGTGGCATTTTTAGGATTCTCTATGTATAGTATCATGTCATCTGCAGTCACAGTTTTACTTCTTCTTTTCTGACTTGCATTCCTTTTATTTCTTTTTCTCCTCTGATTGCCATGGCTAGGACTTCCAAAACTATGTTGAAGAATAGTGGTGTGAGTGGACATCCTTGTCTTGTTCCTGATCTTAGAGGAAATGCTTTCAGTTTTTCACCTTTGAGAATGATGTTTGCTGTGGGTTTGTCACATATTACCTTTATTATGTTGAGGGAAGTTCCCGATAGGCCCACATTCTGGAGGATTTTTATCATAAATGGGTTTTGTCAATTGGATTTTGTCAAAAGCTTTTACTGCATCTATTGAGATGATCATATGGTTTTTCTTCTTCAATTTGTGAATATGGTTTATCACACGGATTGATTTGTGTATATTGAAGAATCCTTTCATCCCTGGGATAAATCCCACTTGATCATGGTATATGACCCTTTTAATGTGTTGTTGGATACTGTTTGCTAGTATTTTGTTGAGGATTTTTAAATCTGTATTCATGAGTGATATTGGTCTGTAATTTTCTTTTTTTTTTTGTAGTATCTTTGTCTGGTTTTGGTATCAGGGTGGTGGTGGCCTCATAGAATGAGTTTGGGAATGTTCCTTCCTCTGTAATTTTTTGGAAGAGTTTGAGAAGGATGGGCATTAGCTCTTCTCTAAATGTTTGATAGAATTCACTAGATTCTGGTGAATTCAGATGAAGCCATCTGGTCCTGGAGTTTTGTTTCTTGGAAGATTTTTAATTACAGTTTCAATATCATTACTTGTGATTGGTCTGTTCCTATTTTCTATTTCTTCCTGGTTTAGTCTTAGAAGCTTATACCTTTCTAAGAATTTGTCCATTTCTTCCAGGTTGTCCATTTTATTGGCATAGAGTTGCTTGTAGTAGTCTCTTAGCATGCTTTGTATTTCTGCGGGGTCTGTTGTAACTTCTCCTTTTTCATTTCTAATTTTATTGATTTGAGTCCTCTCCCTCTTTTTCTTGATGAGTCTGGCTAATGGTTTATGAATTTTGTTTATCTTCTCAGAGAATGAGCTTTTAGTTTTATTGATCTTTGCAATTGTTTTTTTGTTTGTTTGTTTCTGTTTCATTTATTTCTGCTCTGATCTTTATGATTTCTTTCCTTCTATTAACTTCGGGTTTTGTTGGTTCTTCTTTCTCTAGTTCCTTTAGGGTGTAAGGTTAGATTGTTTTTGAAATGTTTGTTGTTTCTCGAGGTAGCATAGTATTGCTATAAAGTTCCCTCTTAGAACTGCTTTTGTTGCATCCCATAGGTTTTGGATCGTCATGTTTTCATTGTCATTTGTCTCTAGGTATTTTTTGATTTCCTCTTTGATTTCATCAGTGATCACTTGGTTATTTAATAATGTGTTGTTTAGCCTCCATGTGTTTCTGGTTTTTACGTTTTTTCCCCTCTTAATTTCTAATCTCATAATGTTGTGGTCAGAAAAGATGCTTGATATGATTTCAATTTTCTTAAATTTACTAAGGCTTGGTTTGTGTCCCAAGATGTGATCTATCCTGGAGGATGTTCCATGTGCACTTGACAAGAAAGTGTAATCTGCTGCTTTTGGATGGAATGTCGTATAAATATCATTAAATCTCTCTGGTCTACTGTGTCATTTAAAGCTTGTGTGTCCTTATTAATTTTCTGTTTGGATGATCTGTCCATTGGTGTAAGTGAGGAGTTAAAGTCCCACACTATTATTATGTCACTGTTGATTTCCTCTTTTATAGCTGTTAGCAGTTGCCTTATGTATTGAGGTGCTCCTATGTTGGGTGCATATATATTTATATATAATTAAATATATATGCATATATATTTATATATTTTTGCATATGTTTTTATTTATATATGCATATATAAGAATTATATCCTCTTCTTGGAATGATCCCTTGATCATTATATAGTGTCCTTCCTTGTCTCTTATAACATTCTTTATTTTAAAGTCTATTTTATCTGCTATGAGTATTGCTGCTTCAGCTTTCTTTTGATTTCCATTTGCATGGAATATTTTTTTCCATCCCCTCCCTTTCAGTCTGTATGTGTCCCTAGGTCTGAAGTGGGTCTCTTGTAGACAGCATATATGTGGGTCATATTTTTGGATCCATTCAGCCAGTCTGTGTCTTTTGCCTGGAGCATTTAATCCATTCACGTTTAACGTAATTATTGATATGCTTGTTCCTATTACCATTTTCTTAATTGTTTTGGATTTGTTTTTGTAGGTCCTTTTCTTCTCTTGTGTTTCCCACTTAGAGAAGTTCCTTTAGCATTTGTTGTAGAGCTGGTTTGGTGGTGCTGAATTCTCTTAGCTTTTGCTTGTCTGTAAAGGTTTTTTTTTTTTTTTTTTTTTTTTTTTTTTTTTTTTGCGGTACGCAGGCCTCTCACTTTTGTGGCCTCTCCCGTTGCAGAGCACAGGCTCCGGATGCGCAGGCTCAGCCACCATGGCTCACGGGCCTAGCTGCTCCGCGGCATGTGGGATCTTCCCGGACCGGGGCACGAACCCATGTCCCCTGCATCAGCAGGCAGACTCTCAACCACTGCGCCACCAGGGAAGCCCTGTAAGGATTTTGATTTCTCCATTGAATCTGAATGAGATCCTTGCCGGGTAGAGTAATCTTGGTTGTAGCTTCTTCCCTTTCATCACATTAAGTAGGTCATGCCACTCCCTTCTGGCTTGTAGAGTTTCTGCTGAGAAATCAGCTGTTAACCTTATGGGACTTCCCTTTTATGTTATTTGTTGTTTTGCCCTTGCTGTTTTCAATAATTTTTCTTTGTCTTTAATTTTTGCCAGTTTGATTACTATGGGTCTTGGCATGTTTCTCCTTGGGTTTATCCTGTATGGGACTCTCTACACTTCCTGGATTTGGGTTGCTATTTCCTTTCCCATGTTAGGGAAGTTTTCTACTATAATCTCTTCAAATATTTTCTTGGTTCCTTTCTCTCTCTCTTCTCCTTTTGGGACCACTATAATGTGAATGTTTTTGTGTTTAATGTTGTCTCAGAGGTCTCTTAGGCTGTCTTCATTTTTTTTTTTTCTTTTTTCTTTATTCTTTTCCACAGCAGTGAATTCCACCATTTTGTCTTCCAGGTCACTTATCCGTTCTTCTGCCTAAGTTATTCTGCTATTGATTCCTTCTAATGTATTTTTCATTTCAGTTATTGTATTGTTCATCTCTTTGTTTGTCCTTTAATTCCTCTACCTCTTTGTTAAACATTTCTTGCATCTTCTCGATGTTTGCCTCCATTCTTTTTCTGAGTTTCTGGATCATCTTCACTATCATTATTCTGAATTCTTTTTCTGGAAGGTTGCCTACGTGCACTTCATTTAGTTGTTTTTCTGGGGTTTTATCTTGTTCCTTCCTCTGGTACATAGCCGTCTGCCTTTTCATCTTGTCTATCTTTCTGTGAATTTGTTTTTTGTTCCACAGGCTGCAGGATTGTAGTTCTTCTAGCTTCTGCTATCTGCCTCTGGTGGATGAGACTATCTAAGAGGCTCGTGCAAGTTTCCTGATGGGAGGGGCTGGTCGTGGGTAGAGCTGGCTGTTGGTCTTGTGGGCAGAGCTCAGTAAAAGTTTAATCCACTTGTCTGCTAATGGGTGTGGCTGGGTTCCATCTCTGTTGGTTGTTTGGCCTGAGGTGACCCAACACTGGAGCCTACCCAGGCTCTTTGGTGGGGCTAATGGCAGTCTCTGGGAGGGCTCATGCCAAGGCTACTTCCCAGAACTTCTGCTGCCAGTGTCCTTGTCCTCACCTTGAGAAACAGTCAACCCCCGCCTCTGCGGGAGTCCTTCCAACACTAGCAAGTAGGTCTGGTTCAGTCTCCTATGGGGTCACTGCTCCTTCCTCTGGGTCCTGATGCACACACTGCTTTGTGTGTGCCCTCCAAAGGTGGAGTCTCTGTTTCCCCCAGTCCTGTCAAAGTCCTGCAATCAAGTCCCACTAGCCTTCAAAGTCTGATTCTCTAGGAATTCCTCCTCCCATTGATGGACCCCCAGGTTGGAAAGCCTGACGTGGGGCTCAGAAACTTCACTCCAGTGGGTGGACTTCTGTGGTATAAGTGTTCTCCAGTTTGTGAGAAAAAACTGTGAGAAAAAATTCCATAACCCAGCAGTTATGGAATTTGATTTTATTGTGATTGCGCCCCTCCTACCATCTCATTGTGGCTTCTCTTTTGTCTTTGGATGTGGTGTATCTTTTTTGGTGAGTTCCAGTGTCTTCCTGTCAATGATTGTTCAGCAGTTAGTTGTGATTCCGGTGCTCTTGCAAGAGGGAGGGAGTGAGAGCATGCTCCTCTACTCTGCCATCTTGAACCAATCTCCCCTTTTGTCTTTTTGATAATAAACATCCTAACAGGTGTGAGGTAATATCTTCTCATGGTTTTTAATTACATTTCCTTGATGATTAGTGATGCTGAACATCTTTTCAAGTAGTTGTTGATCATTTGTGTGTCTTCTTTGGAAAAATGTCTCTTTGGGTCCTTTACATATATTTAACTTTGTTTTTGTTTTTGTTTTTGTTTTCTATTGAGTCATATGAATTCCTTGTATGTTTTGTATATTAAGTCTTTATCAGATATATGATTTTCAAATATTTTCTCCCATTCCACAGGCTACTTTTCATTTTATTCATGTTTTCCTTTGCTGTGTAGAAACTTGGTAGTGTTACATAGTCTCATTTGTTTTTTTGCTTTTGTTGCCTTTGCTTTTAAGTCAAACCCCCCAAAAATTATTGTCAAGGAGTTTACCCCCTGTGTTTTCTTCTAGGAGTTTTATGGTTTCAGGTCTTACATTCAATTCTTTAATCCATTTTGAGTTGATATTTTTGTATGGTGTAAGATACAGTTTCAGGGATACAGTTGCAGTTTTCTACATGTGGATATCCAGTTTTCCCAACACTATTTATTGAAAAAACTAGCCTTTGCCAATGGATTTTCTTAGCTTATTTGTTATAAATTATTTGACCATGTATGCATTGATTTATTTCTTAGCTCTCTATTCTGTTCCATTGGCATATGGGTCTGTTTTTAGGCCGCTACCTTACTGTTTTGATTACCATCACTTTAAAGTATAGTTTGAAACCAGTAAGTTTCTACTTTTGTTTGGAACATATTTCCCTGGTTCTTTATTTTGCTTTCTTCTCTGTGTTGGTTTCCTCTCATTAGATAAATCAGCTCCCATCTTCCAGTCTTGACAAACTGCTCTCCTGTAGTCAATCAGCCTGGCCTGAGGTCCTGGTTGCCTCTCAAATCTTTGTGACAGTACAAGCCACTGTCTTTGTTCTTAGTGGCTCTGAATACTTGAGGATGTGCCAAGACTCATCAGTGTCCCAGCTGGGAGGATTATATTCAGCCCCTAGATGTAGGCTGATTAGAAGCCAGACCTCAGGCAGCAGCTAGGAAAGTATGCATTCAGTCACCTTTCAGGTAGAATCTGAGGGATGGGCATCTTTTCTCCCTCTGCACTGTACCCAGGTGTCTAGCCATAGGCCGTGCACTTGTTCCCATTAAAAAGTTGCTTCATTGTTTGTCATAGTCCTGTGGTACTTGTGAATGCAAGCTCCAGTGGCTTTCAGAGCTAGGTGATTTGGACTCCATCCTTCAGATGGTAGGTAGCCTTAAACTCAGGGTGTTCAGTGTGTGGTACAAACCCTTTGCTCCTCAGAAAGAAGCTGGAAGTTGAGTGGTCTCTCCCAATTGCATGCTACTGTGACAAGGGTGGGGTTTATGGCAAGAGTATGTCTCAGCCTTTATTACCCAGTTCAATGTGGGTCTTTTCAAAGTCACCCAATGTGCAGGAATCACTTAACTAGTTTCTGGATTTCTTTCAGAGGATATTGTTCCATGTGTAGCTGTGTATTTGCAGTCGCCACCGTGGTCTGGAGTCCTCTCTTTCAATTTTCTACTTAAAAAATAATATTCATGAAATAGCATCCTACGCTGTATAATTTTGCAAGAAAGAGACTAATCTTACTATATACAACCTTGATGCTTTTTAACAGACAGTAGTGCACTTATGAATGCAGTGAGAAAAAATGATAACATGTTACTCTGTACAATATATGAGCAGACACCTTTTTGTGAGTAAATGGGTGTCTTGTTTATTCTCATCTACTTTGAGATAAATCCTGAGCCTGTGATCTGTTGCTGGAGCTGACAGAAAGAGGATATCCATTTATTCATTTGTCCTACTAGAACCAGCACTTGCTTTACAAATACAGAAAATTTACAAAGGAAACATGCCAACCCATCAACATCAGTTATCTCAGAAACAAATATTTGCTCTTTGTATGTTTCAAAAAAGAAACCCAAAATTTTGATTTTAAAAACGTTAGTGATTTCCCCACGTAGCCATAGTCTGCCAAGGCAGATGTGAAGAAAAACTAGTTTTTTCCCTTTGTTTCAGATTACTCTTTGTATAACACAAAAAAATCAGATTCTTTAAACTGTCCCCCTTGAGAAACATACATCCATATAAAGCATATTCCTTCTTAATTTTTCTGGGTCTAAGAACTAGATAAGGATCCTGAGGCTTGGACCCAATTGTCACCTACCAATGGTATAGCAAGGAAACTTTCTGCATAAGAATGATCAAACAGAAAGTACTTACTAGACCTAGATCAACATCAAGCAGGCCTTAATTTTGGAAACAGTTCAACTGAAGACAAATCAAAGCCCTCCGTATTCCACTCAATATTCCCCAAACTGTCATATCATAAAAGGTTTTTTCTTGCTGCCTGCAGATAAACTATCTATCTATCCAGCCACTATCATTTAAAATAATTTATTCATTATTTGTATATTGATTTATCCATTCATTCTTCACTTTTCTAATGTTGATTGAGTGCCTAATAAAGATTATACATCTACCTGTGTGTAAGAAAGACAGATATGAGTAGATCTGCCTGATCCCTACCTCCTGAAGTGTGTAGCCTGGAAGAAAATGGAACTTTTTTGTTATCCTTGTGGCATTGCCTTCCAGCAACTGCCTTTTCATACTTTCCTTTCCTCATGATATCCTCTTCAAAGGTTGAGTGAGTCGGCAGCCCAATTGATAGATGCTCTGAAAGTGCTACCATGTTAGTCTGCTAAACTTCCCTTACTCAACAGGCTTTTGGGGGCTCTGTTTGGAACTCTTAAACCATTTTCTTTGCATTGCCCTTACCCTAGCCATTGTCCTAACCTCTGCTTTTGGGGTTATCAGTGCCATTGCCCCTGCCCTCTAGGACAAAATGGCTAAGGTAAATAAAGTTTAAGGAATTATCTCACTGTTTTGAGCAAGTTGCTGCTTCAGCAAATTGATTTTTTTTATTAGTTTCTGCTTTATAACAAAGTGAATCAGTCATACATATACATCTGTTCCCACATCCCTTCCCTCATGCGTCTCCCTCCCTCCCACCCTCCCCATCCCACCCCTCCAGGTGGTCACAAAGCACCGAGCTGATCTCCCTGTGCTCTGCGGCTGCTTCCCACCATCTATCTACCTTACATTTGGTAGTGTATATATGTCCATGCCTCTCTTTCGCTTTGTTACAGCTTACCCTTCCACCTCCCCATATCCTCAAGTCCATTCTCAAGTAGGTCTGTGTCTTTATTCCCGTTTTACCCCTAGGTTCTTCATGACATTTTTTTTTAAATTCCATATATATGTGTTAGCATACGGTATGTGTCTTTCTCTTTCTGACTTACTTCACTCTGTATGACAGACTCTAGGTCTATCCACCTCATTACAAATAGCTCAGTTTCGTTTCTTTTTATGGCTGAGTAATATTCCATTGTATATATGTGCCACATCTTCTTTACCCATTCATCCGATGATGGACACTTAGGTTGTTTCCATCTCCGGGCTATTGTGAATAGAGCTGCAATGAACATTTTGGTACATGTCTCTTTTTGAATTATGGTTTTCTCAGGGTATATGCCTAGTAGTGGGATTGCTGGGTCATATGGTAGTTCTATTTGTAGTTTTTTAAGGAACCTCCATACTGTTCTCCATAGCGGCTGTACCAATTCACATTCCCACCAGCAGTGCAAGAGTGTTCCCTTTTCTCCACACCCTCTCCAGCATTTATTTTTTCTAGATTTCTTGATGATGGCCATTCTGACTGGTGTGAGATGATACCTCATTGTAGTTTTCACTTGCATTTCTCTAATGATTAATGATGTTGAGCATCCTTTCATGTGTTTGTTGGCAGTCTGTATGTCTTTGGAGAAATGTCTATTTAGGTCTTCTGCCCATTTTTGGATTGGCTTGTTTGTTTTTTTAATATTGAGCTGCATGAGCTGCTTATAAATTTTGGAGATTAATCCTTTGTCAGTTGCTTCATTTGCAAATATTTTCTCCCATTCTGAGGGTTGTCTTTTGGTCTTGTTTATGGTTTCCTTTGCTGTGCAAAAGCTTTGAAGTTTCATTAGGTCCCATTTGTTTATCTTTGTTTTTATTTCCATTTCTCTAGGAGGTGGGTCCAAAAGGATCTTGCTGTGATTTATGTCATAGAGTGTTCTGCCTATGTTTTCCTCTAAGAGTTTGATAGTGTCTGGCCTTACATTTAGGTCTTTAATCCATTTTGAGCTTATTTTTGTGTATGGTGTTAGGGAATGATCTAATCTCATACTTTTACATGTCTCTGTCCAGTTTTCCCAGCACCACTTATTGAAGAGGCTGTCCTTTCTCCTCTGTACATTCCTGCCTCCTTTATCAAAGATAAGTTGACCATATGTGTGTGGGTTTATCTCTGGGCTTTCTATCCTGTTCCATTGATCTATCTTTCTGTTTTTGTGCCAGTACCATACTGTCTTGATTACTGTAGCTTTGTAGTATAGTCTGAAGTCAGGGAGCCTGATTCCTCTAGCTCCGTTTTTCGTTCTCAAGATTGCTGTGGCTATTCGGGGTCTTTTGTTTTTCCAAACAAATTTTGAAATTTTTTGTTCTAGTTCTGTGAAAAATGCCAGTGGTAGTTTGATAGGGATTGCATTGAATCTGTAGATTGCTTTGGGTAGTAGAGTCATTTTCACAACATTGATTCTTCCAATCCAGGAGCATGGTATATCTCTCCATCTATTTGTATCATCTTTAATTTCTTTCATCAGTGTCTTATAATTTTCTGCATGCAGGTCTTTTGTCTCCTTAGGTAGGTTTATTCCTAGATATTTTATTCTTTTTGTTGCAATGGTAAATGGGAGTGTTTTCTTGGAGAAAAACCATAAGATCATCTCAATAGATGCAGAGAAAGCTTTCGACAAAATTCAACACCCATTTATGATAAAAACCCTGCAGAAAGTAGGCATAGAGGGAACTTTCCTCAACATAATAAAAGCCATATATGACAAACCCACAGCCAACATTGTCCTCAATGGTGAAAAACTGAAACCATTTCCACTAAGATCAGGAGCAAGACAAGGCTGCCCACTCTCACCAGTCTTATTCAACCTAGTTTTGGAAGTTTTAGCCACAGCAATCAGAGAAGAAAAGGAAATAAAAGGAATCCAAATTGGAAAAGAAGAAGTAAAGCTGTCACTGTTTGCAGATGACATGATACTATACATAGAGAATCCTAAAGATGCTACCAGAAAACTACTAGAGCTAATCAATGAATTTGGTAAAGTAGCAGGATACAAAATTAATGCACAGAAATCTCTGGCATTCCTGTACACTAATGAGCAAATTGATTTTTGACAAATTGACTTTTTAAACCTTGGTTTTCAGGGGGCTTACTTTTTAGAGAATCGATTTAGAGCCCTACCAAATTCTTAGCTTTCTGGGGCTAATGATAGTCATTGAGATAGAGTGCAATGCCACAGCTAAAGCCCCCAATTTTCTTTGCCCCTAGATAACCCATTAGTAATATGAACTCTGAACCCACAGAAAATTAGGGAGCACATAAGATGGCCAGTCGACAGTGGACCAGTAAAACCCCATAGGTTTCCTAGTATTCTCTTCTTGCTATGATTTGACGGACTAAAATTTATAAACTCAATAATGTTAAAAGGCAATTGGATCCCCATATAGTTCTCTTAGACAATATCCTTCCCCATAAGAATACTTTTTCTCCTTCCTGTTACCTCTTCCCTGGATGTCTTGGATTTTGTGAGGTTAACCAGAGGAAGATGGATATATCAGGCTGTTCCATCTCACTAGTCTAACAACAGATTACTCAAAAGTTGTCAGAAGATTTTCCAAAGATGCTAGAAAACATGTGATAAATTTCACCCTAAAGGAGAGATGAGTATTACATTATGTCTCCAAGCTAATTAGATAGTTGTGAGTAATAATAATAATAATAATATGATGATGATGATGGTGGTGGTGGTGATGATGGTGTTGCCAGATGTTCAACAGACTGGTAAGGTATAAGATTTGATTTCATTTCATCCTAATATCAAGGCTTCTGTGCTCCACTACCACAGCATTATGTCCCTAGTCCCTTCAGCTATAGAAATCAGTTTCTAATTTTTTTATCTTGGAAACTATAATAATAGCCTATTATTTTACCTGCAAAAGTAAGTTTATTTGGTAATAGTAGAGGAATTGAAATTTGGGAAATGCATGCTACTGAGGACCAAAGGCAAATCCAGAGAACAATGAAGGGGAATGTGTTTTTAGAGGGAAAAGGGACGACTTGGGAGGGACTGTGATAACCAAAGAATCCGTTGGAGGAAACTGGGAGAATTCAAAGTATGGAGGCTTTTCATTGGTTGGGCTGATACAGTCTCTGGTTGGCTGGGGTCTGTTATTGACTAAGCTGTCATTGGAGAGAGAGAGGTTTTCCTTCTTCATCCTGTATAGTAGAGTAGAGGCACCTTTCTGTTAGAGATGTAGGTGTGTGTCTCTTCCTGTTTGAAATAATTGAGGATGCATGACAGGGCACAAGAGCTCCTTCTACAGAACTTCCCAAGTCCAATTTTAGCTGAGGTTCCTTTAATTCCACAATATAGTATCCAGATAGTTGTAGATTCAGTTCCCTACCACTATTCCTGAGTAAAAATCTGAATTTCTTAACAGGAACAGAAAAGAATGAAATCATGCCGTGTAATTATGCCCTCAAAGATCTTGCTCTGGAAGCCATTCCCTCATCAAACGATGAGGGCTCCCTGTTTTACTTGTGTTTCTCTTTCCCCATTACATTAATTTCTAGAACATTCTGAATACAAGCGATCTCTGGAGAACTTATTAATAATATACATTCAGAGAGAAAAAAACATAAATTAGACACTTGATAGGACTTTGAAGAATCTATATTCATGTAAAGCTACAAGTTACTTTGATGATCAACAAATGTTGAAAATCCTTGCGCTGTAGATTTCTACATTCTGATGCCCTCTGAGCCAACTGGATCCCAATGTTGCCTCACCCAAGTGTAGAACTCTTCTTTAATTCCAAATAAAGTTATAAGTAACATAGAGACAACAACCATTCTGTTGTTTCATCTTAGAACATTTTACAGACTGAATTTTCCTGAAAAACATTATCACAGAAGGAAAACAACACAAAACAAAAGAGATGGAGATCATAATAACTTGTTACAAAGCACAGGTTTTGGTTCACAGAGTGCCTCTCCCTCTGTCTCAGGGCTCTGAGTCCCTTCACAATTTCCCATTCTGTTTGAACTTTTATGTTATGTTTACAAGAAGGCAACCTCAAATAGCTGCTCAGATATTCTCTTACTGACCACAGGATCTGGTTCTCTGAACACCTGACTCTGTACTCAATGCCTAAAGTGAGTCAGGGCTTTATTCAGACCTTCGATTTTAGTCTTACCTTTTTGTTAAAGGGACAGGTTTTTTGTGTGTGTTTTATTTTCTTTATGAGCAATGTTCAAAATGACATCTTGAAATGGTCTCAGACATGAGGAGAGACACCTTCTCCTTTGAAATAGTTGGTCCTTTAGAAAGAGAAACAGAAATATTTTAAATAAATTGTCCAAAAATATGCATCAGATCTGCTATTTGAGTTATCCATTAATGCTTTTTAAAAAGACTTATCAGATAAAATAAATGTAGAAAATACAGAAGAAAAAATTAAAAAAATCAAATTATCAATACTTATCAATTTAAAATTGATAAGTCTATTTCTAGGTTTTTTAAAAAACCTAGAAATAATACAATAAAATGAGAATTTTAGATAGCTGCCCAAGAGCTTTATAATTCATAAGCCTTTAGAGAATATTATAGCAAAATTCTCATTCAATAGAAGAATACAAAATTAGAACACCAAAAAAGGTAGTATGTTGAAGACATATGATTATTATAATAAAAGTTTAAATACAGACTCAAAAGAAGTTCCTGCTAAATGGAAATATACTATGTTCTTTTTTTTTCTTTTTTTTGTGGTACGCAGGCCTCTCACTGTTGTGGCCTCTCCCATTGTGGAGCTCAGGCTCCGGATGCGCAGTCTCAGCGGCCACGGCTCACGGGCCCAGCCACTCTGCGGCATGTGGGATCTTCCCGGACCGGGGCACGAACCCATGTCCCCTGCATCGGCAGGCGGACTCTCAACCACTGTGCTACCAGGGAAGCCCTATACTATGTTCTTATATGGAAAAATTACTAAATGTAAACTTAATTCAAGTGTATCTACAAAATTGCAAAAATCCAAACCCCATTTGAAGTTTATAAATTATTAAAAATATTATCTGGAATAATTTTAGAAAGTGAAAGTAGCTATAAACAATAAAAAAAGTAATAAGAAAAAATTGCCTCATGAAAATGTAAAATGTAATATCATTTTAACTTAATAATGCTTCTTATTCAGGAATAGTTCAAGTAACCAATCAATTACATATAAGAATTTTTCATCTGACAAACATTGCATTTGGAAACAAAGGAAATATGCTAATTTTGATATCATGAAAAGTAAAGTCATGTTTTAAGCCCTATGAATATATAAGCCCATACAACTCACAAAGACAAAGCATAGCAGCAGCAGCAGCAGCTACTACTACAACAAAATAAGAAGTAAAAGAAGAAATATAGATTACAAATGTAAAATTAGTTTACAATTTGCATAGTAGACAAAAATTAATATATAAAATCATTAAAAATATCAATTAGGACAACCATACTGATACATGAGCAGAGGTTATAAGCAAGCAATTTATGAAAGTGTTCAAACTAGAAATTAAAATTAGGAATTAAATTTTTTAATTAAAAATATATATAATATGTGGCTTTATGGTGATGTGAAGGAAAAACTCACTCTCATAAGCACACTCTTCAGCTAATTACATTAGGCAACCAGGAAAATAAAAATAATATAGAACCAAACAATCCAATTGGACATTTATATCAAATATTAAACACATTCTATCTCTTGGTTACTATTATATAATTTAGGATTCCGTTAGCAGCTTAAATATGGTATAGTTTTCATGGACCTCACCATCCCTCTTGGGAGACTGGTAGATATAACTAAATATGCTTAATGAATAAATCAGCATGCGGGACAGAAGTCACAACTGATGACATGAAACACATTGTAGATGTAATTCCTGCTCTCCATCTGATTCAACAAAGAGTATTTGATGACTCTGAACTTAAATTAAAAATTCTTTGTAATGAACTTACAGTAGGTAATGTGTGCTGTAAAACTTAAACTCATTTGTATAAAGAGTAATTTTTGATCTCACAGGATATTCATTCCTATTAAATGACATAAGGTATAAATAATATCCAATAGAATACTTTACAATGCAGCTATGACAATTAGAGCATTATATCTCTGTATTAAGGTTTGGCAAATCAAATAATATTATTGTCATTTATGTTTTTCCCGCTGTTATTCTTTGTTTACAAGAGAGGAAAATGCATCTTTCTGAGTTTTAGTACTCCCTAAGTTTACATATCTAATAATGCACAAAGCCAGAATTGTAGTTCATTATTCTAAATGCCAGCCCAGTCTGATAGTCTAGTACCATTTTCACTCCAATAACCTAAATAATCAAATAAATATAGAAAATTTAATATTACTATAGATTTTAAATTTATCTTGGTAATATGACATCGGTTAAATACACATTAGGCTCTTAAGCTAAAGGAAAACAGTTTCTCAGTTATTTTATTCTAATTCTTAAAGAAAACAAAAAACAAAAACAATAAAAAGAAGGATTTTTATACCTTTTGCTTCATTCTGCTTTTTTTTTTTAATCTTTTGGCCACGCCCCATGGCATGTGGGACCTTAGTTCCCTGACCAGGGATCTGACCCACGCCCACTGCATTGGCAGCACAGAGTCTTAACAACTGGACTGCCAGGGAAATGCCTGCTTTATTATGCTTTTGTTAGCATGTAGTCTTTGTTTAATTGCAATTCTCATCTACCTCTTTCTCAATGAAGTGATACAGCTTTCATCATTGTTATGATTTTAGAGACCCACCCCCAGATATTTGTACATTCATATAAATGGAAGACAGCCTTTTCAATAACATAAATGTAAATAACACTACAGACACATAGGAATATAGATCTGTTAATCATTAATCAAAAACCAACTTGTCTGGCCGATGACATTTTCATTATAAGGTACTTAGTAATATCTAACAAGAACACAGAAATAATGTATAAGAAAGAAGCATGAAAGTATATTATTTCATAGGTATTCATTCATTCAGTATATGTATTGAACTCTTAAACCCTTGTCAGGCACTAAGCTTGAGAATGAGACAGAATGAAATATACCGGAACCATGCATTAAGAATCTCACAGATGCAAATATTAGAGCTCTAATTCTGCCAAACTGTATTAAAATAACAAAATAAGAACTTATTTCATACAACTCATAAAAGAAAATTAGGAACAGCTAAATCTTGATTTATTTATTTTTTAACATCTTTATTGGAGTATAATTGCTTTACAATGGTGTGTTAGTTTCTGCTTTATAACAAAGTGAATCAGCTATACATATACATATATCCCCATATCTCTTCCCTCTTGCATCTCCCTTCCTCCCACCCTCCCTATCCCGCCCCTCTAGGCGGTCACAAAGCACCGAGCTGATCTCCCTGTGCTATGTGGCCACTTCCCACTAGCTATCTATTTTATATTTGGTAGTGTATATATGTCCGTGCCACGCTCTCACTTTGTCCCAGCATACCCTTCCCCCTCCCCATGTCCTCAAGTCTGTTCTCTAGTAGGTCTGCGTCTTTATTCCCATCCTGCCCCTAGGTTCTTCATGACCTTTTTTTTTTTTTTAAGATTCCATATATATGTGTTAGCATATGGTATTTGTTTTTCTCTTTCTGACTTACTTCATTCTGTATGACAGACTCTAGGTACATCCACCTCACTACAAATAACTCAAATTCGTTTCTTTTTATGGCTGAGTAATATTCCATTGTATATATATGCCACATCTGCTTTATCCACTCAGCTGTCAATGGACACTTAGGTTACTTCCATGACCTGTCTAATTTAAATAGTGCTGCAATGAACATTGAGGTGCATGTGTCTTTTTGAATTATGGTTTTCTCTGGGGATATGCCCAGTAGTGGGATTGCTGGGTCGTATGGTAGTTCTATTTTAGTGTTTTAAGGAACCTCCATACTGTTCTCCATAGTGGCTGTATCAATTTACATTCGACGAACAGTGCAAGAGGGTTCCCTTTTCTCCACACCCTCTCCAGCACTTATTGTTTGTAGATTTTTGATGATGGCCATTCTGACTGGTGTGAGGTGATACCTCATTGTAGTTTTCACTTGCATTTCTCTAATGATTAATGATGTTGAGCATCCTTTCATGTGTTTGTTGGCAATCTGTATGTCTTTGGAGAAATGTCTATTTAGGTCTTCTGCCCATTTTTGCATTGGGTTGTGTGTTTTTTGGATATTGAGCTGCATGAGCTGCTTGTAAATTTTGGAGATTAATCCTTCATCGCTTGCTTTGTTTCCAAATATTTTCTCCCATTCTGAGGGTTGTCTGTTTGTCTTGATTATGGGTTCCTTTGCTGTGCAAAAGCTTTTAAGTTTCATTAGATCCCATTTGTGTTTTTTTGTTTTGTTTTTATTTCCATTTCTCTAAGAGGTGGGTAACAAAGGATCTTGCTGTGTTTTATGTCATAGAGTGTTCTGCCTATGTTGTCCTCTAAGCGTTTGATAGTTTCTGGCCTTACATTTAGGTCTTTAATCTGTTTTGAGTTTATTTTTGTGTATGGGGTTAAGATGTGTTCTAATTTCATTCTTTTACATGTAGCTGTCCAGTTTTCTCAGCACCACTTATTGAAGAAGCTGTCTGTTCTCCACTGTATATTCTTGCCTCTTTATCAAAGATAAGGTGACCATATGTGCGTGGGTTTATCTCTGGGCTTTCTATCCTGTTCCATTGATCTATCTTTCTGTTTTTGTGCCAGTACCATACTGTCTTGATTACTATAGCTTCCTAGTATAGTCTGAAGTCAGGGAGCCTGATTCCTCCAGCTCTGTTTTTCTTTCTCAAGATTGCTTTGGCTATTCGGGGTCTTTTGTGTTTTGATACAAATTGTGAAGTTTTTTGTTCTAGATCTGTGAAAAATGCCATTGGCAGTTTGATAGGGATTGCATTTAATGTGTAGTTTGCTTTGGGTAGCATACTCATTTTCATGATATTGATTCTTCCAATCCAAGAACATGGTATATCTCTCCATCTGTTTATATCATCTTCAATTTCTTTAATCAGTGTCTTATTGTATTCTGCGTACAGGTCTTTTGTCCCCTTAGGTATGTTTTTTTATTTTATTTTAATTTAATTTATTTTTTTATACAGCAGGTTCTTATTAGTTATCCACTTTATACATATCCTTAGGTAGGTTTATTCCTAGGTATATTATTCTTTTTGTTGCAATGGTAAATGGGAGTGTTTCCTTAATTTCTCAAACAGATTTTTCATCATTAGTGTATAGGAATGCAAGAGATTTCTGTTCATTAAATTTGTATCCTGCTGCTTAACCAAATTCATTGATAGCTCTAGTAGTGTTCTTGTAGCATTTTTAAGAATTCTCTATATATAGTATAATGTCATCTGCAAACAGTGACAACTTTACTTCTTCGTTTCCAGGTTGGATTCCTTTTATTTTATTTCCCCTCTGATTGCTGTGGCTAGAATTTCCAACACTGTGTTGAATAATAGTGGTAAGAGTGGGCATCCTTGTCTTGTTCCTGATTTTAGAGGAAAAAGTTTCAGTTTTTCATCATTGAGAACGATGTTGGCTGTGGGTTTGTCATATATGGTCTTTATTATGTTGAGGAAAGTTCCCTCTATGCCTACTTTCTGGAGGGTTTTTATCGTAAATGGGTGTTGAATTTTGTCAAAAGCTTTTACTGCATCTATTGACATGATCAT
The DNA here is from genome assembly GCF_964341445.2 of Mesoplodon mirus. Taxonomy (NCBI): domain Eukaryota; kingdom Metazoa; phylum Chordata; class Mammalia; order Artiodactyla; family Ziphiidae; genus Mesoplodon; species Mesoplodon mirus. The sequence continues at coordinate 48,431,484 of NC_138976.1, forward strand.
GTGGTTTTTCTCCTTCAGTTTGTTAATATGGTGTATCACATTGATTGATTTGCATATATTGAAGACTGCTTGCATTCCTGAGATAAACCCCACTTGATCATGGTGTATGATCCTTTCAATGTGCTGTTGGATTCTGTTTGCTAGTATTTTGTTGAGGATTTTTGCATCTGTGTTCAGCAGTGATATTGGTCTGTAGGTTTCTTATTTTGTGACATCTTTGTCTGGTTTTGGTATCAAGGTGATGGTGGCCTTGTAGAATGAGCACGGGGATATTCCTCCCTCTGCTATATTTTAGAAGAGTTTGAGAAGGATAGGTGTTAGCTCTTCTCTAAATGTTTGATAGAATTCACCTGTTAAGCCTTCTAGTCCTAGGCTTTTGTTTGTTGGACGATTTTTAATCAGTTTCAATTTCAGTGCTTGTGGTTGGTCTGTTGTTATTTTCTATTTCTTCTTGCTTCAGTCTTGGAAGGTTGTGCTTTGTGCTTTTCTAAGAATTTGGCCATTTCTTCCAGGTTGTCCATTTTATTGGCATAGAGTTGCTTGTAGTAATCCCTCATGATTCTTTGTATTTTTGTGGTGCCAGTTGTTATTTCTCGTGTTTCATTTCTAATGCTGTTGATTTGAGTCTTCTCTCTTTTTTTCTTGATGAATCTGCCTAATGGCTTATCAATTTTGTTTATTTTCTCAAAGAACCAGCTTTTAGTTTTATTGATCTTAGCTATTGTTTCCTTCATTTCTTTTTCATTTATTTCTTATCTGATCTTTATGATTTCTTTCCTTCTGCTAACTTTGGGGGTTTTTTGTTCTTCTTTCTCTAATTGCTTTAGGTGTAAGATTAGGCTGTTTATTTGAGATTTTTCTTGCTTCTTGAGGTAAGATTGTATTGCTATAAACTTCCCTCTTAGAACTGCTTTTGCTGCATCCCATAGGTTTTGGGTTGTAGTGTTTTCATTGTCATTTGTTACTAGGTATTTTTTAAATTTTCTCATTGAGTTCTTCAGTGATCTCTTGGGTATTTAGTAGTGTATTCTTTAGTCTCCATGTGTTTGTCTCTTTTACAGTTTTTTCCCTGTAACTGATATCTAGTCTCATAGCATTGTGTTTGGTAAAGATACTTGATACGATTTCAGTTTTCTTAAATTTACCAAGGATTGATTTGTGACCCAAGATATGATCTATCCTGGAGAATGTTCCATGAGCACTTGAGAAGAAAATGTATTCTCTTGTTTTTGGATGGAATGTCCTATAAATATCAATTAAGTCCATCTTTTTTAGTGTGTCATTTAAAGCTTTTGTTTCCTTATTTATTTTCATTTTGGATTGTCTGTCCATTGGTGAATGTGGGGTGTTAAAGTCCCCTACTATGATTGTGTTACTGCCAATTTCCCCTTTTATGGCTGTTAGCATTTGCCTTATGTATTGAGGAGCTCCTATATTGGGTGCATAAATATTTACAATTGTTATATCTTCTTCTTGGATTGGTCCCTTGATCATTATGTAGTGTCCTTGTCTCTTCTAATAGTCTTCATTTTAAAGTCTATGTTGTCTGATATGAGAATTGGTATTCCAGCTTTCTTTTGATTTCCATTTGCATGGAATGTCTTTTTCCATCCCCTCACTTTCAGTCTGTATGTGTCCCTAGGTCTGAGATAGGTCTCTTGCAGACAGCATATATGCGGGTTTTGTTTTTGTATGCATTCAGCCAGTCTGTGTGTTCTGGTTGGAGCATTTAATCCATTTACATTTCAGGTAATTATCGATATGTATGTTCCTATTACCATTTTCTTAATTGTTTTGGGTTTGTTATTGTAGGTCTTTTCTTTCTCTTGTGTTTCCTGCCTGGAGAAGTTCCTTTAGCATTTGTTTTAGAGCTGGTTTGGTGGTGCTGAATTCTCTTAGCTTTTGCTTGTCTGTAAAGGTTTTAATTTCTCTGTTGAATCTGAATGAGATCCTTGCTGGGTGGAGTAATCTTGGTTGTAGGTTTTTCCCTTTCATCTCTTAACTATGTCCTGCCACTCCCTCTGGCTTGCAGAGTTTCTGCTGAAAGATCAAGTATTAAACTTATGTGGATTCCCTTGTATGGTATTTTTCCCTTGCTGCTCTTAATAGTTTTTTATTTGTATTTAATATTTGATAGTTTGATTAATATGTGTCTTGGTGTGTTTCTCCTTGGATTTATCCTGTTTGGGACTCTGCATTTCCTGGAGTTGATTGACCATTTCCTTTCCCATGTTAGGGAAGTTTTCAAGTATCATCTCTTCAAATGTATTCTCAGACTCTTTTTTTCCTCTTCTTCTTCTGGGACCCCTATAACTTGAATGTTGGTGCATTTAATGTTGTCCCAGAGGTCTCTAAGACTGTCCTCAATTCTTTTCATTCTTTTTTCTTTATTCTGCTCTGCAGTAGTTATTTCCACTATTTTATCTTCCAGGTCAGTTATCGTTCTTTTGCCTCAGTTATTCACCTGTTGATTCCTTCTAGAGAATTTTTAATTTCAATTATTGTGTTGTTCATCATCGTTTCTTTGCTCTTTAGTTCTCCTCGGTCCTTGTTAAACATTTCTTGTATTTTCTCCATTCTATTTTCAAGATTTTGGATCATCTTTACTATCATGACTCTGAGTTCTTTTTCAGGTAGACTGCCTATTTTCCTTCATTTGTTTGGTCTGTTGGGTTTTTACTTTGCTGCTCCATCTGCTGTGTATTTCTCTGTCTTCTCATTTTGGTTAACTTACTGTGTTTGGGGTCTCCTTTTTGCAGGCTGCAGGTTCATAGTCCCCATTGTTTTTGGTGTCTTCCCCCTGTTGTAAGGTTGGTTCAGTGGTTTGTGTAGGCTTCCTAATGGAAGGGACTGGTGCCTGAGCCTGGATCTTGTCTTTCTGGTGGGCAGGGCTGCATATGGTGGTGTGTTTTGGGCTGTTTGTGAACTTAGGATGATTTTTGGCAGCCTCTCTGCTAATGGGTAGGGTTGTGTTCCTTTCTTGCTAGGCGTTTGGCATGGGGAGTCCAGCTCTGGAGATTGCTGGTTGTTGGGTGGTACTGGGTCTTAGTGTTGAGAGATGGAGATCTCTGGGAGAGCTCTCGCTGATTGATATCACATGGGGCCAGGAGGTGTCTGGTGGAGCAATGTCCTGAACTTGGCTCTCCCATCTCAGAGACTCTGGCCTGACACCAGACCAGAGCACCAAGACTGTCAGCCACATGGCTACCTTGAGTCATGTGTACTGTGTCCAGATGGTCTCAACACCACAGTGCTCTCTCAGGGCTGCCTCCTTGAAGTACCTCCAACTGTGGAAGCTGTGCAAAATGCACATACCAATGATGAAGGAGGCTCCTACCTGTTCTTAAGTTTGAAATCCTCACTGACATATTTCTTCATGAAATTTAATTGTAAAATCTGTGCAATTCTGCCTTTTAAATTTTCAATTTATATTTTCTATTTATATAATTTTATAATTTGTATTTATTTTTATAATTATATATGTATATAATTATATAAATATAATTATATACATTTATATATTTATATAAATATAATTATATAAATTAATTATAATTATATAAATTTATATGTTTTATAATATATTTATATAATTTTATTTATATTTATATAATTATATATATTTATATATAAATTATATATTTTATATATATTTATATAATATAATAATATATTATTCCCACATTTTGGCCAATATTGTAACTACCTTCAGCAACCAGTTAGATTCCATTTATTTCTATTTATTTACGAGTTTTGTAAAAATACCTGCTCAAATTAGCTAATCTGATAGTTGTATTTATATAAAATGTATGTTCTTTTTCAAAAAGTATATGTAGAAAATACTGCTTAGGAAGCTACTGTTTTATGTATTTCATAGAGTATCACATTTCAAATTAGGATTGATTTTTTTGGATTTTATTTATGCAATTGCATGAAAAGTCTGTTCCAATAATTTCCCTATTTTAGAGGTAATAATGAGGTCAGTATTACTTGTTCTATATGATTTAATATTGTCAGTAATATTTCTAAATATTCTGTATCAGGTCACTAAGTGACCTGATACTAAGTTACATTCCAAATACTTTTATTTGGAATGTAACTATGTGTGTATATAATATATATTTGTGTGTGTTTAATTAAAATAGAGATAGAATAGATATATTTTAAAATGACGTAGGTTATTTTCTACAGGAGAATGGGAGGGAATTTTGGTAGTTGTTCAACCAACCACTTTGGATTAGATTAAAGAATGATTTAAGTGTAACATCTCCCTTTTTAGTAACTCCTACACTCCTTTATGAATAAAAGAAAAAGCTCCACTACTGTAATCAAAGAATCCATAGTCTCCAGTGCAGTCATAGAATAGACACTCTTAGAACTGGGTCAGTGAAAGTGTTCACTTTGGGGAAAATAAAACAGAGAAAAAGATCCCCTTTTTGACTGAAAGTCAAGATGCTACATATATTAGTTTTTGTTTTGTTTTGTTTTTTTGCTGAAGAGCAAATGGCAAAAAAGTTTAATGGATTAAAATAACATACATAGAATATCTTACAGTTAATGTGGGCCAGAAATTTGGCCATGACTTAGCTGGGTCCTCTGCGTAGGATCTCACAAAGCTATAAGCATTCTGTCACCCAGGACTGGGTTCCCATCAGGGGCTTGGCTGGAGAAACATCTGCTTCTAAAGTTTCTTAGGTTATTGGAGAATTAATTTCCTTGCAGTTGTAGGACTCGTGACAGCTTGCTTCTTCAAAACTAACAATGGCAAAAGAGATTCTAGCAAGATGAGTGCTGTACTCTTATGTAATCCCATACACATAATTAAGTATATCCCATCACCTTTGCTGTATTCCACTTGTTGGCAACAAATCACAAGCCCTGTCTACACTCAAAAGAACTGGATTACACAAATGTGTGAACACCAGGAGATGGGGAATACAGGAGCCACCCTAAGATCTATCTGCCACACTGTAATTACTACATTTGTGGTTAAACAATCGTGAGAAAAAACTCTGATTTCATCAGTGATGTCCCCAATAGTCAGATAATTTTGTAAGAGTCCTGGTAATCACTCAAAACTTAAAGGTTTTTGAGCCCTGAAATAGCCTGGCTCATTGTTATGAGATTTCTCCATTAATTTGCTCAATATACCCGAGAAACTTTAGGTAGGTGGTCTCCTGAGTGAGAGAGTAAACCTGCAACAAGGGCCAAAAGAGTCAGTCTTAAATAACACTTCTAGGAATTACTACGGTTAATAAGTCAGTAAACAGAAAACTATCTGGAAGAAAAGTGAGAGGAAAATAATCTGTCCAGATGAAAGACAATCACTCTAAGCATCTCTAAGGGAGCAAATCAAGCAGTTTTGCTTCAGTTTTTCTTAGGAAGAAGGTAGGTACTGGAGGGGTGTCACAGTTATAGTCCATCATGAAATCCACAAATACTGAAGGAGCACCAAAGCTGATGACTTCTAATTTGTTTCCCTCTAAGAATATCCATTCTAAAGGACCAGATCCCTGTGCCATGTACAATATGTAGCCAGAATGTAAAACACTTGTAACAGGAAGAGAGCCACAGTTTATTAGAGATTTTTCTCTTCACCATGTTCTGACATTTTAAAAAAAAATCACTTCACTGCCTATGGGAACCAAGTGGATGAAAGATCTGAGAAAATATCTTCTACTTTTGCCTTGCTTATTTTACAAAGACTCTGGAGTCTAGCAGGTGAAACCCCATGTGAGGAACTGTAAAAGAAAAACCTTGGAAACAATCTTTCCCTGGGCTGGGAGGCAAGCTTGTCTAAGGCAAATCAAGCTGTGGCTCATGGCCCAGGCACACTTTAACATTGAGTGGCTGGAATCAGCAATATCTTTCAGCCCTGAAGCTGTATTCTTAGCAACATGATATAAGAAGGAGGAAGACTTTGAATACACACTATAAAGGGACATAATCAGTTTGGGAGACAAATTGAGATCATGGGTCTTCTCAAGAATAAGCTTTGCTATTATAAACTCAGATTCATTTACTGCTATTTATTATGTTCATGAATTTGTGCTTATATAATCCCGTGTTTTAAAAATGTCTCAGCTTTAATTTTGAATACTGAAAAGATTGAAAGATAACAACCCTATGCACAAAATATCTTAAGCTTTTCGGTAATGACTAAGATTGTAAAGCAGTTCTGAGAACAAAAATTTCGAGAAATGATGCTATAAAGAACCAATTTAGATGAGAGAAATTTAAAATTTATAATTGATAGAATTTATACCATAAATTTAGATCATAAAAACATGTGCTTTATAGTTTATAATTTATATAAATTTATATAATTTATAGAAATTTATTATTGATCAGTTCTAAGTACATTATAATATCCTTTATGATATTCTTTTGATCCATGAGTTATTTAGGTTTCATTTCAAATATATTTAAATTAAATATTTTTTTTAAATTTATAACTATGGTTATGAAATTTATCATATAAAGATACATTAATGTATCCTATTGTATATTTCTCCATGGATATGGGATGTTGGACATAAAAAGAGATTCTTCCAGTTCACACCAATATCTAAGCTCACTGTATGTTTAATAAAGATGTGTTGTCTTTAAAGAACATTTTAAGTACAATTATTTCAAATTTTTGATACTTGTTTTATGTGTTCAATTAAAAAATGATTCACACATGCTTGAAAAGATCATATATATTATATTATAGTCAGTGTTCTATATATGCCAATTAGACCAGATGTGTTATTTGTGCTTTGCAAATATTCTTACACCCAACCTATTCTTTTGGCTTTTTGTCTGCTTAAACTGGGTTCTCTGAGGAGTTGTGTATATAATTCTGTCAACTTAAACTTTACATTTTATAAGCGTGTGGTTTTTCTACCTCTAAAACTTTTCTTAACAATGATGGGCTTCCCTGGTGACGCAGTGGTTGGGAGTCCGCCTGCTGATGCAGGGGATGCAGGTTCATGCCCTGGTTTGGGAGGATCCCACATGCTGCGGAGCGGCTGGGCCCGTAAGCCATGGCCACTGGGCCTGCACGTCCAGAGCCTGTGCTCCGCAATGGGAAAGGCCACAACAGTGAGAGGCCCGCATACCGCAAAAAAAAAAAAAAAAAAAAAAAAGAATTATAATTATATACTACTACTATAAATGCTCTAATTTTAGGGGGTTTAATATTTGGTATGTATATTCTTTTTAGTTTTTCTTTGTCTTTCAACTCTGTTATGTCCTTAATTTTTCCAATATTTCTATTCTGAGCTGTGGATGGGTATATGAAATTTCCTACTTGATCTACATGTGACTGTCTAAAAGCACATGTAACTTAGCATGTCATAAACCAAGTACCTGACCTTACCTCCAGAACCTTACTGCTCCTTCTTTTTAATGACAAGTTTAACTTTCTAGTTTCTCAGAAGACATCTATAATTTATTTCTCTCATAGTATGCATTCTATTTTCAGAATATACTATTGGTTCCACCTTCAAAAGAGGTCTAACCACTTCTCACTATATTACTACTCCAAACTACCATTTGCTTGCCTCTGATTTTTTTAACTTATTTATTAAGCACATCTTAATAAATGTGCTTAATCACTGAATTTCACATCACTGAAATCTAATATACCTACAAAAACCCTGCACAGATCTTGAGTTCATATGTTTTCACCTGAAACAACTAATCAGATCACAAATATTTCATTACCTGCATCCAAAGTTCCCCCTTGCCCTCTCTCAGTCACTAATCACTCAAAATTAACAATTACTCAGTCTATCACAATAGATTAATTTCACCTGCTTATAGAATTTATAAAATTGAAATATACATTATTTTCTCACTGAAATCTCAGTGGTTGCTCAACATAAGGTTTGTGAGATTCATATGTTGTTGTGTAGAGCATTAGTTTGTTTTCATTGTTCCATATCACTTATATGTGGAATCTAGAAAAATGGTACAGATGAACTTATTTGCAAAGCAGAAATAGTCACAGATGTAGAAAACAAACTTATGGTTACCAAGGGGGGAAGTGGGGGTGTGTGAGATGAATTTGGAGATTGGGGTTGACATATATACACTACTATATATGAAATAGATAACTAATGAGAACCTACTGTATAGCACAGGGAACCCTACTCGGTGCTCTGTGGTGATCTAAATGGGAAGGAAATCTTAAAAAGAGTGGATACATGTATATGTATAACTGATTCACTTTGCTGTACAGCAGAAAGTAACACAACATTGTAAAGCAACTATACTCCAATTTAAAAAGATATTCAAATATATAGATATACCACAATTAATTGTTTTACTGTTTATGGACACTGGGTTGTTTCTAGTTTGAGTCAAATAAAGCTGCTATGAGCATTGTTAACCATGAATTTGGGGACACATATGCATGCATTTTTTGTTGGGTATATTCCCATGAGTGAAATTGCTCAGGGATAAAGTTAATTTGTAGATTAGGACCCACAAAATGGAGGCTGTGCCAGTAGCCCAGCCTACATCACACATTTCAACTTAAGTCAGCCTGCACTTATCCGAAACACCTGCCAAGGAAACCTAACATACACCAATCACAATCCTCCAACTCAGCTTTAGCTTATCTTACTTTAGAAAATAGGACGTGCTGGCATTATAAGGAAATCCTGACCTTCTTGCCAATTCTGCCCTGCTTCTGTGTTGCCTCTTCTAATGCTCTATAAAACTGGGTCTTGCCCCAAATCCCTTGGAAAGAGTGCTGTACTGCTTGTGATCCCAATCCATGGATTGTTTTCCCTTGAATGAAGAACATCAAACTCATAACTAAATTTTTGGTAACAAGATGGGACCCACAGGAAGTTGCTGAAGCTTCCAGGGACCGCTCCTAGACACAGGGGTAGGTACCTGCAGATTCCTTTTGGTTCACTGCTTCTTGAGCCGCACTCTGGGACCTTGGGTAAGGTTTTCTCAGATTACACTGCGCTTGTTTTGTCATCTGAGCTCTTCAAGTTTATTTATCATAATACTTCCAAGTAGAAAATTGAGGTGTGAAATACTCCAGATTTTTTAGAGTGAGACTTAGTGGGCCACAGCAGTTGGGTTTGCAGCTGACCTTATCTACAACATAAGCTCCTTTGGGAGATTCTAACAGGTCTCAGGAATTGTGCACAGGCAGCCAGAAAGAGTAAGTCTGATTGAATTAGGGAAGATTATTTCAAAAATAAAATAATGAGTGTCCCTCAATCTAAAGAAAGTAAGATGGCAGCAGTTAGGGAACTCACAAAGCCTTGAGGTAAATTCACTGCATAAACCGCTGGAGGATTTGGGGGAAATAAGACAAGAAATTCAGACTTTGGGGAATATTGACATACCAAAAGCTAGGTAAGCATAAGATGGACTTTTTTTTTTTTTTTTTTTTTTCCGGTACGCGGGCCTCTCACTGTTGTGGCCTCTCCTGTTGCAGCGCACAGGCTCTGGACTCACAGGCCCAGCGGCCATGGCTCACAGGCCCAGCCGCTCCGCGGCATGTGGGATCCTCCCGGACTGGGGCACGAACCCGCGTCCCCTGCATCAGCAGGTGGACTCTCAACCACTGCGCCACCAGGGGAGCCCTAAGATGGACTTTTAAGAGCCATTAGGTCTGTCACTATAAAGAAATCTTGTGAAAGGAGTAATAGATCTATTGCTAATGGGAGTCTCAGAAGCCAAAGCCACAAAACTGGTGTGCATGCCTTGAGCATTTAAAAGCTGTTAGAGCACCTGCCACCTAACTAAAACTTCTGAGCTAGGATAAGTTAGTTAGATTGACACCAGGTCACCAAACAACCTCAAGAAAACTTCTGTGCAATGAGGTACACTGTAAAACACCACAAAATCCACATATCTTAGGTGTTAATCTGTTTTCATGAGACCCAAGGCTTAGCTAAAGAAATGGGATCCTCACGTTTCAAAGAATTAAGTGCACCACTCCTGCTTATTTTATGTCTATGAATTGTGGTCCTAGAAGCTGTAGATAGCTACAAAATGTCAAAAGCTCACTAAGACAACGTAGAATTACAATAACCATTATGGGGAAAGTTCTAGTTATACAAGATTGTTTATTTAAAAGTACACTTGAAAGCAGGGTTTCCCTATATTACCTTCTGTTTGTCTTGCTTTGTGTCTTGAGAATTGGGCTTGGCTTTCTCCCTGCCTGGGGTGTGCAGCTTCTTGTGTATACAGGTAATTCAGTCATCAGGTTGAGGGCCCCAGTATATGGCCAGATAGAAATGTGGGTTGCACTCCATTTACAGCTAAAGCTCTATGCACTGCTGCCAGCTCTCAGGGAAATAGACTTAAGTTCTTTTTCCTGACTGTCTTTCGAAGCAGCTGTGGATCTTGGGTGCATAGTATCTTTGGGGGTTGTTCAGTATTGCCAGGGATGTTTACTGTTTGTTACTCTCAGGAATATAGAAACTAACCCAAATGTTTCTCAAGTTCATGTGATTTGGGATAATTTTCAAGAAAAAAATCTAGTTTGTTTGTTGATTTAACTAAAATAAGCATGTCTTTAGAGTTATCAATATTAAATATAATGTAGGCATGCAATTTTATTCTACCTAGGTTAACTAAAAGTTAAACTCATGTTACCTCTATTACTGAATTTGTCAGCAAGAAAGATAACTTAAAATGATTACTGTTTAATGGCTCATGAAATTTTCACGAGTAATGTAAACATAATTGTTAAGAAAAATTAAATAAATGTAATATAAAAATTTATAAATAAGGCTTCCGACAATTATGCTTTAAGTAAATTGTTTACTTTAAGCATAGTTTATAAAAAATCTTTTTGGTAACTTGAAACCTTAAACTTATACTGAGATAAGTTACATAATGGATATTCACTGACTATCTAGATCATTTCCAAATAAGATAAAATACTGAAACATTAATTACTAAACATAGGTTTATCTACTTTTGGCTTCCTTTTATAGAGGAACTAAATACATTTAGGTTTATTAAACATGCTTTTTGCGACATTAAACAATTTACTCCAAGAAAGAACATACTTCTAAAAATTATAAAATGTATTTATAAATTTGCCAATTCAGAGAATACTAGTATAACAGACAGTCCATAATTGCTTACTTCCTAGATTTCATTAGGAATTAAACTATTTGTGGGTTAAGAATTCTAATCAAAATATGTAATTAAAAGTACTTAAAAATAATAATAGTTAAAGGAAACAACTGTGCATGAAAAGTAGAATGACCACTTGTTCCAGAATGAGAAAGAAAAAAAAAAAGCATAGGACAAAACCTGAATGGATATGAAAAGTTGTAGAAATTTTGTGGAAAAGGAATTTGAGAAAGGAATTTTATGTGTGGTCAAGCTGGCTAAGATTTCTTTTTTTTTAATGAGTGTTAATATCAAAAGTACTTTGATGTAAAATTAGAATTTGGTTTTCTCTCTGTTAAAAAGACAAGGTGGTTTTGGATTATTGGTCTGTTCTTGATAAGAGATTGTGAAAAGTTTATTTGACCTTTTGGGCAATCTACCTGTAAAGCAAAAATTTGGGGTCTTAACAAAGCAGTGACTGACTCTTTAGTTAGCAATGAAACATCACTAAGGTTATAAGTGGTATAAAAATTTAGAGCTATAATCCACATAGATTTGAATCTAAAACTTATTGAACTGCTAATAGCCTAAGTACATATGATCTTACTTAAAGTGGCATACCAGGGGAAGTAAAATATATATCTCAGTTATAAATCCTGCCTGTGGAAGAAGTAATTCAAAAACAGAATATAATAAGAGAAAGTAATATCTAATTTGACTGATGTCAATGGATCTGAAAAGAGTTTTGCTCTCAAGATGAATGGACTGTTCTCTCAGAATCCTGATTTTAAAAAATAATCTCTAAAAGAGGCAAAAACCTCACATTCCCTGATGAGACATACATCCATACATAAGTACATGCATTCATACACATGTATATATAAAATATTAGAGATATGAGAAAATATAAGAAGTGAGAAAAGTATGAAAAAAAATATGTAGTATACACACACACCCACACACACACAACCTTGGATTCCAAATGTATAATGGTAGAATGAATAAAATTAGACAATGAAATCAGACACTTTCTGGATTGGACCAACTATGACTTGGCAATTTACTTGATGTGCAAGAACCAATTCTTGAAAATACTTTCCCATTCTTGATGAATTGCTTTGTTTGTCAAAAATTAATTGATCATATATATGATCATATATTAATTAATCAATAATAATTAATAATAATAAAATAAATAGTAAAATAAAATAATAATAATATAATTAATGAATCATAATTAATTGATCATATATATATATATGTCGAATTCTGGAGTCCATGATGTCCTATCAATATATTTATTTATTCTAACATGAATACCACACTCTCTTGACCTCTGCAGCTCTTTTACAGCCTTGAAATCAGGTAGTGTGCATCTCCAATCTTATTTTTTTTCTGAGTAATGTATTTTCTACCTGTTTTCTTTTTGATTTCTTCTGTTCATTCTTGCTGGGGATTAATTTTGTTAATATTTAACAATCAATTTTGAATTTGTTTTATTATTTTTTTGCTTTTTCTTTCATTGATTTCTCTCCTTTTTTTTCCCACTTAATATGTCCTTTCTCCTGCTTATTTTGGGTTTAATTTCTGTTTCACTTTCCAGTATCTTAAGATCGAAAGTTAGATTTAACTTAGGTTAGAATTATATTACATCTGGATTGGAAAAACTCTGTGCTTACTTCCAGTAGCACCTGGATATCTGTCTTTGGCTTGGTCAAGAAAAGTTCTATGGATTAACTAACCAACTAATAAATTATAATATGCTGAGTAAAGTCCACAACTTTTCTGTTGACATCACTGGTCAGTTTATTTGATGAGGACTTTCCCTCTGTCTAACTGGTTTGTCAACCTGGCTTGACTACATGACCAGAGAGACATTAAAAAAACATATATTTCTCATCTTCTCTCTGGGAAAGTCTACATTGAGCTCTTCCCAAATCAATATTCATCAGAACAAATTTTGGCAGTTTATTCTTGTGATAAAATGCCCTTAACGAATGATAATGAATAATAAGATTTTTAAGGGCACAGCATGTTGCTGTATCTCATATGATCAATAGAGATACACATCCTCCCCCTCCTTGTAATTTTTATTTTGTAAGTTTTGGTTCTCTTCATTTTTATTGAGAAGAGATCTTTATAATGTCTTGCATACACCCCATGCTTTAAAAAAATCTGGGTTTGACCATCCTACCAGTATTTTTTAAATTTGTATTTTCCAATAGATTTCTTATCTCAAGATAATCTACAGGATTTAAATATGCTAAGATTTGATTCTAAACATTTTTTCAAGAGTAAGAAATTCTATGAATAAATTTAATTATTGTCTCTTAAATTTTATTATAAACTAACCTCCTGTCTTATAAAGTATATCAATTTCAAAACTGGTCTGGGATACATTTATACCAGAAAACTATTAATAGTAAAATGTGTGTGAATTAATTAGGTTACAAAAATTGTACAAATTAAAAATATTTTAAATATTCTTATCACAGTGATGAAGGTACTCTAAGCTTTCAATAAACTATACTTTTATTCTGTTTTTTTGGTAGATCTGTGGGCTAAAAGGAGTTGATGAAGACAGGCTTCCACTATATTTCAGCTTTAAACCTTTGAGATTTGCTCTTCCCTCTGAGTCTCAAGACCAGGTAAGACAATGAGCAACCCTTCATTCTAATCTCAAAGGAGAAATAGTTGCTATTTCTAGTGTCGACTTCATGTACAGTCCTTTAAAGTCTTTACAGGAGCCCTTCCAAGGACCTGGCCTTCAGATCAAAAGATTAAAGGGAAAAAATATAAAAGCAAAGAAGCCCCCTTTTCCCCTAGATTTTGTGGAAATGGTATTTCCTGTTTGAGGCCAAAATGCATCTTCTTTTTTTAGATCTTTTTTGTTGTTATTATGTTTGTACAAACTGATTTAAGAACTATTTATGTATGGCTTTCGTTTTGCCAGAGACATGCTTTATACTAGGGATACAATAGTACATAAGCATGATTGTTAATTTTACTCTTCAAGGGTATGGAAATTACTGTATGAGAAATTATATGTAGTCATGTTTAAACACATAGTCTTGTGATAAAATAGAAGCAGATTTGAGTCTCAAGTTTATCTTGGATTTATTAACTTATTACCTGTCTAATGCTTAAAGTGTTAAGCACTTACATATTGGAGCATCAGTTTTCTCTATTTTAAAAGGAGATAATAATACTTCTATTAAAAGATTACATTGGCAGTTTGGTAATGTAATGTAGAAAAGTTCAAGAAAGTGTAGAATGCTTGGCACATAAGTGATCAGTAAGAGGATGAACTTTAAATACATTGTTCTTCTTCATTACCACTGTCATCGTCACCATCACCATTAGTGTCTCAATTTTATAGTATATGTAATTCATCTGTAATAGTTACTTTAGAATTGGGGCTTAGTATTAGATGTGAGATATATGTTAATAGTATTGTAACAGTTTGGTTACCTTAGCAGAAAATAATACATTGAAATATTGATTGTTCACCTTTCAATGTTATAGCAAGATATATATCTGATGAGATCAACTAAATATTTTCTACAGAAAAATATAAAAGATGTAGTCAAATAATACAAAAGTGATTATGATTACTTTTGTTTTTTGTCTTTACATTTGGTCTATGGTAACTTTTAAGACTTTCATCTCTCTTCTTTTTTTGTGTTTCACCTTAGGTTATTTTCCTACTTGTTAATAGGTTAAAGCTGAGGGATACTGAGAGAATAAATTAAATGAATATCAAGATCTCTGATCTGAAAAGTCCTAAGTCAGAAGGTCACATATGTGCTATTAGCACATATTAACACATGCTTTTATCTTCAGCACTTAAATAGCATTGTCCTCAGGTAAATTACAATCTATTTATAGGAAATACAGCAGAATGAATTGTACAAGCTGTTAGCTGTTGAAGGAAGTGACTTTGTCTTTCTTTTCCACTGTTGTATATTTAAACTTCACGTTCTTGATCACACTCTTGTTAGCACTATTTGGAGCTTATATGTAAAGTCAGGCTTCCATCATTCCTGCCTGCTTTCCTTAAACCATTTTAATATTTTTAAAAAGTAATACATTGCACATGTATTTCAGAACTATTATGTTTTTTATTGTGGCGTACTTTGTATACTGTGAAATGCTCAAGTATTAAGAATATCATTTAATTAAATTTGATGACTAAATATCAAGACACAGAACACTTTCACAACCCTACAGAGTTCCCATGTGTCCCTTTCCAGTCAAGCCAGACAAGAGCACTACCAGGAAGAAATCCTTGAATTAATTCCTATCACCATAGTTTAGCTTTGTCTCTTCCATAATTCCATATAAATGGAATCATACAGTGTGTACTCTCTTTTACTCCCAGCCTCATTTTCTTTCAGTAATATTTGTGAGATTACTGATATTGTTATAGTATCAGTAGCTCAGTCTTTCTAGTTCTGAGTAGCATTCTCCTGTATTAATATAGCATAATCTGTATACCCATTTTCCTTATGGTAGAAACCTAGATTGTTTCCAGTATTCTGGCTTTTATGAATAAACCTATAATGAGCATTCTTTAAAAAGCTTTTTGTATACATAGGTTTTCATTCTCTTGGATAAACATCTAAGAGTAGAATTGTTTAGCTTTTTAGGAAACTAGAGAATAGTTCCAGTATAGAGGTAGCATTTTGTGTTCCCACCACCCTTATGGGAGAGTTCTTGCTCCACGTCCTTTATATATGGCGTTGTCAATTGTTCTAATTTATCTATTTTGGTGTGTATCTAGCGGATCTCATCCTGAATTAATTTGCCTTTTTATGATGACTGTGAGGTTGAGTTTGGACTACTGAGGTTGAGTTTAAATCTTACACATCCTTATGGATTTTTTCTACTGTTTTATTTATTATTGAAAAGTGTCTGCTAATGTCTTCAATTATGATTAGGAGATTTGTGTCTAGTTCCCTTTAGTTTTAGCAAGTTTTCTCCTGTATTTGAGAACTTGGTTCATACACATTTTGAATTACATTTTCTTGATTAACTCACCATTCCTTTATTGGAAAATGACCTTTTTTTTTTTAAATCTCTGGTAACACACTTTATCTTGGTCTTTATTTTGTGTATTAGTGAGTCATAGTAGCTTTATGTTGCTCAGTGTTTGTATGGCAATTTTTTTCCCATCCTTTACTTTCAGCTTATTTATGTCTTTATATTTAGGTTTCCATCTGTTAAACATATAGTTCATCTTGATTTTTATGTATTGTGAACTCTTTATCTTTTAGTTGGGGTCTTTGATTCATTTAACTGTTGATATGTTTGGATTTTAAGTCTTGGTATTTGATTTCTATACTTTCCATATTCTCTTGTTTCTTCTGTTTCTAATTTCCTGTCTTATTTGTTGGTAAATCACTTATGTTATAGCATTTCTTCTCATATTCTCTACTAAATTTTAAACTACACTTTCTTGTCTTATCTTTTATTGGTTTCTTTGGGTAGTACAAAATGAAGTCACCATCTATATCCAAACCTACTCTCTTAATTCACAAAATATTTAAGAACTTCATGATAATGTACTTTCAATTTATAGGGTTCATGAGAGTGTATGTACCACCCTCCTGCCCTTTATGTTTTTATTTTTATGTATTTTTGTTTTAAAAAAGCTATAAAAATGGTATATTATTATTTGTACTTTAAACAGTGTATAGTCTCTCAGGAGACTAATGTCATCCTTTCGATTTCAGCACTCTGATGGACTCAAAAATACCATTTTGTACATTATCTTCTTTGCTCTTACCAGTAGGTTAGAAGCAACAATCTCTTGTAACTTTCTACAAGTGGAATTTCTTAAAGAGAATATTTAATGACTGGCCTTTATTTTAAGGATATATTTGTGTGTGTGTGTATATATATATATGTGTGTGTGTGTGTGTGTGTATATATATGTATATGTGTATATATATACATATATATATGTATATATATATTGCACCCATATGCTGGATGAGGCACTCTGCTAAGGATAAAGATACAAAAGTAAGATACTACCCAAAGCAATCTACAGATTCAATGCAATCCCTATTAAGGTACCAATGGCATTTTTCACAGAACTAGAACAAAAATTTTCACAATTTGTATGGAAACACAAAAGACACTGAATAGCCAAAACAGTCTTGAGAAAGAAAAACAGAGCTGGAGGAATCAGGTTCCCAGACTTCAGACTATACTACAAAGCTGCAGTAATCAAGATAATATGGTACTGGCATAAAAACAGAAATATAGATCAGTGGAACAGGATAGAAAGCCCGGAGATAAACCCACACATATATGGTCACCTTATCTTTGATAAAGGAGGCAAGAATGTACAATGGAGAAGAGAGCCTCTTCAATAAGTGGTGCTGGGAAAACTGGACAGCTACATGTAAAGAATGAAATTAATTGGTGTTTGTATATCTAGAGTGACACAATTTGATTTCTATTCCTAGTTCACTTAGATTAAACAATGGACAAAATGTTACCTGCCTTATCTATATTTTGCAGGGAAAAATTATGATTAAGATGCAAAAACGTGCTTTGTTTAAATGAAGTTAAAATGAGACATTCACAATTATTAAGATTCGTAATGATAAGGATCCTTCATTTCGTATACTTATAGGATTTAATTCAGAACCTGTAGGAGATACTGCTATCTGTCCACTAAAACTGTTCTCCCATTTTTATGAAGCACACAGCTAGACAACACTTTTCTGCCTCTTTTGCAATTAGATATGGCTCTCTGCCTGAATTTCAAATAATGGAATGAGAGTGGAAGAGATGAGTGCCCTGAGCCTTGCCACAATGAAGCTTCCCATGTTTGGGCTTTCATACTTTTTTCTTCTTGGATGGCTAGATACAGAAAATGACAAGGCTCTTGAGAATGATGTAGCCACAAAGTGAATGAACTCTTGGTGCCTGAATGGGGAAAGTTTGTCAATGACAAATCAGATCTCTGCTCAAGTCCTAGGAAAATGAAATTTTAGGACTATTTGTATTCAAAGCATAGCCATTTATAATTGATCGGGCCCTATTATCCTTGAAATGAGGTCCTACCTATGTGACGGGATGGGAGGCATTACTTTTATACCATTACAGATGTCAGAGAAATTATGATCAGAAGATGATTATATGAAATGTTATCTAAATGATAATTATCTGAGTTTCAAAGTTGAACCATCTATGGTTAACAGTTGATAAAACTCTGCATAAGTAGGCAAATTATGCAAGTATCTTTAAGAAAAAGAAACAGTAAGTTTCTTGTGTATAGTTGCTGTTTTATTATAGTTCTTTGCTAAGAATATTAATATTCTCACTAAATTACCTCTTTCTTCTAACTGGGCTTGATTCTGTCAAAGCTGATGAGGGTTAATATGAATAGATAATAAAGTAAATGATTCCTTGAATGATTATATACTCAGGCTTCTCTTCATTGCCAGTTTTCTAAAAGTAGTCATAGTTTTTCCCATTTGTTTTAAGTAGTTAAAACTGACATAATAGAAAACTTCTCCAAAAGACATAAAAGATGACTTGAATGCAGTATTATATATTAGAGGTAGATGGGAAAACTCCTTGAAAATACCTGAGCAGCATGGAATGATGTCAACATTAACAACAGCTTGGACTATATGAATCATGTCTGTGTTACTGTAAAAATGTGAGCATATGGCAAATTCTCTGTGCTTCTGTCTCTGTCCCTCTGTGTGTCTCTCTGTCTTTCTTGTCTCCTTCTCACATGCATACACTTAATAGCCATTGATGTCACTAGGGCACTTTTCTGCCCAATTTCAGTTTTTTTTTTAAATTTTTATATAAACGGACATTTCCCTAACATCTCTGATTATGGCAAAGATGATTTGTTGTACTGAGTTAAAAAAAAATTCTTTAGGTCTCTTTAACTTCTTGCTTCACATATTGGCCTGCAATGCTTTACACTTACAAAAAAATACTCAATATAATTGTTCTCAGATATAGTCCACACGATGTAGAAATGACAATTTTTCCATCTCCATCACACGTTATTCATTAATTAACTGCAGAGCCACCATTATCAGTCTGCTTGCTGAATATTCTCTCCTACTCCCCACCACCCCCCCGAATTTCCCTGTGACTGAATAAGCCTTTTAGTGCATAGTGAGGACCTTTATTATAATAAAACCATAAAAATTAAATGAACATAGATAGTTACCAACAGAAAAATCGCATACCAAATGGGGCTAAATAATGTTTTTCTTTAGGTAAATATTTACTTTTTCTTTGAATTTAATTTATTACTATTTTACCTGAAAAATTTGGTATAATTTGTAGTTGAAAATAATACATTCTCCCCTAATACCAGGAAGACCACCACATCTTTAATAATATCTTCAATATTATTTTTCAAGGACGGCCCTGAGACACTCCTAAAGTTTTTGTTCATTTACTATCATTTAGAATATCTAAATTCTATTTTCATAAAAGTTGTGCATTTTAACATTCAAATTCATATATTTAAACATTCAAATTACAATTGTTTATTCAACAATGTGGAATTAGATTGGGTTAACAAACATTTTGTCATATCCATCATGGTACAGGCCTGTTCAAAACTACTGAGACATATACAGCAGTACTTTGTGCTCTACAGTAAAGGGGTTTACAAACTCTACACATTTGAGAGAGATTTTAGGAAAGATTCCTGGGAGCACGTGACATCTGTGTCTACAGATAAGTTAAATAAATAGCTGTTTTACCCCCAAATTGTCTCATCTGAAGCTTCCAAAATATTCTGCATGTCTGAAATACCCATGAGATTTAGAGCCAGCAGTTAACACATAAAGGGAACTTTAAAATATAATTCACGTGTCAAGGCAAGATACCTGAATTTTAAAATCTAGATCATCTTTCTGTCTTCTCCTAACATAGTAGAGAATTCTGATTGAGTTCTACCTCTTCAGCTCTAACCAAGTGCAGATTAAGAAACAGTTCTCTAAGGAGCATGTCTCTAAGTGTTATCCAAGAGTTCATTAAGATAGCTTTCATTATTTTGCTCAGCGATTTTTACAGAGCGAGTAGAGAGACTGGATATAAATTTTTCTGCAAGATAAGTGTCAGGAAAAAAATAAGTTAATATCTTCTGGTGAGCAAAGTTTTTTTTCTTTCCACTGAAAATTGAGAGTTATATAATTCATTACATTTCTCTCTCAGTGTATGATACTCGAAAATGTCAGCCTGTGATCAAAAAATAAAGTTTTTTCCTCTCCCTTTACTATATTACTTTTGTCCTTACTTTGTTCTCAAAAAAATTATTTCTTGGTCTTCTCTCATCATGGTTTTATTAGAATCTTCCAGAAATTCATATTTTAGTAAGGATCATAGAAATAAATATAAATAATAACATGCATTTATAGATATAAATGTACATATGTATATAATTGTTTATATTTAGTTAAAAATATATGATCCATTTCCTACTTTTACAAAGCAATTTACATGTTTTCTCCTTACTTTATACATTTTTAAATAAACCTACATCTTTGGTTCAAAGCCTTAACAGTTACTAAAGAAAATTCAGGGGAAGAATAGTGAGACTAAAGTTTGAGTGCAGGAAAAAAAAAAGAATGGAAAAGAGCTTTTAAAAAATTGATTCATCCCTATCCCCACCTAATCCCTAGAAGAAAGGAAACACATCATAGTAGTATTTGAGAATAGCACTGCTCTCTCTTAGTTCTGTGACATTAGAAACTTTGCAACTACACTGTGAGAAGATGCAAACTGCTCAGACTTTTGCCATCTTCCATAAAAGGTTAACTGTATCATTTTAAGAAATGTTAACAAAATAACATCCATTTTGCTTACTTTCTGCTTTTGGGAAAAGGTCAGCTTTCCTAGAAATACTATTTCTTATTTAGCACTCAATTTCTTTCTGTTTAATGATACTATTAAAAACATTTCAATTTAATTAGAAAAAAGGATGATTAGAAATATAATAGAAGCCTAAAATGAAGCAAACACCATCTCTCTCTCTCTCTCTCTGTCTCTATCTCAAACACACACAGACACAAACACATTATTTTGGACATAATATGTTACTTTTCAAATATGAGAACATTACAAAAATTTGCATTGATGTGGGAGTTGGGCAATAAAACATATCATACTGTCAATTCATAATTAATAAGAGGTAGTAAGAATTTTTACATCCCTTTCACGGAGAGATGAGCTACCAAGGCAAAATTTAGAATGTTTGGACTAATATAGGTAATTCAGATTCTGGCTATTTCCATGCTTTACCACGTTGTAGCTAAGTGTACCTAAGAAACATTTCCAAAGGTCAGAAGATGAAGAGTCAAATAAGATTATCTATTCTTATTTATATAATTTATGATACATAGTTATGTGTGCTTGTAAGATTATTTATGTTTAATGGTTATATGGATCCTGGAATTCTCTAAGTCGTGTGCTTCTAAGGTCTTAGAAAGGAATTTTATCCACGTTAGAGACTAATTTTGTGTTTCAATATTTTTGCAGCACATTATTGATAAGAGGAATTCTGTTGATAAATATTTAAAAGTATAGCTAATGTTTTTGAAAGTAATTTTTGTTTTGTTTTCTTATATTCAGAAAATTTTGCTGGAGTTAGGAGAGAGCTTTATGTGTTTTCCTTCATTTTTTAAATGTGGGCCATTCAGAGCTGAACCCCTTAGAGATTTATGAGGATGTCAAAATAGCCCCCTCAGAGTGAAATTCTACTGCTGCTCCTACATTTTACAGAGCATGCTAGTACTGATCCTCTAAACACTGTACATTTAACTCAGAGGTCCTCAGCTGATATGGTGGAGAGGGACAGAGAAAAGAAATACCAGAATCAATTTGGTACCCATTCTTTAAAATCTTTTTCCAGAGCCCCACACATGCTAATTCTGAATTTCCGGGTATATGGATCTATAATGAGGATGAATTAAGATGTGAGAGCTTATTGTCATGGTCTACAGTAAGGACTGACAAATTTTCTATCAAGGCTCACATAGTAAATATTCTAATCTGCAAGGAACCTATGGTCTCTGTTGCAAATCCTCATCTCTGCTAATATTATAGCACAAACACATTAGTAAGCAGCCCTTAAATGAATGAGCAGTGTGACCATGGTTGTTGGAATGATGTCCTATTTATCTTTCCTATCTCCAGCTGGCAGTATCTGATAACTGGTATGGGTTTAATCGAAATGGTGTGGATTGACAAAACCACAATGAGATATTACCTCACACCTGTCAGATGGCTATTATCAAAAAGTCTACAAATAACAAATGTTGTCAGGGATGTGGAGAAAAGGGAACCCTTGCACATTCTTGGTGGGAATGTAAATTGGTGCAGCCATTATTGAAAGTAGTATGGAGATTCCTCAAAAAACTAAAAATAGAACTACCATATGATCCAGCAATTCCACTCCTGGGTATATATATAAAGAAAACAAAAACAGTAATTCAAAAAGGTTCATGAACCCCATGTGTATAGCAGCATTATTTACAATAGCCAAGATATTGAGGCAACCTAAGTGTCCTCAAACCTATAAATTATGCACTCATCTACTTATCATTAATGTTATTTTAAATTTGGCAATGTTCATGTCTGTTCTGTAATGTACTCATTCTGCATTTGAGTCCTCTTCAATACTTAGCAATCTATTTCCAGCTTTTAAAAAAATTCAGTGATAACTTCTACAGTTAATGCATTTATCACATGCCATTTAAAATGTGAATTATATAATGCTGTACATATTAAATAAATATTCATTTAATCAGTTACTAATTTTATACCTATACCAAAAACTATGGCTTTATGGAATTGACTTCAGTGAAACATAGAAAATAAACATGCCCCATTAACAGCCCCATAGTCTTACAACAATACATGGATTAACAACAATGGAAGAGTTACAGTGAAGTATTTTTTGGCAGCTGTATAATAACCAGCTCAGTGATGTGTACCTATTTATTATCTTTAGGACTTCTGCTTCATGGCTGCCATATAGAGGATGGTATCGACCCCATCCTTTACCCAAAATTAACTTGGAGGTTGAGATGAATGCTGTAGCACATGTACCAAGAGCTTATGAAGAGATTTTTTTTTGATTTACAGTGTTTCAAGTGTACAGCAAAATGATTTAGTTATCCATATTATACATATATATTTTTCTAGATACTTTTCCATTATAGTTATCACATGATATTGGATATAGTTATATAGTTCCCTGAGCTATGCAGTAGCTCCTTTTTGGGCATCTATTTTATATATAGTAATAAGTATCTATTCATCCCAAACTCCTAATTTATTCTTCCCCCCTACCTTTCAGTTTTGGTAAGCATAAATTTATTTTCTATGTCTGTGAGTCTGTTTATTTTGTAAATAAGTTCATTTGTATCATTTTTTTCTTTAGAGTCCACATCTAAGTGATATCATGATTTCTTATGCATATATTGAGGTTCTCTGATAGAGTAGGGAAGGCATCCAAGCTAGTGCAAAAAGGAGCAAGTGGCATGTGTGTGCGAGTATGTGTGTGTGTGTGTGTGTGAGAGAGAGAGAGATAGAGGGTGAGGCCAAGGTCAGGTTTGCCTGGTGCACTGGTCAGGTTTGCCTGGTCTGACCTTCCTTGTTGGTGTCAAGGGAGTGCACATCTGGAATTTGTTTCCAGCTTGCCCAGATATGTGGCAAAGGAGGATGGTGGGACTTGAAAGTTGTCAATAGTCAAATATCAAAAATTAAGCGAGACTCTCTTTCAAACTTGATGGTTAAATTTGACCTTGTTTGAGTACATGAGACTTGCAGCTGAGACCAGTAAGGGAGGTTAAAGTTCTATTGCATGCCTTGTGCAAGTGTTGAGTATTCTACACTTTGTGATGTGAAATATGTGCCTTGGTCACTATCATTGATGATTTGAACAATGAAGAGGATATAGAGCATCTTGTTGATGCCTTGTATTATTATTGCTTTAGAATGTGCAGAGTTGGGTTTGACCTTGATATATGTGTGTGTGTGTGTGTTTAGGGCAGATACAGTTAGCCCTAAATTAACATTAACAAGAAATTAACAGAGTGCTTTACCTCAAAGGAGCAACTTAAAGAAGTTTTATAGGTGGACCAGATTGCACACCATTGTCAATGGCCCGAGAGTCTGCAAAAATATGCTGATGGGGTCCGTTGATGGGCAGTGAATCCTCTAGTGCTAAGGTGACTGCCTGAAATCCAGTCAATTTTGCTAACTCTTGGGTCATTGGATTAAATCTATAAAAGTAGGTTGGTAGGGTGAGCAAATAGGGAACAAAGCAGCACAACTCCAAGTACATGCTTGCAAACAGGCAGCAACAGAGCAAAAACACAAGATAGTCAATAGGCAGCAGCTCAAAGTACAAGCATGCCAACCGACAGGAGCCATATGGCCAGCCAAAGCAAGAGAAGAAAGACCACTAGTGGTGGTCATCTTCTAAGACACCCTGCTTGCTGTGCAAACAGCTTTGCAGTTGCCTATTGAGGGTAGGATCAACCCTTTCCCACCCAAAATTGGTTCAGATGCTAAGAAGGATAATACTACACATTCACCAAGAGCGAATGAAGAGATTCATTGCTCATATATTGAGCTTTGTGAGTAGAGGAGGGCAGAAACACAAGTATTGTGAAAAAATGTCTTAGAAAGGAGGAGCGGCTTTATTTTTTATTGTTTTTAGAGGCTGGGACTAGCATAGGGTTACTGCATACAGGCTGGCTTTTCTGTGGTTTGAACTTCCCAACTGGTATCAAGGTAGGGGATAATCCAGGCTTCCTATAGCTCACCCAGATATCATAAAAGAAGAAAAGGAGCATAGTAGGGCTTGAGAGATATCTTGGTCAAACATCAAAAAAGGAGTCAGATTCCATTTAATTCCCTACTCTTTAAAAATGGTTCACACAGCTACATACTGGAAACAGTTCAATATCATTCTAATATATGCATGGAAATAACAACCTTACCAATAACTAACAGTCTTAATTATGGCTGCAAAATCTCTTTTGCCACGTAAGATAGTAATAATCACAAGTGCAATATGTCATCACATTCATAGTCCCAATTTTAATTTAATCATAATATGCATTAAACTATAGGCAACTATAGTTGCAAATGGCACAAAGGCATAGCAGCATGACATTGAATAATTAGCCAATTCAATCAGAAAAATAATCAAGTTTGAAGTTCATATAAGTTGACTAGGAAGTTGTATCAATATTATCAAACATACCAAGGATCTTAATGACTAAGGTGACTTTCTCAGAAGTTTATGTTGTTGTTGTTGTTGTTGTTTGGTAATAATACTAAAAGGTTTGGAGTTGATAATTTCTATGACCGTTTTTAGAGCTTTGTGTCCTTCATTTCAATCCAAGTATCTCCCTATAGGTTATGGCGTTAACTAACTTGACTCCCTTGTATTTGACTCTAACCACCTGTGCAAATTTAAGATTCTGTTCTTTTTTTTCTGAAAGTGTCTGATATATTAAATATTTCAATCTAAAAGAAATATTTTTGAAAATTCTTAGACAATCTTCTCATTGACAGTTGAGATATATGTTTACCTCTCTTAATTCTGGGCCTCTGTGACTGCATAACCAATAGAATATTGCAGAATTGATACTGTTTCAACTTCTGAGTATCTTCCATTTCTGTTATGTAGGTCTGTTAACGCTTGGAGCTATTAGCCACAACCTTAAAAACTGACCCCCATGCATCCCTATGGTGACCTATCCATATTCCTGATAACAGGTTTATGGCTAAAATAAGTGTTTGCTGTTCTTTTAATCCACCATACGTTGGGTTTGTTAGGAAACAATTGATAACTGAAACAGAGTTTGGTACTTACAATAAGTATGCTACCATAACAAAATTCTATAACATTTGCTTCAGGCCATTTGGTTTGTTCCTAATTTTGGGTGATTAAGAATAAAGCTGTGTAGTAGGCAGGATTCTAAAATGCCTTTCCCCACCCCAGTTTTTCCACTCTAATCCCGAGGATTATGCATATGATGATATTTCATGGCCAGGATTATGTAAGATTACATGATAAGAGGAAATTTGCAGATGTAATTAAGGTTACTAATCGGTTGACCTTGAGTTAAGTAAATCAGAGATTATCTGCTTGGGCCAAATATAATCACATGATCCTTTTAAAGCAGAGATATTTTTCCATCTAGTAACAGAAGATAAAGTCAGAGACATTTAAAGAGGAATCTGACACATGTGAAATGGAAAGAACCACGTGCAAAGACCAAAGAGTAGACTCTAGGAGCTGAATGAAGTGCCTGGATAATATCCAGCAAGAAAATTTGGAGGGGTGGTGGTGTGTCTCTGTCCTATAGCTGCACAGAACTGAAATCTATCAACAACCTGAGTGAAATTGATAGTGTAGTCTTTTCCATATACTCCACAAAGTAAAGTAACCTGGCCAAGACCTTGACCTCAACCTTGAGAAATATTGAGAGAACCCAGTCATGCCTACCCATACTTCTGATCTATAAAGCTATAATAATTGGAAGATGTTTAAAACTACTCCATTTTTGGTAATTTGTTGCACAGCGATAGAAAACTAACACAAGCTTCATGTACATTCTTGGGCATGCCTTTTTTGTAAACATATGTCTTCTTTTCTCTTGGGTAAATACCTGGTAGTGGAATTGCCAGGATATTGGGTAGAACTATGTCTTACTTCATTAGACAGTACCTGTGCAAATGTTTCCCAAAGTGATTGTATCATTTTATATTTCCTACATAAATGTGAAAATAAGAGCTGCATTTTTCACCTCCTTGATAAAACTTTAAAATTTGTCTTTTAAGTTTAAGTCATTTTGGCTGTTAAAGCAAAATTATCTTATTCTGACTTTAATTTGAATTTCCCCAATGACTAATTATGTTAAACATATTTGCATGTGTTTATTGGCTATTCATTCTTTTGTAAATATATGTTCAAAATATTTTGCCCATTTTCAGTTGAGTTGTGTGTCTTTATAACCGTTTGGTAGGTATATTTTCATACCCCTTTTATTTCAAATGGCTCCAAATCTACAAGGTCATATTTTTAATCAAAATCATGCTTGGTGCATAAGATGTTATCATTTAACATCTTTAAGTGATCAGTATTATTTCAATTAGTTATTTTCATGTTTCTAATTAAATGTAACCTTTTCAAAATAGAAAATTATTACTGAGATAATATTCTCTGAATCTCATTAAACTCAAATTAGCTTGCAAAAAACTCACAATTTTAAGATCACAGTAATATATCAATAAAGCAATACAGTATAATTTCAATTTTCCTTGTGGTCAGACTCCCTGTTTTCATACAAAGTGTTAAATAATGAGGACTAAGAAATTTTTTGCTTCATTCTTATCCTTCCCACAATAATTCACCTCAAACCATACTAGTTATTCGATTTATGTTCTCCATCCCCCCCAAAAGTTCTAACTTCCAATATGAAAGGGACTAAAGATGATCATTTGAGAAGCACTTAATCGATGTTAACATCCTACATGTCAGGTTCATGGGCATATATTCAGAACTGCTGGGTTACAGATTTAAACTCCGACTATATCTCCTGAAAACATTTCAGTCTGCATTGGATAGTCTATGTTAACTTGCCTTGACCATTTTGGATAGGAGAAGCTAGAGAACTATGCTTCAGACTAATGTACCCTTGCCTAAGATATCCTAAATACCTTGCCCTGCATGCAATTGTTTTCATTGCAGTTGATTTGTAAGATTAATCTATTGTTGTTGTTCTTCGTTTCTTTTTTGTCTTTCTCTCTTTTTCTGCTTTGTTTTAATTGAGCATTTTATATAAATGATTCTTTTTCCTACCCTAAATTGGCATATCAATTATATATTTAAATTAGTGCATTTTGGCTTGTCTAAATCTGTGTTCTAGTGGAGCAGCTAAATCTAATTTGTGTATGTGTATGTGTAATCAGTCCATCTGCTCTGCTATTTGTTTCAAGCATCCACAGCATGTCGCATATTGACTAGCTTCCCTTGTCCCTTTAATGCTTTCATTCCTTCACCTTTTGACCTAGAGTATAGGAATTCTGATTGTGTTTGCTTCTTTATTTGTATGTTTGTTTGCTTGCTTTTTTTTATACTTCACGGTTTGAACTCTAGCCTCCTTTTCTCTGCTTACCAGGAGCCTATCAATTTGGAAATTTCCTGTGCAGTAAATTTACCTCTCTTTCAAATTACCTGTTTGTTTTAGATCTTTGGTGGTAGATATACACCTCTGCTGACATCATCTTAGAATCTAAAGCAGCCATCTCTGAGTTCCCTGATCCCAGGTTCCTGACACAGCGGAGCATGTGTGCACCCCATCCACTTATGGACAAGCACATACAATGACCCTTTTACACAGTTTTACATAACAGTCTTGATGGAACTGATTTTAAAAGAAAGACAATTTTTAACAAAGGTATATTTAGAGTTTCTTCTAGCATCAGAGCATAATGATGGACAAACATAAATGTCTGAAGAAATAGGTTCAGAAGAACAGCATGAAGAAAATTATGGTATATTTTGAAAAAAAAAATTTTCATGAGATGCGAAAGTGCTAGCTATATTTAACCAAAAGAAAGGTAGGGAAAATACCAGTTACAAAAATTCAAGGGATCTATGCATTGCAGTCTTGTCAGAACAGATGTACCTTCCTCTATGTTGGGTGAGATCACAAACATAGGTATTAGGAGAGATATGAAGGAAATTTGAAGAACGTTCCATGCTTAATTTTTCCCAAAGGGGAAGAAGAAACTCCTCTTTTTAAAATCTCAGCTGATGGATGTGCAGTTCATTTTTGCCTGCTTTGACTTCAGTAGATTTGTGGATAACTTATGTAACTTCAGTGAACGGATGGGCAGTTCATATTACTTAGATCAAAGATAGAATACATGAAAGTGGACATTGACCTTGCCTTGAGTAGTTACTCAGCCATACTTTTCTGCCCTTAGAGGTTGCTTATGATGACAAAATGGAAATCCTAGTAACCCTATGGAACTGATTGTTCTGGAAAAACAGACAGTACTATGATTCATCCCAACTCAGGGTGTAAAGTGGAAGACCCTGATTGGTTGCAAGTTAACACATACATATAACCCCAGAAGACATGTATAGAGCCAAAGGGTTTGAATAACTTTTTACTATTCTATCACAAGTATTGAAAAAAGCTCCTAATCCATGTTGAAAAGTGTCTTGGCATGGTGTTACAAACTTTACTTCTCACACAACCCAGCTTCATGGGATCTTTTGCATGTTTCATCCCCAGACATCACTGGAGAAATCAATGACCTGTGAGTAATCAGAGTCAATAGAGATATTTAATGAGAGTTCATGGACCAAAAATAGACAGAGAAGACACAGATGTATAAAGCTGGAGGCTCATTTATTATATATACTCTTTTAGGATTGATAACTTAGCAGACCCGACCCAGCAAATCTGAGTTAGCCCATGAGAGTAAACGTTAACTATCAATGGGCTCTGAAGTCTGGCTCATTTTAGCTAGGCCAGTTTCCAGATTAAGAAGCTTCCATTGCTGTGCAGATATCCTGTGGCAGATTGATGTTAATGACCCCAATTTTTCACTCCTCCCTATATAGATACCCTTTACCAGATAACTTTATAGAATCCTGATTCTCTAACATTGTAGGCAACCATATAACTCTCTTTGCTCAAAGGAATAGTTGTACATGTGATACCCTAAGAAGCTTGGAAGCTTTTTCACATGTCCATTTCCTGTTCTTGATCTTTTCCATCTCTAACAGAAGATGATGTTATGTATAAACTAGGCCACTAGAAGAAGAGAGACACATGGCCCAATTACCTCTTTTTTCCCAGATGACAACCAACCAAGTACCAGACATGTGAATAATATTAAAAATGGCTAGAAAAGTTACCCAGCCAAACCTAGATCAACTGTCTACCTATAGCTTTATGAGAAAAACAAAACCATATCATTTTAAGCTGATTTCTTAGGCAACATTACATGCAGAGTATAATCTGTGTGGGTTACCTCTCAATCACAATGTTGACCACTGTTTGTGCAGGCTGTCTACACCTAATCTAACGGGTGAGACATTGAGAAATGTGGGTATTGTAGTGCTTTGTAGAACTCCTCTGCTTTTAAGGGTTTCCCTAGAAAGTTTCATTTACATCTCACTTCTATGGCATACCCCTCTATTCATAGTCCTCAATTTGACTGCATTTGATTGTGTGTGTGTGTGTGTGTGTGTGTGTGAGTGAGAGAGAGAGAGAATAAATGTAATTAATGAAGCTTATAGAAAATTAGGATAACATAAAAAAATTCTAGGACAATAAACCTTAGATTCACCTATAGTCTCACCACCCAGAGAAAACTTACCATCATTCTGTTGTTTTATATTTCCTTTATTAATGAACAGCTGAAGCTAGATAAATAAATGGAAGGTTTTCTTTTACTAATCTTTGTTTAAAATGTTTATTAATTCAAGAAAGTTGTATTAGTAGCTACCACGTATTAGACATTGTTGTAGATACTCAATTCAAATGAGACTGTATATATGTATAGTTTTATAACACGATTTTGTTTACCATCATTTCATAAACGGTTTTCATTTTTAAACATTTAAAAACATTTTATGCATGTATTATTTTCAAGTTTGCATCATTTATATATGTATGCTTTAATTAACCAAATATTTCTTTGTGGATCATTTATTTATATTTTAATTAATTTGTATTATATATAATATATTTGTGTATATATCAATTTATATAATATATATTTATATATTATATTCAATTTATGTAAATAATGAACAAAAATATACCTCTATAGTAGGCTATTATTTGTCATGATTTTGTAGGTCAGAAGTACCTCGCTTCTTGTGGACCTGACCAGATTGGTCATTGTCATTGTTGAACATCAGGGACATGAGATAATTCAGTGGGTTTACTCAAAACAACCAGGATTGACTCAAAGCTGAAATAAGTGGAAAACATTCAGGGTCAATGTAATAGAATCAAGAAAGGTCTTTGAGTCCAAAGAATTTCAAAGATCCAAGTCTGAACATTAGAACACAAAGGGAGTAAGGTTGGGGTTAAAATGAAGAACGTCTTACTAAAGATTCCATTCAGATACATAGTGCCCTTTTCTATCTCTTTATTGATCAGAATCATGTATCAAGCATGTGTATACTCACCAAGGAAACACCTACCCATATGCTAGAGTTCTCCTTTCTCCCTATGAAATCTCAATAAAATTCAACTAGGATGTTTTTCATTTCTATCTTGGTGAGCATCCAGCTGATTAGAGTTAATCTAAAGTTGTGATGACTGATTATAGCATTAACAATCCAATAGGGACTCCTGGATATATTACTTGAACTAAAAGAGTTAATGTTTATTTATGGAGTTTCCTGGCTAAGGAAAGCAGATACAAGATAAATCAATCCTCAAATACCTACTGGCACTTAAGACTAGTTTTCCTATTTGGATGCAGAATATTTTGATTGAAATTATAGTCAATTCAATCACAAAATATCTGTCAGCTGTTTTATGTGTCTGCTCATTCATGTAACCATTTCCCTGTGGCATTTACAACAAACAAGAGTTCTTGAGCATTTGGGTCCTTATAATCACCGAGAAGATGGCAATTGGATTTTAGTAATTAGTGGTTAACAAAACTATTACAAACAATTTAAGATATACTTTGTTTATTTTTTTGTGTTACAATTTTTCTTTCCTTCTGTACTTTCATTTAAAAGGGATTGAAGGGAAAGCTAATGGCATATTTCTGATAGTTTCCCTCTATTGGCATTACAAATCCTGCTTTCAATCTGACAGTAATCCTCCTTAGCATGAATGATTCAAGGAACTGCTTGGAACTGTAATAAATTGAAGCAAGAATTTAAACTATAACACTAGCCTAAAATCTTTGTTTTTCTAAATGAGTAAGGACATTTTAAAGGATGAAAGTTAATGTGCTGAAGTTTGAGGCAAAACATAAGGGGTAAGGATAGCCCATAACATTTTGAGAAAGGACAGGGTCAGCCATGTGAATTAAGGTAGAGATTTGTGATGAAACATTAAACTTGGCAAGCAAATAGACTACCTGGAATCTATGATGGTCAAAGGCAGCACTACTAGGGACTGATTCAAGACTGAAGGTCTTAGTAACTGAATTATTGAATCTAAATCAATTCTGAAAATACCAACGCGTCATACTGTGAAATTACTTTTCTAAAGTTATTGGAGGCAAGTTTTTCTCTGCTCTGTTAAAATTTAAACATAGCTTTCAGAAAAAGAAAATGAAGAATATATCCCAAGCTTAATCCCTTACCTAAGAAACATCTGGAAATCATAATTCTAGGTGGTTAAGGGCCATGGAAAAAACAAATAATTTACATTATAATCTTACAAAATATTGCAGACTAGTAAAAGACTAATAAACTGTACTTGATTATATTCAGTTGAAAATGTTTGTGAATTAGCCAACAATAAAATTATTAAAATGGAATGAATAGTGGAATATTCAATATTCAAATAATAAGTTAGAGAGTAGAAAAATAAAGTGATTCATAAATGTGTTTCAAGTGTGAAGACACAGAAAGTGAGCTGTCACACTCAAGAGTACCAGCACCCTACATATACAGTGGAAGACAGGGCAAGTGATTAATCTCAAGCACCTTGGACCAGCAAGATGCCACAGCCAGTATAATTTTATTGAAGTTAAATTTGAGACCCTGAGACTAATTTCCAAACTAGGCCTCTTCAATAATCTCAAAATCTCCCTGACATCATGTTTGTTATATTACCGTGATAGGTAATTTTAAATGTCACCATGGTTGGGCTAAGGGATGCCCCAATAGCACGTAAAACATTATTTCTGGGTGTGTGTGTGAGGATGTTTCCAGAAGAGGTGAGGATCTGAATCTATAGACGGAGTAAAGAAGATCACCCTCATCTATGTGGGTGGATATTATCCAATTCATTGAGGGCCTGAATACAAAAGGTAGAGGAAGGGTGAATTCACTTTCTCTTTGAGCAGGGACATCCATCTTCTCCTGCCCATAGGTTTCAGCTCTCCTTGTTCTCAGGCCTTTGGATTTGGATTGGGGCTTACACTATTGACTTGTCTGGTTCTCAGGTCTTCAGAATTAGCCTGGAACTACATAAACAGCTACTTGGGTTCCACTTTGCAGACAGCAGATCATTGAACTTATCCTCCATAATTGTGTGAACCAATCCCTGTGATAAATCTCTCTCTACATGTATATATATAGCCTATTGGTTCCGTTCTCTGGAGGACCCTAATATAATCATTTATAATTTGTGCATACTACAATGCACAGTCATCACTCTAAGTGACAATTTCTTCAGCCCCTGTCTTCTCTTTTAATCATAACCTCATGAATGAAAACTTAACATTATCGGTAGCCCCCACCAAATTCTAAACCCAACCAGTTAGATGACCTTGGGATTTGCCATCATTGAGCAAACATACTGAAATCTTTTACTTGTTTGTAATTACATTTTATTGACCACAAAGCACTCATGTCTTCAATATTTTTGGCCTCACATTTGCTTCACTAAAATTTAAAGCTACCTTTCAAAATGAGTACTACCTCTCTCAGCTCTGTTAGAAACTGAAGAACGATATTTATCACTTGTCTATCTTATGAGTTCAAGAGAAGCCTCCGGTTAACCCTAGGATTCTCACTAATCTCCCTCGATAAACCTTCACACTATTTCTACTGGGAAATTTTTACAGTCATTTTATTGAATTTTGTGAACTGTATATTAAAGATATTAACACATTTTTCATCCCTCATTTGCAAAAATTTTCAAGTTTTGTTGATTTTTTCTGCATAATTTTGCTTGTTTTAAAACTATTAGCATATCATTTAAAATATTTAGGTCATAACATCTGTTTATCTTTTTTTATGAATTTTAAGGCTTAAAATCCTTCCCCAAAGATAAATTTTTTTCTACTTTCTACTAAATATCTGCAACAATACCTCTCACTATGACTTGTGTGCCTCTTTTTACATCATTTAAGGATTTCCCTACATCAAGCAAAGTACTTTAAATACAGTATGCTTAATAAAATTCTTTGGTATTGAATTAAATCAGCTTGCTATTTAAGGTAACTGGAAATGAAGAATAACATGCAACTGTCTTTATCAATAGTATATACAAATTGCTCTTAT
Organism: Mesoplodon mirus; assembly: GCF_964341445.2. Lineage (NCBI taxonomy): Eukaryota > Metazoa > Chordata > Mammalia > Artiodactyla > Ziphiidae > Mesoplodon > Mesoplodon mirus. Next base: position 48,465,811 of record NC_138976.1, read on the forward strand.
ATTAAATTTGGCTCATGCTGGTACTCTTTCAGCATATAGATTAAATATAACACTAAAAATTAAATAAAACAGAATATTAAAGGTACTTTCCAATATATTAAAAGCTTTAATGGTAAGCATAATTGTGTATAAGAATCTTATAATTTCTTACATTTTCTAATAAAAGTTATAAAGTAGAACATCCCCCCAAACAATATAAAGAGAAAAAAGTAGAATGACTTAATGTTAGAAAATTATATAATTCATTGCAAATTAACAAATTACTAAGGACATTACTTTCAACTAGAATCTTTTTACTTATGGATGAATAAATATTTATAAAATATTACTTAAAACATATATAGTAACACAGTGGAAAAATCACTTCATTCTCTTAGTTAAAAATGGCAATACCTACATATTATGAATGTAGAACTAAGAAATAGACCACATTTCCAAAAGTTTAATTACTGGGTTAATAGTGGGCTATAAATCCTAACATTGGCAAACTTGTCTTATTTTTGTATATTTCTCTTTAGAGCACATCCCTGGTTTCCTATACATTCTATTTTTATTTAAATATAAATTTATGAGATTGATAAAAACCATATATTGAAACTGACTGCTCTTATATGATGAAATAATAATATTTGTCACATGGCGTTATATTTATATCTGCACTGAAGAAACGTTAGCTGACTCTCATGAGTAATATTTGGTTATTTTCAGTGAGCAGAAAAAAATTGCCTTATCAATGTGCATACTAAAAAGACTATTTCCGAGCTTTTTCTTTTTTTTTTTTTTTTTTTTTTTTTGCGGTATGCAGGCCTCTCACTGTTGTGGCCTCTCCCGTTGCGGAGCACAGGCTCCGGACGCACAGGCCCAATGACCATGGCTCACGGGCCCAGCCGCTCCACGGCATGTGGGATCTTCCTGGACTGGGGCACGAACCCGTGTCCCCTGCATCGTCAGGCGGACTCCCAACCACTGCGCCACCAGGGAAGCCCCCGGAGCTTTTTCTTCATAGGCTATAAATGTGTCAATAAATTGCAATATAGTAAGTCAGTATGCAATTGAAACCCTTAACTAGCTCAGCACATGAAAAAATGAAATTTAACATACATTATTTTTATTGAATTTTCTCAGGAAATAAGTCTCTGTGAATTCAGGGATCACCATATAAACGATCCACAGAGATAATAATTTTAATAATCTAGAACTCCACGCCTCTGAGGTTATTTTTTCCCACCATTCCTCATCTCATTTTTACCAATATGTCCTAGGCTTTCCCATTACTAACATTCAACTTGACCTTTCTATATTAAATTCCCAACATCGTGTTTTCCAAATATCACTGCATATGTTTCCAGATCACTTTCTCTAATTTCCCAAATCCATCAGTACCTCAAACCTTTATGAACATTGAACCATGGATCCAACCATTTTTCACTGTCTTTCAACCAATCATATCTTCACTTCTCTCCTTCCTCAGCTGAAATTTCATGATTATTATCAACGCTGGCATTCACACTAATGCAAGCCCCTTGTTCCTCAATCACTTAATTTTAGGGTCTTAAAAAATACAACTCATAGTTAATGCAGCTCTCCATTTATATTCTGTCTGCATGAGTGCCACTGAAAGTGTCTGGAATGTAACACTTACACCACAGACTCGCAACATTGCTGACTGGTTTCACTTTAAATTCACAATTTACAAACCACAAGTGGGCCCATTCTATATTTCCCTTGTCTATGTACTTTCCCACTCTCCAGCTAAAATATTATATTCTTTCTCCTATCTCTTTAAGCCTCCCAAATCCACCTACACTCTCCTCCTTCTCAGATGATGGCCTTCCTTATTTTCTCTTCTACAAGTAAAGAAAATGTAATCAGAAGGGAACACCTTCAGATTTCCACTACTACATCCACTTACTACCTTCACCTATGCCTACCTACTACCTTCTCTTTTGTCACTATGGATACTCAGTGCCTTTGGCTAGGGACAATCCCTTATCTTATTCAACAGAATCTATGTCCCCTGACAACTCAAGGATATTGCTATAGCAATTCTCCTCTGTCTCTTTCATGTATTACTTTTTCCTTCTCCAATAAAATATTCCCCAAAGTATTAATAAATAATTCTAACCCATTAAAAAAAGAAAAAAGAAAACCCTATCTTGATCCCTCATCTCTCTAGAGCCACCACCACTTTTCTCAGCAAAACTCCTTAAAAGTTATATTTGTTAACCAGTGTCAAATATTTCTCCTCTTATTCTCTCTTACACTCATTTTAATTAGACTTTTGCTTTTATTGTTCTACTAAAATTGCTCCTGTCAACTTACCAATGACTTCAAATTGCAAAATCCAATGACTTTTTATTAGCCCTCATATAATTTGAACTATAAATAGCATTTGTTAGGGCCAACCACGCTTTTTTTTTTTCTTTTTTTTCTTTTTTTTTTTTTTTTTTTTTTGCGGTACGCGGGCCTCTCACTGTTGTGGCCTCTCCCGTTGCGGAGCACAGGCTCCGGATGCGCAGGCTCAGCGGCCATGGCTCACGGGCCCAGCCGCTCCGCGGCATGTGGGATCTTCCCCGACTGGGACACGAACCCATGTCCCCTGCATCGGCAGGCAGACTCTCAACCACTGCACCACCAGGGAAGCCCTGGGCCAACCACTCTTTTATCCCTTGACCTGCATGCTAAATCTGTGCTTCTAGGTCAAGATGTTGTTCAATTTTCAACTAACTCTCTGGTTTCCTATGTCTCTCTTATTTTTGAATGATGGAATGTCCCAGAAGTCAGTCTTCTGAGCTGTTCTTTTTTTTATTGCTTTGATTATTGAACCCCAAATTTATCCACTTATATCTGTCTAGACTCATAAATCCAATTGTCATCAACATTTTCCTTGCATAATTAATATAAATGTAAACTTAACTAGTTAAAAAATAAACACCAGATATTTTCCTCCAAATCTACTCCTTTCACATGCTCCACCATTATGGTATAAAGTAACATAATTTTTCCAGTTGTTAAGGCCGAAGACCTAGAGTCAACATTGAAATCTCCTTTTTAACATATCTCATATTTGATCCCTCAGTGAATCTTGTTTTTCCTACCTTCAAATTATATCCAGAATGTGGCAGACTAATACCAGGCTGAACCAAGCAATTACCAACTATTGATTGCTTAATTGTCATAGATTATTTACTGGACCCACCTGCTTCTATTTGACTTCTCTATTAATCAAGACTTTAAAATGCAACCAAAGAGATATGATAATTTTTCATCACTTAAATGTAATGATTAAAGAAAATGTCAATTGTATAATTCAGAGTCCAATTAGGAGACAGAAACCACATAGTAGTTTAAACAGAATAATTTAATACAAAGAATATTTAATGTCAGAGTAATAAAGATATAAAAAAATATAAAAAGCAGCCACTATGCCTAGGTCTGAGATAAACCACCCAATGAAGATTGACACCCCTGAAGTACAGACCTTGTTGGACAGGACATGGCTATGGCTCACTGGATAGTGGAGAATTGTTGAGGTTGAAATGTAGGTGAGGGAAGGATGAAATGCCATTATAAACTGAAATTCCTCAAAATTTCCCTTGAAGACAGTGATTAAGTGGGCAGATCTCTGTTGTGATATTTCCTGTCTCATAATGACCAGCTAGTGTTGAAGCAACTGTTCAGCACTGTTTGATGGTGTCAACCTGAGGTTCTTTGTTTAACTCTGTTAATTGAATTGACCATTAATTTCAGTAAATTATTTTATGAATTAACTCATTTGATTAAAAATATAAATTATCAGTGTATTGTTTTGAAGACTCTGTCTAAACCTTGCCTGTTATTTCTATTGGTTTTCATGAGTTTGTGATAGCTTGTTTATTCCTGGAGGAAAAAATCAACAAGCAAATCATGTAACTGGTAAAAATCAAACAGGAGAAAAAAAGCAGTAAATTGATAAAAATAAATATATGTGTATGATTACATGGAATATATATATGCATTTTTATATACATGTGCATATACATTATAAATAAGTGTATATAGAAGATGTACATAAGTATAGAAATTTTTTTTTTTTCTTTTGCGGTATGCGGGCCTCTCACTGCTGTGGCCTCTCCCATTGCGGAGCACAGGCTCCGGACGCACAGGCTCAGCAGCCATGGCTCATGGGCCCAGACGCTCCACAGCATGTGGGATCTTCCTGGACTGGGGCACGAACCCGCATCCCCTGCATCGGCAGGCGGACCCCCAACCACTGCACCACCAGGGAAACCCTAGAATATTTTTATGTAGAAGTCTACTTTTATAATTTGATACTTTAAAAATAGAATTTAAAAAACTGGTAATATAACATCAGAATAACAATTTAGCAAATATTTTCATGTTAACTTTTACATTCAGTTCCTACCAAGGAAAATACTATGTACAAATGCATAATACACAGAAGGAAACAAGGTCACAAAATACGGCATCTGAGTGTAGTAATAGATTCAGACTAGTAAGGCTGTATGATTCATTTTATTTACATGGTTAGAAAAGAAAAGTGTTTCTTGTAAAGCTATTTGCAAAATAACCATTTATAATACACAAGTATCCAATTTTAAATGCCAAATCCATTTTATAAACTGTGAATCTATGCATTTATGAATAAAGATATTACTGAAGTTATCAACCATGAAAATAAGCCCTCCCAAAATAAACAAGTTTGTGTATTTTCAAGGTGATTGTCAGCATGTTATCTAATCCTTGAAACAAAACGTATTCAGAAAAATATATACATATGTATGATACACCTTTATTTATATAGTATATTATATATTAATTCATATTTTAGATAAAGGTTCTGTCAATATGTTATATTTCTATGCATATTTATATAATGTAGATTTAAAACTATACTACATTTTTTAGAGTGGGTAAGATATATAAAATTTTTAATATTGTTATTAGTCTATTGAAATCAAGAGCCTAAAATCTAGTTCAAAAACAGTCATATTTATACAAGATTATTAAATTTAATGAATATATGTGAAAAACAAAAAGTGCTACTCCAAAAATATGCAATAAAGTACATATTAAAATATTTTAAAACAGAATTCTAAAAATATCTAGGAACAAATGATACATTCTAAAGGCTTGAGTATTATAGATTTTTATCACCTCCATATTCCATTGTATATATGGACCACATCTTCTTTATCCATTCATCTGCCAGTGGACATTTAGGTTGCTTCCATGTGTTGGCTATTGTAAATAGTGCTGCAGTGGACATTGGGGTGCAGGTATCTTTTCAAATTATGGTTTGTCCAGATGTATGCCCAGGAGTGGACTTGCTGGATCATATGATAATCCACAGCTAACATCATATTCAACAGTGAAAAGCTGAAAGCATTACCTCAGGATCAGGAACAAGACAAGGATGTCCATTCTCACCACTTTTATTAAACATAGTTTTAGAAGTCCTAGCCGTGGCAATCAGAGGAGAAAAAGAAATACAATATATCCAGATTGGAAAAGAAGAAGTAAAACTGCCAGTGTTTACAGATGATATGATACTATACATAGAAAATCCTAAAGATGCCACCAGAAAACTACTAGAGCACATCAATGAATTCAGTAAACTTTCAGGATAGAAAATTAATCCACAGAAATCTCTTGCATTCTTATACACTAACAATAAAAGATCAGAAAGGGAAATTAAAGAAAGTGTCATTTACTATCACATCAAAAAGTATAAAATACCTAGGAATAAACTTACCTAAGGAGACAAAAGACCCGTACTACAAAAATGTAAGATGCTTTTTTTTTTTTACATCTTTATTGGAGTATAATTGCTTTACAGTGGTGTGTTAGTTTCTGCTTTATAACAAAGTGAATCAGTTATACATATACATGTGTTCCCATATCAAAAAAAAAAAAGTACAAAGACAGTTCAATGGGGGAATTGTTTCTTCAACAAATGGTACTGGAATAGCTGAACAAACACGTGCAAAAAAATAAATCTTGGGCTTCCCTGGTGGCACAGTGGTTGAGAGTCTGCCTGCCAATGCAGGGGACACGGGTTCGTGCCCCAGTCTGGGAGGATCCCACATGCCGTGGAGCGCCTGGACCTGTGGGCCATGGCCACTGAGCCTGCACGTCTGGAGCCTGTGCTCTGCAACGGGAGAGGCCACAGCAGTGAGAGGCCTGCGTACAGCAAAAAAAAAAAAATCTTGACACATACTTGGCAGTGCACACAAACTAACTTCAAATGGATTATGGATCTAAATGTGAGAGTAAAGCCATAAACTTCTGAGAGAAAATATTGGGAAAAAATCTTAGTGACCTTGTGTTTGGCAAAACTTTCCTAAATTTAATGCAAAAAACTTGGAATGTCAATAAATAGAACTTAATAAAAACCATTTATACCTGAAAAAAAGAAATGTAAGTTGCTGATGAAAGAAACGGAAGATGACACAAACAGATGGAAAGATTTATCGTGTTCTTGAATTGGAAGAATCAATATTGTCAAAATGACTACATATACCCAAGGGAATCTACAGATTCATTGCAATTCCTATCAAATTACCAATGGCATTTTTCACAGAACTAGAATAACAAAAAAAAAAATTTAATTTGTTTGGAAACACAAAAGACCCTGAATAGCCAAAGCAATGTTGAGAAAGTAAAACAGAGCTGAAGGAATCAGGCTCCCTGACTACATACTATACTATAAAGCTACAGCAGTCAAAACAGTATGCTACTGGCACAAAGACAGACTCATGGATCAATGGAACAGGTTAGGAAGCCCAGAAATAAGCCCATGCACCTATGACCAATTAATCTACAACAAAGGAGGCAAAAATATACAATGAGGAAAAGACAGTCTCTTCAATAAGTGATACTAAGAAAACTTTTACAGCCACATATAAAAGAATGAACAGCCTCTAACACCATACACAAAGATAAACTGAAAATGGATTAAAGACCTGAATGTAAGACCAGATAATATAAAGCTCTTAGAAGAAAACATAGGCAGAACACTCTTTGACATAAATCACAGCAAGATCTTTTCTGATCCACCTCCTAGAATAATGAAAATAAAAACAAAAATAAACAAATGGGACCTAATTAAACTTAAGAGCTTTTGTACTGAAAAGGAAACCATAAATAAAATGAAAAGACAACCCACAGAATGAAAGAATCTACTTGCAAATGATGCAACCAACAAGGGATAAATCTCCAAAATATACAAACAGGTCATGCAGCTCAATATCAAAAAAATAAACAACCTAGTCAAAAAATGGGCAGAAGATCTAAATAGATATTCCTCCAAATAAGGTATACAGATGGCCAAAAAGCACATGAAAAGATGCTCAACATCACTAATTATTAGAAAAATGAAAATCAAAACTATTGTACAGGGCTTCCCTGGTGGCGCAGTGGTTGAGAGTCCACCTGCCGATGCAGGGGACATGGGTTCGTGCCCAGGTCCGGGAAGATCCCACATGCCGCGGAGCGGCTGGGCCCGTGAGCCATGGCCACTGAGCCTGTGCATCCGGAGCCTGTGCTCCGCAATGGGAGAGGCCACAAGAGTGAGAGGCCTGCGTACCACAAAAAACAAAACAAAACAAAACAAAAAACTATTGTACAATGAGGTATCACTTAACACCACTCAGAAAGGCCATCATCATAAAGTCTGCAAACAATAAATGCTGTAGAGGGTGTGGAGAAAAGGAAACCCTCTTGCACTGTTGGTGGGAATGTAAATTGGTGCAGCCACTATGGCGAACAGTATGGAGGTTCCTTAAAAAAAATAGAGCTACAATAAAACTTATTTTGAATTAAATGTGAAACTCCTAATTGATGTCTGCAGAATTAGGAGAAGTTTGCAAAATCACTCTACCCTTAGAAACATTAGCCCAGAATTTTCTTTAACAAAGAAAAAATTAAGTATCAAAGTAGTTTATCACCTCCTCCTACCCTATCTTTCTGTGAGAAATCCCTTCTCTTTACTAATTTACTGTGATTTAAAAACAAGAACAAACAAAAATATCATTTAAAGGATTGCTTATTGAATCTTCAATTTAACTTGTAGATTAACCATTGCAATTTACCTTGAAAATTAAAAATAGTTCTAAAATTATTTAAAGATAAAATATGATGGAGACAGGCTTTTTGTAGTGTACCAAGCTTCTTAAAAAAAAAAAAGTGTGACATCTCTTATGATAAGGCACAAATTATAAATAACAAATCATAAAGTACTAATGTTAATGACAGAAAAGTGTTTGCTATTATCCTTTTTCATTATTATGCATAAAAGGGCACAAATGATCTTTGACTTTTCAGAATATGCTCCCTAGCTCATTCCAAAAACAGGAAATCTACATATTTTTTTTTCTTTTTGTTGATATTTCTTGAAGAAGAGAACAAGATACAGTAGAAATTAAGGCAGACTATTCTGCTAACTTAAAAATAATTCAAAACTGTAGACATTTTACTCCTATTATGTTTGAGATATTCTTTGAGGGCTGATAATAGATTCAACAATATATGAAATGGTCTTGGAATTTGTGGTATAACAGTCAATGCACACATTTATACATTGAGTTAATCCCTAATGTGAGCAAAGTATATTTACCCAAGTATTTACCTAGACAGAACTACAGTTCCATAAAAATTAAAATAGTTATTATTTATAAATAAATAATAACTATTTTTATAAAAATAAACTATTTTTATAAAAATAGTTATTTATTTATAATTTATAAATAAATTATGTATTTATAATACATAATTTACATGTGTATTAAGTCTTACTATGCTTATTGCCCCCAAACGTACAGTGTTTCAAAGACTTTTTTTTCTTATCTAAAAATATTTTGTGGATTAGCTTTGAAATGAAATTGAAACACATTTTAATTGTCATGATTACCCATTGTACTAATAACAGTTAAATTGATGTATTTTTTCAATTACATGTAATAGAGTAAATATATTTCTCTCTGAAATGGCATATGTTTACTTCCAAGTATAATTTTGAGGAGAAAATGCCCTTAGAATCCAGAGATGAAATTGTTAATATTATTTATTATATCCTTAGGGTCATATATACATAGGGCAGAAGAGAACTAATTATGAGAGACAAAGGCTTTTCCCTCTAAACCTGACCCTATAATGAAGCATCTAATATCTTTCCAAAAGTATCCAGCCCTAGAGATTCTGTATGAACTGTTTTTCTTATAAGATTTGAAGGAATGACTGACTGTTTTAGACAGGGAGGAGAAGAAACTTGGGACTAAATTTTGTGTGCTTTAAAATCCACTTTAGCTGATAAGGTAGCAGAATTCTGATGAGATGCAAAAGTTTTGCTATATATAGGTAGGAAAAAACTGAAGTTGTAATCGGACATGAAATCAGGTACATAATTAAAAGTGAGCAGGGAAAAAATACACTACTTTAAAGAAAAAAACAATTTAGCCTGTAACATGTAGGATAAATCAAGAGAATTAGGATTCCTGCAGTATACAGCCAATTAATCTCAATATATCCAATTAAGATTTTAGCTTCTTATCTTGAAGCAATGAAGTATTGCATACATTTTGATAGAAAAACTAGAATCAAGCCCCAGCATCCAAAATTAAAATACATGAACTACTTTTTATGCCCCAGTTTCTCATCTACAAAATGAGGATAAAAGTATTATCTATTTACATTTTTGTATGCATTTAAATAAAATACCAAATACAGTGTATTGTAATGTAATATAATTTCTTGCACATAAGTTCAATGAATGCTATTATTATGTATAGTTATTACCTTTGTGTAATTAAGCTCTGATGTATTTCTGCAAATGCTGCTAAATAAATGCTTTTTAAATGAGTGTAAATAGATCTCCCCATTGGTATTACTCTCTTTTACATCCTTCCATTAAAATTGGCATATATTAGAATTATTAATTTTTAGAAAGCAATGTAAACAGGGAAATAATAGATTTACAATGCGTGTATTAATGCGTAAAATTTTTTGTTCTCCTAAACCTATGATCTAATTAAAGTTTTCATATTTAGATTTACTAGATGTTTAATTTAATTTGTTGATTTATTTTAAGATTTTCTTTCTCCTGTAACAGTATATATGCCTACATAACATCATGACTCCATGTCACCAAATGATGGTTAACAGCTGAACTTCTCCATCAGGTACAAGTCAGACATAAAAACTAAGGTTAGAACTAAAGATTAATTTCACACAATATCAACCATAACTCCTCAGAGTCTGCCACCTATTTCAAGGTATTTAACCATTTCTGACAATGCCAGGTTTTAATTTTCTATGTAGAAAAATGCAAAAAAAGTATATGTAAGATATCTTTAATAGTGTATACTTGATATGGCACTGAAACCAAAGATGTGTAACCCCAAAGTTGCAACTTAAACAGAAATTAAATTTACAATGAAAATACAAGGCCTAATAATTGCATTTTTAGAACTCTGGCTCAAGTACAACTCAAGAAACATATACTAAAAAATACTGTATGTGTTATTTTAGAAGCTAGAAATAAAGATATGAATAAGATATTTCCTCAGTTCTCAAGAATCTAGTGGAAGAGACTGGCATTTAGATAAATAAAATACATGGTACACATTCTGGACAGAGTAGCACGTAGAAGGAGTTGGTCCATTCTGATCAAAGCTGTCATCACAGAAGAGATGAAGATAAAATGGGGTTTGAATGTATGAAAACGTTGGAGTGGCCATATGATTTACTGTTCAAAGTAATGCTTTTTTAAAAATATAAGAAACACTAAAATAATTACAAGTATTTTAATTTTCAAAGTTTTATTTACATACCAATGAATTGATTCTATTAGGAAAATAATCATTTTCAAAAACTATTTCCAACATAAAAATTGGTTGTAAAATAAAACAAATATTAGTAACTTAGTAATATTAATTTTCTGAATATTAAAAATCATATAAATAGAATGAATATTCTTCATATATAATCATGCATGTGTTTTCAGTTTCTTAGTCATATTTGTTTCTAAAATCATCTCAGAATTGTGTATTGACATTATCAGAAAAAAAAATTACTTTCCTTTCTATATATATATAGTCTTCTAATTTTAGTGTTTCCATAGCCTTATCCACAATGTTTTTCAAAATTTCTTTGTATGGTTAATACATTTAAAATTATTGATAGTTTCAATTAACCTTTTTTTGTGGAACATTATCATTTTGAGAAAATACTTTCTCTCTTTTTCTGTCAGATTTTCAGGTACTGATAGATTCAGAACAAATTCTCCTATATGGAGGAATTCTCAATTCCAATTTTTGTATTGAAGTGTATAAATATTTTAGCCTAAATAATTAAACGATTACTAAGTTTTGCCTCTATGTTGAGCATTTCTCTGTTTTTAAAATCTTTAAATTTTTTTATTGAAGTGTAATTGATTTACAATGTTGTGTTAGGTTCAGGTTTACAGTAAAGCAATTCAGCTATGCAAATATATGTATATATATATATTATTTTTTCAGAAACTTTTCTATTATAGGTTATTACAAGATACTGAGTATAGGTCCTTGTGCTATACATTAGGTCCTTGTTGGTTATCTTTTTTATATATAGCAGTGTGTTTATGTCAATCCCATACTCCTAATTTATCCCTCTCCTCCTTTCCCCTTTGGTAACCATAAGTTTGTTTTCTGTGTCTGTGAGCATTTCTTTTGATGATACATATTTGTTGTAAGTCAAAACTCATCACATAAGTTATATCTATTTATAATTATTTTAGTTGTATACCAAAATTAGATGTTACAAAGTATAGGTTCTCTCAATTTCATTCCATTTCAATACAGAATATAAATTTTCAACTACAAATAGAAACTTCATTAAAACACTCTTCCCAAGTTCAAGTTTAGGTGTTAAAATTAAATGTTTTCTGTATCTGAACTCTCATATTTTACTTGTTTTCAGTTTCCAATTTGCTATTATAGGGATACATTTTAATGATCTCCTATTTGCCAGCTTTGTTTACAATAATGGTAATTTACTAAAAGCTTCTAGGTCTGAAAAAAATTTTTCCATCTATCCATTCAATACTTTGAGAAATTTGCAATTGATTGTGAACAAGATTCACCAAAAATATAGAGAACACAATTACATCAAAAGTTGAATACTCTTTTATGTAATGTTGCTGGATGTAGGAGGGGAAAAAGACAGTTAATTTCAAATTTTACTCTAATTATGACCATGCAATATTTGATTCATTTGTAATAAACTGAAATATATTTGATTTTTATATGAAATTGAAATTTAACTGTGCATCCCGTATATTTTTCATCCACCCGAATCGCAGGACACTTTGATTTATACAGTAATCCTTTAGAGGCTCGGACATTTTTCAAATCCGTTTGAAGACAAATAGAAAAAAGAGATAGTACATATTGCTATGTGATTTGTTTCTTAAAATACTTTTAATATCAGCTTAACCATAGAAATTTTGTACAGCCATCCCACATTTTATTGCACTTCACTTTATTGCACTTCCCAGATACTGTGTTTTTTATAAATTGAAAGTTGTGGCAATGCTGTTTCGAGCAAGTCTTACCAGTGCTATTTCTTTTCAACAGCATTTGCTCACTTCCTGTCTCTCTGTCATGTTTTGGTAATTCTTGCAGTATTTCAAAATTTTTATTATTATTATATGCACTATGGTGATCTGTGATCAGTGATCTTTGATGTTACTATTGTAATTAATTTGGGGTGTCATGAACCACGCCCATGTAAAATAGTGAAGTTAATAAATGTTGTGTGTGTTCTGACTGCTCCACCGATCGGCTGTCCCCCCATCTCTCTCCCTGTCCAGGGCCTCTCATTCCTCGAGACACAACAGTATTGAAATTAGGCCAATTAATAACCCCACAAGTGTCTCTGAGTGCGCAAGTGAAAGGAAGTGTTGCACATTTCTCACTTTAAATCAAAAGCTAGAAATGATTCAGCTTAGTAAGGAAGGCATGTCCAAAGCTGAGAGAGGCCACAAGCTATGCTCTTGCCCCACAGTTAGCCAAGTTGTGAATGCAAATGAAAAGTTCTTGAAGAAAATTTAAAGTACTAATTCAGTGAACACAGGAATGATAAGAAAGCAAAACAGCCTTATGGCTGATGTGGAGAACGTTTCAGTGGTCTGGATAGAAGATTAAACCAAACACAACATTCCCTTAAGCCAAAGCCTAGTCCAGAGCAATTAACTCCCTTCAATTCTGTGAAGGCTGAGAGAGGTGAGGAAGCTGCAGAAGAAATGTTTGAAGCTAGTAGAGGCTGGTTCGTGAGGTTTAAGGGAAGAAGCCGTCTCCAGAACATAAAAGTGCAAGGTGAAGCAGCAAGTGCTGATGTAGAAGCTACAGCAAGTTATCCAGAAGATCTAGCTAAGATAATTAATGAAGGTGGCTACACTAAACAACAGATTTTCAAAGTAGATAAAGCAGCCTTATATTGGAAGAAGATGCCATCTAGGACTTTCATATCTAGAAAGAAGAAGACAATGCCTGGCTTCAAAGCTTCAAAGGACAGGCTGACTCTCGTTAGGGGCTAATGCAGCTGGTGACTTTAAGTTGAAGGCAGTGCTCCCTTACTATCCTAGGGCCCTTAAGAATGATGCTGAATCTACTCTGCCTGTGCTCTATAAGTGGAACAACAAAGCCTGGATGATAGCACATCTGTTTACAACACGGCTTACTAAATATTTTAAGCCCACTGTTGAGACCTACTGTTCAGAAGAAAAGATTCCTTTCAAAAGATGACTGCTCACTGTCAGTGTACCTGGTCACTAAAAAGCTCTGATGGAGATGTACAAAGAAAGTAATGTTGTTTTCATGCCTGCTAACACAACATCCATTCTGCAGTCCATGGATCAAAGAGTAATTCTGACTTTCAAGTCCTATTATTTAAGAAATATATTAGATAAGGCTATGGCTGCCATGGATAATGATTTCACTGATGGATCTGGGTAAAGTCAGTTGAAAATATTCTGGAAAGGATTTATCGTTTTAGATGCCATTAAGAATATCTGCGATTCATGGATGACTTTGAGGGGTCCAAGACTTCAGTGGAGGAAGTAACTGTAGATGTGGTGGAAATAGCAAAAGAACTAGAATCGGAAGTGGAGCCTAAAGACGTGACTGAATTGCTGCAATCTAACGAAAAAAAAATTTAAGGAAGGAGAAGTTGCTCCTTATGAAGGAGCAAAGAGAGTGGTTTCTTGAGATGGAATCTATTCCTGGTGAAGATGCTGTAAAGATTGTTGATACTACGACAAAGGACTTATAATATTACATAAACTTAGTTGATAAAGCAGCAGCAGGGTTTGAGAAGACGGACTCCAATTTGAAAGAAATTCTACCCTGGGTAAAACGCTATCAAACAGCACAGCATGCTACAGAGAAATTGTTTGTGAAAGAAAGAGCTAGCTGCTGTGACAAACTGCATTGTCGTCTTATGTTAAGAAATGGCCACGGCCACCCAGCCTTCAGCCACCACCATCCTGATCAGACAGCAGCCATCAACATAACCCTCTACCAGTAAAAAGCTGATGATGTATTGAAGGCTCAGATGATGGTTAGCATTTTTAAGCAATAAAGTATATTTTAATTAAGGTTTGTGCATTTTTTTAGACATAACACTACTGTACATTTAATAGGCTACAGTATGGTGTAAGCAAGGTTTTCTAGGCACTGGGAAAAAAAATTGTGTAACTCACTTTATTGCGATTTTTAATTTACTGCAGTGTTCTGGAACTGAACCACAATATCTCTGAAGTATGCCTTTATGTAAGGTTCAAATTTCAGCATAAATTAATATATTTTTCTTGATATATAAACATACTCATTTATTTATGTATTATCTATGGCTGTATTCACTCTACAACAGCAGAGCTGAGTGTTGTCACTGAGACCAAATGGTCTTCAAAGCTCTCTCTACAGGAAAAGTCAGCTGACCTTGCTTTTTTAAGTGTGTGTATATGTGAAATTTGACAACTACAGTTTCTATTTCATGTAGTGGAATATTTCTTCTTGTTTTGATTCATTCCTGCTTCTTAATTATGATCTTTATTTACCACAACATTGATTTCTACTAAGTCTTATATGTATATTAGTACTGCAAATTATTTTCTTGAAGAGAAACATTTAACTGAATTTGAACTAGCCATTAAAATAGACATGTCTTTGACTGAAAGGAAAAAATAAACCTGCAAACCCTCCAGTTATATCCATGTTTTGAATTTTAAAAAAATAATGAAATTAACTGATACTCTTTGTGAGTTTCTAATTATGATGACATAAAAGTAGAGTCATTAGATTTTTTGTGAAATTCTGCTTTCAATGGAACTGGAACACAAAATAGGGGCAGAACTTCTTAGTATGCTTATTATGATCAACCATGAAATAAAAAATGAGTATAATCAGTTTAAAACTCATATTTTTTGAAAAGTCCTATCTGAGAGAGTGATATAGTAATGTACCACTGGATGTATATATGTTTGTCATCAGTTCAGCTACTTTGTCAAATAAAAAGAAATCCAGATAAGCTGAGACTTCATACAGAAAGACTAGTGAATAGGATGAACGGTCCTATCTCAGGAACTGCAAGTGTCTAAAAATCAAACTGAAAAATGCTTTTTTCATAGATCAGAAATAAGGGAAATTGAGCAAACAAGAGAGAGTAAGCCGAATGCATAATCAGCATGATTTGACAGGAAATGTGTCTCGCTATGGTAAGTGGGTTCTGGGGATAAGCTCATAAGAGGGTGCTCTCCTTACTTGAGCACTTGCTCAGGCTTGGGGGTGACCTAAAGTTCAGGGACCTGGGGACATGAGAGAAATCTAACTTAACTTTGGTCAATTGTGAATACCTGGTCAATATGAAAATCGATTAATCTCTTTTTAAATAAATGCTAATAGTTCATGAACAGATTTGTGATTTATGCTTTTCATCATGACAAGATACAAGATACTGCACCAGTGGTTGATGATGAATTTTGACAGACGTTTTGAGAAAATTATGTATTCATCATCAATTTTCTTTTTTTTAAGATTATGGATTATTTTAATTTTTAAAAAATATTTATATATAATTCTTTTTTAATTGAAGTATAGTTGATTTAATATATATATTCTTTTTCATATTCTTTTCCCTTATAAGTTATTAAAAATAATGATTATAATTTCCTGTACTATGCAATAGGTCCTTGTTGGTTATCCATTTTATATATAATCGTGTGTATATGTTAATCTGAAACTGCTAATTTCTCCACCCCCCTCAACTTTCCCCTTTGGTAACCATAAGTTTGTTTTCTATGTCTGTGGGTCTATTTCTATTTTGTAAATGAGTTCATTTATATCATTCTTTTTTTTATATTCCACATATAAGTGATATCATAGGACATCTGTCTTTCTCTAGCTTAACTTCATATGATAATCTCTAGGTCCATCCATGTTGCTACAAATGGCATTACTTCATTCTTTTTATGGCTGAGTAATATTCTATTGTATAAATATACCACATCTGTATCCATTCATCTGTCAATGGACATTTAGGTTGCTTCTAGATCATCAATTTTCTTTAGAAATAGATATTAATAAATGTTGGAAAGGAAAAAAATTAAAACCATTCATACATAGTCAGCATAATTAGTTATGTAGAAAGGCTAAAAGAAAGTACTTACACACTATGCATTAAGCTTTTCTTTTTATAAAGAAGTCTCAAAGGTTATCCTTTAGCCAAAGACCAACTCTAGATATTTAGGCTCTAGATCCGTGGTAAAAAAAATGAAGCTATAAGGCAAGTACTTATGTAATTCTAAGTGTCATATATACATATTCACTGTAGAACTCAATATTGCAAAGATATTAATTCTCTCCAATTTGATCTATTGATTCAGGCATTCCCAATCAAAAGCTAGAAGTTATTTTTATAGATATTGACAAGCTAATTCAAAATTATATGAAAAAGCAAAGTACTAACAAGAATAAGCAAGAGGTTCTGAATATAAAGCATAGATATTGACTTCAAGATTATCTTAATGTTACAGTAAAAAAAGACTATGGTATTGGCAAAGGATGAAAATATTAATAAAATAGAATTAAAAGCTCAAAAATAGATCTACACAAATATAGACAACTGATTTTTGACAATGGTTTAAGTTCAGTTCCATGAAGAAAGAATTGTCTTTTCAATAAATTTTTGGGAAAAGCTGGATGTCCATATGAAAAAGATATGAACCTCAACATATGCCTCATAATTTATATGAAATTTGTGTATAAATTTATTTTTGTTTTGAGATATAAATCCAAGGTTTAGCATTCTCTGCAAATGTATATTGTGTGGTCAACCTGGCTTTGAGATTTTAAAACAAGTTTTTGAAGTAAAAACTAGAAGACATAGGATAAAGGGACATATAAATAAAAAATTGAATACACTAATAACAGAATTACCTCTCTTTTAAAGCTGCCCTGTTGAAAAAATAGAGCAATAAGTGTATGGTAATAATGTTAATACATTCCTAAGTAACAGAGAAGCTTTTTCTGTTCCCTTTTTAAGCAGCATGCTTGCATATCAATGAAGAAATTTGGACTTTATATTTGCATTAGTACCAACTATTTCCCTATAAGATCTCTGACATTTTGGCTTTAGTATATTAGTAAGAGAAAAGTTTGAAAAGGAGCAACACTTTAGGTATATTAATTACAGGACTCATTTAGAAAACATTTATATACAAAAACACGTGATTTTTTTTGAAATTTAATGTGTTTATTCTCCACTTAAAAACAATACACAAATGAGCTATGCCATGTATATTTTGGAGTTCAATGACTCGTTAACAATGAACTCAAATTATAATCAGCCAGTAGATGTGAACTGGGAACCTACTATGTGTCAGCAGCTTGCAAAGCATGTATGAGATGAAAAAAACGAATAAACCACTTCTAACATTGTACAGTGAGCTTCACTACAATCTGAAATATGGGTTTACATAGAGGTAAAGGTAACGTGTAGGGTTTTGGGTTTTTTTAACATCTTTTTTGGAGTAAAATTGCTTTACAATGTTCTGTTAGTTTCTGCAGTATAATAAAGTGAATCAGCTATATGTATACATATATCCCCATATTCCCTCCCTCGTGCATCTCCCTGCAACCCTCCCTATCCCACCCCTCTGAGTCTTCACAAAGTACGGAGCTGATCTCCCTGTGCTATGCAGCAGCTTCCAAATAACTATCTATTTTACATTTGGTACTGTATATATGTCCATGCCACTCTCTCACTTTGTCCCAGCTTACCCTTCCCCCTCCCTGTGTCCTCAAGCTCATTCTATATGTCTGTATCTTTATTCCTGTCCTGCCCCTGGGTTCATCAGAACTTTTTTTTTTTTTAGAATCAATATATATGTGTTAGCATATGGTATTGTTTTTCATTTTCTGACTTACTTCAGTCTCTATGACAGACTCAAGGTCCATCCACCTCACTACAAATAACTCAGTATCGTTTCTTTTCAAGGCTGAGTAATATTCCATTGTATATATGTGCCACATCTTCTTTATCCATTCATCTGTTGATGGACACTTAGGCTGCTTCCATTTCCTGGCCTTTGTAAATAGAGCTGCAGTGAACATTGTGGTGCATGACTCTTTTTGAATTATGGTTTTCTCAGGGTATATGCCAAGTAGTGGGATTGCTGGGTCGTATGGTAGTTCTCTTTTTAGTTTTTTAAGGAACCTCCATACTGTTCTCCATAGTGGCTGTATCAATATACATTCCAACCAACACTGCAAGAGGATTCCCTTTTCTCCACACCCACTCCAGCACTTATTGTTTATAGATTTTTTGATGATGGCCATTCTGACTGGTATGAGGGGATACCTCATTGTAGTTTTGATTTGCATTTCTCTAATGATTAATGATGTTGAACATCCTTTCATGTGTTTGTTGGCAATCTGGATATCTTCTTTGGAGAAATGTCTGTTTAGATCTTCTGCCCATCTTTGGATTGGGTTGTCTGTTTTATTGATATTGAGCAGCATGAGCTGCCTGTATATTTTGGAGATTAATCCTTTGTCAGTTGCTTCATTTGCAAATATATTCCCCTATTCTGAGGGTTCTCTTTTTGTCTTGTTTATGGTTTCCTTGGCTGTGCAAAAGTTTTAAGTTTCATTAGGTCCCATTTTTTAATTTTTGTTTTTTATTTCCATTTCTCTAGTAGGTGGATCAAAAAGGATCTTGCTGTGATTTATGTCATAGAGTGTTCTGCCTATGTTTTCCTCTAAGAGTTTGATAGTGTCTGGCCTTACATTTAGGTCTTTAATCCATTTTGAGTCTGTGAAAAATGGTACAGATGAACCAGTTTGCAAGGCAGAAATAGAGATACAGATGTAGAGAACAAATGTATGGACACCAAGGGGGGAAAGCCAGGGGTGGTGGTGGTGGGATGAAATGAGAGATTGGGATTGACCTATATACACTAATATGTATAAAATAGGTTACTAATAAGAACTGTATTAAAAAATAAATTAAATTAAAAAAAATAAATGCACTTTCATGAAAAAAATGGATTGTGCATCCATCATGTACCATCCCTTATGTATTAAAAAATAAATAAAATTAAATTAAAAAAAAATAAATGCACTTTCATGAAAAAAAAATGGATTGTGCACCCATTATGTACCAAGGACTGTGTTAGCTCTTAGGAAAACAAAGATGAAAATATAAGAATCTATAAAGAATGTACAAGGTAGTTGAATTCATGAACTGCCTGTAATTCATTTTGTTGAATTTTCTAAAGCAAAAACATACATCAGACAGCACCCAGATCAAGAAACATTACCCCAAACCCAGAAGCTCCTTCCTATTTCTAATAAATATTTCAGTATCTTCCTATTTAAGCCTCTTGGGAATAGTACTAATGTGGGTTCACTTGTGCACTTTTTTTACACATACGTATGTCTTTCTGTTGATTATATACCTACTCATAGAGTTACTGGTCCATAGGTATGCTTGTGTTCAACGTTCATAGATACTAAGAAATGACAATACCAAGCAGATAACCTAATTTACATTCCTACTAGCAGTGTATTAGTAATTCAGTTCAACACCTTGGCAACACATGGTAACTTCATTTTATTTATTTTCCACTCCATTTTTTGTCAGGTTTATGGAAGTATAATCACCAACAGTAACATCCACTGAGTTTTGACAAATGTATACAGTCATATGATCACCACCATAATCAAGATAAAGATTCTATCCATCACATCAAAACATTCCTTCAAGCCCCTGGAAGTTAATCCCATCTCCCTCTCCCAACAACTTATGACTAATCTATCAATACTTTCTATCCCTATTGTCTACTTTTCCAGAATGTCAGATATAGTAAATCTTAGAGTATACAACCTTTTGAGTAGAGTTTTATCCACATAGCATTGTGCTTCTGGGATTCATCCTGAATATGTCAGTAGTGCATTCCTATATATAATGTGTGCTATTCCACTTTATGGATATACCATGTTATGGTTATCCATTCCCCAATTAATGCAGATTTCAGCTGTTTATACATTTGAGCAATTATAAATTAAGCTCTACAAATATTCATATACAGATTTGTGTGGACATATATTTATATATTTTTTGTTCTCTGGAGTAAATATTTAAGTGCTGGATTGCTGATTCATAAAGCAAGTACATGGTTAACTTTATAAGAAACTGCCAAACTGTTTCCCAAAATAGCTATATTATTATTTTTTTATTTACACCAGTGATAATTGACAGTTGAGTTGCTCTGCATTCTTGCTAAAACATGGTGTTGCTTGTTATTTTAATATTACATATTCTGTTCTATGTGTAGTAGTATCTCATTGTTTTAATTGGATTTCTCTAAAGACAAAAGATGTTGAGCAACATTTAATATGTTTATTTGCATCTATGTACATTCTTTGGTGAAATGTCTCTTCAGATCTTTTGTCCAACTTTTGTTAGTTTATATTTATTGTTCCACTTTAAGAGTTATTTAAATATTCTAGATACAAGTCCATTGTCAGACATGTGATTTACAAATATTGTTACCAGTTTCTGGCTTATCTGTTATCTATTAACAGTGAGTTTCACAAACCAAAGTTTTAAAATTTTAGTAATGCCCAATTTATCTTCACAAAACCTCAGGTCACATATATTTTCTTTCATGTGTTCTTTAAGATGTTTTATAATTTTATATTTTACATTTAGGTCTATGATTCATTTTGAGTTCATTTTTGTGTAAACTGTGAGGTATGTGTCATGGGTCATTATTTTGGCATGTGGAAATCCAATTGTTTCAGTACCATCTGTTGAAAAGACAATTATTTCTTCAGTGCATTGCCTTTGAATCTTTATAAAAAATCAGTTGACATTTGTAGGCGAGTTTATTTCTTGCCTCTCTGTTCTGTTCTGTTGATTGAAGTGTCTCCCCTTTTGTGAATACCATACCTCCTTGATTACTGTAGCTTTAGAGCAAGTCTTGAAATCAGGTACTATAAGCTCTCAGACATTATATTTTCTTTCTCAGTTACCTTGGCTATTCTAGTTGCTTTTCTTTTTCATAACCTTTAAAATCAAATGATTGATATGACACACACACACACACACACACAAACTTGCTGTTATTTTGATTGAGATTGTATTGAATCCATAAATCAAAGAGCAGAGAATTGACATCTTAGTATTTAATCCATGAACACTATTTATATCTTCTTTGACTTTTTATTAATGTTTGTAGTTTTTAACATACAGATACTGCATATTTTTATTTTACAACATGAAATGTTTTGTATAAAGAAATTATATTCATTTCAGAATGCTATTGCAAATGATATATATATATATTTTTAATTTTGAAAGTCCGTGCTTCATAGCTTTTTGTTAACATATGTGGTACTTTTAATTTCTGGTCACAAGTTTGCTCCAGCCTCCCCTTCGTATTTTTCTGGGTCGCTTAAAAGTTTTTTATGGATTGAGTAGATAATATCCTTTTCTTTAAGGCTAGTTTTGCCCATTACTTAAGATGCGACTTTTTTTAATTACCAGGTATTCTTAATTACCAGGTATTCTTAAGTTCTATCCACTCTGGATGGTCAGAACTTGGTCTGCTCTCAGCTCTGGGTAAACTGTTATGTATTATTTTAAACATTTCAGTAATATTTCATTACCTCTTAGGCATTCTTTGCCCAGTTTTGTGATACACATGTAATAAAAATATACATATAATCTCCTTGCCAAACTCTGGTTTTGGTCTGTTTAGAATGGGAATGTTGTGCTGTACGTGGGTGGGGGGCCCACCTTGCACCTTGGTCCAGAAAGTACCTCCAAGCAGACAGCCCACCTTACTTGTTTCCCATTTTAGAATCTGCATTGCCTGCTGTCCAATATCTTAAAATGGATGAATTTTATATTTTCATATAATTTGTCCAATTTTCTAGTTGTTTATAAGTCTGCTACAAGTTCTCTAATAGTTCCTGGAATAAGAATGCCCTCTCTCTCTTCTTAGTAACTATTTTTACAGTATCTTTAAATATACATGCTGAAAATTATGTGTAGTTAAGGATAGTTTTCTTCCTTTCAAATAATTTTATTTCCTTACAGAGTCATCTAGTTATCATTTTTACATATTTTCCCTCCTAAGAAAACCAACATATAATATTACTAACCCACCATAACTTCTATTTTTTTCACATACTCAGTTGTTATTACTTTCTCTGATTATCTTAGCTCTGTATTTGCTTTCTCTAGCCTAAGAATAAGTTCCCTTTTTTGAGTCAGAGACATACAATTTCAAGTAGTTTCTCAATGTTTCTAAGAATCAACATCACTACCTTACTTCTACTGTGATACACATTTCATTTTAGAAAGCATCATATTAGAAATGGAAAATTTGTTCTATGTAGTGTGCCAGTACCAATTGATTGTTCATAACTGTGTTGACCGCCTTATTAAAAAAAGATTTCTGAGGCAGTAGAAACCAAGGGACAGAGTGCCATAATGTTCTGGCAATATCTGTCATAACTGTGCCTGTAAGAGTGCTTTTATATTTGCTAGTCCTATATTAAGTGGTATATACCTTTTGGATATATACCTTTGGACAACTCATACATCTCTTGATATCATACTGTTTCTTAGAACTGAACTTTTCAATATAGTAGCCACTAGCCACATGTGGCTACTTAAGTTTAAATGATTTAACATTAAATAAAATTAAAAATTCAGTTGCTGAGTTTCACAAACCACATTTCAAGTGCTCAATAGCCACATATAACTAGTAGCTACCTTATTGGTCAACACAGATATATACACTATTTCTATTGTGACAAAAAGTTTTATCACCTGGTAAAGCCTTTAAAGAATTCATTTATACATAAGTTTTCTTGATATGTAATTGGCTCCTTAGTTTAAAACACAGTGTTGAAACATAAATTTCTTGAGGGTATATAATGTATGTCTGATTCCCTCTTTACAATGATCTTTATTTTATTCTCCCCTACCAAGTGACAGGATTTTTGATAGACTCCTCTACCTTCGTATATATTGACTAAATATGTGCAAATTCATCAGATGTTTCTGAATAGGAAATTGCTAGCAGTATTTCATGTTAAAATGATGATAATACCCTCATTAGCTTAAATACTGTGTGCTGTGCCATCATCTGCAGAAGAAACTGCCTTTGTGTAGGGGTTTAGTTTTTCAAACAACATGATTGGTAATTTCTTCCATTATATATGAATATCATTCGGACAATGAACTTCATTAAAGAGCTTCAGGCTATAATAAAAACCTATCTGACAAAGAAAGTTTGAAAAGAGCTTTATGAATTAATAATATGGTCAATGAAATAATATGCTACACCACAGAATTGCAATTGGTAAGTTGAACTTTATCTACATATTTTATTTAGAAAAATAATGTTAAATATTTAGATTTTAATGTATTCCTTTTTGATTTGATAAATGTTTCACAGCTACTCCTTATTTTAGCTTCTGGAAAATCTTTTGTTATGAGCCAGAGAATAATATTGTGTATAAGTTCTAATATTTCCCTCTCCTGGTTGCTTCATACTGATAGTATGTGAAAAATTCATTTTTAGCTTACCAAGATTCAATTTAAATAAATTATCTTGAGGATTTTCAATATCGCTGTTTTATACCTAAGAGATAAAAAAAAAAAAAATAGAGAAAGAGAGAAAGAAAAAAAAATCCTATAAGAGTAATACCTGCTTTCCCAGTCAAGGATTCTTTTTCTGATTTGTTTGACTTAATCACTCTGGAGCTTGTAATTTATCAATTCATCTACACTGAAATATTTATTGAGCATTTGCCCTGCCAATTTTCTACTTAGATTTATTGTGTTGTCATAAGGTTAATTTATTTTCTAAATTTTATCAAAATGTATTGATGAAGCAGATACTGTATAATTCTTACTTACCTTCTCAACTTACCCTTTAAATCAACAGAATAATGTGTGTATTGCACTGTAACATATAGAAATGATAGGAGAAATTTTTTACTCTACCTTAAGAAAAAACTAGAAAAATATTGTTTTAATTGGAAAGAATCTGGTCATAAGTGAATTCTGTTTTCAAAATAAGAATACTTTGAGAATTGAGCTTTCAGTCAAGATTTGTGATACAGTTTGGTGCTCCCCACACCCACAGAATGCTGTCTCCTAACAAAGTCAGCCAGGTAGTAAATTACTACAGAAAGGAGTGTGAATTATTTGGGCCTTAAAACACTTCAGAGTGGCCTTTAGTCATTGTTTTGGCCAATTCCCAAACTTTTCCTGATATCTGGAAGTAGCTTATCATTCTTTATTTTTTCCCCTAGAATAGACATTTATTATGCTTGTTTGCTATACACCTAACCTTCTCCTGCTCTGCTTTCTATCACACATAACATTTCTTTCCAGTCTCCAGTGCACTCAGATTGCTGGATAGGCTAATAGAAGGCGTTTGCAACTATAAGAGGGCAAGGGGAGAGAAAAAACCTAAGTCCTCTCTTACCTGTCTCTACTCACTGTGGCATATCAGGCCATAGCCAGTCACTCATACCATGGCCCCAGTCCTCATCATATGGCCTTGCTTTTGTGTTCTAGCAACTTCTGCTGTTCCTCCAGCTCTAAAGATGATAGGCACTTATTGCTGTTGCAAAACTCTGGGTTCCCTTTTAATTCCTTCTATCACATAAAACATCATTTGTATTCAATTTCCTTACAATAAAATAATTTGAATAGTTTCTGCCTTCTTTCCTAAGCCATTCATGATTCAATTTTTCAATACATATATTGAATATATTCAATATATAATTAATTTGAATACAGGAAATGAGATTTTCATTTTTGTCAGCAATTACATAGCATTTATATAACAATATTACCCAAATAAAGTTATTTTCAAAGCATTTAAGTCATATATATATTTTGGATCACTTTATTTCTGTGTAACTAAATATAATATACTCCATGAATATTCATGTTTCATTTGTATAATATACATGTGAGTATATATATTATAGATCAAAAAAGTATGCTTTTTAACTTGAATCATGATTTTTTTTTTTTTTTGTAAATACTACTTCATAATATTTACTTCTCTGTTTTATGTTAACTAGCTTAGAAGTTACACTCTGGATTGACTGCCTAGCTCACGAAAAGGAGAGGTTTTGCAATTATAATATTGCCAAATTTACTAGATTTCCAGTTCTTACACTAGCACTGAGGAAAAGAAGAGAAGAAGCACATCTATTAATAACATCTTTGTTCAACTCCTGGCTAGCCCCAGTGATAGTGCAAAATTAACATGTTTTCTTGTAAAAGTATGGGATTTATTTTCAGACACAATTTAAAATGATTAACACAGAAAGTTTAAATGTTGTTTGTTTAAAACTGGTAAAAGCACTTGAGACGGTTTCATGAAAAGGATACTAAGATATCTTATTGTTAGGTTATTTTATTTTGGATGAGAAACTGGACTAAGAAGAAGGAAGAGTAGTGACAAAAGTCCAGGTTTTCAGGTTGAAAAATAGCAATAGATGTGTTGCAACTGATGGATTTGATGTCTAATTATAAATGTGTAGAACATTATGTGTTATATATTGGTTTAAAGAAATTTCTGAGCAAAATATGTGTTATCTTTCATAAGAAATGTATGCTTAATAGGTATTAAGTAATGTACGTACTTTTGGCCATCAAGGTTTACTGTGGAATGATCTCTTTTTGCTGACCTTATAAAACCTGTGGAATATTAACAGCAAGTGGGAGTGATTTTAGTATGGCTGGAAAAAGATTTTGCATGCTTCTATTTGGGAGAATGTCTTTTTTTTTTCCTCTAAAATTGAGACATATGAATATCTTTTATTTCAGAGGTCTAGTTTATATAATCTAGTCAATTATATCAACACTCTGAAATAGATAAAAACTGGGATATTTTGAGGGCTGTAAGCATAAATTTGTTTATAAAGGATATATAAAGGCATATGTAAGATATATGGAGGAACTTTTAAGATAAAGCCAGTTTCTTTTAAAATAAGTCCTTAAAATATACCATCTCTTGAAATGTACAAACCTCCCTATTTTATTTGATCTAGTACTATGATTTCACTGTTAAGAATTTTTCAGGCAAAGGAATGTCTGTATGCAATGATGCCGCATATATAAGTGCTCTTAGTAACTGTCAAGTAAATTTGGAAAAGGATGCCTAAATATGCCCTGCTTTAGGGATTGGGAGTGAGTTAATAAAACAGTAGTATTTTTCACCAGGGACTGTATGTCAGCAAAACATAATATGTGGTTTTTTTCTAGACTTTCCTAAAGGCAGCCCTGAGACAAGGATTTTTGTGTAAGCAGTCCATTAACAGAAGTAAAGAGAGCAGAGATGCCTATATTTAACCAGAAGCTTCTCATTCTCTTTTGTAGTGGATATCCATAGTTTAGGCCTGTTCTGTATGTTCACTTTCCTTTGGGTTATTAGGACCTGATATTCATCTGGAAAAGTATCCTAAGTTCTCTTCTCAGAACATCCTTTTCTGTTAGATTAGATTTCTACCATAGTTCGTAAAATTAGAGCACTTGAAACAAACCCAAGTAACCTGATTTCTCCAGGCCATGTAATTTCTTCATAGATAGGCAACCAAGAAGAAGAAATAGAGGGGCAGAGAAGCGGTTGATATTTTACCACAAAAAAATTGAACCTAACTGGCACAGCTAGGTTCTCTCTCTTTAGTGAGAGAACAGAAATAGAAAACAAAAGCAAAACAAAAAAAAAAAAAAAAAAAAGAAAGAAAAAAAAAAAACAGCAACAACACAGGGCTTTGATGAAATCATTTGGGCCATAAGTCATGGCAAACCTGATGTTAGCACACAAATATTCTTTCTTTTAAGGTCATATATAACAGATTATGTTGTTTATACTTACTTTAAAGCATTGAAAGATTTTAACTGGTAAAGGTTTCTTAAAATTTTGCATTCTATTTTTCCCCTAAAGCATGGATATTTAATTTAACTAGATATGGTGTAAGTCCATTTTTTTAGTTAGGGTTTACATTTTATAGAGGATCTTCACAAAAATAAGTGCTTTTCTGATTATGTGTCCATTAATTTTCAAAGATAAGTTAAGTAAATAACTTTTATTTTTATACATTGATATTACAGACTACAGTTTATCTTCTGAGTTACAGAGATAAATAAAATTGAAATATTTACTTTGTATTTTATTAGTTTTCTACAGGAACAATGATCACTTAAAAGGATTGTGATTAGATTGAAAGCCCAATATAAGGAATCATTATGAGGTAATTCTTTGCCTAGATAATTAAGCTCTGGCATGTTAAAATGCAATATGTTGACAAAAATTTCACAATTAAAATATATGAAAAATAAAGACAATAGGTTTATATCAAGAGAGATTTGGGCCTGGGTATATGATACAGATTTTCAATATGTATAGTTTAAAAAAAATGTATTTAAAATGTAAATTGAAGTGCAGAATCAAGGAAAAGACATGTTGACTATAAAAGTTTTTCATTAGAAAAATTAAAGTTCTAACAATGAAAATATAATGATCCTTGGGATAATTTATAATCAAAATAATGAGAACCAAAAAATACTCAGACAACATTTTTCTGAAATCAAAAGTGTGTCTATCACTGCTCCTATACACAAAGATGTAAATGCCTGAATATATCCTCAAAATAATAGAATGGAGAGATAAGGTAAAAAGAGGGTATATATAAAATACAGCAAATAGATATTATTCTAATAGTGAGATGCACAAAGTAGAATGGTTCATCTTAGAAATATGGGACTTTGGTGTTCTAATCTAGTGTAGAATCTTCTATTTGCAAGTTAAATACATCTCAAGTCTGCTGAAGGAATAAAATCAGTTTTTGTATACCAAACTGATTTTGATGACTAATGACTCAATAATAAGGAGCTCAAATGATTTCACTGAGGCTCTTTCTCTTTTATTTGATATATCTGGACTGCTTTACTCTGAACTGTTTTATTCTCACTTGTTCCTAACTGAGCAATTTTTTCCCCCCAAATTCAAGGGACATTGTACCAAATGTCCCAACTGTATACAATTCCAGCTAGCATTTACAGTTGGGGGAGTGGGAAGACAAGAATTTTTCTTTCTAGAAATATAGATAAATCCCAGTGAAAAATCAGAAGGTTGTGTTTGGTCCCCCCTGAGTCAGGTACCGTCCCCAGGACCAGTCATTATACCAGACATAGGAAGTAATATAAACAGCAAGGCTGGAGTCAAGATTCCGAGTGGAGTTGGTTAGGGGTAGGTGGACTGACGCTTGATAGAAAAGGCAGAATCAATTGGAAAAGGGAAAGACATTTTTCCCAAGAAAAAGCAAAGTGCTAGAAATAGTATGAGGGGGAGAATGTAGAGCATACAGAAAAAAGAAAGTTCGCTATACTTCTCAAATTGGCCAAGATACTCTTACAGTATGAACTGGTTTAGAACAAAGAAATGAGAACTTGTGAAAATGAATCTTAGAGTTCAACAAGGTGAAACTGTGAAGCCTAACTGTAGCATGCTTTGAAGTCTGCAAACACACAAAAAATATTCTGTGGGAGAAACAAACATTCCAGGGCTGATGTAATTTTCAACCTCCTCAACATCCGTTCTCAAACTCTTTTGGGGAGAAAAAAAAAAAGTGTTTTAAGTTCACCAAATCCTAAAATGCCAGAAACAAATACCTAGAAAGATTAAAAAGAAAACAGAGAACTATTTTATAAAATGTGTTACCATCCTATTTTTAACTGAATTCATTGCTATTTCTAGCGGTAATATTACTTAGAGAAAGAGATGAAATTTGAGTTAAAATTAAGTATTTATAAGTAAATTAACACTTAAAGAAGCTGTAATTTTTAAAAAATTTCATAAATATGGGCATCTTATACATCTAGTGGCTTTTGAAGGATGGAGGTGGAAAGAAAGATCCCTATAATGTGCAGACTGAATGTGATTGGTTTATCAAGGAATTATAAAAGTAAGAAAATTGAAAAATGGAAATTAAGATCAGAGATATCTATTGAGTTTTATTTTGCATTATATGTATTTTTTTTCCTGTGGTAAATGTCATCATATACCCAGAACTGTTGTATGCCAGAGTTTATTTCTATTTTAATTCCCCCCGCCAAATTTTAAGAACTTCTAGAAATCTTCAAAGGCAATCCAAGATATTTATGGTTGAAGGGCATAAAGCTTAGAAGATGAAATATAATTGTTAAAAATCTATTTAATATCACTCCTGCATACTAATCAAACTATAGTATGCTATGCAGACTTGGAAACTTTTTAAGAAATGGCAGGTTTAATTTTAAAAAGTCAGAAATATTTTTCTTTATTAATGATATTATTTACTACCATCTTCACCTCTAGCAAAAGATTGCTTCTGCGACTCACCGCATAATCAATCCTATGTCAAATCCCATGTTTGTCATTTTCTTACCTAAGCCTGAAGGAAATCTGGAACACAATTTTATAAATACGGTACCCTCACCCTCTTTTCAAATAGTAGGAAGAACAGAGATCACACGGAACATTGGGAAATGAATTTGTGATCTGATGGTCAGTGTTCAAAATTTCAGAATCAGGGAAATACACCAAAACCATTCATTTGGTATTTTTAAAATATAATAGATTTTGTCTAAATTTCTTTATCTATTTCTCCATCTCCTACTCAATAGCCCATATATTCAATTCTCTCTTTTGTACTCATAAATCAGCTGAAGTTAGTCTCACAAAATCACCATTGATCTACATGTCAGTAATTGCAACACACTATACTTATTGTAATCAAATTCTCAGGATTTGTGTACAAAACAGCATAATACTCTGTCCTTGAAACTCTCTCATATCTTGACTTCAGGGTCTTCATTCTCTTCTAGCTTCCCTTCTGTGCTTTCCACTTCTAAGTCTCTTTTAACAGCTTATCCTCATGTGCCCACTCCAGTATTCCTATTCCTGAAGACTTTGTCCTAACCCCCTCAGCCTTACACACTCTGTGTATTTTTCTCTGAACTGCCTTATCTATTCTCAACTCTATGCCTTGCTCTCCTGAACTTGAAATTTTGCATTAATTTGTGACTGGATGATTCTACTTACATATATCAATGATACCTCAAATGCTAAATTCCTATAATGGGAAGCTATATCTTCTACCCAAAGCTAACACTTTTCACAGTTTTTTATCTCAGGAAATAAAATTATTATTCAACAGTTTTTTTATCTGAAAACACAAATGAACAAGCAAGCTAGTATTCATCCATGGCTTTCTCATCCCAGTCACTCATGCACACCCAGGTGATTTCAAGGTCCTGATCTCATGAAACTACAGGAAAAAAAAAAAATACTGAGAACAAACAAGGGCCCTGAGTATTCAGGAGAAGATACCTTGTCTTCTATTTCTAAGGCTCCAGGTATATTAAAAATATAAACAACTTGAACAAGGTTTCAAAATATTGTGATTTATTATAAATGCCTATATGTAATAGAGTAACACCATATAATTTACATCTGTGTTACCGATTACACTTGTTATTTTATCTTAATTTTTAGTTCATAATATATCACTTCATCTATAATAGTACAAAACATGGTGCTTAGGAATCCAGTCTCAAGTCAAACTACCTGAGCTCAAAACCTTGTTTCCCTGTCTACTTAGTAGTCTGGGGTAACTACATATTTTACCTCTCTGAGAATGTTTTCTCATCTATATAAAATGGATGTAATCATGATACTTGTCTTATGGTTTATTTCAAAAAGCATACAGATGAATTCTTTAGAAGTTGGAACATTCTGTAAATATTAGTTACATTATTTAATGTGTTGTTATCATTATACTTCGCTGATGGATTTCTTGTGTCATAAATTCAATTATGTAGAAATAGAGCTTTTATCTTTTTAAAAGTTTCAAGCCTGTATTTTGTCCAAAAATAGAGTACTTTAACTCATTATATAATGATAAATTCAATAACATCAGGATTTTCTTAGTCGATTTAAAATTTTCTTAGTCAGTAAACTCAGTCTATTTTGAATTCCTATTACCCAGTTTTTGACTTAAGGAGGTCTCTAAATTCCAGGTGCTTGGGTGACATTGTGGCATTATGGGCACATGGCTAGATAAGATCATGCTCAACTATGACTATCCCTCCACACTGGTATTTGCATTCCTAATTGGTCCTTTAATTTATAGTCTACCATACTCCATTGTATCTGCTTTCACTATGATAATATTTTTCCAATTGTTCAAGTATAGTTGAGTTATAATGTAAGTTACAGGTATATAATATAGTGATTTACAATTTTACAGGTTATATTTCATTTATAGTTATTAGAAGATATTTACTATATTCCCATGTTGTACAGTATATCCTCGTAGCTTACTTTATACCTAATAGTTTGTATCTCTTACTCCCCTACCCCTATATTGCCTCTTCTCTCTCCTCACTAGTAACCACTAATTGGTTTTCTATATCTCTGAGTCTGCTCCTTTGTTGTTATATTCACTAGTTTGTTGTAATTTTTAGATTCCGCATATAAGTGATATCATACAGTATTTGTCTTTCTCTGTCTGATATTTCACTTAGCATAATGCCCTCCAAGTCCATCCATGCTGCTGCATGGCAAAATTTCATTCTTTTTTATGGCTGAGTAGTATTCCACTGTGTGTTTGTGTATGTGTCCACCCGTGTGTGGGTATCATCTTCTTTATCCATTCATATGATTATATTTTCTAATTCTCTTTTATGAATTTACATCCTTGAGTATATAATGTTAGTTCTAACTCCTTTGCCAATCTGGGTCTGCAGGAAAAAATAATAGTGTTGTCTTTGACCCTCTTTGCCTCTGATACCATCAGTGTATCATTCCTTGTTCTGCTGAATGAAAGCTGGACTGGCTCAAACAATAATTATAGTAAGGTTCCATCTCCCATGTATCCACATGACATTGAGGTGTAGGTCTACTGTGGACGCCACTTCTTTGAGAGTCCTATCACTATTCCCAGAGAAGCTAATTCTCAGGGGGAGAGAAAATTCATTCCTCTCTTCTAAAATTCTGATACCATGAAGTCTGTTGTTTCTCTGCTTTTGATTTTTATTTCCCCATTAGCCCAGAAGAATATGCTATTCCTTAGCTAAAAGGAAGGAAATCAGGACAAATGACTTAATTTTTCTCTTTAATAAATTTACTCTATAGTTAAGAAATTATTTTTTAAACTAAGTCTAATATTTGATGCTTTTTTTTTTTTTCTGATTCTTTTTTGGTTACTGACTTTTGGGGCAAAGAAGCCTTCATGCCAAATGGCCCAAAAAAGAAAAAAAAATCACCAGATGAAAGGAATGTAGCTAGAGAAAAATGCATATATTGTTTATTACTTCATATTGCCATCGCATTACACTCTTTGCCACATCAAATAACATTCTGTGTTAATTCTTTCTTAATAAGTTTAGAATTTATTGTTGTTTTAAAGGCCATCATCCTATTACTACAGTTCTCTACATAAAATCCTAGTAAGCTATTTTAGACAACCCTTATTTTAGGGATACATTTAAATTTTTTAGACTGAGATGTAATTGACATATGACATTATATTTTAGGTTACAATACAATGATTTGATACTTGTATAGAGGGTTATATTCTTAATTCAGAGTAAATCTCTCATACTGTAGCTAAAATCTAGTTGGTTTAATTTTAAATTCCATCTCATTCAAATTCTTTTTCAAGGTATCCATTTTTTTTTCTTTTTCACTAGTATTACTCATTTATTAAATGAGTCTTTGAACTCATATTAGAAGAGTCTAGAAATTAGAGGGAATTTTGTTGAAATATTTGTCAACATTAAATTTGCACAACCCACCCCCAATAAACATAACACATTTTTCCTTTTTATCTAGGGCTTGACTCTTTTTTTTATTGTTTTCACACAACAATACATCACAACAGTAATATATTTCCTTCCTTTTCTTTTGTGCTATTTAATACATATAAACTTAAGAGATCTATATTGAGAATTGTATTTTCTTTTTGCAGCTGGGAGAGCATAGAAGAAAAAATATTCTGATCATTGTTAGTCTCCAAAGCATTCAGAGTAAGAGTCATATTTGCTCTCAGCTGTAGTGTTTTGGGAATTCTCCACAAACTGCTTGTCCTTCCTAAGTGCCTCAGTGAGAATTTACTTCAGATTTAATATCTGAATTTATTCTCCCTATATGCCCATGCTTTCTATATGATTAGTGAAGTGCTACTGTGGAGAGGCTCCTGGGATTTCTAAGGGAAAAAGCCTTCAGATAATGTGAAAATAACAAAGGTATTTGTTTGTAAGTTTGAGAAAGACTGTCATGGTCCATTACACCATCCAGAATGTTCAAAGACTTGGGTGTCCTCCCATTTTCCTGCCTTCAGACGTCATCTCCCAGGGTGATAGGAACCTATTTTCCTACTTTCAATTGAATTTTCTCTGAAATAAGTGGTGAGTATTAAGTACAGAAGTCAGTAGTTTCTTGAAGAAATGTAATTGCCATACATGCCTTTTAGGAGTCAGTGGATGATAAATATTAGAAGAGCTGCCAAAAAATAGTAATACTTATTCCCAAAGTTTTACTAGTACTCTCTCAGGGGTACTGAACTGATGATATAAAGTCAGCATTCTCCCCAATATTGGAGTAGTTGGGGCTTCTCCCCGAATAGCAGCTAAGCTTTTTCCCTCAGCGGCTTCACTTTGCCTTTAGTGCTTTCTCTACTCCCAGGACTCTTGCAGAACTGTTTTTAAAGTCAAAATGTTTTATTTCTGAATTGCTAACCCCTGGAGAGCATTGTCACATCAAGAACAAAACTCTTACGTTCATTAAGGAGAAAGGAACTTGTCAGCTGAAACAGTGGACAGAAAAACCTTAGCTTCCTGTGAAGAATAAGTGCATACCCCTAGTTGGTTCTTTGATATTGAACTCATGAATGCCTAAATGCTCAGGGATTAAAGGATGTAATGTAGTCAGATAGTTCCTCCCAAGTCTGGTTTTAATGATGAATCTCAACTCTTAGTTGTCAAATCCATTGTATGCCATTCATGGAACTCCTACATTTCAGTTTCATCCAAGCATAATTAAATACATTCCTTCGTTCTCACGTACCTGAGGTGCAGAAATAGACTGGTTGTAGGGGAGGGAAACTTCTTACCCCAAAATGTCTCTTTGACATGAGGATTATTTTGAGCTGAAAACAATCAAGGTCCTAAAGATTTAGGAAGAAACTTACACCTTCCATCTAATTGCATAAGAAACTTTCAGAATGAGGGTCTATTCCTGGAATGGAGCCGTCACCAGAGATATCCGCAAAGAATATTAGCTAGATGTAGTGGGGGAAGGGGCCTAGAGATCAGAGTCCATTCTGTGTCCCATTGACTCTGCATGGCTCAGCAAAAATTTATTTACCTAAATTTCTTTTTCTATCTCCATGCCAATTGCCTTCCTCCCCTTTGAAGTCCCAAACCACCACCCCCAATATCTTCTTTTGTCTTTAGCTGACAATGGTTTTTAAGGTGAGGGTTTCCACCATTTGGGCAAGTTACGCAGTTTTCCTGGGTCTATCCCACATATACATGTTATTAAAATTTGGTTTGATTTTCTCCTCTTAATGTGTCTCATGTCAATTCAATTCTAGGCAGAATAGAAGGGTAGAAAAAAATTTCTTCCTCACTAACACTAACTTCACTCATTTTCCCTAATCTATAGAATTAACCAGAGTGGAAGTGCTTTTTCTAAATTAGCATCTCTTCTACTTATACATAAATAAGAATATAAAATTCAAGCTTAATATGCATAATTGCAGTTCACTTACAGATTTTATGTTAAATAAATATTGCTTTTATTTTTTAAATGTAATTTAGTTATTTTTATATAACAGGTTCTTATTAGTTATCTATTTTCTACATATTAGTGTATATATGTCAGTTCCAATCTCCTAAATTGAGAGAGAATTGTGAATATATATATATATATATATATATATATATATATATATCAGCTCTGTTTTCTGATTATCTGATAACATTTATTTTTCACTTACATCCCTATTATTTTAACATATTTAATAACAGTTTTTTAAAATGAACTAATCTCTTAAGTTATTAGAAAGTTTTTTAGTTCCAGGAAGAAGGAGTTCTTGCAATATTTTTTCAGAATTTTATCAGCATACAGAAAGCTGTGCTCCATGGTGACTGCTCTTGACCACAGTCGTAGGGCGATCAAAGCAAACTTACCCTGGCTTGCCTCCCTCAGTCAATTTTGTTTCACATTTTAAAGGTAATGGGAGTTCCTAGGCAGTTTGCTCAGTGCAGATAGTGACAAGGGTGGAGAGGGACATGAAAGAGATGACCTGGGAAGAAAATATGAGGTATTTTCTGAACTATGCAGGTTTTTGGAAAACTGAGACTAAATCCAAAGCATAACGATATAATTTGTGAAATAGGCTTGCTGACAACATGGAGTATCAATTATCTGAGGTTTAAAGTCAGTGATACAAATTGGACTGCAGTATATATGGTTTGTAAAGTCGTCGGTTTTTTTTAATGTTTATTTCTTGTGGTAAAAGTCACATAATATAAAATATACTATTTTAACCATATTTAACTGTACACTCAGTGGCACTAAGTACATTCACATTGTTGTGCAACTCATGGTGAGCTGGTGACATCATCCATCTCCCAAATTTTTCACCTTCCTAAACTGAAACTCTGTCCCCTTTAAACACTAAATCCCCATTCCCCCTCCCCACCACCCCCCAACCCCCCCGGCCCCTGGCATCTACCAATGTACTTTTAAACTCTATGAATTTATGAACTCTATGAACTATTCTAGGTTCATGAACTCTATGAACTATTCTAGGTACCTCGTATAAATAGAATCAAACAGTATTTGTCTGCACCTAATGTATATTGGAATGCATCTTTAAGGTTAACTTAATATATGTCCTGCAAACAGACTGTACCTTCTTTTTTTCTTTTCCTGTGCTATACAGCAGGCACTCATCAGCCATCTACTTCGTACATAGTAGTGTACATACGTCAATCCGAATCTCCAATCCATCCCACCCCACCTCCCACCTTGGTGTCCATACGTTTGTTGTCTACATCTGTGTCTCTATATCTGCTTTGCAGATAGGTTCACCTGTACCATTTTTCTAAATTCCACATATATGCACTATAGGATTGATAATGTTTCACAGCAGTTAACTGTACTAACTACAACTTGATAATATTAAATTCTTTAAGAGGAAATTAGGAACCATATGATTAATTAAATAACTGCTTTTAAAGAATAGTTTATTTCAATTTGGCATATTGACTTTAAAATAGGTAGGTCATATTTTAAAACCTACTTTTTAAGAAATAATATATTTTATTTTAAAAAATGTAGTTGAAAACAGTTCAATTATCACAGCTCATTTTAAAGATATAGAAATGCTATCTCAATAGTTAGAGGAAATAACAACAATGCCCATTATTTCTTTTGCAAAATAGTTTCTGTTAGTGCATTTATTTGTTTTAAATAGCATTTTTAAAATTTGATTTCCAAACAGAGATAATTGTAAAGAATAGAAGAGATTTCACAATAGTTCAGGTAATAAGGAAAAAATAAGTGCCATTATTTCTTTTATCAAAAGCCCTCTACATTATTTCTTATTAGTGCAATTTTTAAATTTCACAATGCCTCCCTCATTCACGAAGTCATAATTGACTTAAGATGTCTAGTTAGTGTAAGATCAGGGTTAGTTATAGTTACATGCAAATATGGCAATATTCTATATAATTACTATCAGTACAGTGTATCATTATTTGATTCATAAAACAGATATAAAAAATTCATGAACAAGTCTTTGACATATTATTAGTTTTCTCATTCCCTTTCTGTTCCCTTTCTTCTGCCCATCCCCACCCCATCCTCAGGCAACTACTGATCCACATTTAGTCACCATATATGAGTTTACATTTCCATATAAATAGAATCATAAAATATGTATTTTTTTTACTGGTTTTGATCACTCAGCATAATTATTTTGAGATTAAGCTATGTCTGTACATGTATCATTATTTCTGTTCTTAATGCTGAGTACTATTCCATTATATACATATACCACAGCGTGCTTATCAAGAGCATATTTATCTGTCAATGGACATACAAATTGTTTCCAGTTCTTGCCTATTATAAATAAAACTGCTGTGCACATTTATGTATAAGCCTTTGAATGGACATATGATTACATGCCTTCATTTCCACTAGAAATGGAATGGATTAATAAATGGTAGGGATGTGTTTAATTATGGATTTTGGAGTGGATATACCGATATTTCATTGTGGTTTTAATTTGCATTTATCTAAATGACTAATGATATTAAGCATCTTGCCATGTATGCATTTGCCATCCATATATCTTTACCTATTTTATTAGATTGTTCATTTTGTTACTATATTTTGAGAGTTCTTTATACATCCTTGATACATAAGTACTTTATCATATATATGATTTGCAAATATTTCTCCAATCTGTGGCTTGACTTTTTATTTTCTTACATTTTCTTTCAAAGAGCAGAAGCTACTAACTTTGATGAACTTCAATTTATCAGTTGTGTTTTATGGATTGTGCTTTTGATATCAAATCTAAGAAATATTTGCCTAACTCCAAGCTCACAAAATTGTATCCTATGTTTTCTCACAGACATTTTAAACTTTAAAATTTTATATTTAGGTGTATTGCCCACTTTGAGTCTTTTTGTGTATATAATGTGATGTCTGGATTGAAATTTATTTTTTTTTGCAATATTCTATTGTTCCAGCAGTGTTTGTTGAAAAGACTATTCATTTTTCTACATACATTTTGAAGATTTGTTATTGAATGCGTAAATGCTTAGGATCATTTTGTCTATTTACTGAATTAACCCCTTAAATATTATGAGATAACTTTTATCCCTGGCAATGTTCTTTGATCTGAAATTTACCTTGATATTAATATAGCTACTCAGTTCTCTTGTGACTACAGTTAACATGGCATATTTTCCATATTTTTACATGTGACCTAATTTAGTTTTTCTACTTGAAACGGCTTTCTTGTAGGCAGTATATAGTCAGTTCTTGCTTTTTTATCCAATCTGACAATCTCTGCCTTTTAATTGGGACATTTAGATAATTTACCTTTAACATGGTGTTTGATACGATTAGGATTAATTCTACCAGTTTACTATTTGCTTTCTATCTGTCCTGTAAGTTCTCTGTTCCCATTTTACTTCACTTCTTATTTCTTTTTTGTTGAGTATTCTTATGATTCAAGTTTACCACCTTTGTTGGCTTATTAGCTAATAACTTTAAAAAAATTGTGTGGTTGCTTTCGGGTTTACAGAATACAACTTACCTCAGTTTAACCTTAAGTGATAGTAAACCATTCCACATATAAAAATATTATAACAGTATATTTCCCTTTCTCTCCTCATAACCTTTGTGTTGTTGTGGCCATACACTTTATTTCTACATATATAGTTTTTATTTTTTTGAAATAATTATATGTTAAAGACATTTAAATTATAATAAACACAATTATATATTTACCATGTCTTGTGCTATTTGTTTTCTTGCTCATATCCATACAATCATCTGGTATCATTTTCAACTACGTGAGAACTTTTTCAATATTTCTTTTAATGGTAATGAATTTTTTCAATTTTTTTATACCTGAAATAGTCTTCATTTTGCCTTCATTCAAAAAATAAATTTTTATTGTGTATAGGATACTAAATTGACATATATTTTTTTCTTTAACTATTTTAAAGATGTTGCTCCATTTTCTTTACATTTCTATTTTTTCTAGCAGGAAACCTACTCTCATCTTTATCTTTGTTCTTCTGTACATTCTGTGCCATTTTTTCTCTGGCTGCCTTTAAGATTGTCTCTCTATTACTGGTTTTGAGCAATTTGATTTTGATGTCTTTTCGTGTAGTATCATTCATATGTCTTATGTTTAGACGTTTTCTTCTCTCTCTCATCTATATTTTCTCAAAGAATTCAGTTACTTGTATATTTTGCAACTTAAAATTTTACTACAGTTAACTGGATTTTTCTTTTTTCTATTTCCCTGAGGGGAGGGTCTTCCTTCTGTCGTTGTTTCATTTCTGATTATTTTTCTTGCTAGGTACTTGAGATCCCAAATATTTTCTTCTTCAATGTCTAATCTGCTGTTTCCCATCATTTTATTTGTCATCCCAAACATTGTATTTTTCATCTGTAGAAGTTTGATTAATGTCTTTTTTAATATATAATTTACTATATTAATATAATAATAATTAATATAATATATATAATATATTTAATAATATATATTCTCTACTTAATATGTTTGATCTTTCTTCATTCTAGCAGTTTGAAAACTGGAATACAGTTGTAACATCTGTTCTAATGACATAACAGAACTTGTTTGATATTTGTAAAACCTGTGCTACTACAGAGTTGGTTTCGATGGATAGATCTTTTCTCATTATGGGCCATATTCTTCTCATTCATTATAAATCTGGTAAATGTCTTACTGGATTTCAGACATGGTGAATTTCACCTTGTTGAGTGTTAGATATTTTTTTACCCATAAATATTCTTGAGCTCTGTTCTATAAGGCACTTAAGTTACTTAGAAAAAGTTTGATCTTTCCAAGTCTTGTTTTTAAAATTTGTTAGGTGTGAACGAAGTAATGCCTTTTTTAGGGCTAATAATTTCCCACTATTAAAACAATTAATCAATTAATTCCAATAATCTTTAAAAGTGACCCCTATAATAGAAAAGTAATTTACAGAGTGAACTAATATTCTAGCCAGAACTTTACTTAATTTTACATTGACATACACATCTATGGTGATCAGTTTTATATGTCAACTTGACTGGGCTAAGAAATGCTCAAGTAATTGGTAAACATTCTTTCCGGGTATGTCTGTGCGGGTTTTTCTGGAAGAGTTGAGCATTTGACCAGTAGACTGAGTCTTTACCCACATTAATGAAGGTGGGCATTATCAAATCCCTTAAGGGTCTGAATAGAACAAAAAGGCAGAAGAAATGAGAAGCTGTTCTCTACTTGAGTTTTTCTCTTGCCCTCGGACATCTGCACTCCTCATTCTTAAGTCTTCTGGACTCAGATTGGGACTTTCACCATCAGCTCCCCAGATTCTCAAGCCTTCAACTCAGACTGAGTTATACCACTAGCTTACCTGGTCTTCCAGCTTCCAGACAGGAGATCATGGAACTTCCTGGCCTCCATAATTATGTGAGCCAATTTCTATAATTAATTTATATATATATATATATATGTGTGTGTGTGTGTGTGTGTGTGTGTGTATATGTATATATATATATATATGTGTGTGTGTGTGTGTGTGTGTGTGTGTGTGTATAGGTTCTGTTACCCTGGAGAACCTAGACTAATACAACATCTAGATCATGCTGTGCTTTTGAAGGATTAATAATTCAGGAAAAATCCTTAAGGGTTGAAGTAACTGATCATGATGCTGAGAGATTCAGTGTGATAAAAACTCTAGGGAAGTTATTGACCAGGAAGCTAAAAAGTAAAGAAATTTGGTGTGATGTGAACTAAAAATAAAATATACTGGCAAAAAAAATTGAGCAGGACAACACACATGCAGACACTCAGAAAAATATTTTAGATTTTGAACCTACTGAATCATCTGCCTTTGTTTCAAATATTCATGAATGTTACAAAGGAAAAAGAGATCAAAATACAAGGTATTTTTACAAATCCTATGGAATTCATCTTCAGAGAAAAAAATAATGTGTCACTTTTTGAAGACTGTAGCAGGATTTAACTAAAGGCACACATTCTCAGGAACTCTTTAGTTTGAGAGCTCTCCTCAGAGTGCCAATATTGGCCACTCCTTTTTTTTTTTTTTTTTTTTTTTTTTTGCGGTATGCGGGCCTCTCACCGTTGTGGCCTCTCCCGTTGCGGAGCACAGGCTCCGGACGCACAGGCTCAGCGGCCATGCCTCACGGGCCCAGCCGCTCCGCGGCATGTGGGATCTTCCCAGACCGAGGCACGAACCCGTGTCCCCTGCATCGGCAGGCGGACTCTCAACCACTGCGCCACCAGGGAAGCCCCTTGGCCACTCCTTTATATGACTATTATGTGGCCCCAGATCTACATTATGTGCAAGACTGAAGTTAACTGAAATGACCTAAGGAAATAACAGAAAACTTTAATACAATCCATACTAAAATGATTACGTCTAACATATTGTCCCTGCTGATGGGATAGGGTTTTTAAATAATTATTTTTATATTTATTATTAAAACATTATTTAGATTAAAATAAATTAATTTGTCATCATCATGAATTCTCAAAAGATTGATATTTAAGAAATCATCTTACTGCATATATAAAAGCAAACAACTACTTTAAAAAATAAAAACTAGAAATTCTCTAGAAATAACACTATGTATACCACTTTAAAAAAAAATTTGTTGGGGCTTCCCTGGTGGCGCAGTGGTTGAGAGTCTGCCTGCCGTTGCAGGGGACATGGGTTCGTGCCCCGGTCCAGGAGGATCCCACGTGCCGCGGAGCGGCTGGGCCCGTGAGCCATGGCCGCTGAGCCTGCGCGTCCGGAGCCCGTGCTCCGCAACGGGAGAGGCCACAACAGTGAGAGGCCCACATACCGCAAAAAAACAAACAAACAAACAAACAAAAATTGTTGTTTCTTTAGAGATTTCAATATATATTTTAACTTATTGCAGTGACCTAAAATTCATATTATTCCAACTCCTATATACTATAAAAACCTTTCAAGTATAACTTCTATTTCTTCTCTTTCATATGCTCTACTATTTTTATCATGCATATTCTCTCAAACTCTACAATATAGAGTTACTATTTTTACTTAGGCAATAAATTATCTTTAGAATAATGAAAAGGAATTGGGCTTTTTATCCTTTCTTGTTCTCTTGATTTCTTGATTCAGATTCAATTTCCATTTGTTTCCATATTCCATTTGCCTTAAGAATTCCTTTAACATTTATTTT
This sequence comes from Mesoplodon mirus, assembly GCF_964341445.2. Lineage (NCBI taxonomy): Eukaryota > Metazoa > Chordata > Mammalia > Artiodactyla > Ziphiidae > Mesoplodon > Mesoplodon mirus. Next base: position 48,508,427 of record NC_138976.1, read on the forward strand.
AGTGCAAACCTATTGGCAATGAACTCTTGCAGCATTTAATGTCTGAAATGTCTTCATTTTATTGTTATTTTTGAGGTATATACTCAATGGATATAGAATTCTGGGTTGACTTTTTTCTTTCAGTTCTTTTAAGATTTTACATCATTGGCTCGACTTGTGTATTTGCTGATACATAGGTTATTGTGATGCTTGATTTTGTTTACTTCTTGATGATGTCCCCTTTTGGCTGTGGCTAAATTCAAGATATTTTTTAATCTTTAGTTTTTAGCAGTTTAACTATCATTATTCTTGGTGTGTTTAATTTCCGTATTAATCCTTCATGGGGCCTCTCTGAATTTATTGGATATATAATTTGTTTACTTTCAATAATGTTGAAAATTCTCAGTCATCTCTTCAAATTTTTTTCTGCCCCATTCTGTGTTTTCTCCTTCGGGATTTCAACAAAATGTATTTAAGTCTATTTTATTTTATCACTCACTTCTTAGAATTTCTGGGGTTTTTTGTCTGTTTGCTTTGTTTTGTTTTGCTTTTTTCCTTTGAGTTTCAGTTTCAATAAACTGGATTGACCTATTATAAAATTTACTGATTTTTTTTCTTCTGTTCTGACTAGTTTTTTAATGAATTTGCAGATGTAATTCCTCATCTCTACCATCATATTTTCATCGATTTCTAGCATTTGCTTTGGACCTATTTATTTTTTCAATTTCTGTGAGCATTCCCTGTTTCCCCATGCATGTTGTCTGTTATTTCCATTAGCTCCTGTAACATTTTAATAATTATTATTTTAAAGTATTGGCATGTGAGTCCCAACAGCTGGGTTATCTCCAATTCTGTTGATTTCTTTATCTGTTGACAATATTTGTTTTGACTTGCTTTTAAATGAGTCTCCTAATTTCTAAAGGAATGCAAAGCCTCAGGTATAAAAAATAGTAAGTCACAGATTATCATTTATGCCCAGAGTTTTCATTTTCATCATTATTATTTTTGTTTCATTGTTGTTGTTATTGTTGTCATGCTGCCAGTGTGGGTGAGGGCAAGGGTTGAGTGACTATATTTATTCCTTGACGTGGGTTTGTCTTTGCTGTGGTCATTGTAATATTCAGTGAGCCATCATTAAAATTCGCCCAGCAGTAGGCTGCTGTTATCTTGTACCCATTGTGGGGCCTGAAGCTTTGGAGGGTATACGTCATTACTCTTCTTGCACCCTTAGCTTTTAGCAATCTCTGTACACCTGTGTCACAGAGAGGATCTCTTCACGTTCTTGCTACTCCCCTAGCCATAGAACACCATGGATTATAACCAGGCACAAAATTCATGTTGGAGGCAGAAGGATAGCTCGTGGCACTCAGTGTCAAATTCAGACGGGAAGGCATTCCCAGCACTTCCTAACTCTCATGCCTGTGGGAGCTAACCTATGCTTTTTATCTATATTAGGATTTTGTAAGAAATAATTTCTTGCCCCTCCTCTATCCTCAGTGGTAACAAGCCTCTGCTTTGTAGCACTGCAAGTGCCCTACCCCACACAGAGGGGCAAAAGATTTTACTTTTCTTTCATTAGGAGCCCTGTATCTTTGCCTGAGACCACTGGCTAAGGTTTTTCCAACCTCCACAGAAGTAGTCACCTCTGCATTCATTAGTTCAGGTTCCTTGGCCCCCAAATATTCCAGCCCTCTGATGGTACACAAGTATTTTGCTTCCACACCTCCTCCCAGAAGCAACATTCCTTTGCCTGGACCAAGGCCAGAGGAAGAGAGAATGACATGTTTTCTTGAGTTTCTCTGAAGGCTGGTGTGTCTGCTCCTACCTGTTCCTCTGAACAGTGGACTTTTGCCTGGGTTCATGGTACCAGATACTTTTCTGTCCCTCCCTCAGCAACTTACAATTTTCAGTTCCTAGGAGAGAAGCAAATGTTCATGTAATTGTATATTTTGTGTCTTGATTTTTCTTATTTCAGCAATGATGAGTTGAATTGGATCATTGTTTTCAATTTAAGCCTCTTGCAATTCTGACATTTAGTTATTTTTCTTAAGTCCCAGTTTGGCATTTCAGCACTAAATCAAGTGCAGATAGTTATGTGTTATGTGAATAAAGTGTTTTGATTGAGAATAAAAGTGCCAGTGTATTTAGGATATTAACCTTCTTACCACCATATGCCACTGATTCAAAATGTAAAATCCTGTCTAGACTTAATAAGAAATGGCTCTTCAAACTATTGTCCCCATTCAACAAAACACCATTCTTAAGGCTTATCATCTTGTGCCTAGATTTTTATAATAATTACATCCTCCATCTTCCTAATTTCATGTTCTCTTTCTTAAAAACATTTCCTTAAATATTACTTTGACTGATTGGTCTGTTTTGAACAATGGTGGACTCCATTTTTCTCACATACTCATCAGGGTCAATCCTGCCTTTAGGTTCTTTCTTAGAATTTCTAACCCTTTCAAATACCAGTAAAGCTGAAAGTTTTCCAACAAATCTCTCTTATGTAGCAGCAAGGCCTTATATCATTTCCCCATCCTTTTTGCTCAAGCTCATTTATGAATTCTGATATTAAAACACTCATGCACAATATTTTTTGACCTGAGTATAAAATATTTTAATCTGAAAATAATAATACTAACTTAGAAACACCTTCTTCTAGAGGAACTTAAATGTTTTACATAACTTGTTTTCACCCACAATCTAGCATGAGGAGAGTAACAGCATCATCATCATTATAACCCAATTCTCCTGCTTGTGCTAAAAACAATGGTAAATATTCATTGAGAAATTACTATATGCCAAACGCTATAATTCGTTTGATATACATCACACTGTAGGAAGTGAAAAACTAGGTACTATTATTATTCCTATTTTACAGATAAGAATATTGAGTCTTAGAGATATAAATTATTTGCCCAAATCGTACAGGAAATGTTGGAATTCTGAAATTCTCACCATGCTGGACATATGATGCTAGGAAAATCGATTCTTGCCAAATGTACTTAACAAGCCATCCTAAGTGTTAGAAGGCCTCTCAGGTGCTGGGCTCAACTTCAATACAGCTCTGAAATTGTGCTCAATGTGGAATAAATTTTTCTATATCATATGCTTCACCTTCTAATGCTTTATTTTAAATGACATATTGGGAATTCACATCAACTCAAACATTTCAGCAAATTAAATTTCTTTTTCATGATTCTAAATTTGTATTGAAGATTCAAATGTTAAATAATATCTTTAATTTTAATTAGATTAACAAAAAATAATTCTGATGTTTAGTTACAATAACAAAAGTAGCCATGCATTTTCTCCTCTCTCTCTCACTTTTCCTCTCTTGGCCTCTCTTTCTTTTTTATATTTCTAGGTTCTTTAGAATTCTATAAGTATGGAATATTTTTGGAGCTCAGCAAATGCATCAATCTGAGAATTAATTAAACCAGATACCCAGAGGAACTGCATCACTTAGGATGACATCTTTTGTTATTCCAATTTGGGGTTAAGATAGCTAACTGCAGCTTATTCTTGTATACAGGCACTAGAAGGGGGAAGGGTTCCACTGAGAACCTCTGATATGCAGTCAGGAATCTCAGCCACCTATATCCATGGGAACCCTGGGAGCCTGACAACACACAGATCCATTTGAAGAGAAGCTGTGAAGCTTATAGCTTTGCAAAAGATGCTTAAGGCCCTTCAGTGTTTCTCTATTTTCCCTCAAAAGGGAATTCTTTATTAGAATGTTTCGCTTGAGGAAAACAAATATCAAGATCTTCTTGTAAATATTTTTTTAAGAGCAAACCTTTGTTCCATGTTTAATTTATTTAGCTAATACTGTAGCTAACATTTCATGCCCAACATATGTTTTTTAATCTTCTAAAAGTAAATTATATGATTTATAGAGTACCAGTTGCCTCTTGGGTAGTTTAGAAAAAACTTAAAAAGAAATAACCCCCAGAAGAAGCTTCTTGATCTTGTGATAGTCTGTCATTAAATCAAGTTTCTATAGTATCTCATTAAATACAAATATAAACAGAGGTTAGATGATTTATTTGAAGTACTGAATTATTATTAGAAAAAAAAACTGCTATCAGATAAGGAAGTCTAGGCAACATTATTTGAATTAAATCCTATTCTTTTTTGTTTTATTTTCTTTAACATTTTACATATATGGGCTATATAACAATTCAATGTTGATTTACTAAATGGTGCTTTTGCATACTTTTATTAGTAGAAATAAGAATACAGTAATAATGATAAACAAAATTAGCTAATTTTATAATTTTTTCCTAACAAATCTGATTGATGATGGGGATTGTTTTTAGCTTTCTTTTACTCTACATTGGGAAGTCTTGGATGACCTTATCAGAAATTAGGGCTCTTGAAATTGTAAGTATATGCAAGGGTGTAAAATATCATCACTAAACTCTATAAAATATATTCTATTTCTATGCTGGCTTTGCATTTTTAATCTGGTTAAATATACATAATATAAAATGCACTTCTTTAACCATTTTTAAGTGTACAGTTCTGTAGCATTAAGTATATTCACATTGTTGTGCAACCATCACCACCATCCAGCTCCAAAACCTTTTTTATTCTCCAACTAAAACTCTGTCTCCGTTAAACACTAACTCCTAATTTTCCCCTTCCCCCAGCTCCTGGTAACCACCATTCTACTTTCGTTCTCTTTGAATTTGATTATGCTAAGTGACTCACGTAAGTGAAATGATACAATATTTGTCCTTTTGTGACTGGCTTATTTCACTTAGCATAATGTCATCAAATTCAATCCACATTGTAGCATATGTCAATTTTTTTTCTTTTTAAGGGAGCATAATATTCCATTGTATGCATATACCACATGGCACATTTTCTTTATTTATCTGTCAATAGACACTTGAGTTTCTTCAACCCTTTGACTGTGAACATGAGTGCACAAACATCTGTACAAGTCCCCACTTTAATTTATTTTCGATATGTTTGTAGTTTTAATACAAGGTGAATTGCACAACATTTTAAAAGTGTATTAAAATAAAAACACATTAGTAAAATATTAGAAAGTAGGTTATAGAACAAAGAGGAATTGAAACAAAAGTCAATAATCAGTGTAAGAATTTCAAGAGGAGGAAAGAAAGAATAGCAACATAGAATTAAAAAGTGTTTAAAGCAGTATATAGATAATTTTCATATGTAGTTTTATATCTGTCAATGAGCTGGTATTTCTATTTCTTTATTATTCTAGTTTTCTAAAAGTATATGCAATTTGAAAATTTTATAATGTTGTCAAATAAACTGGAACGTGACTTTTACTTAGATATATTATCCTTGAGAGCAAACTGAGTGTTATTGAGGGCAATTATAACTTAGCATATAATAGCAGAGTCAGCCTACTAAACTTAGAAGAAAAAAATAGAGAGTTATTTTTGAGGCTCAGTTATATCATCCAATTAAATTGTCATTTAAAACTACTTGGTAATGAACAATAAGATAAATAATTAAAACAACAATAAATAACATTTACAATTGTATCAAAATGTGTAGTATAAGGGATAAATCTGAAAAAGATGGGAAACATCTGTACACTAAAAACTACAAAATATTGCTGAGAGAAACTAACATGACTTAAATATATGGAGTTCACCTGTCATGAGACTCAAGATACCTAATATTCCAAAATCCATCTGTAGCGATATCAGTCAAAATCCTAATTGTTTTTTAAAAGATATTAACAAGCTGATCCTAAAATTCACATAGAAATGCAAAGGACCTAGAATCTAGAATGCCAAATCACTTTCAAAAAGATCAAATTTAGTGAACTCACACCACCTGGTTTCAAGACTTATTATAAAGTTATAGCAATCATAGTGTAGTACAGTGTAAAGTTAGAAAACAGACTAAAGGAGCAGAATAGATCAGAAATATATACACAGACACTGATTTTCAACAAAGATTCAAAGGCAATCCATGGCATAAGGATAATATTTTGGACAAATGATGCTGAAACAACTAGATATACATATGCAGATGAATGAGAGGATTACAGAGGGGGAACTAGGAAGCTTTTGAAGTGATGGACGTGTTCATTATCTTGTTCGAATGATTATTTAATGAGTTTATACATATTGCAATTTTCATCTTGTACACTTTTACATACGTGCAGTGTTAATGGTATATGTTAATTATACATAAAGCTATAAAACGTCCTCAAGAAATACATTTAACATACATTTTGCTATACATAAGTGAAAATATATATAAAATACAACAAAATATGTAATTTATAAACTAAAAAACACGTATAAATATAGGCAAGAGATGTTACTAGGATTTATTTTCAGTGCATGCTGGGCTTGTCTTACTATTGAGGGGCATTTGTATGTGTAGTAGCAGTAAAAAAGATGAAGATTTTTGTCTGGTATAGAAGAAAAGGATTTCTATCCAATGGGACAGATAACCTCCAAAGATCATGGCTTCTGGTCCTGTTGGTCACAAGACATATTTATAACTAACCCCCAAATCTTATTTCGACATTGGCTATAAACAGCTAATTCTTAAGCGTTCCTTGGAATGATTTTAACATGTTCCTGGGACCCTCATCATTTAGTGCAGGGGTTCCCAACGCCCCCCACCCCCTGCCACCCCGTACCGGTCTGTGGCCTGTTAGGAACTGGGCCGCACAGCAGGAGGTGAGCGGCAAGTGAATGAACGAAGCTTCATCTGTATTTACAGCCACTCCCCATCACTCGCATTACCGCCTGAGCTCTGCCTCCTGTCAGATCAGCGGCGGCATTAGGTTCTCATAGGAGCTCGAACCCTACTGTGAACTGCGCGTGCGAGGGATCTAGGTTGCGCACTCCTTATGAGAATCTAATGCCTGAAGATCTGAGGTGGAGCTGAGGGGTGATGCTAGCACTGGCGAGCAGCTGCAAATACAATCTCATCAGCAGAGAGATTTGACTGCACAGAGACCATAATAAAGCAGTTGCTTGCAGACTCCTGTCAAAACCCTATCAGTGAGTGGCAAGTGAAAACAAGCTCAGGGCTCCCACTGATTCTGCACCATGATGAGTTGTATAATTATTTCATTATATGTTACAATCTAATAATAATAGAAATAAAATGCACAATAAATGTAATGTGCTTGAATCATCCCGAAATCATCCCCCCCACCCCCGGTCTGTGGAAAAGTTGTCTTCCACAGAACTGGTCCGTGGTGCCAGAAAGGTTGGGAGCTGCTGATTTAGTGCATGTAATACTATTTTTGTTATGTTCCTATTTTATATTTTTATCAGAGTCACAATTTTACCTCTTGGGAAATGATGCTTTAACAAATAAAATAATTAAATAATACCTGAAATTTGATAATAAAATAAATATTTTATTTTTTAATGTTTCAACTGTAAGGTGACTCCTAATATACATTTAAATTCAAATTTTATTAAAGATAGTAAGTGCACAAAGAATTACATTAATAATAAAACATGACTCTTGAAAAGTGTTAAAAGCTGGGCTGGAGCTAGCGTCCCATGCTTTACTCTTTTGGCGTAAAATGTCTAAGGAAGTTTTCTTTGAACGTTATTCGAATCTGTGGCATAGTAGATAGTATCTTATACTTTAGAAAAAAGTACATCATTTAAAAGCACTGCAATAAAAATGGCTAAACATATGGAGTTTATTCATTCAAGCCAGTGTAGTATGGGTGGTTAAGAGTATAAGCTCTGAAATAAGACGTGTCAAATGTATAACACCTACAAATGTCTACAATTTATTCAATTCTGTATTTAAATTTGTATAATTTATAATGGTATATACCAGATAAATAATGAAAATTAAATAAAAATGAATTGCTCTTTCTAGTAAATAGGGGTAATTAGATAATTTAAAAACTATCCCAAGTAAAATAAGTACAAACAAAACACTGGATTTTGTATAAATATAAAATAGATATTTATATTTTATATATACTACATATATGTGTATATATATATGTGTGTAATGTATATATGTGTGTACTATTTATATATAAGTGTATATACATATATGTGATATATGTATATACATATGCATGTATCATAATGTTTGTGTATCTATAACACCATTATGAAGCTGGTATCAAATTAAAGCATCCCTAGGACCCCAATACAAAGTCACAGAAACCCTTGGAGGTAAGCAACCCCCCTGCAATCTTTTGAGGAGATCTTGGGCTTCTGCTTTCTTGATTGCTTGGAGAACTGAGAACAGGATATTTGTAAGGTTTTTCCCCAAATGAACTGTTTAATACTGATGGGGTTAAGAGAACCTAGCAAATCTCCTAGTGGTTTCAAGGGACTCAAACATAAATTATAGAAATATGGCAGTTTAAGACTAACTGATTTCCTCACAAACCATTTGCTAAATAAGGGTCTGCAAGGGAGCTGGAAACCTAGGCCAAATGTAGAGAAAAGGCAGAATGAAATCTCCTGCAGTCTCCTGAGGTTCAGATAAGAAAACACCAGCCAGAAGGAGGAGACCTGCTTCAAGCACATAGCCGGTTTTTCACTCTACAAATTTGTCAGATTTTCAGACTGAGGGGTGAGGTGTCTGGAGAGTTGGACTGAATATTTGAAGGGCAAAATTACATTTCTCACAGCTTTTAGGGCTGAAGAGAGATAAACCTGTAAACTTTTAATTAAAACCCGGGAAAAATCACAAACTAGAAAAAGGTGTGAGTCGGAAGTTCATTAGTCTCCCTAAAACAGCAAGCAAACACAACAAAACTCAATGCCTAACTATTTTGAGATTATTAATTTCTCACTATCTCCAGGCCTCCTTGGCAGTTGATCAGGGGTCTTCAATGTACAAACTTCACCATACAACCTAACATGTCTAAACATAGAGGCAAGAAACTATTGCTGGTAAGTAAGAGGAAACATAAACAATGGAAGCAGACTCAAAAGTAGTAACTCAGAGGTTATATTTAGCAGACAAAGACTTTAAAATAACTATACTCAATATGTTCAATCAAACTATATAAAAATGGACAAACTGAATATACTGATCAGTTCAAAGGAAAATTTAATTGTATAAAAATAGTCAAATAGATAATCTTGAAAAAGAGGTAAAGAACTGTGTCTGACCAGGATGAATGAACTATTAGGTTATTCATCCTGGGATATTAGGTTTGACCTCCTTGTCTAAACAGCTAGAAAATTGGAGAGAAAATATATTTTCAAATATTGGACAGCTAGAAGGCCAGGGGTCTCCTAACTTCTCCCTAGAGACGTTTTCCAGATTTCAACACAGGAGAGAGAAACCAAACAGAGCAAGGCAATTTCATTGAATTGAAGAAATAGAGTTTGGAGTTTGGAAAGGCTAAGTTAGCTGGATTTTCAGGAAAGAGTACTAAAGAAGAAAGAGGTATACAGACAACAAGGCCAGAAATCTATAGGTTCCCCTTGAGAATTTTACTGAATTCTAAGGTATAATGCCTAGGGAGAAACATCGTATAGTTCCACGAAGTACTACTGGGAACCTGTAAACTGAACAGTTTGGGAGTTGTCCCCAGGGCTGAAAAACTTTTGAGTACTAGTCAACAGTAAAAATAGGCTAGAACTAAGAACTACAAAATCCAAGAATATTTATTACCTAGGGTAATTTTGCACATGCTTAATGAACTTCAGATAATGAAATGTGTGGAGAAATTTTAAAAGATATTTTAAAACAAAGTCCAGTTAAGCTCCCCATTAGAATATGTGGACCATATAAACATGAACTTTGTCTTATTTCTTTGCTGAGTCACCAATAACTTCAGTATTGCTCTGTCCATAGTAATCACTGAGAAATGGTTTGTTACATGAAGGACAAATAACTGTGCTGTTATTTTATATAATATATGTATTCAGTTCTGTCCAGTAATGTTATGGACTGTCTTTCCTAGTCTCCATTATCAAATTCCTTAAGGGATTTTCAACTTTCTAAAATAACCATCTCACAAAAATTAAGTGACTTACCCGGGTCACACAGATATTAATTAAAAACCAGGGTTCAAATTCATGTCTCCTGAAACTTTACCTAGAAATGTTTTACTACATTACACTTCCATACTGGATTACAATATGCGTACATTTATCAGTAAGCACAATCTGAACCATTGGTTCACCTAATAAACACACCCAAATCAAAATGGTACTTTTCAGCATATCAATGTGGTAATTCAGGAACCCATGAAAAGCCTCTTCAAAATTACGCATACAACTGCATGTGATGATGATTGTCTAAAACTCTTGCATTTTTCCATATATCCTATAGAAGTAAACATGTGATTTTCTTCTCAACTTGCCTGTATAAATTGTGTGTGTGTTCCATTACTGAGTTAGCAAAACTTGGTTACGTTTTACATGATAGGCACTTTTACTTTTTTACATAACAAGGAAGTTATTGTTGACAATTTCCTCTATTAAGACATCAACTGATTTTTTCTACTTGTTATTCATTAGGAAAACACATATGATATACTTAATTTTAAAACTTAAAAAATATGTAAATTTTGTTCAGCACATTATGACAAATATTATAGTCTGGTCTACCTTGATAAATGGAATTTTCATTTTTGCTAGCTAAATTAATTAAAATATTAAAAATCTATATACCATTTTTAAGTAAAAAAATTAAAATATTAAAAAATCTATATACCATTTGTAAGTAAAATTTGATTTGCTGAATTTAAACAAATTATATAATCAATGTTGAGAACCACCATACATATTGCTACCAAAATGACTTTAAGAAACACACACACACCAATAAACTATGAGAAAAGGTTGAACACAGTTGACATAACAGCTATGTCTGACTAGTGTGGGGTGCTCCGTGTCCAAAGTGGTCATTTTAGTCAGTCATGTTCTCTTTCCACAATGATATCTTCTCCAGTTTACTGTCCAAATATCCTTCAAGATAGTCTTTTCCCTCTGCTCTTTCTTTTTCCTTTTTTAAATTATTGTCTACATTTAAGATTGCTATATTGTTCACCTGGCTTATTGCAATAAGCACCATTATCTTTTTTGCCTTTAATGTTTGATATAATAATTTATTATCTACACAACTACTAGAGTTAACTTCTTAAAATTTATGTTGTTGCACTGTACACATTTTTCAACCATCTTCCATCTCCTATAGATAGGAAGTCCAGACTTCTGGGTCAGGAAAATCAGGTGCATCAAATGTTATTTTTGCCTATTGTCCTACTGTATTCTCCATCGATTACACTTACTCTACCCTTCCTCTACAGTTTTCCTGGATTTCTTAGAATAGTTTATTTTATCCCTCAAGGTGTAGTTTTTAGCTAAGCATGAAAACTAGTGACCTGAGGTGCTTGTCTGTATTTCTCTTTTCTCCAGTACACTGAGAGTCATTCAAGATTAACAAGATGTGTTGTTTATTTATGCCCCAAAATACACTTAATGAACAGTCTACAGTGAGCACTCAGTGAAAGTTTTTTTGATAAAATAATTAATATAAGAATATATATGTTAAAAAAAAGTTGAGTATATGTGCATAACATACATGATGTAAACTTTTTACATACTTTTTAAAATAAAAAAGCAAATAGAGCAAACATTAAGCTGAATAGAATTACCAAAGTAAATCCTTTTATTTTCATCAATTTTTTAAAATAGATCTTTATTGGAGTATAATTACTTCACAATATTGTGTTAGTTTCTGTTGCACAACAAAGCAAATCAGCCATATGTATATACATGTCCCCGTATCCCCTCCCTCTTGAGGCTCCCTCCCATCCTCCCTATCCCACCCCTCTAGGTCATTGCAAAGCACTGAGCCGATATCCCTGTGCTATGCTGCTGCTTCCCAACAGCCAACAATTTTATATTCGGTAGGGTGTATAATGTCGATGCTACTCTCACTTCACCCCAGCTTTGCCCTCTCACCCCATGTCCTCAAGTCCATTCTCTATGTCTGCCTTTATTCCTGCCCTGCAACTAGGTTCATCAGTACCATTTTTTTTTTTTAGATTCCATATATATACGTTAGCATATGATATTTGTTTTTCTCTTTCTGACTTACTTCACTCTATATGACAGACTCTAGGTCCATCCAACCCACTACAAATAACTCAATTTTATTTCTTTTTATGGCGGGGTAATATTCCATTGTATATATGTGCCACATCTTTTTTATCCATTCATCTGTCAGTGGACATTTAGGTTGGTTCCATGTCCTGGCTCTTGTAAATAGTGCTGCAATGAACAATGTGGTACATGTCTCTTTTTGAATTATGGTTTTCTCAGGGTATATAAAACTCTTAGGGGAAAACATAGGAAAAACACTCTTTGACATAAACCACAGCAAGATCTTTTTTGACTTACCTCCTACAGTAATGGAAATAAAAACAAAAATAAACAAATGGGACTTAATGAAACTTAAAAGCTGTTGCACAGCAAAGGAAACCATAAAGAAGACAAAAAGACAACCCTCAGAATGGGAGAAAATATTTGCAAAGGAAGCAACAGGCAAAGTATTAATTTCCAAAATATAAAAACAGCTCATGGAGCTCAATATCAAAAAAACGAACAATCCAGTTAAAAATGGGCAGAAGACCTAAATAGACATTTCACCAAGGAAGACCTACAGATGGCCAAGAGGCACATGAAAAGCTGCTCAACATTACTAATTATTAGAGAAATGCAAATGAAAACTACAATGAGGTATCACCTCACGCCAATCAGAATGGACATTATCAAAAAATCTAGAAACAATAAATGCTGGAAAGGGTGTGGTGAAAAGGCAACCCTCCTGCACTCTTGTTGGGAATGTAAATTGATACAACCACTATGGAGAACAGTATGGAGGTTCCTTAAAAAGCTAAAAATAGAACTTCATCAATGTTTTAGTGAATTATTTTACAAGACATTGAACTGAAACAATAGTAATTTTTCATATCATCTCACCAATTTACGAGGTCACCAAGTATAGAAAAGCCATGCAAATCATATTCTTAGGCAATATAGATTTTTCAAAGTTTTCACCAAATATTATTAAGTATTCTTAAATTCTTCACTCTACCAACATTCTCAACATAAAACATTCTCCTTAGAGCATCATATCTTCAGAAACCGTACATGTTACCAATTATGCACATAATATGGACTGAAGAAAGCTCATTTTTTTTGTATCTTAACAAGTGATTCAGCAAAAGATTGATTATTCCAAGCAATTTCAAGGCTATAACCAGCCCTAATGTCCTTAAAATGAAGTAATTGGAAATTCAGGAACATTTAATTTGGAGATAAGACAATTTAATTTAGAACTTCCTGACTTCCGTGTCTTTAAATTTTCAATAGTTTCAATAGTGAATTTACAAACTTTGTTTTCTAATAGAGTATAATATTTTTAAAAGAAAAAAGGGAAAGGAAATATCAAGATCAATATAACAGGAGGGAATTTTGAGCTTGTGTTTCTCATTTTGCACAAATTCTTCAAGCTGGAAATTCCTTATCTTTCTACTTACAGGAGTATCACAAATGCTTAATTAAGATAAAATAACCCAAATACATAGTTGCCCTTTAGAAATATTCCATCTCATGTAAAATATTTTCAGACGATATATAAATATATACTTAATATATATACTTAAATATAAATATAAATACTTCAATTCTGCTCGATTGTCCGTAGATTTTTAATATTTAATAAGCATTTTAGAGAAATTTTTATTTGCAGAAAATTTTCAAGGATGGTTCAGGCAGTTCCCATAACCTGATCCACTCTGAGAATGCACTGATGTAAGGGAGGACAGCCTCACTAAATCTGGTATTGGTTCTTTTTAAAACAGGATTTTCAGTAGGGGAGGTAGTTACAAAGCTTGGCTTGTTAATAGCAACGGGGCTGACAGCTCCCCAAAGTAATAGAGGCCAAATGGCAGCCCTTAACTGCCAGAAGCCACAGTGACACAGTTATCATAGCAATGACAAGGTTGCAGGTGCTGCCATGGGCCTGCACCTGCAGAGAGTTCTGGAGATGGTTAATAGAACATGGTAGTCTGTTTCTAGGGCAAAACATGTGAAGCAAATGAAGATGCTGCTTAACATCTGCAAGTAGTAGAAAGCATAAATTTAGGAGCAGAAAGTTTAAAGCAATTGCCGTAATAATGTCACAATCCCTTTTTCAATTCCTTAGCCTGAGCCAATATTCAGATATGGAATTCATTGACTGAAAAGGTAGCCAGTTCCCAAGAGGAATGGCCCCACAACACTTCAGCAAGTATATCTCGTAACGATTATTCCAGCTCTGCCCCAGAGAAATCTACAGCCATTTATTTTATTGAATTTATTGTTTGGACAGGGAAACACCAGGACATTTGAAGACTGTTGCACAATGGGTTTGAGTTGATATTGACCATTAGAGACATGAAACATCAATCCCACGCCCTGTTAGAGTAGGAGCACACAGGGGCCAAGTAATAAATGGAGTTCCAGATAAACTTCACTGGTTCAATGACCTAACCACTTGTAATTTCCTTAGGCCACAAATGAGTAATCCTCACATTGCGTCTTTGGCATGCTGAATAAAATCTGTCATAGTGAGGAGGCCAAATGGAAGCCTCTGAATCTATTCCTCTCACCAGCCAACATAGTAAATAAAAGTAATATTGCATCTCAGAGTGGAAGAAAATGAAGACGATGGGCATAAGTACCACCTTTAAAGATCTGAATGATGTAAGGATGATTGTCATCATATTTACATTTAGTGAACAAGCCTGACTTCTGCAGAAACCAGAAGGATCCAGGAGGGCAACTATTCAACCAATGACAATCCACATCAGAGTTATCCTACAGAACACGGTATTGTTGCTCAAACAGATTAATAAGACCTCAGGTATATGATAGGTGGCCATTGATATGACAAATGTATTGCTTTCTAGTTAGAAGAGAGAATCAGAATCAGTTTCCATTGTGTTGAAAGGACAACAGTATTTATTCATGGTTTTGAACTAGGGATCGCTTACCCGCTGTCTTAACATAGTCACAAAAGATCTAGACCACCTGAATATCCTGAGAAACATCGTAATATCACATTAATGTAATATAGCAATAACATCATGCTTATTGACTGGAATTAAGCTAGAGGTGCCTTAGTATTTTAGATGCCATGATGCCAGATAGTGGGTAATAAACCCTGCAGTTTCAGGGACTTGCCGAGTCAACAAAAATTTTAGAGATCCAGTGGTTTGGGGTGTAATAGAGCAACCCCTCCAAAATAAAAAAAAAAAAAAAAAAAGCATCCCTTAAGATTTTAAATGTTGGATTGCACTTGATACATGTATTTTTTTCAGTAGAGACTTAGAATAAAAATATCCGTGTTCGGGCTTCCCTGGTGGCGCAGTGGTTGAGAGTCCGCCTGCCAATTCAGGGGACACGGGTTCGTGCCCTGGTCTGGGAGGATCCTGCATACCATGGAGCGGCTGGGCCCGTGAGCCGTGGCCGCTGAGCCTGTGCTCTGCAGCGGGAGAGGCCACAGCGGTGAGAGGCCCGCGTACCACAAAAAAAAAAAAAAAAAAAAAATCCATGTTCTTACACTTAGAGTGAATCATAATCTTATCTAACAAATAATATATGTGTGATCCACTAATTCACTTACTTGCTCATTCAGCTTTCCCAATTTGGATATGCAAATAAATAGATACAACAATAAAAGTATATCAAATATCCTTGATTTGATTAGGGATGTTATTTTTTGATATAGGTTAAGTTTTAATTAAAAATTAAATTTACCTAATCTGGATTTTGTTGGCCTGATTGTCATAGAAATTCACTGTGCAATTTGATAGAATCTCATTCTGTTTAGATCAGCAACAACCTAGGTATCATTTATCGCTTTTAAAATTAGTTTAGCCAATGGAACTGTTATTTCCAAGTGAAATATTTTCCAGTCATTACAGAAGATAGATCAAAGCAGATTTGCTCTTATTAAAGCAAGGGTAGAAATTATTTTTTCTCTGGGGACTTGGGAATCTGTGGGCAATCCTAAAGCTCCTCAGACACTGATCAATTTCAGTGAGCCCTTTTTTAATTTTTTAATTTAATTTAATTTAATTTTTTATACAGCAGGTTCTTATTATTCAACAGTTTTATACACATCAGTGTATACATGTCAATCCCAGTCGCCCAATTCAGCACACCACCATCCCCAACCCCCCGCCGCTTTCCCCCTTTGGTGTCCATCCATTTGTTCTCTACATCTGTGTCTCAATTTCTGGCCTGGAATCCAGCCCTTTTTTGTCTCTCTTTTATTGCAATGATTCTAAGGGAATTAATTAAGTTTACCTTCTAAAATTTCTATTCCCGTTTCTTCAACTTTCATTTAAGATTTTACGGCCTCCAATGAGATTTATAACATTTATTGCATTTCCACTTCTCTGCATTCTGTTCTCCTGTTTAATGAATTTTATTTAATTTATTTATTATTTATACAGCAGGATATTAGCTATCTATTGTATACATATTAGTGTATATATGTCAATCCCAATCTCCCAATTCATCCCACCACTACCACCACCCCACTTTCCCCCTTGGTGTCCATACGTTTGGTCTCTACATCTGTGTCTCTATTTCTGCCCTGCAAACTGGTTCATCTGTACCATTTTTCTAGGTTCCACATATGTGTTAATATATGATATTTGTTTTTCTCTTTCTGACTTACTTCACTCTGTATGACAGTCTCCAGGTCCACCCACGTCTCTACAAATGACCCAATTTCATTCCTTTTTATGGCTGAGTAATATTCCATTGTATATATGTACCACATCTTCTTTATCCAGTCATCTGTCAATGGGCATTTAGGTTGCTTCCATGAACTGGCTATTGTAAATAGTGCTGCAATGAACATTGGGGTGCATGTGCCTTTTTGAATTATGGTTTTCTCTGGGTATATGCCAAGTAGTGGGATTGCTGGATCATATGGTAATTCTACTTTTAGTTTTTTAAGGAACCTCCATACTGTTCTCCATAGTGGCTGTATCAATTTACATTCCCACCAACAGTGCAAGAGGGTTCCCTTTTCTCCACACCCTCTCCGGCATTCATTCTTTGTAGATTTTCTGATGATGCCCATTCTAACTGGTGTGAGGTGATACCTCATTGTAGTTTTGATTTGCATTTCTCTACTAATTAGTGATGTTGCACAGCTTTTTATGTGCTTCTTGGCCATCTGTATGTCTTCTTGGGAGAAATGTCTATTTAGTTCATCTGCCCATTTTTGGATTGGGTTGTTTGTTTCTTTAATGTTGAGGTGCATGAGCTGTTTATATATTTTGGAGATTGATCCTTTGTCCATTGATTCGTTTGCAAATATTTTCTCCTATTCTGAGGGTTGTCTTTTCATCTTGTTTATGGTTTCCTTAGCTGTGCAAAAGCTTTGAAGTTTCATTAGGTCCCATTTGTTTGTTTTTGGTTTTATTTCCATTACTCTAGGAGGTGGATCAAAAAAGATCTTGCTGTGATTTATGTCAAAGAGTGTTCTTCCTATATTTTCCTCTAAGAGTTTTATAGTGTCCAGTCTTACATTTAGGTCTCTAATCCATTTTGAGTTTATTTTTGTGTATGGTGTTAGGGAGTGTTCTAATTTCATTCTTTTACATGTAGCTGTCCAGTTTTCCCAGCATCACTTATTGAAGAGACTGTCTTTTCCCCATTGTATATCCTTGCCTCCTTTGTAATAAATTAGTTGACCACAGGTGCATGGGTTTATCTCTGGGCTTTCTATCTTGTTCCATTGATCTATGTTTCTCTTTCTGTGCAAGTACCATATTGTTTTGATTACTGTAGCTTTGTAGTATAGTCTGAAGTCAGGGAGTCTGATTCCTCCAGCTCCGTTTTTTTCCTTCAAGACTGCTTTGGCTATTCGGGGTCTTTTTTGTCTCCATACAAATTTTAAGAATTTTTGTTCTAGTTCTGTAAAAAATGCCATTGGTAAATTGATAGGGATTGCATTGAATATGTAGATTGCTTTAGGTAGTATAATCATTTTCAAAATATTGATTCTTCCAATCCAGGAACATGGTATATCTCTCCATCTGTTGGTATCATCTTTAATTTCTTTGATCAGTGTCTTATAGTTTTCTGCATACAGGTCTTTTGTCTCCCTAGGTAAGTTTATTCCTAGGTATTTTATTTTTTTGTTGTTGCAGTGGTAAATGGGAGTGTTTCCTTAATTTCTCTTTCAGATTTTTCATCATTAGTGTATAGGAATGCAAGAGATTTCTGTACATTAATTTTGTATCCTGCTACTTTACCAAATTCATTGATTAGCTCTAGTAATATTCTGGTGGCATTTCTAGGATTCTCTATGTATAGTATCATGTCATCTGCAAACAGTGAGAGTTTTACTTCTTCTTTTCCAATTTGTATTCCTTTTATTTATTTTTCTTCTCTGATTGCCATGGATAAAATTTCCAAAACTATGTTGAATAATAGCAGTGAGAATGGATAACCTTGTCTTGTTCCTGATGTTAGTGGAAATGGTTTCATTTTTTCACCATTGAGAATGATGTTGGCTGTGGGTTTGTCATATATGGCCTTTATTATATTGAGGAAAGTTCCCTCTATGCCTACTTTCTGGAGGGTTTTTATCATAAATGGATGTTGAATTTTGTTGAAACCTTTTTCTGCATCTGTTGAGATGATCATATGGTGTTTCTCCTTCAATTTGTTAATGTGATGTATCACATTGATTGATTTGCTTATATTGCAGAATCCTTGCATTCCTGGGATAAACTCCACTTGATCATGGTGTATGATCCTTTTAATGTGCTGTTGGATTCTGTTTGCTAGTATTTTCTTGAGGATTTTTGCATCTATGTTCATCAGTGATATTGGTCTGTAGTTTTCTTATTTTGTGACATCTTTGTCTGGTTTTGGTATCAGGGTGATGGTGGCCTTGTGGAATGAGTTTGGGAGTGTTCCTCCCTCTGCTATATTTTAGAAGAGTTTGAGAAGGATAGGTGTTAGCTCTTCTCTAAATGTTTGATAAAATTCACCTGTGAAGCCGTCTTGTCCTGGGCTTTTGTTTGTTGGGAGATTTTTAATCACAGTTTCAAATTCAGTGCTTGTGATTGGTCCATTGATATTTTCTGTTTCTTCCTGCTTCAGTCTTGGAAGGTTGTGCTTTTCTAAGAATTTGTCCATTTCTTCAAAGTTGTCCATTTTATTGGCATATATTGCCTCTAGTAATCTCTCATGATCCTTTGTATTTCTGCAGTGTCTGTTGTTACTTCTCCTTTTTTATTTCTAGTCCTCTTGATTTGAGTGTTCTCCCTTCTTTTCTTGATGACTCTGCCTAATGGTTTATCAATTTTGTTTATCTTCTCAAAGAACCAGCTTTTAGTTTATTGATCTTGCTATTGCTTTCTTTGTTTCTATTTCACTTATTTCTGCTCTGATCTTTATGATTTCTTTCCTTCTGCTAACTTTGGGTTTTGTTTGTTCTTCTTTCTCTAGTTCCTTTGGGTGTAAGGTTAGATTGTTTATTTGAGATTTTTCTAGTTTCTTGAGGTAGCCTTGTATAGCTGTAAACTTCCCTCTTAGAACTGCTTTTACTGCATCCCATAGGTTTTGGATCATCGTGTTTTCCTTGTCATTTGTCTCTAGGTATTTTTTGATTTCCTCTTTGATTTCTTCAGTGATTTCTTGGTTATTTAGTAATGTAGTGTTTAGCTTCCATGTGTTTGTGTTTTTTACATTTTTTTCCCTGTAATTCATTTCTAATCTCAAAGAGTTGTGGTCAGAAAAGACACTTGATATGATTTCAGTTTTCTTAAATTTACTGAGGCTTGATTTCTGACCCAAGATGTGGTCTATCCTGGAGAATGTTCTGTGAGCACTTGAGAAGAAAGTGTATGCTGCTGTTTTTGGATGGAATGTTCTATAAATATCAATTAAATCTATCTGGTCTGTTGTGTCATTTAAAGCTTCTGTTTCCTTATTTATTTTCATTTTGGATGATGTGTCCATTGATGTAAGTGAGGTGTTAAAGTCCCCTACTATTATTGTGTTACTGTCCATTTCCTCTTTTAGAGTTGTTAGTAGTTGCCTTGTGTATTCAGGTGCTCCTATGTTGTGTGCATGTATATTTATAATTGTTATATCTTCTTCTTGGATTGATTCCTTGATCATTATGTAGTGTCCTTCCTTGTCTCTTGTAACATTCTTTATTTTAAACTCTATTTTATCTGATATGAGTATTGCTTCTCCAGCTTTCTTTTTTTTTTTTTTTTTTCCGTACGCGGGCCTCTCACTGTTGTGGCCTCTCCCGTTGCGGAGCACAGGCTCCGGATGCTCAGGCTCAGCGGCCATGGCTCACGGGCCCAGCCGCTCCGCGGCATATGGGATCCTCCCAGACCGGGGCACGAACCCGTATCCCCTGCATCGGCAGGCGGACTCTCAACCACTGCGCCACCAGGGAGGCCCTCCAGCTTTCTTTTGATTTCCATTTTCATGGAATATCTTTTTCCATCCCCTCACTTTCAGTCTGTATGTGTCTCTAAGTCTGAAGTGGGTTTCTTGTGGACAGCATATATACAGGTCTTGTTTTCCTATCCATTCAGCAAGCCTGTGTCTCTTGGTTGGAGCATTTAATCCATTCACGTTTAAGGTAATTATTGATATGTATGTTCCTATCACCATTTTCTTAATTGTTTTGCGTTTGTTTTTGTTGATCCTTTTCTTCTCTTGTGTTTCCCACTTACAGAAGTTCCTATGGCATTTGTTGTAGAGCTGAGTTTGTGGTGCTGATTTCTCTTAGCTTTTGCTTGTCTGTAAAGCTTTTGATTTGTCCATTGAATCTGAATGAGATCCTTGCTGGGTAGAGTAATCTTGGTTGTAAGTTCTTCCCTTTCATCACTTTAAGTATATCATGCCACTCCCTTCTGGCTTGTAGAGTTTCTGCTGAGAATTCAGCTGTTAACCTTATGGGAGTTCCCTTGTATGTTATTTGTCATGTTTCCCTTGCTGCTTTCAAGAATTTTTCTTTGTCTTTAATTTTTGCCAATTTGATTACTATGTGTGTCGGTGTGTTTCTCCTTGGGTTTATCCTGTATGGGACTCTCTGCACTTCCTGGACTTGGGTGGCTATTTCCTTTTCTATGTTGAAGAAGTTTTCAATTATAATCTCTTCAAATATTTTCTCTGGTCCTTTCTCTCTCTCTTCTCCTTCTGGGACCCCTATAATGTGAATGTTATTGCATTTAATGTTGTCCCAGAGGTCTCTTAGGCTGTCTTCATTTCTTTTCATTCTTTTTTTGTTTATTCTGTTCCGTGGCAGCAAATTCCACCTTTCTGTCTTCCAGGTCACTTATCCGTTCTTCTGCCTCAGTTATTCTGCTATTGATTCCTTATAGTGTAGTTTTCATTTCAGTTATTGTATTGTTCATCTCTGTTTGTTTGTTCTTTAATTCTTCTAGGTCTTTGTTAAACATTTCTTGCATCTTCTCGATCTTTGCCTCCATTCTTTTTCTGAGGTCCTGGATCATGTTCACTATCATTATTCTGAATTCTTTTTCTGGAAGATTGCTTATCTTCACTTCATTTAGTTGTTTTTCTAGGGTTTTATCTTGTTCCTCTCATCTTGTATGTAGCCCTCTGCCTTTTCATCTTGTCTATCTTTCTGTGAATATGGTTTTTGTTCCACAGGCTGCAGGATTGTCGTTCTTCTTGCTTCTGCTCTCTGCCCTCTTCGATCCCATTTTTTTTAAATGAAGAAACCATCTTCCTTAGAGCAACATAATGGATACTGACTGGCAGGACTAGGTATGGAGGCCAGATTCTTGCTTTTTAATTCTCATATTAACATTATATCAGACTTGACTGGCAGTAATGATTTCAATATGATAAAAGTTTGAGGGAAAATATTTCCAATATGTATCTCAAAATAATTAATTTTAAAATGTATCTATGTCTATAAATATCATTTCACACTCATGGTTTTAGTCTCTATAAATATTTCCCAATATAGTAATCAGTCCCATGCAAATTATTTCCATTATTATTTATTCCACTGAACTATAATTAATCCTTTACTTTTCTGTCACTATCTGCAGTAGAAACATAAAAAACATGAAAACTATTACTTCATGTTTTAACTAGCATAGAAATTAGAGCACAAATAAAAATTTGTTTAATCAATTAATTAATCTTATAGTTTCTGCCATTTCTTTTTATCTTGTGTATATTGAAGGGATATTGACAAGGAAACTAATCATTATTTCTTAGTTTTTTGTTCAATATTTGAAAATTTTAATAGAAATAATTTTTATTTTATAGAGTATCAATTTATATGGCAGTTAATCTGTCCTACTGTTCCATCCATCCCATGAGTCAAACTCCATTTTCAGACATAGTTTAAAAATACTACAATGACTTGTGTGCAAAATGCACTTCCTGTACAAATCCTGAGCAATGACAAGGGAAAGCTATTTTACATTCATACTGGCTTCTGGAAGAATAACACAAAAGCAGTGTATAAAAATGTAGCTAATAAGCAGCTTTATCCTAAATTTGATAGCCAAAAAAGAAAAGATGAAATCCTGTTACTGGTTTTACATTAAGATTTAGGCATGTGTTTTGTATTTGTGTTTGTATAAATATTATTTAATGCGCATGAATAAGACTAGATTAAATTAATGTGCTGGAGAATATTCAAACATAGGAGGGATACCTAAGAAGATGAATTATCAGTGGTCCAAAAATTAATGACATTAAATTATGAAAAATTCCAGATTGGTCACCAAAGGAAGACATGGCTAATATTGTCCTAATCATACCAGGCATCAGAGTATCCTCTTCTACAAGAAAGTTACTTTTCTTGTTCTCCCACAGCTTTCTTTGTCCATGATAATAGAATGTGTGAATTACCTTTGCAAATATATAAGTGCATTTAAAATTAAGTGTCCTTTACTTAGTAGTTCTTGCCAATAAATCAGTTCTATTTTTTCTCATAGCTATGCGTTTAGTGCTTTTTGGAAAGAAACACTTTTGCTGAAAATTCAAATGCATGCAAATTGTAGCATGGATAAAGAATAGTTTTATATAGAATTATGACCTAATCTGTTTCTTGGATTTGGAACAATGGAGTCTCATGGTCCTTAAAAAAATATTATTTTGAGCTAAGCAGCACTTTTATTTTTTTTCAGAATAGCTAGCATTCTAGCAATAAATTTCAATATGCATAGCAAAACTATCCTTCTCATACCTTACCCCTACCGTCAACAACAAAAATCAACTGTGGAAATTTAAACATGTTTTCAAATATTAGTATTTAAAGCATAAACAACCATCCCTGGGATACCACCTCAGCCATCTTACCCTATTGCCTTCCACCTCACTTTCAATTCTACTTTAGCTATCAGGAAGCTGTACCTTGGCATCCCTTTGTAAAATCAAAGAATGATTGGCCCAGATGCCATCTAAGTCCACAGCCTGTAAATGTGTAACCCTCTCTTTGCATTTTTGAGATTTCTGGTGTTCATTTTTCTATGGGGATGATGCCTGCATCCTTGTATCCCAAGGTCTTCTTTATTTTCAAAATTCATCACACTGTGCAGTCAGTCCCTTTAGAGATGTTTGTGTGAAAACCACTGTGTGAGTTTTAGTCTAATTTATTTGTAATTTGGGGGATTAAGTAGAGGTACTGGTAACTGTTTGTTCAGCCTTCTTTGGATTTCACTTTGTTCCTTATGCCTTCTTTTCATTTACCTCCTTTCACTTTCCAGGTGCTTGGAATTTTCCCTCATTTTATGCATTTTATGTAAGAACTCTTTCCACTCCCTTGAAGCTTTGATATCAAGGGACACCAGGAATTTCATTGGGATTGGATTTTCGTTGGGAAATCCACTACTTTCAGATTTGTGTGTATAAACCCAATGAGGTGCTCAGCAAAACAGAGCTCTTCATGACATCAATATCTTTCCTCCTATTAATTGAATGGGAGATGGAAAAGCAAACCAAGAAAACAATGGCAAAACTTTTTCTATCACAGGGGTACAGACTGTAATCTTGAGATGTTTCTCTAATACTTTACATCAGCAGTCCCCAACCTTTTTGACATCAGGTACTGGTTTCATGGAAGACAATTTTTCCATGTATGGTGGGGGGGGGAATTGAGCGATGGTAGAGGCGGTAATGTGAGCGATTGGGGGGCGGGGGAATGGTTCAGGTGGTAACACGAGCATTGGAGAGCAATGGGGAGTGAGCGGCAGATGAAGCTTTGTGTACTCACCCACTGCTCACCTCCTGCTGTGCGGGCTGGTTGTTAGCAGGCTGCTGAAGACCGGGGGTTGGGGACCCCTGCTCTACATGTTCTGAGAACTACAGTTCTACTTCAGCAGCTTAGAAATTCTTGAGGATTCTCTTCTTTGTTTAAGATTTAATTCTGTATTGTCTTATACTGTGTCATATTTCATTAAGCCTTTTTATTTGTGTGACTACTGCTGTGTCCTCACATCACCCAATTCTATTTGTAAATTATAAGGATTTTGTTTTTTAAACTCCCTTCCTCTGACAACCTGATCTTCTTAGAACTTTAATAAACCCCTCTCTGTAAATATTAAATTCCCAATTTTTGTACCTCTTTATAGAATTCCGGGCAATTACTTTGAATGGCTTAATAAATATTCATTTAGTTACTTACATATCATATTTGAACAGTGTAGATATCACATTCATCAGTCTGTACTCAAAAATTCTCTTATAATCCTGACTTTCTTTTATAGTTCTAAATATTTTACCCTTGAAACTTCAGAATACCCATCAACACCCATGCTTTTTCTGCTGGTGTGATACCCAAAGTGTCCTTCTTCTCCTTTGTGGTCTAAATGACATATCAGATATATACAATATCTTTATTCATTCCACACATACATTTATGTTTCCCTTGACTATATTGTCAGCAGGGCACATGCTACTCATCTTCAGGATTTCCTCCTTGAGTATACAATACTGTTTAAATTCTTAGAGGAGGGTTCTGAGATTTCACTGAGCATTCATTTTTCTGTTAATTAGAGATATAGTAGATGCTTGAACTATATTGCCTTATTTAAATTTCCCAGAAATATTAAAAGATATATAATATTATTTCTTTATCTATAGTGCCAGAATTAAGGTATAAGTGAGGTGTATTCATTTGTTAGTTCTGCCATAACAAAGTACCACAGACTTGGAGACTTAAAGAAGAGAATTTATTTTCCTCACAGTTCAAGAGGCTAGAAGTCTGAGATCAAAGTGTAAGCAGGGTTGCTTTCTTGAGTACTCAGTCTTTTGGTTTATAGGTGACCACCACCTTTGTGTCTTCACATGGTCTTTCCCTGTGTGCGTATCCATGTCCTAATCTCTTCTTATAAGGACTCCACTCACGTTGGATTAGGGTCCACCATAAGGACCTCATTTTACCTTTTTTAAAGACTTTATTTCCAAATACAGTCACATTCTGAGCTGGTGGAGGTTAGGACTTTGGCATGTTAATTGCCTGGGGAGGTTGGGGAGGACGATTCAGCCCATAACAAGAGATCAAATTTCTTCAACAGACTGTCAAAGACAGAAAATGGTAGAGCCAGACTGAGTCACAATTCTTTGCAACAGTCCCTCTTGATAATCACTAAAGTACAGGTTAGGGTGTTTTCTCTTCATTAAGAGAAAAGTAAACTATCAATTATTTCTTAGCACATACGTACTGGGGATATTTCTGCCAATTATTTAATGACAGTTTCTGCCTTAGCATATGCAGTTTATACTTTTCGACATCAAAAAAGGCTAAAACAAAAGCACTGTATTTTGTTTGTTTGTTTTTAATATGCATTCCAAAATAGGACAATTCTTAAGATGACTTGCTCCATTGAATTCTGGCTCTGAAGTACTAATTCATGTAATTACGCAGATCTCAATCAGCTTGTCATTCAGCTAAAGCAATTTTTATTTTTACTATGACATGTCCATTTGTTTTTTACTAAATTTCAAAACTTCATATTTAGATTGAAAACTGCAGCAGGCTTTGTATACATTATAACCACTTATTTGCACTTTTTTTTTTCCAAATTTGTTGTCATATTGGGTGGTTTTTGGCCCAGTTTTCTAGTTTACCGTCATCTGACAACCACTGAATATTTCAGGAATTTATATATGGGCACTTTCAAGGACTTAAAAGGGTCTGAGATTTTACTTTACTTACGAGATAACATGTTACCTTGAGAGTTTCATAAGATACTGGCAAGAGACGTGAGATTCCTGGGTCAGAGACAAAGATTTTTATTTTTCACTGCACAGCAAGCAGCATGAGCCTCATGTTCATGGTGGCTCTTCATGTCTCCTCCGTCCCATAGTGGAGACTCGGACGAAAGTATGTAGGTACTGTGCACACAATAGATTTGTGTCACAGCTAAAGAACCTAATGCAGCTGACAGACATTTGATAATAGGCTTTGATAACCCTGCCTGATCTTTACCCTGGAGAGAAATATGAGCCCTTTGGTCTGGAAAGTAACAGTTTCTATCATCCAGGTTTTCATTATTCAAAAGTTCTTGAAAGACAATATGAAATGGAAGTTGTCAGTGCCTCTGCTTGTAAGATGTGCATAAATGCAAGAAAACAATAGAGAATTGTGTCCCAATATGGAGAAGCTTAAATTAATAAAAGGTACCTTGTAACTGCTCATCAACAGTCATGCATCATCTTGTATTTGCCCACTCTGATTAAATTTGGTTCAAAAAAGTAAATAGCTTATTCTTCATTTAATGCTTCTTTTAGACCAGGTTTGAATGATTTGAAAACCAAGCCATTTCTGAAGTATTCAACCAAAAAAAGTAATATGTTACAACTTCAGTAATTGCTATAAAGAGGTTATTTTATTCATGCACACCCCTGTATAAAAAGCAAACAGGAGTTTCTCTGTATTTTAAAATTCATGTGTGTAGTTAATGCATCATTTAGTTCAGCTCTTCATCTGAAAGGTAACATTTGGGTAAGGTAATATGTGAATCATTTTTGATCTAATAGTCTTCTTACATTTAGTTAGAGCACAAAATCAAATCTCTATTTATTGAGGAAGTACATTCCTTATTTTGTCTATTTAACAATAAACTGTAATTTTTAACTAATTAGATATTTGGGAAAGAAAGCTACTATTTTCCCTGTTTCTGTGCACCCGTACCCTAATTTCATATTGATTTCATAATGGGGTGTATGTATGCCATGCAATTAGATGCTTTCAACAGAATTGTTTTCTACTTAAAGCTTGTGAGGTCAGCAATGTAACTGCTTTAATTTGGTGGACCAAATGAGCCAACTAATTGGACAATGATGAATGATGCAATATCTCATTATTTGGTGAAATTATTTGAGGCTGAAAAAGTTGTAGCTTTTTGTTTTTGTTTTTTATCTATTTGTTTTGGGAGCACCTATAAAGCTCTTTTATATTGATGGGAGAAATTTGTTAGTATTCACTGCTGGTCTGTAGTAACATTTGTGATTTTTTTAAGTTCTGAAAAAAATTTCTAGCTGTTTGTAATTAATAGCTCTCATTTCTTTATCAGCCTCCAATTCAACTAGAAATTAACATTGTGTGTTGACGGAACCATATGTCAATATGTTGCATGGACAACTGTATGTTTTTTTAAATGTGAAAATGGTTCATTCTGGATGCTACTTTGTTCTGAAGGTAACTGAACAATATTTCCTCCGGTCCTTGTTTTTTGTACAGCAATTTACAGACTGTGGAAAAATTTTATCACAAACATGTCCCCCTAAATGTATTACTCATTAATATAGGTTATTTGGCTTTCATAAATTTAAATATCATGCAGAGGAAAAAAATACTTTTAAATTGCCCAATTTCTTTGAAGGTTCAATTTATCTTTTAAATTATTGGGACTCAATCTGACACTATAACTTTGATCTAAAATTTGCTGGGTTACCCAGAAGCAGAAATGTTACAATGTTTATGTGTTTCACCACATAGATTTATTTATTTATTTATTTATTTATTTATTTATTTATTTATTTATTTATTTATTTTGCGGTACGCGGGCCTCTCCCGTTGCAGAGCACAGGCTCCGGACGTGCAGGCTCAGCGGCCATGGCTCACAGACCCAGCCACTCTGCGGCATGTGGGATCTTCCTGGACTGGGGCACGAACCCGTGTCCCCTGCATCGGCAGGTGGACTCTCAACCCCTGTGCCCCTGCGCCACCAGGGAAGCCCTACCACATAGCTTTTTATCACTTTAATATGATAATGGGTCATTCTCCATTTAACCACTGCCAAAGCATGACATTTTTACAATCTCCATTACCTCTGCAGTACACTTAAATTTGATTTATAGTTAATGTTTTATGGCATGTTTGTCCTTAGGAGGCACTGAGCAATGAGATAAAGAATATTAATGTGATTAGCTTTCAGAATAAGTAAATAGCTTAGTTGTCATGGTCTGGCTATGCAATGCTGACAGCAACAACCAAAATATCAAGTCGCAAAGCAAGAGAAAACCATCATTTCGCTTATTCAGAAATGTAAAAAAATAGAGGCTAACACACAGAAACAGCTGGGAAAAGATGACTGAGTTATAAACAGCATTTTTTGAATTCTAATACCCCTTTCTTTCGTTGTCTCCCTGCTTTGTATTAATTTCCCTGTCTAATTACTTACTGTATTTTTATACTTACATTGAAAGTTGGCTGACTTAAAGGAGATCTATGTATTATTGTCTTACACTTGAATGAAATGGCCATGGCTTGGACTTTCTGTTTTTCCCAGTGGACTGTATATGAGCTCCATGTTTCCTGTAGTGAATTGTTAAGGGTTGTTTTTCATTCAGTCAACTTGACTAATAATCGTTGGTTTCAATTTAACTGATGCATATGCTTAGGTATCTAATAGTTACTTGTGAACAATATTTAGAACTACTAGAAGAATAGAGTCTTTGCTTTCAGAGTGTGCATTATGTTACAGGGAGTAACACATCTGGTCAAGGGTGAATGATAAACAAAAGTGAAAACATAAAGTGGGTTACAGTAAAATAAGGAACAATTTATCATTGGTTTCCAATTTAGCACTGATTTCAACATCTGCTGTTATTTTGATCTCATATTCTATGATGAAAAGACATACCGTATACCTGAATATCTTTTTGCTAATTTATTGTGAAGAGTCCCTGCTCCTTGAAAAATGTGATGTGGATTTAACAAGATCATAGATATAAATATAGGTATATGTAGGTATATATCTGTATTTCTACATATACACACACTACCACAGGTCTGTGACCACATGCTGATATTTAGATAGGTACGTAGATAGATAGATATAGATCTATGCCTTTATCTGTAGCTATCAAAATATATCTATATATAAATATAGAGAAACAGAGAAAGAGAGAGCCAGACAGATAGATAGAAAAGGAGAGATTGAGAGATAGACCTAGATATACAGAGATATGTAGACATAGATCTATGTGGATATAAATATATGCTTTAATTTTATTATATTGTATCTATGTGATTATATAATTAGTTTTCCAAATACGACTAACTCCATAAATATAAAAACATGTCTAATTTGCTCACTACTGCATCTAAGTACTTAGCATATTGCTTCCAATCTGTGAGCAGATGATGGACACCTGATACCTGGATGAATGAATGAATGAATAAATGTTCACATGTATGATCAATAATATATGAAATGGCTTTAGGAAAAAAACAAAAACAGAAACAGAGGACCTTTCAGTTCCTCTAAATGGAATCTTTCATTTAAAAAACCTATTTTAGAAATTAGAAATCAGTCTACATGAAGTTTTGTTTCTTTTAAGCAATGTGCATATGTGTGAATAAGTGTATGCTAGTGTGTATATATGTTTCTGTGTATATATGTATATATATATGTGTGTGTGTACCCATTATATAGCCCTGAGGAAAATAATGTATATCTATGATCTATGCACACCACACACACACATACACATATATACATACATACATGTGTGTATATACATATAAACATTTTTCTTCAGTGAGACCATTTTAAATTTGAGATTCAAATATAAAAATACCAACAACCCTTATATTCTAAATCTGTATGAATGCCCGTCCTCCTGCCCCAATTCTACCTTTACATGTCCTAGACACTTAAATTTATATTTTTCTATTTATATATATGAAGTTATTGAAAGTGGCTTCAAATCATTTCTTGAAATTGAGTATGGCATGCATAAAAGGATTAAAGAATCAAGGTCTTCAATGCCCCCCCAAAACATGAAATCTACCCAATTATAGCACCTAAAGTTACTGAAAGAAACTAAAATTAGAGTTCCAGTAAACTTTGGATATAGGGAACTCAGAAGAGATTAAAAGGAGATGTTTTATCTGTAAAGTCACACATTCTTGATATGTTAACCAAATACCCTAGGTCCCGTGGTCAACTTAATGCAATGAACCATAACATTAATTGGTGGAAGGTATCCAAACATTGTCTATGACAACATCAAGGGAACATAATAAAGTTAGTAATAGCTGTTACCTCCAGTAATGTTTTCTACTCAATTCCCTATCATTTACCATTACACTGTAAAATTGTGTATCAATATATAGGCTCTCTGAGGGAAAACGCTATGTCCAGTAGTCGTTGTATACTCAGTGTTTAGTATGAAGTACATAATTAATCTCTGTTTAAATTAATTGAACCCAGGTTTCTTATCTTCCATCCCCAGAACCTCAGTTGTTCTCTTGCAAGGAGGGAAAGCTGAATACCCAAGTAATACTAAGAATTTAGAGAAGTAGTAGAAAAATGTATCAATAATTATTAAAAACAAATGTTAGCTGTACATTGTAAGTGCTAGATTATTTTTATTAAATAAATTAAAATAAAATAAACATGAGATTTAGCGTCTGCAGACATGGAAATAATTCTTGTCAAATCATTTTAAATTTCTGTGAGTTTTCTCATTATAAAAATAGAGTAATAATAATGTTTCCCCTGTGTAAATCTTAAAGTTATTATGAGAAATTACTTTGTAAATTATAATATCCTTGTTAAGTGTTAAGTTGGATTTGTCTTACAGTTTGCCTGACAATGTTATTTACTCCAGGACCATTTGCATTTTAAAAATAGGATATCTGTCGTGGGCACTGCTTAACTCAAAGCCACAAATCACTAGACACTTAGTGAAGGACATACATCTTTTTTTTGTATTTCCATATGGCCAATATTGCGGCCATAAAATGACATAATTAGTCATATTGTCACACTCTTGCTTGAAACCTGCTTAAAAATGATTCTACTTCCCCTAGGTGTAAATCCTCTTGGAACTTCAAGGTGCTCTAAGGCAGTGAGTCTCAAGCATTTGGTTTACTAAATCACCAAGAGGGTGTGTTAAACCTCAGATTGCTGTCCTCTCCACCCTGCAGTTTTTGATTCCATAGCTCTGAATAGGATCCAAATACTCCCATTTCCAGCAGTTCCCAGGTGGATGCTGATGCTCATGGTCAGGGAATTACAAAATCACTGCTTTCAGGTCAGTATGATCACTTTGATAAACTAATAAGAGACAGTATTAATTGCCTGACAGTATTTTAAGAATTTTAATTATATTAGATCAGTGAACCTTCATAACAACTTTATGAAATAGGTGTGTGATTTTTATACATTTAAATAACTTACCTAATTTTAGCTAGCTAGTAAATGCCAATGCTAAGAATGGAACCCAGCCAATCTGGCTCCAGAATCTATTCAGAGCACAGGACTCCATGTGCTTTATCATGACTTTGAGCTGCTTTTCATGCATCAGAAGAATTTATCTGAGTAAACCCCTCACTGAAGGTTTCTCCCATGTGCTATTTCTCTTCCCTCTGATATCTCTAGCTCAACTTTGCACCTGGTTTCAAATTTCCCCTGGAATGAATCACTTCAAAGTTTTTATTGACCCTTCACTGCCTGCCTAGGGCAATGGAGTTTAAGTCACATACTAAATCTGACTGTGATCAGAAAATTATTAATTCCCAAGCATGCTTCCAGCCTTTATTTCTGTCACATTCTGTTTCAGTGGTTTCAAGTAATATTTCTGACCTCATTTTCTGTCATTCAACTTGATGTCCTTATGCTTGTAATTTCAGGACTTTTTCTCCAAGATACCATGCTGGTTGAGGTACCTCTGCTTCCACTTTATCTAAGTGATGAACTGCCACTTTTCTCTATAGCTTTAAACGCTGTGTCATCTCATCTCTAAAGCTTAAGCCTTCTCTCTCAGGTAGTTATTTGTTACTGCTTCTCAATTCACACTGCAGATTCTAGAAGTCAAAGGCTAATGTCAGAGCAGTGTGGCAGAGAAGCATCAGAGAAAAGAGATTTGGTATCAAACTGCAAGAGTATAAAACAGACATGATAGTGGGTCTCCAGGTCCCCTTGCCTTGAATCCTTGCTACTTTTTCCTTTTTAAAAAAAATTTATCTTCCCCACCCCCTTTATTTTTGGAATCCCCCCTCACTGCTTCTGAACTTTGATGAACCATAAGGCTTGTCAGAAATAAATAGATAGATAAACATTTTTTAAAAGCTCTTGAAAGGGGTCTTCCCTGGTGGCGCAGTGGTTGAGAGTCCGCCTGCCGATTCAGGGGACACGGGTTCGTGCCCCGGTCTGGGAGGATCCCACTTGCCGTGGAGTGGCTGGGCCCGTGAGCCATGGCCTCTGAGCCTGCGCATCCGGAGCCTGTGCTGCACAACGGGAGAGGCCCTCGTACTGCAAAAAAAAAAAAAAAAAAAAAAGCTCTTGAAAGGATTATTCTGTCAATTATCAGGATGGGACTGTGTCAGAGATACCAAGTAAGAGGCATGAAAAACTGGAAAAATACACAAATCTGCAAACGTTTCAACCACAAGTTTCCTAGCAGTTAAAGATGAAAACTGTTACCTGAGCTATATCACGACAATAAGTACCCCTCTCTCCTCCTCATCCTGTAAAAATCCAACCCTGCTTCTACTCAGAGAGCATTATTTTCTGAATACATGCATGAGTTATGGATCATTCATCTCTGCCACTGATGTAAATACTCCATCTCTGCCACTGATGTAAATACTCCCGGTACATATACCTATAATCATTTAATAAAAGGAAATTTGAAACTACTAGTTATTATAGATGTATATTCCTGAAATAAACTTATGTAACATTTCTTGGGAAGAATTGAAAATGTGTTATTTAGTTTTCATCTCTTCCTTTCTACCTCTTTTAGTAGCAAAGGAAGCTTTCCAATAAGCAGCACCAATCCTTCCTGTCCTGCCCAAACATGCATGGATTCTTCTCCATTGCCACTGATTAGAAATTAATCACATGCTGATTCCTAAACCCATCACTGCACAGGCAAACCCAGGGCCATGAAGAGGAGAACAGGATTGTCCAAACACAACTGGGAAGGAGGTAAATTTAAAAAGCAGGAGGAAGGATCATACTTGAGCCCATAACACTCATTCGCACTTCCCACTTTCTCCTGGACAGTCTCATCTCTCCCTGTGTCTTCAATGACTGTGTATATGTACGCATTTGGATGATTTCAAAATCTACTTGTCTCATAATCACAACCCTCCTGGATTACAGATTTCAACTCCTGATTTGAACACCTTCATTTTTTTCCTGGAAACTAATTTTTTATTTTATTCATTTTCTTTTTTATATTCTTTTATTGTCATGATTTTCAGTTGTACAACATAATGATTCAGCATTTGTATACATTGTGAAATGATCACAGTAAATCTAGTTACCATCCAACACATGCTTAATTGACAGTACAAACAAAGGCATTGAATTAACAAATATCAAACTTAGCATGTCCAAAACTGAACTTATATTTCTCTTTCAAATGTCATATCATCTACATGTTCTACCTCATCTGTATATCTAGATTCTGTGCCCTTCACAGATCTCTACTATCTTATTTCAGCCCTTTATCATTTCTTTTTTTATATATAAATTTATTTATTTTATTTACTTATCTTTGGCTGATTGGGTCTTCATTGCTGCGCATGGGCTTTCTCTAGTTGGGGCAAGTGGGGGCTTCTCTTATTGTGGATCACGGGCTCTAGGTTCGCGGGCTTCAGTAGTTGTGGCACGTGGGCTCGGTAGTTGTGGCTCACGGGCTCTGGAGTGCAGGCTCAGTAGTGGCGCACGGGCTTAGTTACTCCGCGGCATGTGAGGTCTTCTTGGACCAGGGATCGAACCTGTGTCCCCTGCATTGGCAGGCAGATTCTTAACCACTGCACCACCAGGGAAGTCCCTCAGTCCTTTATCATTTCTGACATGGTATTTTACAGTAATTCTCCAATCAGTTTCTCTGCTTATATTTAAATATAATTTTAATTTTATCCTACTTCTCATTTACTGTAGTTTCATGGCAACTCCCCCTCCCTCTATCCGTTTTAGACATAGTCTGTGTTCTGGTCATATTTATCTATTTAGGATTCCCTGAGTGTCTTGTGCCCTTTGACGAATTATGCCCATTATGCAATGTTCCCACTGCTTGGCCTACTTTACATTCACATTCTGCTGGCAAGATTTCTAATTACCCTTCAGGAGTCAGCATTAACATCACCTTTCTCTGAAATCTTTCTTAGTACCCTTGGCAATAATAGTGTTTCCTTCCTCTGTATTCTCAGAGTAGTCTGTACATATATCTACCATGGAAACTATCAAAACACATCATAGTGGCTTGCTTATGCACCCTCTCCCAGTTTGACAGCTCTGCTGTTCTCTGAGGTTCTGCCATGTGTGGACTATATATTGTTCAACTTTTTCTCCCCGGGGATAAGCAGAGAGCTTCAGACAGAGTAAGCTCTAAATTAATGACTGAAATGTTTTACGAATGCATGAACACATGCCTGCTTTCCTGTCCCTAATATATTCCAGTGTAGGCAAACAGTGAAGCTCTTGAAAATATTCACAAATTTTTTGAATAAGAAGGCTTTCCTATGCTATGTTATGGTCAAATATTCCTTCTCTGAAGCAATAGCCCACTTCACATGCATTATAAATGATCATCTTTCAGACAGAATTCTATCAATATCAACTTTATCTACATTGATTTTTCAGTTTTTCAGACTTTTATTTTAATCTATTTTCTAGAATAATATCCCAGATATATTTTATAACCTTTTGTTATATTAACAATTTCCATATCAAGTCATGTTATTAAAATTACATTGTAAGAAATAAAATTTCACTGGAGAAAAAATAATTCCTTAGAGTTTGATGTACAAAACTATAGAACTATTTGCAAAGTTAGATTCCATTCCACTGCCAGGCAAAAAATAGTTCAGAGGGCGCACAGGTGGCAACTGTTATCCTACCACAGATGTAACTGTGGATCTACTTAGACAAGACCCACTCTCCTGGGCACTAATGCCTGATTGTGCTTGAAACATCTGCTGTGGGAATTCTCTGATGATCCAGTGGTTAAAACTGGGCACTTTCACTGCCATAGCCCGGGTTCAATCCCTGGTCGGGGAACTAACATTCCGCAATCCACCCAGCCAACGCCAAAAAAAGAGAGGGAAACATCCAGCTATGGACTGTTGCTGCTGCTCCTGAATGGGCTGTTTTGACAGGCAGCACCACCTCCTATGGTCATTGTCCCTGCAGCTAGATAGCATTACATCCCCAGGTATCACTAACCTCATCCAGGAAAGTTCACCACTCCAGAGGTTAAAGAGAAGACTTCTAACTGCTTTGCAGAACACTGGTCCATCATACTAGGGACCATGTCTTCTTAGGCACCATCACAATGGCTAGCTGCCCTTGCTCTTTCTTTCTTCAATGCACCAAGATTCCTTCTGAGGACCAAGAGGTCTACCGAGAATCAGTACACCTGGTTCTAACTGCATGGTCCTGGGTATCTCAGTTTTTGGTGGGCACAGACATCAGTACTGTTGTTTGTTGCCAGCTTTCACTAGGCATTCCACTGCTGTGCAGGACCTTCCTAGATGCTAAGGAAATAATGTTCTCTGGAGGCATGGTTGTCCTGAAGTGAAGCTCTGCAGGGAAGCACTAAAAACCTAGCAACATTGGTCCAAACAGAGTTTTTATTTATTTATTCATATTTACTTCTATTTGTGGCTGTGTTGGGTCTTTGTTTCTGCATGCGGGCTTTCTCTAGTTTAAGCGAGTGGGGGCTACTCTTCGTTGCAGTGCACGGACTTCTCATTGCGGTGGCTTCTCTTCTTGCGGAGCACAGGCTCTAGGCAAGCGGGCTTCATTAGTTGCGGCTCACCGGCTCAGTAGTTATAGCTCATGGGCTCTAGAGCACAGGCTCAGTAGTTGTGGCGCATGGGCTTAGTTGCTCCACAGCATGTGGGATCTTCCCAGACCAGGGCTCGAACCAGTGTCTCCTTCATTGGCAGGTGGATTCTTAACCACTGCGCCACCAGGGAAGCCCACAGAGTTTTATAGCATCACTTATGCCCCATCGTCACACAGTTCTATGAACAACTCAGTATCTTCTCCTGCTTTCCCCTCATTGCTTCTTCCTCCTGTAACCTGTACTCAAACACGAGTTCTTACAGGACTGAGTCAAGAAACACGTTTAATTCTTAAACTCCCTGCCATGTTAAGACGCACTGCATCTTCTATTGATCAGGACAGCATTTCCTAAATGTTGTCCTGTGATATACTATCCATCACATCAGTTAGTTGGGATATGGCATACTATAGCCTAATCATGGACATTCTTTATACAAACACACACACATGTGCTTGTAAAAACCTTTGTGAAATGCTGTGAGAGGAAATCAGAATGTCTTTGTTTCATCAATTACATTGCATAGTTATTTTTATCCCAGGATGCTCTGTGTGTGTGTGTGTGTACCTAAGTGTATTGATAGAGTCAATGTCTGTGGAAACACGGCACTAGGGCTTTTCTATGGAGCCTCATTGTCTTCTGGACAATTTTCTCTACTAACACTAATCTCTCATAGGAATATAAGCAATCTCTCCTGGAGAAAGACTAATGAGAATTCCAACCCACAAAGCCATTCACCAGTTATTGCCCAGACATGGTTAAAACTTAAGAATTTAAACAAACTGAGATTTTCTGTGTGAAATTTTATACATATATACTCTCTCTATGCATACACACACATATATATGTATGCATATGTATATATGTATGTGTGTACATATGTGTCTATATGTATTTGTATGTATTAATCGCTATGCATATATTTATTTATATACACTAACACATATACTTATATACCCACACATGCAATGTATGTAAAAACACCCAAATAATGTCTGCTCTTTGGGGAAATACACAAAACAATAAAATTGATTTTTCTCTCTGCAGTTCACTATTGTTTTGATCCTAGATGAAGGATGGGGCAAAAAAAACCAAACAAACATGATTCTAATAGGATTTTTTTCCTCTTAAACTCACAGGGTTGACAGATTGCAATATCAATCCATTTAATACCTCAGCCTTTGGTGTGTTCTTTCTTTTTCTCTGCCAACTGGGTATCGCATCTTTGGTTAGGTTTTGCTTCCCATCATCGAGGAAGAAGAATGGTCCCTTTGATTCCATGCCAGCCTGGAAGGCCTGGAGCGCAGCCTTTCTACAGATGTCCATTTATAAGATGCATCTGTCCCCGCATCTTGCTCTGCCAGCTGGCCTTGAGTAAGCTAGCTGGCAGTATGCACAATCTCAGGCTGCTAGCCAGCAGGCTATAGCCTTAGTGCACTGGCTTCTAAGCCTTATGGCTCATATCCCTGAGGATATGAGGGGACTAGAGGAACTTGGGAACGTTTTAGAAGTATTGGCTCCAGAGAAGTCACCTCACATTACAGTAATATCAAGAAATATTGCCAGTTTGACCTGAATGTTGGCATAGGCACTGGGAACTATTTTTAAAAAGCAATCCAGACCAATTGTTATAAGGTAGTTGTGCATGTATCACAGCTTAGTACAGACGGAATCCTGCCATGACTTTGAGGAAAACGTCAAATGAATGTGATATGGAAAGGAGGCAGAGACATAACAAGGTTCCAGTGTCAGGCAGACATAGACAGGTGGTGTTTCTCCAGAGAGATTTCAGGATAAGCATCACAGAATTGTTGGCTCAGCCTTCTTAAGTGTGAGCCCTGACTCATCTTCTGTTTTGCTGAAGAGCCAGAAACTACTGAACTGGAATAAAGTCCAAGGTTACCTTGACCATCACATTGGTGGAGGCAGTCTATAAACTACATCAGGCAGATGGACATTTATGTTACTACCTAGGCTTCCAAGTGGAATATGATCCTCTCCCTTTACCCTCTTATTTGCCAATGTTACCTAAAGATAGTATTCAAGAAAACTGTCTCTGTATTTCCTTGTCATATGCAGGTGATGATTCAATGAAGTCTAGTTGAATTTTATTCCCTCCTTTGTTTGGGATATGTAAAGGACTACCTACTGCATGCCAGCTGGTGGCAGGAGAAGCTGAATGTAGAAGTTAAATACCGAATTTCAAGATCTAAGTCCTGTTCACACTCTAAATTTTCTGACCCACTATCAAACATCACAGTAGTCTAATCTTAGTTTAGGATTAGCAAGTGTGCTTTTTTATTTGAAGCATTAATAAGCATGATATGCAAATAGCAAACATTTTAAGCCAAACAAAAGCTTGGGCACAGCAATATCTCTTTTTGACCCAGACACAGATGTCCTCTAATCCTCTGTCTTCTTTCATTGGGTGCACAGACTTCCCTAGGGCCACAAGGTGGCTTTCTGTTTTTTGTTTTTTTGTTTGTTTGTTTTTTCCTCCCAGTGGGGAAAAAACCACATTCACAGAAAGACAGACAAGATGAAAAGGCAGAGGGCTATATACCAGATGAAGGAACAAGATAAAACCCCAGGAAAACAACTAAATGGAGTTGAGATAGGCAACCTTCCAGAAAAAGAATTCAGAATAATGATAGTGAAGATGATACAGGACTTCAGAAAAAGAATGGAGGCAAAGATCAAGAAGATGCAAGAAATGTTTAACAAAGACCTAGAAGAATTAAAGAACAAACACCTAGAAGAATTAAAGAACAAACAAACAGAGATGAACAATACAATAACTGAAATGAAAACTACACTATAAGGAATCAATAGCAGAATAACTGAGGCAGAAGAACCAATAAGTGACCTGGAAGACAGAAAGGTGGAATTCACTGCCATGGAACAAAATAAAGAAAAAGGAATGAGAAGAAATGAAGACAGCCTAAGAGATCTCTGGGACAACATTAAACATAACAACATTCGCATTGTAAGGGTCCCAGAAGGAGAAGAGAGAGAGAAAGGACCTGGGAAGATATTTGAAGACATTATAGTCAAAAACTTCCCTAACATGGGAAAGGAAGTAGCCAACAAAGTCCAGGAAGTGCAGGGACTCTGAGGTAGGATAAACCCAAGGAGAAACTTGCTGAGACACATATTAATCAAATTGACAAAAATTAAAGACAAAGAAAAATTATTGAAAGCGACAAGGGAAAAACAACAAATAACATACAAGCGAACTCCCATAAGGTTAACAGCTGATTTCTCAGCAAAAACTCTACAAGGCAGAAGGGAGTGGCATGATATATTTAAAGTGCTGAAAGGGAAGAACTACAACCAAGATTACTCTGCCCGACAAGATTCTCATTCAGATTCAATGGAGAAATCAAAAGCTTTACAGACAAGCAAAAGCTAAGAGAATTCAGTGCCACCAAACCAGCTCTACAACAAGTGCTAAAGGAACTTCTGTAAGTGGGAAACACAAAAGAAGAAAAGGACCTACAAAAATAAACCCATAACAATTAAGAAAATGGTCATAGGAACATACATATCGATAATTACCTTCAACGTGAATGGATTAAATGCTCCAACCAAAAGACACAGGCTTGCTGAATGGATACAAAAACAAGACCCATATATATATGCTGTCTACAAGAGACCCACTTCAGACCTAGGGACACATACAGACTGAGAGTGAGGGGATGGAAAAAGATATTCCATGCAAATGGAAATCAAAAATCAGCTGGAGTAGCAATACTCATATCAGATAAAATAGACTTTAAAATAAAGAATGTTACAAGAGACAAGGGAGGACACTACATAATGATCAGGGGATCAATCCAAGAAGAAGATATAATAATTAGAAATACATATGCACCCAACACAGGAGCACCTCAATACATAAGGCAACTGTTAACAGCCATAAAAGGAATTCGACAGTAACACAGTAATAGTGGGGGACTTTAACACCTCACTTACACCAATGGACATATCATCCAAACAGAAAATTAATAAGGAAACACAAGCTTTAAATGACACAGTAGACCAGATAGATTTAATTGATATTTATAGGACATTCCATCCAAAAACAGCAGATTACACTTTCTTCTCAAGTGCACACGGAATATTCTCCAGGATCGATCTCATCATGGGTCAGAAATCAAGCCTCAGTAAATTTAAGAAAATTGAAATCATATCAAGCATCTTTTCTGACCTCATTGCTTTGAGGTTAGAAATCAGTTGCAGGGAAAAAAACATAAAAAACACAAACACATGGAGGCTAAACGATACATTACTAAATAACCAAGAGATCACTGAAGAAATCAAAGAGGAAATTAAAAGATACCTAGAGACAGGGCTTCCCTGGTGGCGCAGTGGTTGAGAGTCCGCCTGCCAATGCAGGGGACATGGGTTCATGCCCCGGTCTGGGAAGATCCCACATGCCGCGGAGCAGCTGGGCCCGTTAGTCATGGCCACTGAGCCTGCGTGTCCGGAGCCTGTGCTCCGCAACGGGAGAGACCACAAAAGTGAGAGGCCCGCGTACCGCAAAAAAAAAAAAAAAAAAATACCTAGAAGCAAATTACAATGAAAACACGACGATCCAAAACCTATGGGATGCAGCAAAAGCAGTTCTAAGAGGGAAGTTTATAGCAGTAAAAGCCTACCTCAAGAAACAAGAAGAATCTCAAATAAACAATCTAACCTTATGCCTAAAGGAACTAGAGAAAGAAGAACAAACAAAACCCGAAGTTAGTAGAAGGAAAGAAATCATAAAGATCAGAGCAGAAATAAATGAAAAAAAAAAAAAAGAAACAATGGGTTCTCTATACAAAGTGTCATGTCGTCTGCAAACAGTGACAGTTTTACATCTCCCAATCCAATTTGGATAATTTTATTTCCTTTTCTTCTCTGATTGCTGTGGCTAGGACATACAATATTATATTAAATAGAAGTGGTGAGAGTGTAATCCTCGTTTTTGTTCCTAAATTTAACAGGAAGGCTTTCAGCTTTTCACCATTGAGTATTCTGTTGGCTGTGGATTTGTCATAAATGACTTTTATTATGTTGACATATATTCCCTCTATACCTCTTTGGTGAGAATTTTTATCATGAATGGATATTTAATTTTATCAAATGCTTTTTCTGTGTCTATCGAGATGATCATGTGGGTTTTGTCTTTTCTTTTGTTAATGTGGCCTATCACATTGATTTGCCTATGTTGAACCATCCTTGCAACACTGGAATGAAGCTTCCTTGATCGTGATGTATGATCCTTTTTATGTATTGTTGGATTCCATTTGCTAATACTTTGTTGAGGATTTTTGCATCTATATTCATCAGAAATATTGGCCTATAATTTGCTTTTTATGTGGTATCTTCATCTGGTTTTGAGATCGAGGTGATGGTGACTTCATAGAAGGTATTTGCAAGTGTTCCTTCTTAAATCTTTTGGAATAATTTGAAAATAGGCATAAGCACAGGGAACTATATTCAATATTTTATAATAACCTATATTGAAAAATAATCTTAAAAAAGTGTGTATGTATGTGTGTGTGTATATATATGTGTGTGTGTGTGTGTGTGTGTGTGTGTGTGTGTATATATATATATATATATACATGAAAAAAGTTTCTAGAGAGGGAATAGGAAGCCTAGAAAAAAGAGTTTTAGTATGTAATCTACTAGATAAATGTTCTTTCCACAGCCTTGGTATCTAGATATAACAACTTTGCCTAGCTAGGGTGTTTGCTCCTGAAAAATAAATACCACTGATGTTTGTATGGGATGGATATCAAGTGTCATCTCCCTTTTAGAGTGTGGCCCACTAATGATAGAAACAGATCTTGGGAGAATATTTCTTATTTTTATGCAACTGAAATAGAATCCAGGTCTATCATATATTGAAAGGCAGCATAGCTTTCCAGCTGGCTTCAAGGGAAATATGCAGAGTGACAGAAATGAAAATGTGTATATCCTGCTGTATTACAGGCTGCAACAGTGGCATATGTTTGCATAAGTGATACATCAGTCCCCACTTTTCTCATGCAGATTCAGTAAACAACAGTGTCCATTGTGCTTAAAATACAAAGAGATAAGGTCTGGAAGACAAAGGTAAGGTGAGGAAAGTGACTAAAGAAGGCTAATGGGAAGGAGGTACTCTTCAGACAGGACTTATTTAACCAAATTTATCCAGAAGGGAAATAATTTAGAGAAGAGCTCCGAAAGCACAATTCACTTCAGCACCTAGAGTGGCAGACCTCACAACCTGGTGGTACAAAGATGAAGTTACAGTGGAGAAAGGGTGAGATATCCTAATCTCCTCCTGGGTCCTGATAAGATGACTTCTCTATCAGGGAAAAGCCCTGGAGTGTGATCCAGCTGGAAACTGTAACCAGTACCATGAAAAATAGTCAGATTCCTTTTGAGGTCTCCCTGGATTCAGAGTTATGAGGATACAGGAAGATTTCCTAGGGATTTCAAAAGCAATGAAACATGGAAGAAGCACTAGACTTGACACAATAAAATATTAGTTCTAGGCAAAAAAAAGGAAAAAAAAAAGAAAAGAAACAATGGGGCTTTCTTAATTTTAGAATATAGGTATTTAGTTACAATAAGCTACAGTGCAACAAAAAAGTATGATTCTGTAAATAAGGTATTCTTAATTGTTTTCTCTTGGCCTTCCCTGGTTATCCCACACCACAGAAAGTCAGGACAGATTGAGATCAGAAATTTTAGCCCTAAATAGTGGGCAATATGGAAAG
This sequence comes from Mesoplodon mirus, assembly GCF_964341445.2. Classification (NCBI taxonomy): domain Eukaryota; kingdom Metazoa; phylum Chordata; class Mammalia; order Artiodactyla; family Ziphiidae; genus Mesoplodon; species Mesoplodon mirus. The sequence continues at coordinate 48,551,475 of NC_138976.1, forward strand.
CCTAGTCCTCTTAATTGGTCACCCTAAATATGGCTGTATTTTACAGATTTTATTTTAGCATTTTTGCTTGAAAGAGACTACTATGGAAAAGTGATGCTATTACTTTTACAATAATTAAGAGATAATTATGAATACTTTCTGGAAGTTTAGAGCCTTCCTAGCCCTCTTTTACTACTCTGTTTTGTATAATTTCCCCATTCTTTTAAAGAAAGCTTAAATGGCATATAGCAGGTGATATAGTACATCACTGGAATTCCACCATCAGTCCTGGGATACTGAGCTGCTAGAAATGTTGCTTTGACAGGGTTAGCCAAATTATTTTGAAATTGTCCAATTGAAAGACCACTTTCCAGTATACAAACCCCCTAGAACGCAGTCCATATCAACTGAGTGGCCACAGTATGGAGTAAAAGGGCTAAGCCCCCTGCACTGAGGAGGGACAGTTATGAACAAGATCAGGTGAGGTCTTTGTTAGACCTGCATCACAGTTCAGTACCTACCTTTGCCCTGTATCCTTTCTGTCCCTTCCTCATAGGCCTGAGGCACTCCTCAGCATACCTCCCGCCTGTGAATCTTCATCCTTTTCTCAGGGAACTGAGACATACAAGTGGTATCAGACAAGGTCTGGGTAAGCAAATTCTAAAATGGGATTTTGTGGATTTGTGTTGGATCACTTTCTAAATGAATGATAATGAGGACTATTTTATGGGTGAAACATGCAGTCCTGAAAGCCTCTATGCTATAACAATGCATTAAAAATAAATAAATAAATAAGGTAGTAGACTATGAAAGGATTCCAGTGCAAAGAATGCACTGACAGACTTTTTTAAAACTAAAGTCAAAAGTAGTAATTTTAAATACAGTGGAATTTAGTGGCACTTACTTTGTAGATTTAATACATCAAAGATAGGCAACAAAAAACTGAAGGTGATTAGCTACCAACCAAAAGTAGTGTTTGAACCAGGGCCCTTGAAATACCATGAGGCAACATCAAGAAGAAACTTTCAGCATATTCCACCTTAGATCCTGAAATTTGGTATTAAATTTATTATTTATTTTTTCTAATTAGATCCATACAAGGGATATCACCAAGTTCACAATTTTAATTTTTTCCATTCAAAATTGTTTTGTAAAATAGCATAGACTTATTTGGAATTCCATATCCCAAAGTAAAATGGATGAATATTTTGTTACTTTATTATTAATGCAACTCAGTTTAATTGATGCCTAAAATGGTAAATCTTTACTTTTAAGTGTTTATTCATTCATGTTAATCATTAAATTAAAAGAACACTTTCAGAAACAAAATATTCTATTGCTCAGCAAAGTTGCTAATAGTTTTTCATTGTTTCAATTGTTTTATTACCCTCCCATCGCTTTTATCACGAGATGGAATAATGTATTGAAAGCTCTTTTTGGGAAAACGAAGGAAAACTACTCAAATTGGGCTTCCCTGGTGGCGCAGTTGTTGAGAGTCCGCCTGCCGATGCAGGGGACACGAGTTCGTGCCCTGGTCCGGGAAGAACCCACATGCCGCGGAGCGGCTGGGCCTGTGAGCCATGGCCGCTGAGCCTGCGCGTCCGGAGCCTGTGTTCTGCAACGGGAGAGGCCACAACAGTGAGAGGCCCGTGTACCACAAAAAAAAAAAAAACTACTCAAATGGATTTTAAAATGACATAGTTTCAATTTACTTCAGATTTCCATCGAAAAGTAAATTGATTTTGGTAAATGTGAACCTTTTAAGAAGTTTTTCAAAGTGGACAATTACTGCTTAACCTGCCAGAGGCAATTAAAATTATCAAGCTGTGGCCTTATTTAATACCACATTCAGCCAAGGACTCAACAGTGTCTTAAACAACGCCCCTAACAAACCCTCATATTGATTCTATGGAAAAGATATGGTTGTAATTCTAATTCTTAGCTTTGAACATGAGGTCAATTCTTTTCAAGGCATGTAAGGCAGTTGCTAATGGTGGAATAAAATAAAAATGAAGTAAAATTATTGTATCCATATATAATATTTCATCTTAGTTCATAATGCCAGGTTTATCTCATGTTCTTTCAACCTAGGTTTACTTTGCAGATTAGTTAGGCCTAAGAAAAACTGAACCATTCTTTTGAATGAACCTAAACCTTTTTTCATTGTTGTTTTGTTTAGAAAAAAAAGTAATAATAATAAAGAGTGAAAAAAAAAGTAAAATATTAACCTTGGGCTGTAGGATCTATATTTCTATTCCTAATCCTACTGGATTATACCAGCTTCTTGTCCAAGTGGGACACGTCACAATATCACATTTCCTTAAATGTTTAGAGGAGAGATGAATATAATAAATGTCTAGTTAAAATTTGTTTGTTGTAAGATGTATTTTACAACACATTTTTGAATGGAAAATTTAAAATGGTGAACTCAGTGACATCCCTTGTATGGATCTACAAGGAGATGGATCTACAATTGTTTGGATCTACAATTCAGATCTGCATGGAGCTTTGCTTCTCTACTGCAAAATTCCTTAAGAAAATTTTACTATTTGTCAGCCATGCAGACCAGAAATAAATACTTTTTGCAACCTAATTTAGTCTTCCCTCTGTTAGCACTATGAATAATGACTGATAATTATTGCTGAAATATTTAAATATACAGATAACTTAAGGGCTATTGAAAAACAGGTATTATTTGAAAGGAAAATAAATATTTCATCTGCTTTCAAGGAATCAACAGCAGATTCCTTTCTAAAGTAGTGTATTTTGACCCCTAGCACAAGTTCTGAAACAATGGGTAAAAGGGGGGAAAAGGCCATGTTTCTGTTAATATAAGCAAGAGTTCAAGAGCTTGGTAAGATTCAAGAAGGAATGTTCTATCCATGAAGGTTTTGGAGTTCTTACCATATTGAAGTCCTTAATAATTTTAGCTTAGGATGAAGATATATGTGTAGTCTAAGGGGCTTGAACATCTGTGGAACAAGTTCCTTACAAGTACTTAAATCACCTCTCACAATATTAATTTTTTTAACCAGTCTGAAGTAACATATAAATCAGAGCTGGAGTTAGGATAAGACAAAGATAGAACATGTTTATTATATGCATCACTTGTTTTAAATACACAATAAAATAGCTTATATTAACAGGCCTGTTGATTTGATTTCTGGAGAGGAAATTCTTGTGCTTTTATTGATTAAGTTTTATATATCGATCTGGATGTTGGGTAATAGTGTTCTTGTTCATTAATGAAGGTTTAATTTAATTACTCCAGGAAAGTCTAAATTCTGTTCTCCAAGTTTATTACCATTCTCAGTTACAGGCTCTGCACAGCTTCTGGAGTGACCTTTATACAACACAGAGCTAATCATGTCACTCCCTAGCTAAAAATCCTTCAAGAGCTCCCAGTTGCCTTCCAAATAAAGTGCAGATTCCATTGCTTGGCCACAAGGTAGTTCATGATCTAACTCTTATGCCTGCCCTTTACTAGCTTCACAACCACTAGGGGCATATTATGAAATCTACCATGCTGGTTCTGTCATTTGCACTAAGCATTTCTGTCTCTCCTGGACTATTCTTATCCCTACACTATCTTTGTTTCTACTCTGAAGTCTTGCCTTGACTCCCAATCTCATTTTGATTCTGGCTTTGAATATTTGAAATTTATCAACATCTCTCTTGCATTTTTCACTGTTCTCTATTTTGTTTTATATTTCCCTCTTGACTTTTTTCATTACTGGCTACACCAGTGTAACTCCTCAGCCTGGTTCTTGCCTTCAGACCCTACCCTTGACATTCACATAAAGGGAGCATTTTGATGCTATCTCTTTAGCCTCATCTTCCTGCTTCTACGTCAAGTTTCAAATGCACAGCAGAGCTTCCCAAATATAGAACAGATAAGTTATCAGGGATGTGAGAATCAGATTCAGGTAACAAACCTGAAATTGTCAGTTAATGACTAACACTCATGATATTGGGATTGGAAATTGTTTGGTAGAGATTTCTACTGTTCAGTAGACACTTAAGGCACCATTACCATTAGTAGAGTTCCATTAACCTTAACAAAGGAGGTTCCTTATTATGTCCTCTATCAAAGTTAGTGTTCATGGATAAATCACTTAAGTGGGGAATTGGAGAATCCTGGACCCATGCAAGAAAAGTTGAGAGGATAGAATATATAAACATGACTGTAATTTATAGTAGCTTAGGTTGTATTGTAATAAAAGAAACAAAAAACCCTCAGTGACCTAAAATAATAAAGATTTCATCAAGCTACATATCTATTAAGATTTGGCCATGGTGTTGTTCCACATCTTCAATCTGGGACCTAAACTGAAGAGAGAAAATAGCAGCTCTTGAGAGTTGTACTGAGAGGTGAGACATGTCATTTCCCTTCATATTCCATAGCTAAGGCAATTCATGTTGTCAAGTCTTTTGTCCTTTCAGATAGAATCTAAAATTCTCTCCAAGGGAAGGAAGTGAATAAGTATAAATGATAATACTATCTACCATGAAATTATAAAATAGAATTTTCAGGAAACAAACTAACCAAATACAACTCTTTTCATGAAGTTCAGAATGTGGTTTAATATTATTTCTTCATAATTTTGTTGGTTAAATATTTATGATTTTAAAGGAATTCAGAAAAAATGAAAGAAATCTTCTCGTCCTGTTCTGGACCCACAGAGTGCAAACATTCCATATGATGCCAGGATTGTTGCTTAATGTTTGGTGTATTAGGGAAATTACTGATTGGCATTAGGCATAATGTATGCACATGACCTTGGGAAAGTATTGTGAGTTTATTTTCAGAGGGTATAAAAAAATGTTTCCCATTGATTTCCTATTAATATTTATCCAGATCACTAAGGATGAAATTTAATGTTATTTTATGAATAAACTGAGATTTAAGCACTGGTTATATAACACTTGCATAATGAATTCATTTTAGAGTATCTACTATAGGAATATGAGATTAATATATTTAACTGAAATTAAAATTATTTGAGAATAATAATAATATAAAGAAACATAATAAAGATAAAATAAAACTATTAACTAGAAATGATGTATTTCAAAAGATTTCAATAAAAATATCATTCCATGTTAAAATAAAACATAACTATTAATAAATTTAGTAATATGTTTTCAAAGGTTCAGGAAGCTAAAGCTAATTAGTAAAAGCTACAAACTATTTCTAACTCTACGATATATGTAATTACTAAATTATTAAAATAGGAATTTCTGCATATTCCTTGATTTCTCCATTTTCCTCATTTCCCATATCTATGTCTATTTTTTTTCTCTTCTTGTTTTTGAGCCACCTAGAGAAGATATGTCAGATGTCCAGAAAGCCAAGACCTAAACATTATTTAGTCCTCTAGAATGCACATTTTTCCTGAACTTAATTTTGTTGAAGATATTTTTAAATGTTTGAAAATTTACTCAATCCTGTGTACCTGAGTTCAGTATCTCAATCCCAGTTCTGTCCTTGAATGAATCTCTAAATGTCCCTGAGCCTCGATTTTCTAATTTAAAAAATAACTAAGATAATTAAAGCAAACCCAAATTATATCAGAATATTTTGAGAATTAATCTAGAATTATGATCCATTAAATGCCAGACAAGTAAATAGGTCTTTATAAAGGGAAAGTTTAGCAGAAGACCTTCAATCTATCATCTTCTTTGGGACAGACTTTCTAGGAAGTAAAGGAAAAAAATATCCTGTTAAATGACCTATAAATATGCTAATGACAGATCCCTGGCAAACTCTCCTTATTTATGGAATGCCTTAGCAGCGTTTATCTAGTTTGTCTGGATTGCTTAGGGTAAATAAACGTGAATCTATGGCTTTGTGGCACATGATAAAATGTCAAGTAAGGTATATAACTTCAAGTTAGGTATATAACTTCATATAAAAATGGAGATTTTCATGATCAAAATAATACTCTTTTGATAAGCAATAACAACCTTAGAAATCTCATATTTTAATCTGAGCCAGAGAACATCCTAAATGCAAGGGAAGATATAGGGAGATGTATTTGGTAGTCCTAGACTACTTTCTGTTTTGTACGTGACTGTAAAATACTTGTCTTTGTATTAGTAAAGCTTGATCTTAATTTTATATCTGGTTCTTGTAAGGTTTATTTCACAATCTAATTCTCCATGTTATATCAATATTTACAAAATATTCATTATTTTACTCCAAACTGGAACTACTGTAGATATTAAGTGAAAATAAAAGTGCTGAATTTTGTGCTCTAAAATGTAAAATTATATGATTGCCTGAATTACTTTTTCAATTCAAGTTTATATATAATTTTAGAACAAAAGGATAAATGTTGGAAAAACCAGGGGATAGTGACTCATCCATTTATAGCAAGAAGTCTGTGTCTTCTATCAATAAATAAGGAAAAACAATGAACAGAAATGTTCAGATTGTTACATTGCTGATATAAGGTGGGCAAAGGACATAACACATAAGATTTTGTCATTTCATATGTTTCTGTTCCTTTAAATATGTTTTAAAAGGGAAGAAAATGTTCTAAATTAAAATGTGAACGGCTTTATAAATGCTGGGTATTTTTGCAGAGTCATAGTTATATAAAAAATCTTTATTCATATTTACTGACAAGATTTTTTTTTTTTTTTTTTTTTTTTGCGGTACACGGGCCTCTCACTGTTGTGGCGTCTCCCGCTGCGGAGCACAGGCTCTGGATGCGCAGGCTCAGCGGCCATGGCTCACGGGCGCAGCTGCTCCGCGGCATGTGGGATCTTCCCGGACCGGGGCATGAACCCGTGTCCCCTGCATCAGCAGGCGGACTCTCAACCACTGCGCCACCAGGGAAGCCCTACTGACAAGATTTTTAATAAGATGATTATAAAGCATATGCTATTGATATATAAAAGGTTATCTGAGAAGAACACTATTTAAATTTCTACTTTGCCAATAGAATAAATCGCTAACTATTCATACTGTTAATTTCAGGGAACTTGCTGCCATTATTAAAAAGTATGTTCCTCTTAATGTTAATATTTTCAATTTCTCCAGAACATATATTAGTTGAACTATGAATGAAAGGATAATTAAGCAATTGCACACTCAAGAAAATAAGTAGTACAATTAGTTGTTCTTATATCAGCTAAGATCCAAACAACAAAATAACAGCTTAGGCCAGCATTTGACAATGGAATAAAATAATACACAATTTGTCTTATTATACTAATTAAGATTTGTAATTACTTAAGCTGCATATGTTACATTTTAAGGATATAAACATGCAGCTAGAGATATTACAAACTAGACACAGAAAAAATACTGAAAGGAAATATAAGAAAGTGTTCAAAATGCTTTTTTTAGTTTATTCATTATTTCATTTAACACAAAAAATGACTTAAAAAAGATTAAAACCATCTACTTTGAATATGTGCTAGCACATACAAAGAAGAAATATACATTTGCTAGTACATTACAGGTGAAAAATAAGCAAGATCTTTATATAAGCAGTTTTAGAATATCCAGTGTTTTTTATCTGACATATCATTTGCTGGCCTCTGACATATTCTGCTACCCATTCATTGCCCATTTTATTAAAATTTCCCAAGGGCATATATTTAAATGGAGGAAACACTGACTTTTCCCTTCAAAGTAGGATCAAGGAGCTAGTGGAAAAAAAGTTGGACAGGCTAACATAACATTGTAGATTAATAGCAATTTTCACTTAACCCAAGTATTCTTTTCCTGTAAACCCAAATCTTTGTTTAAGGCAATTTGTTATAGCCAACTATTTGTTAAACATAAACTGAGGTATATTAAAAATTTTAAGACTTTGAGAAAAAAATCAAATGGAAGAAGGTAGTGCCAAATCGGAAGTGGTTAGGAAGGCTCTACCTGTAGGAGCTCCAGAAGACACTTCTACAGAGAAAAGACAAGAAATTATTAATTGGCTATAACTTAAAGCCTGCTTGTCTGTCTGTTATTGGTTGACTTTAGATTTTGACTCTATTCTCTTGAGGCATTTACATGCTTAGATTTTGGTTTGCTTACAAAGGCTACCATGGCATTAGAGCCACCTCAGTCTAAAGGCCTTATTTAATAATTTAAGACACTTCACCCCAAAGTCTAAGTCCAAAAGCCGAAAGGGTTCTCCAGAAGCTAGTTTTCTTCTGAAGGTGGCATTGCAAAGTACAGAGGAAAAGCTTTTAAAAGGGTCTGTCTCATTGTTCTGTATTTTTCTCATTATAACTGCAGCTCTTCTCCTTATGCATGTCTCTCTCCTCAAACTCCTCTCACGTGCCAACATTCTCCTTCCTAACTTTTACAATCTCTCACCCTTTCATCAGCAGAGTAATCTCTCTCTCCCTCCTTACCATCCTGAAAAAGTTTGGCTTGCTGTTCTTAACTGGGGTTCTTTCTTACAATACAGATTGGAGTGGAACAAGTTATATAGAGCAAGGAGAGCTGGAGATGAAAATCCTTGTAATTTGTTTTATGCTTAAGAAAAATCATAGAAAATAATTCCCTAAGCTAAGTTACAATGATTTTATCTTGATTTCTGTAATTGATGATACTTTTTTTCACTTTAGTTTAGTAGGAACCTGAGAGCTGAACTTAAGACCACTTTAACGTATAATAAGATGCTTGTTATTTCTCTTCTTTAAACCCTTGTTCTGTCATTGCTCTGGATTCATCATAATCAGTATTGTCTTATACAAACTGTTTCAAAATTAGTTTACAGTAAGTTGGAATAAAGATAAGCCAAATTAACAAAAGCACAAAGGAAAAAAGTGCTTTAAATATGTGGAATAAAGTAATATCTGACATTAAAGTATTTATAATATATTCCAAATGATTCAAGACTTAATATCACTCACAAAATACTTAGAAAAGTGATCCTTTATGTTAGTCACAGACCTCTAAAGAGTCTCATGGAAGCTCTAACATTCTCCCTTTAAAATGCATAATCAAAATTTGCACATAATTTTTAAAAATCCACAAATATGCATCTATAATTTCAATTTTGGCTTATAGATCAGCGATTAAGATCCTCAAAGGTGAACAAATATACAAGTAAACATCTAATATTGGAGTGGCAAGAGATAATAACGTTGAAATGTGTCTTATTAAAAAGTACAGCGCTGGGCTCCCCTGGTGGCGCAGTGGTTGAGAGTCCACCTGCCGATGCAGGAGACACGGGTTCGTGCCCCGATCCGGGAAGATCCCATATGCCGCGGAGCGGCTGGACCCGTGAGCCATGGCCGCTGAGCCTGTGCGTCCGGAGCCTGTGCTCCACAACGGGTGAGGCCACATCAGTAAGAGGCCCGCATACTGCAAAAAAAAAAAAAAATGTACAGAGCTCTTCAATTCTAAACCCTTAATTAAAAGCTTTTACTTGAACACCCCCACCCACAAAAATGTACAGAGATGGCTCCATCTAGCACTGTATATTATTTAGGTGCATCCATATACACAGTGAGATTAAAAGAGTGCAAGTATTAGTCTACTAAACAAAATCAATCAATCAATCAGTCAATCATGGTCAATTTGCCCCCCTCCAATATAAACATTGTGCGTTTACCAGGCACCCTGTTTCAGATCATTTTTATTTTAATCTGTCAGAAATTCCAGATTTTTACTACTTATATTAAATAACTTCTAAGGGACACTTGTCATTAAATAATATCTAATATTAAGAAAAGGAAATGTATTTGATCTGCAATATGTAGTATTAATATAATCTGTATAATGTGTTATTTGAAATTTCCACTCTATTTTCCAAGGAATAAAGCATTGATACTAAATACATTCTCTGTGTAACAAAACAAGTAGTAACTATTTAGTTTCCCATTTATCAAATAAGGAGAATAAAAAATGTCACTAAGTTGACTCAGTTCTTTCCCCCATATCATTCTTTATATTAGATGGGAGAGCATATTTTTCTACTCTCCCATAAAATTAATACATTGAAAAGGAAGTATGACATTTCATCCAGGGCTACTGATTTACACTACACTTATTTAATGGATTCTAATATACCTAGAAAAGAAAACTTAATGTATAGACATAACCAGACTAGAAGAACATCTTTTTTCTTCTATTCACTTTATTGTTTGAATTCAGTGATATAATATGGCTTCATCTACCTTTGAGAATACACTTAACAAATACAGAGGCAATTTAGCATTTTCCCAATTCACATCTAATGCAGTATTTAAGAAGATTTCATCTAATTGAACACATGTTGGAACAAATTTAATAAAAGTGTTCTTGTAAATGCTTCAATGGCTAGATGGGAGACAAGGTAGGCAGGCAGTGAAGTGAACAACATTCTGGTTGGGCTCTCCAGGCTAAGAAGTCATTTGCAAAATGTTTTGACTGCTGAGATGTCAGCCATAATCAATCTTAGAGATAGAAGGAGGCTGGAAATGCGTGAGGTAATGTTCTAATGCATTGAAAGATGACTAGGCATAATAAAAAGTAATGGATCTCACTGCCTTGCCTTGAAAGAATTTAGAGAACATTTAGGTTCACAAATGGTAAGTTTCTACCTATTTGAGGAATATAGTCAATGTAGTTATGAAATACAGTCATCACGCTCCAGATCTGTGTGTTTCTACCCTACATCCCTTAGGTTTGGGAAAGAACACACTCTATATAGAAGCCCACTAAATAGGAACTGTCTTGATTCTTAGTAAAAATACAAAAATAATAGAACTATGTATGCAGGCTTCCCTATATGTCTTATAACAATAAAGTTGTGTTACTCCTTTAGTGCTTAATTCAAGTTTCTTGTTTAAGCAGATCCCTCCCTGGACGTTGTAAAAGAAGCATGTTCCCTTTTACAGATATATCAGGGCAAAGGCAATAGAATCTGCCTGCTTCACTAATATGGAAAGGGCAAAGGCCATTCAGAATATAAATAAGTATGTGAAACACTTACTTTTATTAAGTTCAAGTGTTTAAACCCCTACATCTGGACTTGAGTAAAGATGTTTCATGGAACAGACAGTAGTGATTTTAGAATATTACAAAGTTTTGTGTGTTTTTTTGGTAAAGAAGTGTTAGTTTTAAATTTAACAATGCATTTTCTCAACCACTTTAAAGATTTTGTCTGCAAACATTTTAACCTAATTTACAGAGAAAGACCTAACATTCAGCATTAATTCAATTAATGCACATTGCACAACTACTTGGTGTAAGATACTGTACTGAGAATTGGGGATACCAAGTAACATCTAATCCTGGTCAATATGCAGATGAAAGCATAGCCATGTAGTAATCCTCAGCTCTCACCTGCAGTTTGAGGATGGTGAATTACATATTAATGATGGTCTACTATAGAATAGTGTTCATGGTTAGTCACTGGAACCCTCTAGGTAGTTTCCATTCAGTTATGCAGTTAGAAAAATACTCGAGGCTAGACAGGTGGGATATGGTGGTGGGTGGGAGTAGAGGAGAAAGAAGATAGTGGTTCATTATCTTTCCTCTCCTTCCTTTTCCTCTGAAACATCTCAATAACCATAGACTCAAGTCACTTTATCTACCCTACCCTTGTCTATAAAAGGAAAGATAACACTAAAGCATACATTAATAAAAGCTATTCTGAGAATTGCTGGAGGTCTTAATCATTCTCTCTTGTCCTAAGATATCATATGTTAAAGAAAATCACTAGTAAACATCTACATTTGAAAAGTTTGATGTTAATGCTCCCATTGTGTAATGGCAATGCCAGTTAAATAATAGTCTTTATATGACTCCCCATGACAAGTTACTAGACTTCTTTCTCAGAAGCAAATGTAAGAATTGGCTTACAATGATTTCCTTTCTTTTGATCCCATTAATTGTAGACATTCCTCAAAATTTGTGACACTCTTAGTTTCCTAAATGGATGCAAGTTTTTTCTTTTTCTATGTACATTTATATTCCTTTGGTCATTTCAGAGGTTTTTTTTTTTTTTTTTTTTTTTGGTGGGGGATGGTGGCAGAGATTGAGTTACAGGAGGGCTTCTTTTGTTTGTCTCTTTTTGGGGAGTGGGGAGACACTATGTCTCCAAGTCCACATTATATAGAAATTACAAACTGTGAAACTTGAAGTATTCAGCTGAAATCTCTATCCAAGCAACCTCATCTGTAAAATGGGCTAGAAAACCAAAACTTGCAGAGTTAATTAATAACAATGATTGTGCCAGAACTTTGCAAACTAGGGTGTTACTCAAAATGAGACTTATCTTCCTTGTGTACTGACTTCATTGATTTCAGAGAAAAGTAGTTAAGAACTGTGAGTTTGCTGTTTAGTACATGCCTTTGTACAACAAATATAGAAAACAATTTGTGGTTCATCAACATACACCAGAAGGAACTGAATTCTGATGTTAAGACTTGATTTCAAAGTGTGTTTTGACAATTTACTAGTGTGTGTTTTTGACAATCTAATACACTTTAACTTTCAGTTTGTTCATTTATAAAACTAGGATAACAATAAACTTCATAAGTTCTTGAGACTAAGATAATGTAGAGTACCCCCATAGTATACTTTTGTTTCATGAGCATAACATACTCAGATGTTTAGACTAGCAGTCTGAGCACAATATTTTTAACAATGACTCCAAAGCATCAGTGCTGTCATATGAAGAATTTAAATGTAGTACAATGGTATGACAACCAATTTTGCTTTTACTCTTGCCTTCAAAATTAATCAAACAAAAAAAAGCATCAGCCACATTAAATAGCAGACGTATCACAGGAAACTCAATAATGGAATTCAAGTTTCTTAGAAAAAATTTTTATGTGTGTATTTCATAAGAAATTATACTCCTTCAAGTTTATACTTTAACTTTCCAATTTTCCATTTTAAGGTTTAGCAACATATCAATTCAAGTTGAATGTGATTGTTGACAACCGCATTTTTACAAATAGAATATTTCTACCCAAGAGAAAAAAGAGAAAAATTAGTTTTAGAATTTCATTATTGCCGTGGGACATAGAAATACATTTCTATGACTGTGGGATTCCATGATGAATCATTACAAGTGTTGATTGAAAATTAATATGTGAATATACTAAGCAGGATGTGCGGTTTTAGGAAGAAAAGTATTCACATATGACCTAAATATTTCACTTCAGGGTTACTTTTTCATCACTTCTAAGATATTAGAATACAAAAAGTAATAAAATACATTATGAAAAATCAAGGCAAAGAATTATTTCTTACCTTTAATAGTTTTATGTAATGTTCACTATGAAAAATGAACATTAATGTACAAATTCCATTCATCCTTAAGATCAGTTATTTTGGTCTGAGCTCTCTGTTATTCCAGTTAAACAAAAGCTATATTTCTTTCCTCTTTCCTCTGACAATAAAATAAATGCACATTTGGGGCAATATTAACATTGTTTATGGAAAATTACACATGAATAACTAGTAAAATGGATTTTTAAAAGCACCATGTGGAAAACCAAATAATTTGCATTTTCCCTGAGGAATGTTTACTAATTTCTAATTAAAAAAATAAATTCTTGAAACTCTACCTTTATTCTTTCTTGCTCACTCTACACTCTTTGCCCATGTTGAAAATCCAGCTTGCTTGAAATTTTGGTCAACTTTTCTTCCATAATACTGCACCTTTCTAATTCTTCCCCTAACTCTGTAATTATGTATCACAATCTCCTTCACGAGGAGATTGTTCCCTACCATGTTTCTAAAGTATAAATATATCCAACCATTTATCATCATTCTCTTCTCACCTGTCTCTTGTAATTCTTTACCTACATATAGTTAATTTGAGAAGTACTATGTTTCTCGATTATAGAATTATTATAATTATAGATTTCTAGTTTAAATTCAGAAAATTTTCAAGAATTTTACCAGAATATATCCATTACTTTCCCTTATATTTAGTAAGCTCATTATTCTATAAAATCAATGCTTTGGTAGTCTTGGTAATTTGGTAATTTTTCCAGAAAAAGAACATTTTTTAAAAATTACTTTATTTATTTTTGACTGCGTTGGGTTGGGCTTTCTTTAGTTGCGGCAGTCGGGGGCTACACTTTGTTACGGTACACAGGCTTCTCATTGTGGTGGTTTCTCTTGTTGTGGAGCACGGGCCCTAGGCGCGTGGGCTCAGTAGTTGTGGCTCTTGGGCTCTAGAGCACAGGCTCAGTAGTTGTGGTGCATGGGCTTAGTTGCTCTGTGGCATGTGGGATCTTCCCGGGCCAGGGATCGAATCCATGTCCCCTGCATTGGCAGGCAGATTCTCATCCACTGTGCCAACCAGGGAAGTCCCAAGAACAACATTTAAAAAATTTTTTGTTCTGCTGCTCCTTAGGCATCCAGCTCATTATTTTGTTCTTTTATCGTAATTTCCTTCCTACTATTCTCTTCTAATGTTGCCTGTCTTCTAATATCATAAGTTGTATGCTTGGATTATTAATTTTCAGACTTTTTTCACTTCACTATATTTCTGTATATGTCCTAAACACTATGTCTCTCAAGATGTGTTATGAAGTGTCAAACACTCTGATATTCTGATTCAATCTGATTGCACTGCAGGCAAATCTACAGGGTAGACATGGGGAATCCCTGTGCTTAAATATTCACTAGGCTATTCTCACATATAGTGAAGCTTAAGAAATAATGCTAAAATATAGCAAAAATTAGATAAAAGTTTAACATTCATCAACGACTAACATTGTGACTATTCCTTAAGTTATTTAACATTGCTGAGATTTAGTAACTTTACCTGGAAAATAAGGTCTTTGGGTGAGTAAAAAGACCTTATAAAATAATAAGGAAGGCAGAGGTCATGTCCTTTGATATAATCCAAATAGAAAACTTCTGGGGCGAAAAGAAGGAGTGCATCTGAGGGAAACACTGGTTCTGCTTTGGGTCTGATTATGTACTAATATTTTATTTACATATTTTTACACGCCAATATTTGAAAACTCTTTCTCTAGTTAGGTCTTTGATTAATTCTATCTTTAACTTGGCATTAGCGTCACAATATCTTATAGAGATTTCTAAAAGTTTCTGTCATGTGGATGGTACATTTTCAGAAGTGACATTGATTTTTGTGTCCATAGTTGTCATTCTGTATAATTGCTCTTCTTTTCTGAAATATTGTCTTTGTGGAGATAGTAAGTTAGTCAATAAAAATATTGCTATTAATAAACATTAGGATTTACATTCAAGTAAAGGATGCATTAAAATTGTGAACCTACTTTTCCAGTAGAAACAACTCTGTATTCTAGAGAAAAGAGTTAAAATTATTTTAGGTCAAGGTTTGTGTTTATATTCACTGCTATTTTTAAACCACTGGAGGCTCCAGGAGGTTAAACATGCATTATGCTTTGTAGTTTGCTCAAATCAGTGGTGTCAAGGCACTAAAAAGAAAAACTTTATTAACAGTTAAAATTCTCTAAAGTTCTATTTTTGTTTCTGAAAATTAGGAAATAGGAGTCCAGGAAGAAAAGTAATTGATTTGAGAGAATATAGTCAGGGTAACAATCTATAGGAGAAAATTCTCAAATAATTACCTTATCATTTCTTGGCTTATACCTAAAATGTTAAGTATTTTGTATTTGAAAAGAAGACTCCTAATAAAAATGCATTTTATTTTCTGAAAACATGCCTAGAATATTCTGAATCTAACATAGAAATCTTAGGCAGCTGAAGGCAGGAATGTAGTGGGCTTTTACCAGATAGTCAGAAGTTGTCAAAAAACTGGGTCCCTTTCATGGCAAAAACAAAGAAAGTATAGGGTCTTTTTTTTGGTTTGTAAAGTATCACTTTATATGAAAAGTATTAAATGTGGACCTTTTCTTCAGAAATATTTTCTCCTTTAAAACACATTTTTTCTAAGTCATAGACCTTTTTTTCCCCCTTAATCCTTACTTCATATATGTGATTGGTAGTATAACTGAACACACTCTGCCTTTATATTTTTGTGTAAATCAGGCAAAGCTTATTTCATATGCAGTATTTGAATTTAGATATTTTTATATATGTATATTTTACTTATACTATCCAATAATGTTATCATAATTAAAAAAGCACATGTAATTCTGTGCTCCTGTAACCAATCCTTATTTGGCAAAAGATTTTATAGATAGATAGATAGATAGATAGATAGATAGATAGATAAATGTGTACTTGGGGAAAACACTGTGTGCCAAATAATTCTATGATATAGTATATACAGTATATATATATATTGTATATATATCACATAAAATATATACCAGTATATATATTGGTAGTCATATTTAAGAGATCATACAAAGACAAATAGTTGGATCACACTTATAACTTAAGGAAAGAGCAGTAAGAACTTAAGGAACAAGAGCTGTGTTCCTCTTCCATACACATGTGCATTTGCTTATAATTTTAAAATAGTACTTTCTATATTATGTTGAGGATTATTAGTTAACACGTCTTCTCTTGTAGGTTGTATATAATACTATCACATACTCAAGGGTTTTGAATTTCATTTTATTTACGTATTTTTGTTAAAAACATTTATTAATTTAATGCTAATTTTTGACATATACATAATTTTGGTAAGCTCATTCTTAGATTTCAAGTGCCCAAGCCTAATATTATCTAACTCTGCATACTTGTTTAAAAATTTAACATTTTTAATTATTATGGCAAAATTTTCATTTATGTATTCTCAACTCTTCACAATTCTGTATGCAAATCAAACAACTGGAGTCAAATATAGGAGCTACTCTTTAATATTGGTTATTAATTCAAGATGCATTAGCTAAACTGAATTAGTTTATAAAAATACACAAGTCATTTATTATCATGTAAAGTTTAATTATTTAACCCTTTCACAAGATGGCTGTGTCTATTTCACACATACTCAACAGTTATGTTTTGATTGCACACTGTTGAGAGGCAATTCTTAATGTAGTGCTATAGTCCTTGTACAAACTTTTGTTCAGGACTACCTTTTCAAAGATGTGTGTGTGTGTGTGTGTGTGTGTGTGTGTGTTAAGCACACCTGCTGTATAGCTCCTGCTATTACATTGATTTGAAAGATAAAGTGGACTTCTATTAGAGGTAAAGATGTATCTATTAATCTTGTAGTTATCCTATCTCTGCATACCATTTTTACTGAATCACGAACCCTAAAGAAAAAATATGATAAAAGACTAAGTCCCTATTCAAGGCAAGATGGTTAGGTCATCTTCTGCCTGACCTGCCTGAGTGGGTGTCTTCTGCCTGTCTCCTTTATACCTGGCTTTTTAATACCTTTCTTGGTAGGAGTGATTAGAGATAGGTTATATTCCGAT
Source organism: Mesoplodon mirus (assembly GCF_964341445.2). Taxonomy (NCBI): domain Eukaryota; kingdom Metazoa; phylum Chordata; class Mammalia; order Artiodactyla; family Ziphiidae; genus Mesoplodon; species Mesoplodon mirus. The sequence continues at coordinate 48,568,746 of NC_138976.1, forward strand.
ATCTAGGAAATGAACAGAGAATATCTTCCATTGCATCTTCTGTTTGCTAAATCATAAAGACAAGGATTCTTTGGAACCTGGGATGTAAGAAATATGTGTCCTTGGAACAGATGAGTGAGGAATGAAATGGCAGACATAATTAATGTTCCTAATTGGTTTTCATCATCATGGCCCCAGACATACAGAAAAATAGCTTATGTATAAAGGTCTGGAGTGCCAAGAATATTTGAATTTAAATGGTCACATAGATGATAGGTTAGGAGTTATGAAAAGAAATAGTGTTTACCTCTAGAACAATTACGCCTACACATGCACTTACATTGAACCTGAAATAAGATACCCCAAGGAGGTCAGAGTCTCAGTCTGTGTAAAAGTTGGTGACCAGGAATGCACAGAGGGGAGGGGTGCTATAGGGTCCCCAGAGACACTTAAATTTGCATATTGGTCCAAGTCAGAATTAAAATAGGAAAAAGGACATTTTTAAAACTCTATGTTATTTTTTGTCTGCAATTTCCTTCAGATGTCCATATGGCTTTCTTCTGCTACTCTGTTTCATGTCACAAGAGGGAGGGAGACTGCTTCACTCTCAGCCTGTTATTTGACCAAAGGCTCATAACCAGGGCTCATTTATTAAAAGAACATGTCAAACAAATAATCTTGGGACAAGTTAAAACTATTCTATTTTTAGAAAAAATGCTTTTAATATATTTTAAAATTATGATCTGTTTGTCATTCTCTTTCCCAAAATAATAGTGAAACAACATAGAGCTGTTAAAGTATATTTTAAAAAATTTTCACCTGATAGAGAGGCCGGTTTGCTGTTTCTCATACTTGCCAGGCACACCTTCTGACCTCAGTTTTGCACTTGCTGTTCACTCTCTCTGGAATGTTCTTTCCCAGTATATCTGCTTAGTTCATTCCCTCACATAAAATCCTTCAGATATTTTACTCCAAGTTGTCTTCAGTGAAGCCTTTCCTAACCACCCTATTTAAAATTACTAACCTTTTCTGATACACCCTATATTCATCACTGCTTTGTTTTTCTCCAATAATATAGTCTAAAAATGTTATTTTGTTTATTTCTATCTCCCTCTAATAGATTTTAAATTTCAGAAATCAAAGATTTTTGTATTTTATGTTCAAGACTTTGTCCAGAACGTCTTAACACATATTATTAGATAATAGTCAAATAACTAATGAATAATTAAAGAAAGAATATTTTATATTAAAAGTCAAAATCCCAATCTTTGATTATAGCAATCTGTCTTGTCACCCCTTTCCTCTTTCTATTCTCATTGCTCTTTGATTCCTTAGAGACTTCATACCCCTAAGAACTTCAACTTTTCACATTTTCTCATCAGTATCCTCAGTTCCTTCCTATCAGTGCCCATTGGCTGTTCCAAGCCTGAAAATTCCAAGCCTATAAATGAGTTTAGAATTAGATTGCTAAGTGCTGATGGACCAAAAACCAAATCATATATGTAGGCAAATCATGACCCAGGAAGAGATATAAACAAAGCGACAAGTTTGTCTATAAGACAGGAACCCAATCCCCCACCCCTCCCCCCACACACCCATATAGAGTTCAACTGTAGAAGGGTGAGAGTGAGGTGTGGAAATGGTGTCTGTTAGGAACATGATAGAATGTCTCAGGTGCATAAAATGAGCAGTATTTCCTACCCCATACGTTCTATGTGCTCTTGGTGATGGGTAGAGGATGATCCATTTAGTCCCTCACCTTTCACTGCCGAGGGCTCCATTCCTGGTCTTCTATTGAATAACTTATTCAAACAAATACTGGGATTTGAGATGTGATCAGAGCATGGTGGTGATTAAATTTTCCTCATGCAGAAGAGATTTCAGAGGACTATCTGAGGGAGGGTCAACAGAAAAATGAGGCATCTTCCCTGCTGTGAACAGCTTACACCTTTCTAGTTAAAATAAATTGTAGGAAACAACTGACAGTTTTACAGACCCCCCCACCAAATCTTAAATTGTGCATTTCTATCTAAAAGTACATAGACTGTATAAATGTAAAAATATTTCCTTCTATTTTCCCTCACCACATTCCTTCTCATCCTGTGGAACTCAGTCACAAATAATTGAATTAATTATAATTCTTGGTAAATGACATTTTCATATCATTTATCTTATTTAAATAATAATGTGTTTTTATTTGACAACTATTCCTACAGTGCTTACAATATATGATGCACAATTCCAAGTGTTTCACAAATACTTTTTCATTAAATCCTTAAAATAATGCAGAAGGAAGATATTACTATATTCACATTTTTAGGAAGGAGCCCAATTTAGAGAGATTACTAAACTTTCTGAGAATGTATCAACATAACTACTTAGCATAAACACTAGGGTTTAAACTCGGGGATCGAGGTTCCTGAGTATAATTTTAAAAATACTATGCTACACCTGAAGGATGATATTTTAAATGGCTGTATCACCTAATAACTAAGCTCTTACTAGAAACTTGTTATATTATACATGACTTTATTTTTATTTCATCTCTTTATCTCTTCCCAGAAATAACCATTATACAGAATTTTGTTTTTATTAAACTCTTTTCAAACAGATGCACATTCACACTTTGGTCTCAGACTTCCAGCCTCTGAAAGTTATGTTAGACATAATCTTTCCATTGTTTAAGCCACTTAGTTTGAATTACTTTGCTATGGAGGCCTAGCAAATGAATACTGAGATATAGTAATAATAAATATCTGTTGCTTTTGTTTCAATGTCTTTATCTATTTATCTTTATTGAAATGTCTATCTATTTATATATGTATCCACCCATCCATCCATCTATCCTATTTATCTGTCAAATTATAATGCCCTGATTACTCTATTATTAATTTTATAATGCTAAGTGAATCTAATGAACCATTATGTTCCGCTATCAACTTTGCAGATTTTTAAATTATAGCCTATTAATTGTTTTTCTTAAATCATTTATTGTATAAATTAAACTGAACATAAGCTTTGGGAAGTCACATTATTCTGTTATTTTTAATATTCATTCTCTACTTTTAGACAAGCTCAATGTTTTTTCTGTTCTCACAAATCAAAACTGATGTTTAGATGCATTTTCTATTATATAGCCATTTAAAAAATCAATTTCTATAATTTGAGCTGGTGAATATGTAGTAAACTGTCATTTGATGATCATAGCATTTACAAATTAAGCAGAAGTTTTTGACATTTGGGAAAGCTGAAGATGATTATTTATGTAACTGGCTTGATTACATTTGACTGTTAGAAATACTTGAGAGAAGGAAAGGCAGAAAAAAGAAAGGTCTATCCAGGACTATTGATGTTAACTTCTAAAGTAAGTCATAGTTTTTTTCTTTTCTAAACCCCATCCACCATGATTTCATTCTTTTAGTCAACTGGTAAGTATGGATTGTTACAAGGAAGCAAAAAAGTGGCTGTGAACACAGTGGATAGGGTCTGAATTTCTGGATCAAACAGGCTAGGACCAAGTCCTGGCTCCAGTGTTCATTTCTTTTGAGGCCTAGCGCAAGTTATTAACATTTCTACCCCTCAGTTTCTTCAAATGTAAAATGTGAGATAATGGTTAAACTACTGATTACCTCATATAATAACTATCACAAATATACATCTTAGTGTTTAGCATGTAGAAGAGTGCCTGGAACCAAGTAACTACCATATAAATACCATCTATTATCAGAAACATTCTGGAATTTGTAACACAGATTTGGTTCTTGGTTCTTTATGATTCTACTGTCTTTTCCCCCAAATCACCTCCAGGACTATGACAAATTAATGGGAAGCTCAGGCTCTTTGCTGAGGTCTTTAGAGAAGCCTTCAATTCTGGAACTACAGATTTGGACTAAATCTTAGTCACAGGTGGTTTCCTGGCATGCTTATAGTTATCTGTATTTACTGCCTCTATTTATTTATCAACATGGACTAAAACTTATTTTCCATGCTCATTATTTTTCTATATTAGTGTCACCAAGGCTGTCAAAGTTTTCTCTTAAGTGCTTGATATTATTGTTCTTTCACCCTCAAAACACATTCTTCTGGCTTCTATAATGCTATTTTATTGTGGGTTGTGTTCTACTTATTTGGATGCTAATGTGTTTTTTTGTCAACCACAGCTTAAATATTGGTGTGTCTTGGGATTCTATTTTAGAGTAAGTTCAGGATTAATCGATATACTCCCTTTGAGTTATTTAATGGACTTACCTGTTTATGACTTATCTACTTCCTAATTCATATCTCTCTCATGAGCACCAACCTAGAATCCAGTTGCTTAATGGATATATTTACAATCCACAGACTGCTCCAATTGAATTGTTCAAAACTGAACTCACAGAATTGCCCCACAGACTTAAATTTTTTCATGCAGTCCTATTCTGGCAAATGTAAAAAATATCATTCTAACTGAAAATGGCAGATTCCAAGACATGAAACTAGATTCTTCACATCATATTCATTTCTGCTACACACCTAGTTTTTTATACTGGAAGAAAACAATTTGGAGTTCTGTTTATTAAAAATACCTCTATAAACATTCCTTTATTTTTCCAAGCACTAATGACGATGAAGAAGTTAGGATCATATGTATTTCCCTAACTGCTTAGATTTATAGCTAAATTTAAAGACCTATGTAAACAACAAAACAACAACAACAACAAAAAACCTAGTTGGATCTAACTTTTGTAATAACTCAGTTTAATGGAATTAATCAGCTTTACTTCTAGATACTAGTATATAATAATTCAGATTTTTTTCCATCATGTCTGCATGAAATTATTCAATTAACCTATATGTGAGGACTGAAAGGAAGAAAGTATGTACATCAAAGAAAAAATTTGATGCTAAAAATATTTAATTTCTTGTTAATTTAAATAGAGCTTAAAAAAAAACCTATTGATACATGTTTTAACAACTACATGATACAGCACACTATTATACACATTGTGGTTGCCAGTGTTTAAAATGCAGGGTCTTCATGGTATTATTGATTACACTGAAGCTCATTTAATATTTTTATTATATCATTGTGCATTAAGGAGTTTTCAGTGACCATATCTCACTAGTTTACTCTTGAAATATCCAAACAATGTATTTCTAGGTATATTTTTATTCATGAAAATATTAGATGGATCCTGAATATCTCAATAAATAAGTTAAAGGGTTTTTAGTCTGCTATAAATAAAAAGCCCATTGTTATTATTCTCTGGATGTTACAACTATAGTGCTTATGCTATAATTGACATAAATTTTAAGGGAGAAACATAAAATTTACATATAGAATAATAGTGATTTGGTTTGAAATTCTAGGCTTTTTTTTTTTTTTTCTGGACTTACCCGTGTTTATTGCTGGTCATGGAAAAAAAGTCATGAATCACAAATAACAGAGTAATGTTTAGAGCACTGAAGTTAGTTCTTTAATTCTACCAAGTCAGAGGTGTGTATGATGACAGCATACATATTTGGTTTCTTCCCACGTTATGCATCTCGACCTGCTCCAAAAAGGTGTTCTTAATCTGTACGTCTGATTTACAGGACATGTGATATGCACTTACCATCATCTTGGGGATATTCTTTTGCTTGTCTCCTGTGTTGAACTTGGGTTTCTACATTTTGTACTTATCAATCTTGTTTTCTTTGTTATTTCAATTGATACTAACTTCCATTTGCTTCGTAAGAGACGCCATATGTGGGCAGTCAATTTTCCAGAACTTGAATATTTGATAATGTCTTTAACCCTGAGACTTGATGGGATATTTAAGTTTAGAGCTCTAGATTCTGGTTAGAAGACATGCTTCTGCAGAACTTGAAGGCATTGTTCCAATGACCCCTAGCTTCCAATGTTATCAATGAGAATTCCAAAGTTAAAATCATTCACAACTCCTTATATATATACTCTTTCCCTCTATTTTCCCTGAGAAAGTCCAACATACTTCTCTCTGAGGTTCTATTTAATCAATGCTTTGAGCACAAGGTAGGTCCTTTCTGTCTGGTAACTTTTTACTTTTAATATTGTTAAGTTGTCTTGAATTATTTCATTGCTAATTTCTTTGTGCCACCCCCCCCCACACACACACTTTTATTTTTGGAACTACTGAGGTTTTGAGGAAGTAATTTGTGTAAGTAGGATTTATTCTCTATTCCTCCTGTGCTGCTTAGTTTTTTGCTTAAGTGGGTGTTTTAACTCAGTTATAGATCCATTCCACCATGCAGTTTCTAAAAGAATACTTTTGTATTATCCTCTCCTTTTCTTCTAGTGCTCCCAATTCAAAAATGTTTATGCCTTTTTTTTTTTTTTTTTTTTTTGCGGTACGCGTGCCTCTCACTGTTGTGGACTCTCCCGTTGCAGAGCACAGGCTCTGGACGCACAGGCTCAGCGGCCATGGCTCACGGGCCCAACTGCTCCGCGGCATGTGGGATCCCCCTGGACCTGGGCACGAACCTGTGTCCCCCTCATCGGCAGGCGGACTCTCAACCACTGCGCCACTAGGGAAGCCCCTATGCCTTTTTTTGTAGACATAAAATCATTCTACTTTTAGTAAATTTTATATGTGTATGTTCACCTCAGCACTTTATCAGGAATAAGAAATATGTTTTAAAACTTTAAAAAATGGAACTGCTGGCCTTGTATTTTTAGCTATTTCTTCACATTATATTTTTTAGTTTGGGATAGTTGCCACTCAGTTTTATTTACCACACAGGAAAGATTTAACATAAAATTTATGTTAAAGAAAAGATTATTCTTATTATAAATTAAGTACCCATTTTTTTTTTAGTATTTCATGACTTCATATTTGGCAAATAATTAAAGTGATAAAGAAGTACAAGTTATTTTTCCTTTAATATTTCCTAATGATACATTATATTTACATTCAGATTTTCTTTTCTAAAACTTACATCATCAAAAATGTAGCAATAGGGGCTTCCCTGGTGGCGCAGTGGTTGAGAATCTGCCTGCTAATTCAGGGGACACGGGTTCGAGCCCTGGTCTGGGAAGATCCCACATGCCCCGGAGCGGCTAGGCCCGTGAGCCATGGCCGCTGAGCCTGCGCGTCCAGAGCCTTTGCTCCACAACGGAAGAGGCCACAACAGTGAGAGGCCCGCGTACCGTGATGAAGAGTGGCCCCCGCTCGCCGCAACTAGGGAAAGCCCTTGCACAGAAACGAAGACCCAACACAGCCAAAAATAAATATAAATAAATAAATTTAAAAAAAAATGTAGCAATATGTGATGTAGTTATTTTGGGGGACAAAATCTTTTATCTGGATAGAAAAGCTATCAAATGTAAGAGCAAGATGAGCAAGAATATCTTCACAGAAAAAGTTCTTTCAAGACAGAAAGGCACAGATTTGATTACGTGGGGGGAAAAAGGATCTAGAGAGATAATGTGACTTGTCAAAACTCACTTAGCTAGGTGATTGCAAAGCTCCTATAATAAAAACCTATATAACCCTAGTGCCACATCATCATAGTTACATTTATTTTTTTTCTGAACTTTATACCCCTTACATTCAAGGAGAATTAGATGGGTAGTACATTCTATGGTCATATTATGAACACGTTTATTTTAGCTTGGTAGTCCTTAGCCCATTGTAACTGACTACTCAAAAATGAGGGGAAAAATAGCTAATATAGGATTAAAGTCAGTGTTACTGTTCTTCAACAATTCTGCATAATGACTTAATATAAATGCAGCTGACATAACACAACTTGAGGGAGGGGCAAAGTAAATGTTATCATGAAAGAAAAATATCAAAATTAGTATTTTTTAATTGAAATCAAGGGTTAAGTGATAGATGTAAGTAACATATTCAAACACTTAAGTTTTTTTTTCAGTGAAGAGATCCATTATTCCTAAGGTATAACATAAATTGTGGATCAAAGGTCATACCTAGTTAAACAACCACATTAGGGCTCTTCATATTAAAAATAGAAAAGATATCTTATTTTCACATTGCGAATCATTTTGAAAACATGTTTTAAAATCATTTTTCTCATATAGACAAAATAAATCTGTAAGTAAAGTATGTTACTATAATTACCCTCTGCGGGTGGGGAAGGGAGGGATATAAGATTTAGGAAAACTAAGTAATTTAACTATTAACGTAACTCCAATCACCAGGCCCTGGACTAAATAACAAATGATATGATTTATGTTTCCTAGTCTTTATAACAGTCACTTTTGGAGTAATATTTTTAGGAATTATATAAAAAATAAAAATGGCATATGCATATGATAGAATAAAAATGTTATTTTTAACTATAAATTGAGTGCAGATATCCTTTCCTCCTTATATCCTAATTTTTTATGGGATTAGCATGACTATACATTGTTCTCACTTTAAAAAACAATACCTTATTAAAGAGGTTGCAGTTTGTTTCAGTAGGCTGTATCCCAAACATGAACACTGAATTAATCTACTCTAATGATTCTCCTATCTTTTGTTTCATGCATATTGGTGAAAAATTCTCTTGCTCTTGATTGCTGAAACTAAATCTAATATGATGCCATGATATCTTTTGTCTCTTTTGGGCCTCAAATGAAAATTTTCTAGGCTTGCAATATATTATTTCTAAAAAAAAGTTAGAGTATATAACTTTTATTAAAAATAATAGGCAAGTATATGAAAAGTCCTTGATGAAAATTTTGCTTCATTGAGTCATAATAGGCAAGGCTTTCACATTTCTAAAATCTGTTTGAGGAAAGCACCCTTTAATGGTGACTGAGAGAGTTGTAATTATAGGATAACTGTATCTCCCCGTGGACCTGAATGATTATCTAGTGCTTATACTGGTAAGCAGTACCAATGTACTGCTCTGTGTTGCCATCTGTGTTGACTTCCAATTTTATCTCTAACTGAGGGAGAGGTAAATAAGAGACTACATACATTTCAAAGTTGTTCATAGGTTGTCTACATGGTAACTTGTATTGATTTCGACTTACAGAGAACTGCTCCTCTTTCCAAGCATTCTTCCATTTGTTTATCTATGAAAACGTAGAAAATTAAAAACTTAAAAATATGAAAACTTAGAAATTCAAAACTTGGCTTTTCTCCAAACCTATCTGAAACATTAGTTGCTTTACCACTAAATGAAGTTAATATTATTTACTTATATGTTTTGAAATCATTGTGAGTTTCAATATTTAACACAAATATGCTTTACAAGCCTTAAAGTGCCCTAAAACACAAACAATAATAGCAATAATAATGCAATTTTTAAGATGTGCCAATGATTTTCTTTAGGACTTTAAAAAACATCCTACAGGCCTAAAGAAAACCAGACTTTAAAGTAAGTATAATAATAGCCTTTCATATGCAACAGAGACAGAAGCCCCAGAGTTTGTCCTAAAGTAATTGACTGCTGATTATAGAGTACAAGAAAATGCACCCTCACGAAATCACAACCAATTTGCAACTTTTCATTAAATCTAGTTATCTAAATTGTCTTTGGGGGGTTTCATAAATGTGCTCTTTTAAGATTATGTTGTTTGAAGTTTGGAGATACAGTTAACAGTACGCCTTGAACACTAGAGAAAAAATTATGAAAAAACAAGAATAGAAAAGTCACAAAAGTATACCAAATATGCTATTTGACAGAGGTTATATACCATGGCATCTCCCTGTAGTTTATGATAACTATGCTGTCTTCTGCAGTCACCAACTTTTTGTCTTCTATAAATATTACCCCATTCTGGTTTCAGAACTTTTCCTTCAAGACTCTATAGTCTGTGTCATTCCTTTTTCTATGAAACAGTTGAGTAATAGTGCCATGGGATTAAAATGCCAGCTTTAATTTTATTCCTCTAAGAACAGTAATTTCTGAATATTTCAATAAATTTCTGTTGTAAAGATTTAAATATGTGATATTTTAATGAGGAAGAGAAAAGTCTCTGTACAATATATATGATATATATATTATACATTATATAATGTACAGTTAAACTGTGGATACAGAAGACATTATACCATCTTAGGTGTACGTTGATGCTTAATTGGCCATATATTATTTTGGTAATCTTTCTGTATTGCAAATATTGGTCTAGGATGCATCCTAAGTAATTTATGAATTTCATATTTAAACATTTTCTTAGCCGTGATGCCTCTCTCTACCATCACTACCAAAGCAGAGACATACATACGTGGTTGCATCCAGGTAGTTTGTTAGGAAGTGATCCAAGGAAACATGAGTGAGGGATTGAGGACTGAGAAACGGAGGAGAGAAGGAACACTTTCACCAGGGGACCCTGAAGTGTTCCATTTAATTTAATCATGGTTGTGACATGTTTCTTGTGGCAAGAGAAAAGCAGTCACAGAAAGGAATGGGAATGGTATGGATGCTGTTATACAATGTAAGCAAGGAATAACATGTTTGGTACCAAGATGATCTGTGGGGGTGGGTTTTGTTACTTACTTATCCAAATGGACATTAGATGGACAAGTATAGGAGTTATAAACTTAGAAGGGCAAGATGAAAGTCCTGAGGATCTGTGTCTGCATCTGAGTCACAGCAGAAGTAAAGTCACACAGTCTTATGGAGTCTAGCATAGGTACTGACATAGGTGAAGGGAATTTATAATGAAGACAATCTAGAATAATGAAGGGAGACCACTGGTATCGATTGAGATGTCAAGACCAGATGCGGGGGTAGGAACCCTAATGAATCCTCAAATCTTCCTTTTCTAAGTTTACCCAGAAAAAGAGAGCAGTGTGGATCCTGGAGGAGTTGTTCCCAGATCGGTGACTTTATTATATGTAGCAAGTGAATCCTAAATGGGAAATGGGTAGAATCTTGTAGAGACTATAGTTTTCCACACAGATCCCACCTAAGGACAGAGGCATGTCTCCCAGCTCAAAAGATAGGTGTATGTGCTTCACAACTGACTCCTTATCCTAGAGTTGACCTTCACAGCCTCACCCAAAGTAAATCCTCTCCCCCAGGACAGCCCACACTCAACAACTGGTCACTTCTCTCATGCCCTCATAGGTCTTATTGCACAGAGCATTCTAAGTAAACTTCTTTCAGGAAAATCACTGTCTCAGAGACTGTTTCCCAGGAATACAAACTATGGCAAACTGCTTTCTTAAAAAATGCTTGCAGTATATATTCACACTTAGTATATATTCATCTTGAAGTAAGAAATAACACTCTCTCCTGCATATATACTAAAAATGATGTATACCATCTTCATAATTAGACTCTAGTGATATCAATAAATAGTTGTAACCTCATGCAATAACTAAGGGCTTGAATGTGCCATACTGTTTCCTATATCTGCATCCTTATATATACTTTTATCTGTCTTCTTCCACCTACCCTTTACTTGTTTAGCTAATTTATACTTATCTATTAAATATTAGCTATGGTGTCACCTCTTTAGAAGTCTTTACCTAACTTTTAGCCTGACGTAGATATATTGTAGGTACTGAAAAATATTGTAAATACTCTGTAATAGTGTTTTAAACATTATAGTGTTAACAGATACATCTGTTACTCTAGTGTGATGTAAGTTCCTTAAGGCAAGAGACCAAGTCAGAGAGGGAGAAAAAGTAATGATATGCTTTCAGGCTCTGGAATTGAAATGTCTTTACTCTGTTGTGAGGAATAAGACTTAATAGTATAACTCTAAATTCACAAGAAATAAATCTATTCTTCTAGGACCTAGCTCAATGCCTCCCAAACAAATGATTATTTGTTGAACAAATAAATAAGTGAATTACTAAATGAATGATTGGCTGATTAAAGAAAGGAAAGACTAAAAATAATAAAAGGGTGAAGAAATAATATTTCCAATTATGGTCATATTTCCATAAGACATGCATTTATAAAAATATTTAATCTTCATATTAGATTTTTGAGTTAGCTATTATTATTGTCACTTACTAGCTGAGAAAAAATAGTTTCATGGATTTAAGTAATTTTCCAAAAGTTATAGCTATTAAATGATACTTAAGGCCCTAATAGAATTATCGTTCAAATCTAGTTATTTTATAGATAAATAGATAGGTAGATAGATAGATAGAGAGAGAGATGTGTGTGCATTTTTTCTAAAAGGACAGTGAGTTTAGGGTTGTATGCAGAATGAGAGATGAATGTGATATGAATGTTGATCGTGGCAGGGGAAATAGAAAGAATGAGATAACTCCAAGTGGTATTTTGAAGGAAAACTCAGTCAGCAAGATCTGTTGGCTAGTTAGCTATCAGGAGAAAAGGCTATGGACTAATCAATGCCAATAACACCTTTTTAGTCTGGGTGAATTGGAGAATGGTGGTTCAATTAACAGAACTGTAAGAATCAAGGTTTGGAGTTAGTGAGAGGGCAAATACAAAATTACTTGTAGAAGGCTGATTTTAAGGTCAATTCAGGACCTCTCAATGGAAATTCACAACAGGAGTTCTGGGGAGATGAGAAGAGAAATAACATTGATGTTATTAATATATTAATGTTAGAAGTTTAAAAATGAAAATGCGTGTTTGGGAAGTTTAATTGACCATAAAATTTATAAGGGATTGTATTGGCTTCAAATCAAAGACAGTTAATGCAGTGAAAAAAAAGCAGGTTGGAGCCAGGGTTGTGACTACAGGTTCTTTTATTTTAAATAATAATAGAAAATACACATGTAGTACATCTATACTAACTTCAAAAACTTATAATGTATGAATGAATTTGAGTGTAAATATTTTATAATCTAACAAAAGAATAAAATAAGTTGTTTTTGTCATCTATTACCTTTTGGCATTTTCTAGAATCATGCTTCATCTGACCTGGATCAAAACCATTATTATGTTGGAAAGGCAACATATAAAGCATAACCAACTTTTCAAAGAAGAGAAATATACTATCCACAAAATAAATAAGGAAAACTTGCATCTTTCTTTTCCCTTTCTGCTTCCTCATAAATCTACATTCTAATACTAATAAAAGATAGAATCTGGATATTCTGCTTTCCTTTTTGGAAAGATTACTTTGTTAAAGTTCACTTCAGCTTTGGAGTTCACTGTTATAGTAGATGGAACAATGCTATTTATACAGTTCATTTTGTTCACATGACACATGTATCCTCTACACACAAACTATACATAGGGATAGGCTAAAATATGTCAGCTGTTTAATGTGTATAGCCACATGGTAGGCTTTTAGAAGAAAAAAGAAACAAACTTCTTTCCCACAAAAATAACATAACTGTTCAAAAGTAAAGACTTAAAAAAGTTGCAGGAGTTGTTTTTCAGTAAGTAACAGCAGTTCCCTTCTATCACATAATGACCTGAAATTATATTAATCAATAAGGTTGATTCCAGATGGCTCCAAGAATTCCAAGGATGATCAACAGCAGAATCCAGTGATGACAATGAACTGGTGGTAGTCATACTCATGACCATCACAGGGCAACCCTCTCCACTCCTACTGAGCTTTACCAGTGGGGCCACGGTGCTTTCTTGGAATCATACCTGACTCTTCTGATTACATTTTTAGTTGTTTACATTTTAAGTCAGTGCACCACAGTTTTCTCTACATTCTTACAGATAGGCAGATTTATACTTTGAGATAGTATTGCTTATAGATGAAGAACACCGTTGTTGGTTTCAAACAGACCTGCGTCTTCTATTTATCAGTTTCAAAACCTTGGACTTCTATTATCTTTTTCAGCCAAAAATTTCCAGTTAATAAAATAGTAGTTACAAATTATCTGCCTTACAGGGTTGTGATGATTAATAGTAATTGTTCCTAGAAAGCATCTAGCTCATGGCTTGGCTCATAGCAGGGGACCAAAAAATGTTATTTTTTTTAATAGATCTTTATTGGAGTATAATTGCTTCACAATACTGTGTTAGTTTCTGTTGTACAAAAAAGTGAATCAGTCATATGCATACATATATCCCCATATCCCTTCCCTTTTGAGCTCCCTGCCACCAGCCCTAGCCCACCCCTCTAGGTCGTCACAGAGCACCAAGCTGATCTCCCTATGCTATGTATTTCATTCAGATAAAAACTATACCTCTTAAAACTTAAAATTTATGGTAAAATACAAATGAAAATACAAAGGTTTTAAAAAATTTAGGCTTTCTTTTTTTTTTTTTCTTTTTGCGGTATGCGGGCCTCTCACTGTTGTGGCCTCTCCCGTTGCGGAGCACAGGCTCCGGATGCACAGGCCCAGCGGCCATGGCTCACGGGCCCAGCCGCTCCGCAGCACATGGGATCCTCCCAGACCGGGGCACGAACCCGTATCCCCTGCATCGGCAGGCGGACCCTCAACCACTGCGCCACCAGGGAGGCCCTAGGCTTTCTTGATCTTTGAAAAATTAAGACATCTAATGGACCTAAAATGATATTGGTATATGATATTGGTATTGCCAGTTTGAAATAAGTTCTGTGGCTAACAGAGTATGTTGAAATAGTGAAAACATAATTTGCATGGAATATAAATCATATTTAAACCCTCAAAAAGAATTTATTTCTTTAAGCTTTTAAAAAATCTAACTTCATTTACAGTGCTTCATTGCTTTGCATTGTTCATTATAATAATTTTACTGCACAAATGAATATTAAATGAAGATTCCTATTGAAAATACTCAACATTTCTCTGGAATAATGACTTATTAGGGTAAAATTTATATCTATAGCTGTGTGTTATTTTTACATTTACTTCATTGACAGAAAATATAACTATGTTGCTTTAATAGTATTTCAGATCCAAGACCTTTTTTTTTTTTCTTATGTGAACATCAGGCTTTCTTTGAAAAAATATTATCTCTAATAAATAAAATAAATTTTGCCTCTAAAATTTGTGTATATGTGACATAGGATTCTAAAAGGCAAAAATAATTTTGAGGGTTATTCATGGAATATCAGCATACAAATATCTTCTCATTTTTACTTCTTAACCATCTTGGAAAAAACAGAGTAATTGTAAAGATGTTAAAGGCATTGACTGTAATGGAAATAGTAGGTTACACGTTTAAGGAAGGACAAGACATATTAAGATTTTGCTAAGGGGAATTCCAGCACATTTGCCTAGTTCTTAGCTGCAAACACTCAGCCCTGGACTTTGTGTGGCAGATAATAGTTAAGAAAGCAGAGAGTAAATTAGAAAAAAATGCCTGAGTTTAAGATCAGCTAACAATCTGAGGGCCTAGTCAACTATGGTAGCAGAATGGCCCATCAAAGATGCCCATGCAGTAATCCCTGGAAGCTATGAATATGTTATGTTACATGTCAAAAGGGACTTTGCAGATTTACTTAAGGTTGTAGAACTTAAGCTAGAACAACCATCTCTATCTAGTAAGTTACAATAAAACAAATTCAACATCCCCTTAAATTACACAATAAATATGTTTTTGAAAGTTCAGTTTACATTATGTCAAAATGTAGAAGATTTATCTTTTGCCTCCAAAAATTAGAGGCTGTTTTTTTTTTTGTTGTTGTTGTTGTTTTAACCTAAATGACTTTCTGGCTGAACACTGGAAGATCACAGAGGATATAGAACAGCTCTTGATTACATAGCTACAATCTAGCAACATTGTCCTCACCCAGTTACAGTCACTAAGTATCTCCAATGATCATGATAACTAAAAACACCCCTCCCATTTTCCAAAACTTTTCTTGGAAATCACAGCTATCCTAAGTGAAAACCATACTAGTAAGTAATGAAAGAGATACACAGACAAAAATGTTACTTTGCTCTCTAGGATCTTACAGTTTAAATAGTGGTTAAACAGAGATATCCATGATACATAATATGAAATAATTATTTTTAAAATCTTTGAGAAACGTTCTCCAGTCAAAATAGTCTTCCCTTCATATGATAGCCCACATTACACTTTATACTAATAAATTGAATAATTTAAGATGAGCTGCTTTAACGTTAAGAACAACTATTTTAAGATGCTCTGAAGTGGTCCACATTCTGACCTATTTGAGGAATTGCAATTTTTCTGTCTAAAGAGTCAAAACTGAGTGGATATTAGAGCTATTTTAATTTTTCCAGAATTTGTTAAAACAAATGAATTTGAATGTGTCAACTTCATTTAGTTATCCACCTCATCCCCTCTATCTTCATATCTTCAGTTCTTTATATGTTCATTGTGTGGCCTCTGAAAGCATTTGAATTGCTACTTTTGCAATCCCAGATCATATAACAAATTTATAATATCATTATTTTGTTCCTTATAGTTTATTTTAGGGTTATTTTAAGTATTCAGTGAGATTGTGCACGTAAGGAGCTTGTACAAGGCCTGAACACAGAGTGATTGAGTAAGCATTGGCTATTTGTGTAGTATTAGCTATTATAATTACTGTTTCAGCACATATGCCTACTGTTATTCTTAAAACAAAGTGAACTTTTTATTGATCATGTTTGATTACTTGACAAATAAAAATTTGGCGTTATTTTAGGGTAGTCCCATATTGCTGGGATAACCCTGCTTCTTTTCTCCTTAGATAATTTTAATTTAATCATCCAGAAAGTTCTGAATTAACCAATTTTGGATATTTTTGAGATAATTTTAAGACATAATGCTGTTGAAGTTATCAGATTTCTATGGTGTTCCTTTATATGCATTAGCTTTCCTGCTGCATTTGTCCTCTTGGAAACACTGCCATGATGATGATTTGGTTTAATGTATTTCACCTTGTGGTATCAAGATGTCCTTCTGATGGTATACTTACCTTTATTTAGTAAGCCAAGTAAGTACTGTTAGACACAAAAGTCAGCTTGAGTGTACTAAATAGAGCCATGTTACATCACTAGCAGGATTTATCAGAATCTGTTTTGGTGATTCCATATTTGATTACATCTAAAATATACCCAATTTTCAGGCCCTTGCTGTTGTGTTTGGCCTTCTTGCTTTTGCTGTCTTTATTATACTCTCATCCACTCTCAGAAAATGAACAAGTTTTTTCCTGGAACTCAGCCATCTTATTGACCCAAATATTCTTGACTCAGAAAATCTTTTTTTTTTTTTTTTTTTGCTTTTTATGGTAGTGACTTTCATCCAAATTTTCTATTTAATATTCAAAAACTTCATGATGATCTTTGCAGATACCACATTCCCATAGATGTTTTTTCATCTTCTATAGGGAGTAAAGAGGAGGATTTACTTGCTTTGTAGTGTGTGGTTGTTTTCATTTTTTGTTTCCCCAGAGGTCATGATACTTTGTCAGACATGAGAAGTTGTGCACTGATTTCTGGTGGTCATATTTCTCCACTTTCCTTCTCCCTTGGCCAAAACTTTTCAATTCCTCTAGCTAGTTCAAGAGATTATCAGTGTGGGTTTTTAGGCATCAGTTTTTTCAGACAGACACAGAATCTTTCCTCTTTGATGCCTTGTTAACAGCAAGCTGAATTTTTCTCTCCATTTCCCTTGCTATGACATCTAATTGCTCAAAAACGTTTGCATGCTATTTATTGTGCCTCAGGAGCACCACATGCTTGGTCAAATACTCAAATTACAGTAACTGGTCCTGATCAATTGTGTATATCTGCTGAGGAGAATAGTCTTACACTCAGTAGCAAGCTGCAGATGTTGCTGGAGTCCTGGAGGTTATACAACGGGCTTGTCTTCCTTCATCTCGAATTCCTCCACCTGGGTTTTTGCCATCTCTTAGCAGGTTATTCCTGAAACAGCCATCTCAGCTGCTGCCTTCAATAAGCCCGCCCCTTTCGCGGGAGCCACACCTGGGCAGGACTCCGTCCCGCAGGCTTGCCTGATGAATTTCCCAGCTCGCCCTGCGCGGCCCCAGAGGGTCGTTTCCGTCCTGCCTACGCCTCGCAACACTGCAGGGCCCAGCGTCCCGCTTTGGCTGGTTTGTGGTTCAAAGAGACCACAAATAGGCTGTTTGGCTCCAAGAAACCAACAAAAAGCGGCGTTTTGTTTGATTTTGTTTTGTTTTGTTTTGTTTTTCCTCGCCCTGTTTGGGAAGAAACATCATCAGCCTGAATTGGAATGGCGGAGAGAGGAGTCGAGCTGAGAGTCCTGAAATCCGGATTCCTGCTTACTAATTTAGGTAAGGCGACTTGTAATAAAACAGAAGTTTCACACATTATGACAGTGATGATTGCTAACCTTCTAATTTTTTTTTTTGTTTTTTGATCATTCATATGACTGGATTTTTTTTTTTTTTTTTTTTTTTTTACGCGGGCCTCTCAGTGTTGCGGCCTCTCCCGTTGCGGAGCACAGGCTCCGGACGCGCAGGCTCAGCGGCCATGGCTCACGGGCGCAGGCGCTCTGCGGCATATGGGATCTTCCCGGACCGGGGCACAAACCCGTGTCCCCTGCATCGGCAGGCGGACTCTCAGCCACTGCGCCACCAGGGAAGCCCTGACTGGATATATTTTTTTAACATCAAATGTTTAAGAGTTTTTATATATATATATATATATATATATATATATATATATATATATATATATATATATAAAATCTTGAAAAATTACTTGTACAACTGGAGCAAAATCATGGATTTCTGAAAATATCTATATATTGTTCAGTCCAACACAGTGCAGTTCCTGTGTTAAATTAAAATGGGTCATTTTTCATGGCTTGTGATAGTGACCTGGTTTCAATGTAAAAAACTCTGAAGACATCGCATACCCAAAAGTAAGGTAATGCTGAGTGACAGTTTGATTAATCTTTCTCATGGGGGAAGAGAAGAAAAGGAGTATTATTTTGGGCAGAAGTAATTAAGCCTCACTTAGTGTTCCTGTTCAATGTCTGTGGAAGAGTTTTAGTGATATTAGAAGAACAAAAGAAGAAGGGTGCTAGGTACAGACTAATGCCACCTCCAATTTTGTGATTGTTGTAGATGGAATAACATACAGCTTGAGCCTCAGATTCTGAAGGCTCTTCATATATGTATTGAACTTACTATTGGAATGAAACATACCTCAGTGACACAAATCTGGGAAGAATTTCATAGCATACACTTTGATTCTAGGATAGGTTTAAGTCTGATCCACAGCCAAACACCAATTCTCTTATTTTGTGCATTTTCAAAATCAGCTCACTTTCTTTACTTATATTTTCCCTAACCCTGTCCATTGTGCTTTATTAATATATGTCTGTTTCCATGTTATTTGATAGATGCTATCTGCAGATGATAAATTTCTTTGAGGGAAGATCTATATAATTTCTCCTTTCTCCAATAGTAAGAGTTTATTAAGATGCTTCATGTTTTTAAAAAGCAATAAATAATCTTCAAGTTTATATTAAGTATTAAATAATATAAATATGCATTGTTATCCTGAGTGGCAATTTAATGCATATATTTTATCCATTAACACAAAAGGCAACAATTATAACTTCTGTACATCCTAAATGATTATGTAGCTTTGCCTTTTTTACATGTGGTTAGTTCTCCATTACATATAAATAGAATGAATCCACATTTTATTTTTCAATCTGGGAATCAAATTTTAAGACTAAAAGGAGGCAAAATTCCTACTGTTTTAGACATCTGGGAAGCTAGCATAACCCTACGTATAGAAAATGTCAGTATAGATATTTGTGATCAAGTACAGTATGCCCTCATTATATACACTAAGAATTTTCTATGACCATTTTATATAAAATAGCATTTCCCAAAGCTTCCCACTATTCTCCTTTATGCTTCATACTCCCTTTCTTTATAACTGTAGCTGACACGTATTGCAGTATCACTAACACTCAAAGTTCTGTTCTAAGTGTTTTACATATATTAATCTATTTAATATGCTCTATAATTGGGTTATTATTATCTGTGATTTACAAACTAGGAAACAGAAATACACAGAGACTTAGAAGTGAGTCCAGTGTCATGCATGTCATACAGCTAGTAAGTGAAGGAAGGGGGCCCCAGGTTTCAAAACCTGGCAGTTTGTCCAGAGTTTGTGATCTAAGCAACTGTACAGAACTGTCTCTTCTTTCATACAACTTACTGCCACTTTGCATATTGTATATTTTTGTGTGTGTATGTTTATCTACTTATCTTCTCTCTCTCCCCAAAACGATGTAGGCTCTTTAACAATATAGATTTTTCTTTTTCTTTTTCACACTGCTGACCCTCATTAACTAGAATGTCTGGCTCATAGTAGGCCTCAAATATTTATAGAAGCAGTCAGAGAATGAATGAACCATTACCAACTTTACATCTACATTATTTTCACACATATATGTTTTGACAATATCATGTTTATGACTTCAGAGTCCTGAGCCCTCTCTAGTAGGTCCATATGAAGCAAAATATGAATCTGAAATAATCCCATAAATAACATGAAACTGAAGGTAAAGTCACATGGACATTCCAAAGTGACTATAAAGAGAGAGAATCCATTTAGGATAAAGCAGAAGGGAAATAAGCAGTACCAGAATAAAGCAAGAGAGCTTAAACATGAGTTTATGAGAAAAAGAGAGACCTCTGAGACTTCTGGCATGGTAGTCTTTTATGTGTATCGTGTGCACATTTTGGCATAAACAAAGGAATGAGTAGGGGTTCTGGAGTAAATCATAATTTTTATTTCATCTTAAGTTACATTTGTTTGTAAGATTTTAATGTATATAATATAATTACTGCACATGCAAAATTCATAAATAAATTGATATGGATTATAAAGGCAGAGTGTGTTTAAAATCTAGCAATTAGGTGACCAAATAAAGTAGCTTTGAGGGCATTGCAAGTATCACCTGAAAAAGAAGCCGCTTTAAAACTTGGCCATCCTCGGGTATTTCATCATTTCAGTAACCTTTCTCACAATGGCTTTCACAGATCTACACAAGTGAGGCCATAGCTTTGTGCAACATTTTTTTTCTACCCTGGATCTTGAAGCAGCAGAAATTCTGAGACCTATGTCTATGAACCCTGATCATACCACAGCAGCCTGACCATCATCTTTGGTATCTGGGCATTTGAGGTTAGAGGAGGGAGAGAGGTGGCCATAGAGCAAGAGGAAGAGGCAATGGGCAGCTGTTTTATCAGCACTGCCATCATGTGCAGCTTTAGAAATAGCCTAGCTCTCATATCCTCTCTCCTAATAACTTGCCAATATATTGTTGGTAGTCAGAAATGACTTTAAAAACAGGCCGCTCTCATAATTATAGAAAGAAAGCTAAAACTACATATTCTCTGAGAACTGTACTGCAATGAGTGAGTTTTAATAAAAGTAAGAATGTCTCTCAAATCCCATTTTGTTTTAATGTTGCGTGGTTGGCCCCTGATGTTCATGGAGCCTGACATAGTATGTAATGGATCCTAGTGAGGGAGCAGGAAGGAAAGGAAGCATCAGAGAAGAACAATTTCCTTATATTGTAACATTGTGCCTAGTCTTAGCTGACTTTTGTGAGAGTAGATAGAAAGAATAGGTGAAGACTTTCATATCTGGTTGCGGCGAATCTTAGGTGAATTAATATTAATCTCTCTGCGCCTAAGTTACCTTCTTTGTAAAACAGGAATAATAACAGTACGTACCTCATAAGGTTGTTTTGAAGATTAAAAAGGTAGTGTATTTAAAGTGCCTATAATATAACCTGATACACATTTAAAAATATCTGTTGGGCTTCCCTGGTGGTGCAGTGGTTGAGAGTCCGCCAGCCGATGCAGGGGACACGGGTTTGTGCCCCGGTCCGGGAAGATCCCACATGCCGCGGAGCGGCTGGGCCCGTGAGCCATGGCCGCTGAGCCTGCGCGTCCGGAGCCTGTGCTCTGCAACGGGAGAGGCCACAACAATGAGAGGCCCGCGTACCGCAAAAAAAAAAAAAAGGGAAAAAAAATCTGTTATTTGTAGTAGTAGTAGGAGGAGGAGGAGGAGTATATTGTCCCAAAATGAGAGCCAGCTTTGATACTATGGGACGGACACACTAGTATTTCTACATGTAAATTAACACTTGATACCATGATGAATTAGAAAATTCTCAGAATAAGTTTTTATGTAGTGAATCTTATTTCTTTCATCAATGGCAGATTCTACATCATTAATTTGCCTAGATTTATTTATTTCTGATGACTTGAGAAAGAACACACTGTTATGATAGCAGTTGTCCTTTTAATTTTTTCTTATGATATTTCTGGAAAAAGTCTTCTTTTATATAAAGAATTTCCAAATATGAATTAATTGCAAAATTTTAGCTCTCCTTTTTGTGTCCTATGAGGCCAAGTTGCCAGATATTTAGTTGAAATTCATGCACCATTTACAATTTATTAAACATATTTGTTTCTAGAAAAATTGCAAGTATATATCTCTTTTTAAAACTTTTATGCTGGGCATGTTTTAACTCTATATGTGGTTATATAAGTTTATAACCCTTTTTGTGTCAGCTTTCATTTTTATTTATTTATTTTTTTAAAGGAATTTTGCTTTTTAAAAAAATTATTTATTTATTTATTCATTTGTTTATGGCTGTGTTGGCTCTTCGTTTCTGTGTGAGGGCTTTCTCTAGTTGCGGCAAGTGGGGGCCACTCCTCATCGCGGTGCGCGGGCCTCTCACTATCGCAGCCTCTCGTTGTGGAGCACAGGCTCCAGACGCGCAGGCTCAGTATTTGTGGCTCACGGGGCTAGTTGCTCCGCGGCATGTGGGATCCTCCCAGACCAGGGCCTGAACCCGTGTCCCCTGCATTGGCAGGCAGATTCTCAACCACTGCGCCACCAGGGAAGCCCCGTCAGCTTTCATTTTTATGTCTTGTGGCACCAGTAACAGTTTCCTTATTCTTAATCTGCAAATTTAATCCACAGCACTGGGATAGAGTATTGGGTATTTGCTGCCTTAACAAAATAACATGTCCTCTACTATCCTTAAATTCTTGGAGTAAACATAGAAGAATGTGATGAAACATTCACATTCTCAGTTTTCTCTTTCTTGAGATGCAGTTGAAAAAAAATCATTATTATTATAATTTGAGTGTATTGTGCTTCCTCTGAGGTACACTCTGCTAGTGTGCAGAACTTGGCTATGTCCCAGTAGATGACTGGTTATCCCCTCAAATGTCCTAAATACCTCCTGCAAAGGACCAAGGGAACTCAGCAGTCTGTATTAGTTCAGCAAGTTACAGAATATCTGTAAAAATGGCTTCTGATTCAAATATTACCCAGCATGGTCAATTATTGGACATAACTTTTCCTAAAATCATAATTCAAAAAAATCTCTTTAGATACATCTGGGTAAGATTAAACAAACTTCCATAAATCACTATAGGAATGATCTAACAAACCATTATACAACTGGTAAAAATAAGTATCTGCTTATTACCAGGTCAAAACTATATCTCCAAAATTTAGCTTTATTCTCTCACAAAAATATTTTCTGAATGTCAAAATCATCGTTACACTAAGTCCTCCCATCTTAGAATAATCATTATCCTTTCTACTGAGTTCTATCCTTATTTTACAATCTGCCAGAAATGGCTCTAATGAAAATGAAATGGAAATCATGTCTGCTAATATTGACCTTAACTGAATTTATTGGTCAACCAACAGAACATTTTTTTTTCATTTGTAGATGTAATGCACTACAGGAAAATCTCTATTTCCAAATAATGTGTGTAATACCAATGTTAAATACATATTGTCATATTTTCTCATATATGTAAATGGGAAATGCTTTGATCATGAAATAATACCACTCTCTAGGCATCTCCTGGAAGAGTTTATTTTAAATGTTATAATTAATATTTTAAGGTTTTTAATGTAAAATTTTATTTAAATGAGTATAGACCATTATATTAACTATTGTAAACTGAGAGTAAAGTTTTTTTCTAGTTAACATCAAGTAAAATACAGAAGAAAACAATTACATAGAATATATTAAGTGCTTAAGGAAGTTTTTCTATTTAAAAAAAAAACAACCTTAAGTTGTGATCTATACTGGGAGTCAAGTTCATGTTGTACATTTCTATATTTACTGGTTTTCTATTGCTGAGTGACAAATTACTACAAGCTTAGTGGCTTAAAACAATATATATTTATTATCTCATATTTCTGTGTGTCAGGACTCCAAGCACAGCTTAGCTAAATCCTCTGATCAGTGTCTTAAAAGGCTGCAATCAGCATTTGAGGTGCAGGTCCTCTTCCAAGCTCACTGGTTTCATTTAAAAACAAACCCAGACTTAGGTAAAGAAACTGTACTCAAAAAGGGTATTACTGATCTCAGGATCTACAAGTGTCTCAAAAGCAATCAGGAGAAGGCTTTTCTTTTATAGAGAAGGGAAAATAGGGCTTACAGGAACTTTGTGCGAGAGAGGTACAGGTGATGGCCAAAGCAGTATGCTTTAACAGGAAATGTTTCTCCCAGTGGTTGGTTCATTTTTGGAGTGAGCTGTTAAGGGGTGGGGGGGTGTTCTGCACCTTAGTGCTTCCTTAATCTTGGGGATGAGCCCAAGTTCCCAGGATTGCTAGAAAGTATAGAGAGACTGAAAGATGGCAAGTAAGAACTGAAGAAGGTAAAAAAAGTTTAAGATGATTTGTAATGAAAGTGGTATGTGGAAGCTAGTAGTATTTTGTGAACTTTATAAAGTCTCCTGCAAAATAGTGTTTGTGGACTAAGGAAATTGTTTAAGGATCTGGGACCAAACCTAAACATGTATATATGAAACATATAAGCATAAGAATAAAGTGCTGTAACTGATGTAATTTCACTAGAGCATGGAAACTGTAAACATAAAGAAAATAAATGAAGAACTTCGAAGGACCAGACATTTAACTTTGAATTCTAGACTTCAGCATTTGAGCTTTACAATGCACCAATCATTATAATGATTCAGACTCTGAATTAATCTTCTGTAAGAATACAATGATCCATTTAAAATCGTTCTCTTTAAAAATTGTACAGCGATAAATGAGTCACTGACTATGTAAGTTTTCCATGCTATAATCTAAGCTTCTTCATCTTTTCCCCACAAATATTTGGATATGAGCTAATTTTAGAAAAAATTACGAAGTGGTAAGGTACTGTCTTTGGACCAATCAGTGTCTGATTATCTTTCTTGCTTTTTAGCAAAACTTGGTAAAAGGTCATTAATTTTAATAAAAGTTAAGGTGGTCTGTTATCTATATTCTCAATACACATATAAATGGTAACATTTTATTGTATTATTTTTACAATATGACATTTAATGAACATGTGCAATCTAAGTTTTTAACACATTAAAATTGACAACATATCCTGCATATGTTTTATTAGATAATTTCAATGCACTGTTTTTTCAAGACAGTGAAACAAAAATAATTCTTATCTTGATGTTTGAAGCCAAAATGGAAAATTATTTTTTCCAGAATTTAAGAGGTTTTCTTAGTGCTAAAGAAAATTAGGGTTTCTTTGGTGTTGTCAATGAAAATTTTTCAGATGACAGAATTCATTGAAATTGTAGGTAACCATCTGAATCATGTATTTAATATGCATTTGAACGTTAAAGTTTTAACATTCTAAGTACCTTTAGAAACCAGAGGTATTGTCTTCATAAGTGGTATGATCTGGTAGGATTTACTTCTGAACCAAATGGTGGCAGTTTGGGAAGGAAATAATCCTATTCCAATTTGCTTCATATAGTCCTTTTCCTTAGGCTAGCATGTTGAATTCTGAAAAGATAAGAAACATTTCACAGCATGTATAAACACAAAAGATATTGTACCAGTTCATTTGGAATACTATTTCAATTTGCAGACTTTTAGAATGAAAAAAATGGATATAACTTTCTGCTGGGAAAACGAGATATAATCTTTAGAGTTCATCACAAATAAGAGGAAAACATACTTCCTTGCTGTCTAAGCTTATTGAACCCTGATTTTGTTCAATACTAATGTAGCAGTCTTCAGGAAAGATATTTTTTTCTTCACACCCCTGGGGGATAGGGATCGTTATTCGACCTACTTATGGCCAATGAAACCTAAAGGGAAATTTAATAGGAAAGTTTGGGGATAGCCTTTGCCAAACTCTAATAGAGGCAGGTGCTAGAGAATTCTTCACTGGCACCATTCCTTTTCCTTCATTTCTGCCTCGTTGCCTGGAGTTAAGACAGCTATCTTGTGATCATGAGTTGAAAATCCTAATGACTAAAAAAATCAACAGCTATTATGGTCGAGTTGAAATCTGGAAAGCCTAGTTTCTTGGTAGTATTATTAAGTGATGAAGTCAGAGAAAATCAACCTTCAGACCTCTTCATAAATAATATCTTCATAAATAATATCTATATCAATTATGCCTCTTGATTAGGCTTCTATTGCTTGCAGTTGAATGTGTCTTACTGATGCAAAAGTTCAAGGAAAACTAGGAAGAAATCATAACAACAGGTTGACAAATAGATAAAAGAGCTTTAACCATTTTATTTAATTGATCTAATGTCAATTAGATGTTGGCAAAGAAGGCGGAAGCATGGGTTCACAAAAGAGTGCGTCAAAATAAGAAGTGTGGGAGATTGAGTGTATTAGATACAGTAGATCCAACCCTGAGTCAAACCTAAGTTTGTAAGAAACTATCCAATCATTCAAACATTATTGTTGTCTTTATAGTAACCGAGAAATTATAAGAAACATAAATTTCATGTCTGAACATATATAATCCTGATTTCCTGTGACTGAAACTAACTTGGCTCATGGAATAATTTCGCTAGTTCATGGTAAACTCAGGCAGGTCTAGTTTATACTCACTCTCTCCTGTGTCCCTATTAAATAAGTCAGCATTCACATCTCTCTACAATTCATTTTCGTTCTACAAGGTGACATGTGGGTTGCCAGGAGGCCTACAATGTAGCATGGTGTGAGGGGTGATCTACATGCCTGTCCATGGTTCTGTTCTTTCTTTGTTAGACCCTGCTCAGATCTAAGTCATCTTTCAATGCATGGGCAGGTCTTCCTCTGTCCCTATAGGGTTAGCTACTTATAACCTCTGTTCCTAGGTAACATCTCGTGGTTCAGAAAACTCTAAATTATCTTCTTGTGAATTTTGAAAGCGCTTTTTTCTTCCACTCCTTTCAGCTACTTATGCACTCCTTTTTGAAGGCTGGGACTTTCATAGTTTTCCCTATACTTCTTAAGCAAATAGTTCTAACAATTGAAATATTATGTAACTTTTAAGATTTGTTCTACAACAATTTTCAGAATGTTTATTGTAGGATTCAAAAGAAAATGCATTTACTTTTTGATTATCCTTTTATTAAAGCTAGTGCTTATATATTTGCTGCTGCTTTATTTTGTTGACAAGGGAGGGAAAGCATAAATTGAAAAAACACATGGCTTAAAATCAACTAATTAGCCTGGTCCATGTACCATGTACCAGGCACTTTGTTAAGCTTAAAGGGAAATAAGATGCAGTATCTGACACTAAGGTCCTTACTGTCTATTGAGACACTCACAAACATATAAATAATATAAAGTGGTAAGAAAGACATTTGTGATTTTGCTTTTAATATTCTTATTAAAGTGTTGTAGTAGAGTGTACTCATTAATTTGAGAAACTATTGTCTTGGCATGTAGTATCCACACTGATGATTATCAGTGGTTGGAGATTATCATAGGAATTGGAGAAAACCTAATCTACTGCCTCTGTTCCCTCTTTTCATATTTCTTTTGTTCCTTATTTCAAATTGTTGTTAATTAACACTTATCACCACATGTTAATGAAGGTTAATGGAGATCTTTAAAAGGAAAACTGACCCCATGGGAAAGCACATGGGTAGAAAAGTTAGAAAGAAGATACTGATGTTAAGAAGAAAAGTAGAATCAAATTAAAGTTAAATTTGAATAGAAGGTAAAGTTAAAACTAAGAAACAAAAAGCAGCTGCAGAAATAAGAATGACTGAAAAAAAGAAAAACTTTGAACACTCGATTACTTAGGTATTTCAAAACAATATTCTTGAAGAGAAGTAGGTTATGGCTGGAAGACTAATTGCCACTGAGACTGGGATATGGATCCTGAGCAGTTATGGCTTTTCAGAAAAGAGATGTATTACCCCCAGTTTATTCACCTCTGAAAACCAAGCCCATGTGCCTGCCTCTCTGCAGTGTTCCGTCCACCCCTTTTCCATCTGGTTAGGTGTATCTTCTTTATATTCCCATAGTATCAGCCCTAACCCTAGACAAATGGAAGGGGTTTTGCTGTGGCTCCATGTGTTGAGAGAGCCCCTCTCTGGTTTTCCTCTGAAACAAGGGAGTCTGGGGTCAAAGGGACTTGCCCTGCCTTCTAGACCAGTCTCTGGGCAAACCATTAGAAACCTTGCCATAAAGGCTCCCAGCCTGTTTTTAAGGCTTGTGTAGCCCACTTTCCGCTGTGCCATTTTTATCAGAGAGTAGACCAGAGAGGGGCTAATGAGTGCAGCATCTATACCTGAGGAATGAGTAAGGAATAGCTACTTTCACAGATAGGAAGAGAGGCATTGAATTCTGTGTAATGAGCCTGATGTGGGAAAAGTAGGGAACCTGGAATCTGCTCTATACATACTACCATATTCCTGTGCAAAATTGCAGAGGAGTTCAATAATTCTAAATTTGAAATTGGTCTTGAAGCTCAGATTCCTTTAAGGCACTTTAAAGAATGATGCTAGCGAGGATGGGAGGAAGAGTTTGAAGCATCAAGGACAGACTAATCAGCAAGCAGAGAAATACGTTCCCCTCTTCTCTTCCAACTTCAGCTTAAAAACTGCAGCTTCTCTGAGGAATAGATCATAGTTTTTGGAAGGGAAAAAAGAAAATAAATTAATTTTGAAATTGTGCTGGACTATACACATTATTTTGGTATGAACTGTTGCTTTAAACATAACTTGAAAACGAATCTCCCTCCTTCCCCTACATTTTTCCTTTTCTTCTTCCATTTGACTGAACATTGCAATAAAAGGAACAGTGTCTTGGATGCAGGGATAGAAGCACATGTTGAGGATGGCAGAGTTATGCTACTAGCCTTGGAATCCCTTCCTACCTTTGGATTACTATTTATGGAAAAAATAAATATCTCCTTAATTTTTGGCCAGTGTTTTCTGTGATTTCTTTGCTGCAGCAACTTATTCTGTCCCCCAACTAATTACCTTCCAGCTGTCACAACATGACCATTCCAAGGGCATGGCTAAACATATTGAGATCTGAGGAAATGCCAGGCTGCATACACATTATGCAAAGTAGAGTTTTGTGATATGCAGTGAAGTTTGCACAAGTTTATAAACTAAATAATCCTTAACTGGCCTATTACAATGACATGTCCCTTCCTAGTTCAGGAATCCTTGCATTGTGACCTAGTAAATCTGTGGAAAAATAATTATTCTAATCTATTAAATACAGGTATAATAGTTCAGACATACAAAAAAAAGAAACATTTTCTAAGATTTTCTTATAAGAAAATAACCTGCAGAGCACATACTGCACTGTTGTTGGGTGGTTTTACTCTTTTTGCATCATAGGTATGTTCAGTGGGGAGCCATCACTGATTAAATAAAAGAAAAAACAGTATTCTTTTGTCACCTCTCAGAAATCCTTATAATATTTTTATATTTTTCCTCTTTCCATCTAATGATAATTCTTAACTATTTCCTGGCGTAAAAGTTTATAAAATAATGTAGATTTTAGACTGAAAAGAGTTTTCTGGAAAATTCAAAATATCATAATATATTCTCCAGTACACTAAAAAACAATGTGAAGGACATGCAACTAATCTGCTTTAGATTAATTTTCTTTTTTCTTTGGGGAATCACTGTGATT
Source organism: Mesoplodon mirus (assembly GCF_964341445.2). Taxonomy (NCBI): domain Eukaryota; kingdom Metazoa; phylum Chordata; class Mammalia; order Artiodactyla; family Ziphiidae; genus Mesoplodon; species Mesoplodon mirus. The sequence continues at coordinate 48,598,406 of NC_138976.1, forward strand.
AGTTCATTTTGGGTGGGAGTGATGCAATTATTATTATTTTATTATTATTATTATTATTTTACAAGAAAATTATACCATATAGGAACATGACTAGGGAAGTTCATTTTGGTAGAAATTTTTATGTTTTTTCTTCCACTCCTTCACATGTCAATACACAAAAAGAAATAACATTTTATGCAGTAGGTATTTAATCCAAAGTTAACCAACATACCATTAACAGAATTTTAATAACCCAAATTTCACTACAATTATAATTTAAATTAGTTACACTTATTTATTTTATGCATGAACAGATTAAAGAAAACTCTATTCCATAATTTAGACTGCTTTAAATAATTGCTATCAAACAGTTGCTTTCTTTGCAAAGAGGATATTTTGTCATGCTAACACATACATATTTATGTACATATTTGAATTAGAAAAAAATATTCATTTTCACATAAGAAAATTTCAAGTTAGATACCTTATCTTAATCTAAAAATCGTACTTTTTGTGGATTTTGTGTTTATATTTGTCAAAGCTCAAACACTCAAAGAACATAAAGAACTAACAAAACATAAGAGAAACAAAGTGCCTCAAAGCTCCCCAAAATAATTCCTTTGTGGGTTTAAAATCATATCAAATTCAATGAGAGGTAAGCAGTGTATCTTCTCAGTTAAGACCATGTTTAGCAGTTCTGAGTCAATTTTTCTTAGCATCTAATTTTCTCATTCACATATTTTTCATATAAAAATGGAGCACAAATTGAAGCACGCCTCATTTATTTAGGATTTAATATCTATGACTAAAAACAAACATTTATAGTAAAATAATTTAAAAGAGACCAGAAACATTTAAAAAACATATTAGATTGTCACTTGTAATTGATCTATACAGATCTTAATATTAAATAATATCTATGTGACATTTGAAATATTTTTGTATTTGCGGACCCCTTATTTCACTTTCTACAATGCTCCTTTTTCCACCATTGATAGCAACAACATAACAGCGGCAGTGATCACAAGAGTAAGTGGTTCTTAAGGGACAAACATGTCACAGCCGGCTGTGACATCTCTTGATTATCTGCTGAGTGGCTGCTCCTTGGATTGTCTGTTGCTGATTATTAGCTATAGGTTGCTGATTATTAAATTAAACCACTTGTGCTGGTGGCTTATTCTCAGTATTTCCTCTTTCTCTATTCTCAATCTGTCTTAAAACTGACAGTCACATAGGTTCTTCTCTCATCATTCTACTTAAATGCTCCTTACTAAATTGGGCAGTAAATTTGTTAATGTCATATGGAATGAGTCTCACTTGTGCTTCGCCATGTGGGATTATTTACCATTCCCATCTTCTTAAAATTCTATATTCTGTTTCCCCTTACATGTATCTAAACATTTCTTCTTCTCCTTAGGCTTTTCTTGCTCCTGCTTCAGCTTCTCCCCTTCAGTCTACCCTCCTTCTTCCTAGTCCTTCTTATGCATTGGCCCCTCTTTATGCACTATTGCTTGCCCTTATATATAATTACTCCTTAGTATTTTATATTAGGTTATGTTCTTCTTACACCTCATTTCATCAGTTACCATGTTTTGCTGTTTACCTCTTTATTATTTTATTTCCAACATCATTCTTCATAAATGTATAAAGATCTTTGGAACAGTATGTCCAAATCTCTTATTATACATTTATACTTTGATTGACAGGCATTTTAAGCTGCAAGTATCTGAAATGGAATGTATCATCTTGCTCCATCCTTTTCTAAACCAGTGTTTTCTCCTTATACCCAAGATTGACACATCAGAGTCTCTTTTAAGTTCTTTTGATTTTCTCACCCATCCAAACCAATTAATAATAAAGCTCAGCTGCCTTTACGCTCTATGTGTCTGAAGAAATATCACCTCCTCTCCACATCTCTTACTAAGGTCATGATTCAAGTCCCCACCGCTGTTTGTCTTGAGTTCTGTGTCATCCACCCAAATTGTCTTTCTGTTGTCAGTCATACCACTGTCAAATCTATCCTCCAAAGCCTGAGTGAATGGTTTTCAGATGCAAATGACACCAAATGGATGTCGTTTCCATCAACTACAGTTTAGATGTAAAAACTGTTCTTTTTTTCTTTTCTTTTTTTGCTTCTATTGTTTTCTTTTTTAATCACTCTTACCTTACACTGTTCACTTTGGCAAAATTGAGGAGCTTGGGATTTCTCATACTTACCATATTCTCAGTTTCCTCTTTTTTTCAATGATTTCTCTTTCAAAAGCCTCTTGACCTGGGTAAATATTATTCATAGTTTAATATGAAGCTCAGGAGTTATTTCCTCTGGAAAAATGTTTATGATCAGAAGCCTTGCCCCACCACCATAGAATGGATTATAATGGATTAAACAGCTCTCCTTCTACTCTTCAATAAAATCATGTAATCTGGGAATAAAGGTAGTTTTTATTCTCTTCCAGTTAATTTTCCATTTATTTATTTACCTTAACTTATTGCACTGCCTAGGTCCTCCAGTACAATGTTGAATAAAAGTGGCGAGGGTGAACATTCTTGCCTTTTTCCTTATCTTAAGGATAAGATATTTAGGCTCTCACCACTAAATATGATGTTAGCTCTAGCTTTTCCATATTTTGTATCATATATTTCATATTTTAATTTCTAGTTTATTGAGAATTTTTTCATAAATCAGTACTAGATTTCTTTAAATGTTTTATTTGCCCCTGAGATCTTTATTTTTTTCATGACATTCTTGGGCACTGATTTTCCATGGTCATCTCTGAATAATGTCAGCCCCTTAGGCAGGACCAGGGAGCTGGGGTGGAGTGAACTGATATGGGAATTTTACCTGACTAAAATGGCAGCAACACTTTTCACCAGGATAGAGTAGATTTTCTTGAATGAATACTTCTCAATTTGCTTCTTGTCTTTAGCACAATGTGTCTTTAGTGAAGATGATTTAAATGGTTTTTCATGACAATTTTGTCAAAGTACACTGCTGTTTTTGGGAGAAGAGACTTGTCACGTTCTTCACACAGCCATTCTAGAAGTCTTTCAAATAACCAGTTCCTATTGAATAAAAGGACAGCTTCAGTTTTTGTTTTTGTTTTTTTAATGAAAATTTTGTTTTGAGGAAATTGAGATATTCATAAGAAATTTCCCAAATAATATAATAGTTCCAGATATTATAGTTATTTTCTAGCTAATACAATATGAAGGATGTAAGATTAAAACACACCCTCCCCACACATATGCCTTATAGTTAAATTGCCTTATATATAGCCTTGATAGTTATTAGCCTTGTGGTAGAGTCCATGTCTTTTAAACTTTTTTCAGCTAAAATATCTATAACTCTGGAAATGACTGTATCCAATTCACAGAAATTGTTAAGGCTTGAATGAGATAATATATATATATATATATATGTGTGTGTATATATATATATATATATATATATATATATAATGTCTGTTTTTTTTTTTTTTTTTTTTTAACCGGTATGCGGGCCTCTCACTGCTGTGGCCTCTCCCGTTGCGGAGCATAGGCTCCGGACGCGCAGGCTCAGCGGCCATGGCTCACGGGCCCAGCCGCTCCGCGGCATGTGGGATCTTCCCAGACCGGGGCACGAACCCGTGTCCCCTGCATCGGCAGGCGGACTCTCAACCACTGCGCCACCAGGGAAGCCCTAATGTCTGGTTTAATGGTTTATATTAAACACTCAGTTAATATTCATTAAATTGTTTTTTAAAGTTTATATTTCTTATGGTTTATTTTGGGGATATAATTGACATAAAACATTGTATAATTTTAAGGTGTACAACCTGTTGATTTCATACATTCATATATTGTAATATGATGACCACCATAGCATTGGCTAACACCTCCATCATGTCACATACTTATTATTTATTCTTGGTGGTGAGAATATTTAAGATCTAGTCTCTTATCAACTATAAATTATGTAATGCTGTAATGTTAAGTATAACCATAATGCTAATCATTAGATCTCTAGAATTTATTCATCTTATAATTGCAAGTGTGTACCCTTTGGCCAACATTTTTCCAATTCTCCCATTCCTCAGCCCCTGGTAACTACCATTCTACTCTCTGTTTCTGCAAATTCAGATTTTTTAGATTCCACGTATAAGTGATAACATACAATATTTGTCTATTTTTGTGTAACTTATCTCACTTAGCATAATACCCTCAAGGTCTATCAGTGTTGTTGCCAGTGGCAGGATTTCTCGTGGCTGAGTAATATCTATTGTGTTGAATATACCACATCTTCTTTATTCATTCATCCATTGATGGACAGTTAGGTTGTGTCCATATCTTGGCTATATTGAATAATGCTGCAGTAAACATGAAGTGCAGATATCTCTTTAATATTCTGTTTTCATTTCCTTTGGATATAACCCAGAAATGGGTTTCTGGGTCATATGGTAGATCTATCTGTAGTTTGTTTTAGTAGCCTCCATATTGTCTTCCATGTGACTGAACCGCTTTACATTCCCTCAAGCAGTGCACAAGGGTTCCCTTTTCTCCACGTCTTTGCCAAATATTATCTCTTGTTTTTTTTTATGATAGCCATTCTAACGGGCGTGAGGTGATATCTCATTGTGTGTGTGTGTGTTTTTAACATCTTTATTGGAGTATAATTGCTTTACAATGGTGTGCTAGTTTCTGCTCTGTAGCAAAGTTAATCAGATATATATATATATATATATATATATATATATATATATATCTCCCCATATCTCCTCCCTCTTGCGTCTCCCTCCCACCCTCCCTTATCCCACCCCTCTAGGTGGTCACAAAGCACCGAGCTGATTTCCCTGTGCTATGTGACTGCTTCCCACTAGCTATCTATTTTACATTTGGTAGTGTATGTATGTCCGTTCCACTCTCTCACTTCATCCCAGCTTACCCTTAGGTCTCCCCATGTCCTCAAGTCCATTCTCTACGTCTGTGTCTTTACTCCTGTCCTGCCCCTAGGTTCGTCAGAACCATTTTTTTTTTTAGATCCATATATATGTGTTACCATATGTCATTGTAGTTTGATTTGCATTTCCCTCATGATTAGTGGTGTTCAGAATCTTTTCATGTACCTGTTGGCCATTTTCATGTCTTCTTTGGAAAAATGTCTATTTAGTTCCCCTGCCCATTTTTTTAAATTGGATTGTTTGATTTTTTTTTATTATTATTGAGTTTTATGAGTTCTTTACATATTTTGGAAATTAACCCTTTATCCACTATATGGATTGCAAATATTTTTTTTCCTATTCTGCATCTTGCCTTATCATTTTGTTGATTGTTTCTTTGGCTATGCAGAGCTTTTGAGTTTGATGCAGTTCCATTTATTTATTTTTGTTTTTGTTGGTTGTGCTTTTGGTGTCATATCCAGAAAATCATTGCCAAGACCCATATCAAGGAGCTTTTTCCCTATGTTTTCTTCTAGGAATTTCACATCTTATGTTTAAGTCTTTAATCTGATTCAATTTGATTTTTCTGAGTAGTGTGAAATAGGAGTCCAATTTCACTTTTCTGTATGTGGTTATCAGTTTTTCCCAGTACCATGTATTGAAGAGATTCTCCTTTCTCCATGGAGTATTCTTGACTCCCTTGTCAAATATTGATTGACTGCATATAGAGGGGTTTATTTCTGGGCTTTCTCTTTTGTTCTGTTGGTCTATGTTTCTATTTTTATGCCACTACCATACTGTTTTAATTACTATAGATTTGTAATATGTTTTGAAATCAGAAAGTATGATACCTCCAGCTTTGTTCTTCTTTCTCAGGATTGCTTTGGTTATCTAGAGTCCTTTGTGGTTCCATACAAATTTATGATTGCTTTTTTCTATTTATTTGAAAAAAAAATGCCATTGGAATTTTGATGGGGATTACATTGAATCTATAGATGACTTTATGTAGTATGGACATTTCACAATATTGATTCCTCTGATCCATGAACATATGATGTCTTTCCGTTTGTTTGTGTCTTCTTCAACTTCTTTCATCAAAGTTTTATAGTTATCACTGTACAGATCATTCATTTCCTTGGTTAAATTTATTCCTTTATTGTTTTTAATGCTGTTATGTTGCTATTTTAATACTTTTATTTTGTAATGCTATTGTGAATCGGATTGTTTTCTTTTTCAGGTCTCCCTGAAAAGAGGCCATATTTCTTTTTCAGGTATTTCATTGATAGTGTATAGGAGTGCAACTGATTTCTCTATGTTGATTTTTATAGCCACAACTTTGCTGGATTTACTGATTAATTCCAACAGTTTTTTGGTTGAATCTTTAGGATTTTCTGTATATCAAATCATATCATCTACAAAAAACGGCAGTTTTACTTCTTTCTTTATGATTTGCATGCCTATTATTTCTTTATCTTGCCTAATTGCTCTAGCTAGAATTTCCAGTACTATGTTGAATATGGGCACTCTGGTCTTGTTCTACTTAGAGCAAAAGATTTCAGACTTTCACCATTGAGTATGATGTTTACTGTGGGCTTGTTGTGTATGACCTTCACTGTGTTGAAGTTTGTTACTTCTGTTCCCAATTTGCTGAGGATTCTTTTCATGAAAAGTTATTGTATTTTTTAAATAATTTTTTTTCTCTACTGAGATGACTGAATGATTTTTATCTTTATTCTATTCATGTAGTATAATGTTTAGTAGCATGCTTGTGTTGAATCATCCTTTCATCCAAGAGATAAATCACATATGATCATGGTGTATGATTCTTCTAACATTCTGTTTAAGTCAGTTTGCTAATATTTTGTCAAGTATTTTTGCATCTGTATATATCAGCGATATTTTCTTGTAGTGTCCTTATCTGCCTTTGGTATTAGAGTAATGCTGGCCTGGTAGATTGGGTTTGGAAGTGTTCCCTCCTCTTCTTTTTTTGGAAGAATTTGAAAAGGATTGGTGTTAATCTTCTTTAAATATTTGGTAGAATTCACCAGTGAAACCATCTGTCCTGGATTTTTCTGTGTTGGAGATTTTCCATTACTGATTCATTCACCTTATTCTTTTTTTTTTTTTTTTTTTTTTTCTTTTTGCTGTATGCGGGCCTCTCACTGTTGTGGCCTCTCCCGTTGCGGAGCACAGGCTCCGGATGCGCAGGCCCAGCGGCCATGGCTCACGGGCCCAGCCGCTCCGCGGCATATGGGATCCTCCCAGACCGGGGCACGAACCCGTATCCCCTGCATCGGCAGGCGGACTCTCAACCTCTGCGCCACCAGGGAGGCCCACCTTATTCTTTATTCGTCCTTTATGATTCAGTCTCAATAAGTTGTATGTTTCTAGGAATTTATCCATTTCTTCTAGGTTATCCAAATCATTGGCATATTATTGTTCATAGTATCCACTTATGATCCTATGTTTTTCTGTGATATCAGTTGTAATATCTCCTCTTTCATTTCTGATTTTATTTTTTTAATCTCTTTTTTTCCTTTGTCTAGATAAAGGTTTGTCATTGTGTTTAGCTTTCCAAAAAAGCAATTATTTGCTATTTTTCTTCTATTGTTTGGTGTCTATTTCATTTTTTTCCATTGTGACCTTTGTTATTTCCTTCCCTCCTTCCTAACCTTGGGGTTACTTTGTTCCTCTTTGTAGTTCCTTCAGATGGAAAGTTCAGTTATTTATTTGAGATCTTTTTTTCTTAATATATGCATGTATCAGTATAAACTTACCTGTAAGTACTGCTTTTGCAGCATACCATATGTTTTGTTATGTTGTGTTTCCGTTTTCATTTGTTTGGAGATTGTTTTTTGAAAATCACTTTGATTTCTTCTTTGACCAGTTGGTTGTTCAGAATTGTGTTGTTTAGTTTCCACATGTTTGTAACTTTTCCAGCTTTCCTCTTGTTGTTGATTTTTAGTTTCATACTCATTGTGGTTGTAAAAGTGCTTGGTATGATTTTAAATCTTTTAAAATTTGTTAAAGTTTGTTTTGTGGCTGACAGTATGATCTATCCTAGAGAATATTCTGTGTGCAATTGAAAATAATGTTTATTCTTCTGCTGTTGGGTAGACATATCTATTTATGTTTGTTAGGTCCATTTGGTCTAATTTATAGTTGTCATACTGTACATTGGAACTCTAGCTCTATTCATCCTATGTAACAACTTTGTGTCCTTTGACCAATATCTCCTCATTTCTCCCACCTATCTACCCCTGAGCACTGTTCTATTATCTGCTTCTCTGTATTCAACTTCTTAGATCCCATATTTTAAGTGAGATCATTCCATCTTTTTCTTTCTGTTTGGTTTATTTTATTTAGCATAATGTCTTACAGGTTCATCCATTTTGCTGCAATGGCAAGATCTCCTGTTCATTTAAGGCTAGATAATATATATATATACACACAAACATTTGCTATCCATTCATCTATTGACAGACACTTACATCGTTTTCTTTTATTGGGTATTGTGAATACTGCAGCAGTGAACATGGGAGTGCATATATCATTTTGAGGTACTGATTTCATTTCCTTTGGTTCAAAATTGCTATATCATATGGTAGTTTTGTTTTTAACTTTTTGAGGACTCTGTACTCTTTTCCACATTGGCTATACCAATTTATATTCCAATGGGATCGTTTCATTTGGATTCTTTTAATTAGTCAGTTGGAATCATCTTAATGATTTTAAGTCATGTACTCATCTGGAGCAACAAATAATCATTACTTCAGAATTTTCAAAAATTGGGGTATAAAAAACTAATATTCTGGCCGTCTTTATGTAGTGGTATTATTTTATATAATTTTTTCCTGTGTTCTTCTTTGAATCCTCTAAACATTTTAATTTACAGGCATGTAGTTCATATTTCTCCACTTTCTATCACTTATTCTTTTAACCATAAATAAAAATACATAGAAGATCAAACACTCATTATGTACAGATGATATTTAACATATCTTAACATTTTTCTATGTCTTTATTCAGATTTAGAAAATCTGTTTAAATAAATACAGTACATACAACTGAGGTCCACCTTTTCTCCTCCTTGACAGCCTACTCTCCTCCAGTGTCTTGGTAACACTATCCTGAAGTTTGCATACTCCATACATTTTTATGATGCAGATATATATGTATGTATTTATATGACTATTTTCACTCATATATATGTACTCCTATACATTTGTTTTGGTGGGTTTTAAATGCTTTGTCTTTTGGAGTGTCTCATGCTGTGAAGGACTTGCCCCATAAATAAACCTGTTAATGCACTGCTGAATTTAGTCTCATTGTGTGCTACTGTCCCTTCAAGATCATATTTAAAAAAAAATTTTTTAATGTTTATTTATTTTATTATTAGTCATCCATTTTATACGCATCAGTGTATACATGTCAATCCCAATCTCCCAATACATCACACCACAACCCTCATCCCCTGCCGCTTTCCCCCCTTGGTGTCCATAGATTTGTTCTCTACATCTGTGTCTCAATTTCTGCCCTGAAAACCGGTTCATCTGTACCACTTTCTAGGTTATACATATATGCGTTAATATACGGTATTTGTTTTTCTCTTTCTGACTTACTTCACTCTGTATGACAGTCTCTACATGCATCCACGTCTCTACAAATGACCCAATTTCATTTCTTTTTATGGCAGAGTAATATTCCACTGTATATATGTACCACATCTTCTTTATCCATTCATCTGTTGATGGGCATTTAGGTTGCTTCCATGACCTGGCTATTGTAAATAGTGCTGCAGTGAACATTGGGGTGCATGTGTCTTTTTGAATTATGGTTTTCTCTGGGTACATACCCAGTAGTGGGATTGCTGGGTCATATGGGAATTCTATTTTTCGTTCTTTAAGGAACCACCACACTGTTCTCCATAGTGGCTCTATCAATTTACATTACCACCAACAGTTCAAGAGGGTTCCCTTTTCTCCACACCCTCTCCAGCATTTGTTGTTTGTAGATTTTCTGATGATGCCCATTCTAACTGGTGTGAGGTGATACCTCATTGTAGTTTTGATTTGCATTCTCTAATAATTTGTGATGTTGAGCAGCTTTTCATGTGCTTCTTGGACATCTGTATGTCTTCTTTGGAGAAATGTTTATTTAGGTCTTCTGCCCATTTTTGGATTGGGTTGTTTGTTTTCTTATTATTGAGCTGCATGAGCTGTTTATAAATTTTGAAGATTAATCCTTTGATGATTCCTTTACAAATATTTTCTCCTATTCTGAGGGTTGTATTTTCATCTTGTTTATGGTTTCCTTTGCTGTGCAAAAGCTTTGAAGTTTCATTAGGTCCAATTTGTTTATTTTTGTTTTTATTTCCATTACTCTAGGAGGTGGATTAAAAAAGATCTCGCTGTGATTTATGTCATAGAGTGTTCTTCCTATGTTTCCCTCTAAGAGTTTTATAGTGCCCAGTCTTACATTTAGGTCTCTAATCCATTTTGAGTTTATTTTTGTGTATGGTGTTAGGGAGTGTTCTAATTTCATTCTTTTACATGTAGCTTTCCAGTTTTCCCAGCACCACTTATTGAACAGACTGTCTTCTCTCCATTGTATATCTGTGCCTCCTTTGTCATAGATTAGTTGACCATAGGTGCGTGGGTTTATCTCTGGCCTTTCTATCCTGTTCCATTGATCTGTATTTCTGTTTTTGTGCCAGTACCATATTGTCTTGATTACTGTAGTTTTGTAGTACATTCTGAAGTCAGGGAGTCTGATTCCTCCATCTCTGTTTTTTTCCCTCAAGACTGCTTTGACTATTTGGAATCTTTTGTGTCTCCATACAAATTTAAAAATTTTTTGTTCTACTTCTGTAAAAAATGCCATTGGTAATTTGATAAGTATTGCATTGAATCTGTAGATTGCTTTGGGTAGTATAGTTATTTTCACAATATTGATTCTCCCAATCCAAGAACATGGTTTATCTCTCCATCTGTTTGTATCATCTTTAATTTCTTTCATCAGTGTCTTCTAGTTTTCTGCATACAGGTCTTTTGTCTCCCTAGGTAGGTTTATTCCTAGGTGTTTTATTCTTTTTGTTGCAGTGGTAAATAGGAGTGTTTCCTTAATTTCTCTTTCAGATTTTTCATCATTAGTGTATAGGAATGCAAGAGATTTCTGTGCATTAATTTTGTATCCTGCTGCTTTAGCAAATTCATTGATTAGCTCTAGTAGTTTTCTGGTGGCATGTTTAGGATTCTCTATGTATAGTATCATGTCATCTGCAAACAGTGAGAGTTTTACTTCTTCTTTTCTAATTTGGAATCCTTTTATTTCTTCTTCTTCTCTGGTTGCTGTGGCTAGGACTTCCAAAACTATGTTGAATAATAGTGGTGAGAGTGGACATCCTTGTCTTGTTCCTGATCTTAGAGGAAATGCTTGCAGTTTTTCACCATTGAGAATGATGTTTGCTCTGGGTTTGTCATATATGGTCCTTATTGTGTTGAAGTAGGTTCCCTCTATGTCCACTTTCTGCAGAGCTTTTATCATAAATGGGTGTTGAATTTTGTCAAAAGCCCTTTCTGCATCTATTTAAATGATCATATGGTTTTATTCTTCAATTTGTTAATATGGTGTATCACACTGATTGATTTGCATATTTTGAAGAATCCTTGCATCTCTGGCATAAATCCCACTTGGTCATGGTGTATGATCCTTTTAATGTATTGTTGGATTCTGTTTGCTAGTATTTTGTTGAGGATTTTTGCATCTATATTAATCAGTGATATTGGTCTGTAATTTTCTTTTTTTGTAGTATCTTTTTCTGGTTTTGGTATCAGGGTGATGTTGGCCTCATAGAATGAGTTTGGGAGTTTTCCTTCCTCTGCAATTTTTGGAAGAGTTTGAGGATAGGTGTTAGCTCTTCTCTAAATGTTTGATAGAATTCCCCTTGATCCTGGACTTTTGTTTGTTGGAAGGTTTTTAATCACAGTTTCAATTTCATTACTTGTGATTGGTCTGTTCATATTTTCTATTTCTTTCTGGTTCAGTCTTGGAAGATTACACCTTTCTAAGAATTTGTCCATTTCTTCCAGGTTGTCCATGTTATTCGCATAGAGTTGCTTGTAGTAGTCTCTTAGGATGCTTTGTATTTCTTCAGTGTCTGTTGTAAATTCTCCTTTTTCATTTCTAATTTTGTTGACTTGAGTGCTCTCCCTTTCTTTCTTGATGAGTCTGGCTAATGGTTTATCAATTCTGTTTATCTTCTCAAAGAACCAGCTTTTAGTTTTATTGATCTTTGCTATTGTTTTCTTCGTTTCTATTTCATTTATTTCTGCTCTGATGTTTATGATTTCTTTCCTTCTGCTAAGTTTGGGTTTTGTTTGTTCTTCTTTCTCTAGTTCCTTTAGGTGTAACATTAGATTGTTTATTTGAGATTTTTCTTGTTTCTTGAGGTAAGCTTGTATAGCTATAAACTTCCCTCTTAGAACTGCTTTTGCTGCATCCCATAGGTTTTGGATCATCGTGTTTTCATTGTCATTTGTCTCTAGGTATTTTTTTATTTCCTCTTTGATTTCTTCAGTGATCTCTTGGTTATTTAGTAACGTATTGTTTAGCCTCCATGTATTTGTGTTTTTTACGGTTTTTCCCCTGTAATTGATTTCTATTCTCATAGCGTTTTGGTCAGAAAAGATGCTTGATATATTTCAATTTTCTTAAATTTACTGAGGCTTGATTTGTGACCCAAGATATGATCTATCCTGGAGAATATTCCATGTGCACTTGAGAAGAAAGTGTAATCTGCTGTTTTTGGATAGAATGTCCTATAAATATCAATTAAATCTATCTGGTCTACTGTGTCATTTAAAGCTTGTGTTTCCTTATTAATTTTCTGTTTGCATGATATGTCCATTGGTGTAAGTGAGGTGTTAAGTCCCCCACTATTATTGTGTTACTGTCAATTTCCTCTTTTAGAGCTGTTAGCAGTTGCCTTATGTATTGAGGTTCTCTTATGTTGGGTGTGTATATATTAATAATTGTTATATTTTCTTCTTGGTTTCATCCCTTGATCATTATGTAGTGTCCTTCCTTGTCTGTTGTAACATTCTTTATTTTAAATTCTATTTTACCTGATATGAGTATTGCTACTCCAGCCTTCTTTTGATTTCCATTTGCATGGAATATCTTTTTCCATCCCCTCACTTTCAGTCTTTATGTGTCCCTTGGTCTGAAGTGGGTCTCTTGTAGATAGCATATATATGGATCTTGTTTTGTATCCGTTCAGCAAGCCTGTGTCTTTTGGTTGGAGCACTTAATCCATTCACATTTAAGGTAATTATCGATATGTATGTTCCTATTACCATCTTCTTAATTTTGGAGGGTTTGTTTTTGTATGTCCTTCCCTTCTCTTGTGCTTCCCACTTAGAGAAGTTCGTTTAGCATTTTTTGTAGAGCTGGTTTGATGGTGCTGAATTCTCTTAGCTTTTTCCTGTCTGTAAAGCTTTTTATTTCTCCATTGAATCTGAATGAGATACTTCCTGGGTGGAGTAATCTTGGTTGTTGGTTCTTCCCTTACATCACTTTAAGTATATCATGCCCCCTCCCTTCTAGCTTGTAGAGTTTCTGCTGAGAAATCAGCTGTTAACCTTATGGGAGTTCCCTTTTATGTTATTTGTCATTTTTCTCTTGCTGCTTTCAAGAATTTTTCATTGTCTTTAATTTTTGCCAATTTGATTACTATGTGTCTTGGCGTGTTTCTCCTTGGGTTTATCCCTATGGGAGTCTCTGCACTTCCTGGACTTGGGTGGCTAATTCCTTTCCCATATTAGGGAAGTTTTTGACTATAATCTCTTCAGATATTTTCTCTTGTCTTTTCTCTCTCTTTCCTCCTTCGGGGACCCCTCCCCTATAATGTGAATGTTGTTGTGTTTATTGTCCCAGAGGTCTCTTAGGTTGTCTTCATTTCTTTTCATTCTCTTTTTCTTTATTCTGTTCCACAGCAGTGAGTTCCACCATTCTGTCTTCCAGGTCACTTTTCCATTCTTCTGCCTCAGTTTTTCTGCTGTTGATTCCTTCTAGTGTATTTTTTATTTCAGTTATTTTATTGTTTATCTCTGTTTGTTTGTTCTTTAATTTTTCCAGATCTTTGTTAAACATTTTTTGCATCTTCTTAATCTTTGCCTCCATTGTTTTTCCGAGGTCCTGGATCATCTTCACTATCATTATTCTGAATTGTTTTTCTGGAAGATTGTCTATCTCCATTTCTTTTCCTTGTTTATCTGGGGTTGTATCTTGTTCCTTCATCTGGTACATAGCCCTCTGCCTTTTCATCTTGTCTATCTTTCTGTGAATGTGTTTTTTTCCCACAGGCTGCAGGATTGTAGTTCTTCTTGCTTCTGCTGTCTGCCTTCTGGTGCCATATTTTTAAAAATTTTTGATCAACCTCAAATCCTTTTATATCATTACAACATGTAATTTAATTATAACCAATAAGATAAGAGAGTTTTCTCGGTGATGGTTCAGAGAATATTTTTCTCTACTAAGAAAAACATGAAGACAGTCTCTCTTATCTCCTAGGTTTTGCCAAATCTGGCGTTTTGCACAGAATTTTCATAATCAACCTGCTGAAGTGCCTTTAAGTAACAATTTTTTTCATTATTGAACTGATTTGGGGTGTTTTTATTTCTATTATTGGACAAATGAAACTATTTAAGAGATTATACTATTTTATTCATTGAATATTCCTATGATATTTATAGGAAAATATATACAACTTGTTTCATTTACTTTATTTTATGATACTTTAAATATCATAAGAGTTTTCAGTTTTTGCTAACTTTCAAGTTTCATTAAACTTTAGTGAAGTAAGCATCCTGTTCTTTTCAGTGCTACTTCTTGATGTTTTAAGTGAATACAAAGTCTGTCACATCTTGTTTTAATTCAGAAGTTGAGGATTTGGCTTTTTTTCAACCTGCCACCTCCCTTTGTAAATATTTACCTTCTTTCTACCCTCTCATTATATTTATATCACATCTTTAGATTATTATCATATAATGAATAGGGCATGATGTTAATAATTTAAGTCTTTTATCATTCTTTCCCTGTAAACCACAAAACTACTATTATTTGTATATTGACCCTCCTGGACTGATTTTTTTTTTTTAATATTTTTCTTTACTATTTTATAGGGTTTTTTTTCTGGGAGTTTCTGGAAACACAGTTTTTAAAATGTCTATGAAATTACATTTTGTCATTATATTCTTAATTTCCAACAGTTCTTTTTATTCTGTTTTTTATTTTATTATATATTTATGTATGAAAATACTTCCAGTGAAGATATTAATTTTTGTTTTAAAAATGTATTCTACCCTTTGCATGTTTTTTAAATCTTGAATTACTTTTATCCATTTATTCTTATAGTCCTGTCTTTCATTCATAGATTTTTATAAATATTTGGCAGTTTTAAACTCTGGCTTAATTTTAAGATTGAAGAACAAACATAAAATTTGTATGTATATATACTTTCTTTGGGGGTGGATGATAAGCCTCACTGTTAGTGAATTAGGTTTTTTGTTTTATTTATTTTATTTGATCAAACCCCAGTGTCAGGTGTTTTCATTTAGGCAGATCAATTTCCACTGAGAGGAATCTTCTAATAATATATCTTCCGTAATCTTATATCTTCAGTAGGCTTGTGTTGAGGTTTAAGTGCTAATAAGTTTCCTGACAGTATTTTCAAAAGCAGTTGGGGAAAAGTGACTGTTGCTCTAATGTTAAATGCAGAACCTCACCCCTGATCTCAGGCTAGGCATGGTGTCCACAGTTGTGCAATTTCTCTAGTTAATACTCTCAGGAGACCAAAACTTTATTTTGTTATTCTGAGGATTGCAAGAAAATATGGGAAAATAGACATTTCTCATCAAAATGTACAGTCAATCTTAGTTTCAGCTACAATGGAGCCTCATTTTCAAAAATATATAGTGCTTCCAATTCTTGAATACTTCTAGTGTTATAAAGCATGCAGAGTCCTACTAATTGGTGCCACTATTCCCTACTAGGCTTTTTCAGAATTGCTATTTAAGTTTACAGCTTTTTAATATATTTTATAGATTCCAAAATATGGCTATCATCTTTTCTTTTTTTCATTTAGTTTGTTCTTATGGGATCATCCCCTTTTACCTTTTTACTTCTACTTTTCATGTGATTTTGTGAGACAGCAGCAATAAATGTATGCATTTAATCTGCCATGTTTAATTTGAAAAGTACTAGTTTAAAAATGTAACAAACATATCTAAATCAATACTTTTATAACTATTTAAATGTATTAAATCTTTTGAAAATAATACAAATCAAATGTTTTAATTTTAGTTTGAACATTTCCTATTAATTTATTTTAGGATTCGATTTTCCAGTTTTAACACAAACATCAGTTATAGTTCATTTATAATCAATGTTTCATCTTATCTACCTATTCATCAGTTTCTTTCCTTGACGTTGTTTCTAAAATCCCTCTGAGTTTACTCTTCTTACCTTATTCTCTGTTAACTTTTTCAGTGAGGTATTGTGAGTGGTGACCTCTCTTAACAATTTTATATATGAAGTGTTTTATTTTTTCTAGACATAGAATTTTAGGTTAACCAGTTTCTAATTTTTGTTTTTGTGTAAATTTTGATTATTTTCTCTGGTATCTGTGTTTTCTGATGAGAATTCTGCTGTTAATCTCAGTGTTCCCTTTTAGCTAATCCATCTCAAGTTTTTTCTTTATACTTAATCATCTTCAAATTCAGCTCTATGTGTAAAGGTGTGGAATTATTTACTCAGTGCTAGTGGTGAAACTTTAACATGAAGTTTCAAGACTTTATTGAATGACAGTCCCACTGCAGTATTGATATTTGGGCCAGATAATTGTTTGTTGTGGGGGCTGTCTTGTGCCTTGTAGGATGTTTAGTAGCGTGCCTGGCTACTAAAGTTGTCAGTAGCAACTTTCCAGTCATGACAAAATGTCTCCTAAGACAGGACCAAACGTCTCCTGGGGTGAGGAGAGGGAAGAGGGAGACAAAATCACTCCTCATTGAGAACCACTGATTTAAACTATCGATACATAAATAAAAGAGAAAGAATTATAATTTTTCTATAGACTATCAAAAGTCTCTGAAAAAATTGTTTGTTACAAAAAAGTATTTCTTTAAAAATTAAGTTTTCTTATAACTTGATGACTTTAATACAAATTAGAGTATTTCTCACCAGATTTATGGCATAACTCTTGCATTTTTTTGGTAATTAAAATATTCAAGAATTTGCACTTAATTTGATGAGCATCATGGAATGTCTACTTGAACATGTCCTGAATCCAAAGAGATTCTTTCTTTACTAAATTATTGCTGATGGATTTTATCAAAAGCTACATTAGAAATATAAATAGTTAAAAAAAAAACCTTACAGTTATAAATTTTTTTCTGTCCCTTTGAGATGCGTATGGACCTCCTACAACCCAGGTATATCTTTCTCAAGGACCTGGCAGCCATTCCTTTGAAATACCATCATCAAGAAAGACGGCCCTCTCTCCCAGTCTCCATGGGAGCATAGGAACCTACCTTGCACATTACAGTCAGCAAACCCAGATGGCCTAATTACATCCACCAAACCCCTTCCCGCTTGTTTATAACTTTCCACTCCCCTGACTTTGCTGCAGCCCCTGCTCATTCATCCTCCCTACTCTTCATTCTCTGGTTAAAATACCCAGTCACCTCTGTAGAAACTAGAATTGAGCTCAGCTCTTTCCCTTGCTGCAGTAGTTACTGAATAAAATTGGACATCCCCACCTTAAAATAAATAAATAAATAAATATAGATTGTAGGTTTTCTAGCTAAACCCAGAATTCATCAAGATAAATTGATTAGGAAACTCATTATTAGGAGTCTGGAAATATCAAATTTAAATAAAATCTCTTTTTCTGTAAAGTATTAGAGATAAAGTAAAGGACTTTAAAGTGTTTCTACTAAAAAATATTTTTATCTTTCATACCTTTTGAGTTTTCTGTAGGAATCCTACCTTAATACTTTAAAAAATTGACTTGTGTTATTTAAGTTGGCATATATCACAAGTCACATAAAAAGTATAAACATGATTTGTATATATGTTAACGAGAAGGACATAGTAGTATGGGGTATCATGTCCATTTGTAAAGGAAGTCTATAAAAATTAAAACATTAATGTGAATCTAGTGATTCAGAGCTGATAATTTTTTTCCAAAACTAACAATTTCTATTATTTCCATATTTCTCTGCTTATACCTGAATAAAAGATAATTCCTTGATCCTGATAAAAGGCATTTTCTAGAACACTTTTCTTTTGGAAGCTTATGCTTTAACAAGTAGATAGATATGGGTCATGTCACATGCAACATGAATTTTATCCCACAGTGTATCCTAGGAAAACAGAAACTTTCAGTCACTAGAAGTTCCTGAGCTCACAGCTGTTTACCTAATGCACCTAAGAATTAGGGAAAATAATTTTGTTTTGATGTATCAAGTTATTGTGTTATATCACTTTCAGAACTTGGTAGGCCTTGTTTAAATTAAAGTCTATCTTATTCTACCATTGTGTGCATGTGTGTGTGTGTTCATGTGTGTATGCATGCCTGTAGGAGAGAGGGTTTGTTTGGGGGAGGAAAAGAGCAAATATACAGATTATGTCATTTATTCATTTATTCACTCAAAATATTATTTGAGGATTTTCTATATGCTAGACACCCTACAGTCAAGAGAGAAGGAACCTGGACCTTTGAGGGAACTTGTACTACCATGTCATCTTATCTTTCTGGACTGCCTTGCCAGCTCAGATTTCTATTTAGCCTCTGTTGAAGTAAGCAACCAATATCCTAATTAATACAAGGTGCATGAGTAGGACCTTACATTCTATATGTGCCATACCATTTTATAGAATTCCATGAGGAAAAAGAGAATGCTGACTGTCGGATGTCTGGAACACATATCTCAATTCCTAATTTGTAATTTGTTTGCTCATGTGTTCATGGTTTGTATTTACCACTAGCTTATAATCAGTGTAATGACAGGACTGTGTCACTTTTGTTCCTCTTTCCCTTTCACAATACTGCAATACAGATATGGTGGTGCTGACCTAAATTCAACAATGTGGTGAGGGAAACTACTTCTGGATGAAATTTTTGGAAAGTATCATTGGTAAAATTTCTTCAAGGCTGTGGAAATCAACACTCAATCTCAAATACTATTTTGTTGCCTGACCCATTATACAGACCATTAGGTCTTCCTCCAATAACCTTCTCTAACCTTCTCTTCTCCCCCATGGAGCTCTTTAAAGTTTGGGAACCCATATTAAATTGACTGTGAACTCAGGCATTGGAATATGACTTAAATAGTACATGTTTTTTGTGTGAAATTCTCCTGGAGCTATCTGGAACCATGGAAGGTTGAAAATAGACTTAAGCAAAACACTGTGAAAATTTTCTTAAATTGAAAATAAATATATATCACCCAAAATATACACAGATATTAACACATTGGTAATTTTCTAGTAACAGAAATGCTACCATCTTAACACAGTGGACTGTCTAATAAGAATGACAAGTCCTATCCTAGTCATGAAAAGAAATGAAGTGACAGTGAAGTCATGAAAAAAATTAAAAATGATTCACTACAATGATAGGAATGTCATATTTCTCATCTAGCAAAGGTTATTTAGTTATTTATATTCATTATACATGTTAATGAAACTTAAGTTGTGCAGAATGGTTGACAAACTAGCATGTGGCCATAGCTACTGACCTCTCATGCCAAGGCAGGAAATTCATCCAATATAAATGGCAAAAGGTTCTAACCAGGCATTGTATTTAAAATTTCTTATTCTGTTTTCTCCCTTGTAAGTCCCTCAAGAATAGTGGAATTGATATTGTACCATTTTCTTGTGTTCTAAAACAGAATCCGTTTTTGCAGGGTCTTATTGATACATGGTTGGCATTTTACTAGCTTTTATTAACGAGTGATATAAATAATGCTGTTATTTAAATCTTTGTTCAGTAGGTATTAACTGTGAAGACAAATACTCTACTTAGTTATTTAAATAATACTGTCAGCAATTTTAGAGGAAAAAAGAAGTTTTTCTTGAAATTATCATTGTATAGTTTCAACTTAATAGTATAGCTTCCATTATGCTTATGATCTATAAAATTACTGTGCATTTGGCATTAATGGAAAGCATATTTTTATTACTCAGTTTGCTTTAGGCTTCAGGCATGTTAGGGCCTCAACAACATGGTCTAGTGAGGAATAAGAAGGATGGTGCTGGATAGAGTTGGTTGGGCTAAATTGTTAGTTTCTCAGACCGTGGAAGAGTGCAGTTAGTCTAGCCACCCAATGATTCTTGAAAATTAATCCATTCAAAGAATGGACAAGATCAGTTCATTAGGAAAATTGAGAGAAAATATTGCTTCCTAGAGAAAGAGTTTAGCTTGGTAGGTAATGTATTACCTACCTAGGATACTCTTCCAGGGGTCTGAGGTTCAGACAGGAATTTCTACCTAGCAAAGAACTAAATTGTCTGTGGAAAAACTTAGGAGAAGCTTAGTTGTTTGGTTTAAGACACTATGGTGAGGAATAGGAGCAGGCTAATGACCGGGCAGCATGGGGATAAACAGGACTCCATATGAGCATTCCCCATTTCAAATCTGAATTAAACTTACCATGAGATCAAGAGTTTTGCTACAACTCATACCTTAACCAGGACTTGTTGTAGAATCTATAGGGTGCAGCATTTGTGTGAAAACCATCAGTTTTGTGCAAATAATTGTGTAATATGCCAGAGTCTGTCAGAAGTAGCCATTGAAATATATTACAGTTTTGGAAATGCAATGTGAATTCAAAAACTAGAAACACACAATCACTGTCAAAAGTGGGTGGGGAAAAGTGTTGAATTTTTGATAAATATGTGATGTGATTCCCAGGGACACGTAGATGTTGGAGATGGTCCTTCGAATCATCAAAGCAAGATATGTTCCCATCCTCCTCCTCATCTCTCTTCCTTCATCTTTTAAACTCACTTTCCCTCTCTCTTCCTCTCTCATTTTGAGGAAATAAACCAGGAGGTATCTGGATAACCATATAGCCCAATAAACACTTTAAATAGATCAAATCCTACACCATTGATACACATAATTTAAGAACATAATGTTTTTCTCTGGATTTCATTCGGAAGGTTTACTTCATAACAACTAAATGTAAGCATAGTACAGTGGTTTAAATTAGTATTGCTGAAATTATATCTAGCAGCCTAAACTAAACACTGCAAATTTTACAATTGAAAAATGTATTTGCTTTATGTTCTCTGACTTTTTTCATGCTTAATGTTACTAAGGTTATCATTTGTTACCTGACATCACATTCACATTTTTTACATGAAAGCATCACATGGCATCAACCAAAGCACCACTAGACATTAAAAGTCAGTCTGTATTTTCAGTGTATATTAGTGTTTTCATCTGAACATTAACTTTTACATTTCTTCACCTTGTACTGAAATTGACGACACTGACATTTCATTAACTTGTATTATGTTTCCTGTTCACTTTTTTTCTCTTGTTTTCTTTGTAACTTAAACTGTGTGTATCAGTCAATGTTCTCATATCTATCTACCCATCCATCCATCCATCCATTCATGAAATTGGTTCATGTGATTGTGGGAGCAGGCAAGTTCAAAATCGGTGGGTAGGCATTCAGGCTAAAAACTCAGGATTTGAAATAAAGACAGGATTTGAATCTATAGTCCTGAGGCAGAATCTTTGGGAAACCTCAGTTTTTGTTCTGAAGGCCTTTCAACTGATTATATGAGGCCCACCCACTTTATCAAGGTTAGCCTACTTAAAATCAATTGATTGTAGATGTTAATCACAGCTGCAAAATTTATTCATGGCAGCATCTAGATTAGTGTTTGATTAAATAGCTGGATACTATAGCCTAACCATGTTGACATGTAAAACTAACAATGATCACATTTTGCAAACTCCCCCCCCCCTTTTTTTTTTTTTTTTTCTTTTTGCGGTATGCGGGCCTCTCACTGTTGTGGCCTCTCCCGTTGCGGAGCACAGGCTCCGGACGCGCAGGCCCAGCGGCCATGGCTCACGGGCCCAGCCGCTCCGCGGCATATGGGATCCTCCCAGACCGGGGCACGAACCCGTATCCCCTGTATCGGCAGGCAGACTCTCAACCACTGCGCCACCAGGGAGGCCCCCCCCACTTTTTTTTTGATAAAAGCTATGACATGGGAACAGTTTAGGATTTAAAGAGTGTTACATTAACAATTTTGGATGTACTTACCCTTGAAATCAGGGTACTGTAATTACTTTGAAATACAATCTTAAAACACAGTGAAGGAATATAGGATCCCAAATTACCTTAGGAATACCTAAATTATCCCCCTTCCTGAGCCTAATCTAACAGATGAAAAAATTGTATGTAAAAGTTATATATGTATAACCTTAATTCTCTCTAAGAAATAATAAAATTTTAAAGCTGAGTATCAAGGGTCACATAAAAATATTAAGTTTGTGTAGGAAGTGCTAGGTATCTTCTAGGGTAAAAAAATTATTAAGATAAAGACAGTACTAGTCTCTCATAGCTGACTGTCAGGTAATTATAGTAAAATATGACTAACTTATTATATAATTATGAGGATACTAATAAAACAAAAAAGAAAAAAATTGTATAACTTAGCCTGGGGCATCAGTTGAAGCTGCCAAAATAAGGTGAGTCTGGAAAGATGCTTTCTTAAGTAAGCAATGTCGACACAAATAATCAATAAACAGTCAATAATAGTAATAGAAAAGAGCTTTTTTGAGCTACACTGAAGATTATATCCTGGGAGACACAGATTCAGGAAGCACTTGAATTATGTTCCACTGGGCTACAAAATGGGGGAGGCTTATACGGGCAAAAACAGCAAAGTTATATATGATGTTTGTCAAGAATCAGGATTGGAGCTGGCAAGAAGTAAGGGTGCTCATTAAGAAAGGATTAGTTGGTGTCCGAAATGATCGTATAGTTACAGTGGGAGACCTTGAGACCATAAAGTTGCAGCTGGCAGCTGCTAGCAGATATTGTTTTGAAAATGGCTGTTGGTATCTTTGAGTTTGATACAGTTCAGAAAATTCAAGTTCTCATTGATGCAGGAACATGACTGAAAGCACATCCACAATGGCCACCTGGCTCCATTTTGAATGTCTGAATCAGTTACTCCATTTTGACTTTTTAAGTGCATTATTTTCTTTAATGGTTAAAACAGATGTACAATGCATGTTTGACAGGCCATAAGAAAGGCTGTTCTAGTTAGCATAAAGTTCAAGCCACATTATGCAGAAGCCAGGATGACTTCCTCATATCTCAGTATGTGAAAATTTCTTCCATCAGCAGCATGTATAAGGATGGTAGCATTCTAATTACAGAGAAATACTTATGGATAATTTGGATGTATGAAAAAACACAGAAAACACAATGCCTTGGCAGAAAGGCAAGCAAGTGACATAGTTGCTAGAATTGGTGAAGCTCTCAAAAATTGATGGGAGGTGAGTCCCCTGAGGTTAACACAGTTTGAAAATCACTGCACTCCAAGATGCTGCTTTTAAGTCATATGTACAACTGGTATAAATCTCCACTGTGTAACAGAATTTTTGTAAGAAATTGTATTTCTTGCACTCTGCTGCTGTCCTGTTCTTATAGGTACAGTGGACTCTCTCTTCACTAGGACAAACATGCTGTTAAAGGTTTTAATTGCAGTTACTGCTTGGCCAGAAATAGTCTGATCTCTACATTTAGTGTAGGAAGCAGGATAATCAAGTCTTGGTCAGTGTTGTGCTGGTAAGAAAAGGAGAAGGTAAGGAAGAAGAAAAGGAAGAAAAAGGAAAAAGTGGTGAAAAAATGTGTTTAGAGTAAGGAGGGAATGAAAGAAATAGAGCAGAGGTGGAGGGGAAGGGGGGAAAATACAACAGTAATAAAAAGCAGTAATTAACGTATGAAAGAGCTTTCCATCTTCAATTAATTAATACTCATTATATTCTCTATTTTATGAATAGAAACTCAGTCTTAAATATTTAGTGGTTAAATGAATTGGCCAATATAGCACAGCCAATAAATATAAGAGCTGGATAGATTCCAAAGGCCATGCTTAACACTATTTATAAAGTCAAATCTGCAAAAATTTTAAAAACACCTCTACATCTTTAATGTTGTTACCTGTGTATCATTGTGGATTGGTCTTATTATGGTTATTTTGAGTGAGTGTTATACTTTCCATTATTTTATAAAGTTCCTAAATTGAGCATATATTCCTCTATACTTTTTTAAATTAAGGCATATTGAAGTATTAAAAGGATTTCTACCATATCAAAATTAAAATTAATGCCTTTTAAATATCTATTTCTAAACAAATTATGATTTAACTTAAATATACTTATATTTTATTTGTTTTTGATTTATAAGAATCTAACAATTGATCATTTATCTTTAGGTCCATGTTTTATTCCTTCTATAATATATACAAAGACATATAATGTATTAACTTTATTCATCTAAAGTCACTCAGATTTTCTTTGCTTTCTTCCTTTATTCCAGCACTGTCACAATGGAAATTCATGAACAAAGGGGAGAGAGGAATTAATAGATATATGTAAACTAGCTTAGTTAACCAGAAAGGGTCAAGCATTCAGTAAATTGTTAGGGTGGTACGATATAGAAAATATAAGACCTGATTTGTTAGATAGAGTAGGGCAGTGTAAGTATACTCTGTTCTAACTCCCTTATAGAACTTTAGGTGGTTAATTCACTGTAATATAGTGATCAACTCAGAGCCATCCTGATGTCATACTATACAGAAAACTGAGTTGAACAGGTAATTCAAGTGAAACATAGTCTTTCTTGACCCTGCAGTTCAATTTAATGAAGGTGTACATTTTCCTAATGACTCATCAAACGAAATTTCTGTAATATTAAAATGACATATTACAGAAAATGTGTGAAATATGAAAATGGGAAAGAGTGAGATTCATTCTGACCACTAGGCCTAGAAAGATGCAATAGAGAAGTTAGAGCTTGGGTAATTCTTGAAAACAACTAGAATTCCCATGTTTATCCTACATTTTAAGATCAGAATAGTAATAAAGTCTTTCACCAAAAGAAGTAATGCCTATGTTTCAGATAAAACAAATACAATAGCCAAAAGTGTTGCTATTAGATGATATACAGAAGAATGATGGGGAAGAAGAGGTGGGTTATGGAAGTACAGCCCACAGCTAATTCACATCAACCACGATACATGACATTAGAATCAAATAAATCTTCAAAATTCAGCAGGGCTTCAGTGGTCCACTCATAATTAACAAACTGTTTTGATGGCTTTTGGAGAATTATTAAATATATAAATTTGAATTTCATTGGAAAACTAATGAAATTGTGCAAATTTATTAACCCTGGGCATATTAAATCTAACCCAGTTGAGTTGTATCTGTAGAATTCTAAGATATTTACATGTGCATCTTGCAAGCTGCTGTACAAGCAACAATTGAGTATTTTAGTGCACCTCCCAAATCAGTAGTTCCCTTTACTGCTTCATTAATATAATTGGAACTAGGACTTATTTAGCTCTAGCCAAGTGATTTGAAAGGGGCTGATTATTTTGTGACCCCCTTGGAACAGCATTTAAGAGCAAAAGAGGGATGTGCATGAAGAACACAACTGCTGATGCAGTTGAAATTCCTTACAAATGAGAAAGTTAAAATTTGACACTAATAAGGTGGTTGTTGAAGCCCTAGTTTTTCAAATTAGTAGCCCATTCTTTTTCTGTTTTGTTTCTTTTAATTCAATGCCAAAAGTTAGGGGAAGTAGGACCTAGTGGATGAAGCATGGCATAATATGTAAAGTGGGAGAAAGGTATTTTATTAAAAGTTCATACTTCCAATCAAAGTTCTATAAATATATAAACTATGAATACGTCAACCTTGATTTGAAGTCTGGGCTTGTTTCAAAGAAATGTGTAATAGATAATGCTTAACAGTCAATAGATGCTCTGAAAGGTACCTACAAGATAGTATACTAAATCAAATCCTTTACTCTTTTAATCATTCATTATTTTAAATTTTAAAAAATACTTGTTGATTACATACTATATACCAAGGAGTATTGTGGAAGGAACCATGACAGCAGCTTTAATGTCTTTTTCTTTCTCTCTTCACATTCTCTACTTTGTGTTCCTCTAAAATATGTTTAAAGGGTGTGTACATGTAATATGCATATATGTATATTTAAGAGTATATATTAATGAACTGGCAGGTTTCACAGAATTATCAGTAAGACAGATAGTAAGCAAGGAAACACAATGGGTATGGTCTCAGCTAATGGATTTTTCTTGTTATTTCAGCGGTATTCTATGTCAATAATAGTATAAATATAACTTTTTAATATATATAAAATATTCTGTACCTTGAGTTTCCCAATGTGTTAATCTTGGAGATTACAGATAGGAGTCTCATTGTGTTTTACCTTCTTTATAGTATTCCTTTTCATAGATGTACTCCTATTTATTTCCCTAGTCTTCCATCAATGGACATTTCAGATGTTTCCAATCTTTGGCTCTTAATATTAGAATTAATATTCCTTAACGTGTCATATCACACTAGTATATTCAAGATGATAATTTCATACTTTTCATTTTGTTAAGCTTCCAACATGTTCTCCTGGATCTTTACTCTCCATTGATTACCTCATTGCAGGGAATAAGGAAGGAAGTTCTTCCACCTGGGCAAAGGAAAGGAAATAAAAATGGCTTTAAAGTATAACAAAATAAAAATATGTAATCATATTCATAAGAAAAAAAACATTTTACTAAATCTGTCAATTTAAGGGCATATGTCCCCAAACATTCTGCCTATGCTTCTATCAATCATGCTATGGGCTGAATTCTGTTCTCCCAAAATTTGTATGTGGAAATCCTAACCCCCAGTGTTAACAGTATTTAGAGATGGGGCTTTTGGGAGACAATGTGGTTTAGATGAGATCATGAGGGTGGGGCTCTCATGATGGGATTAGTGCTTTTGTGCAAAGAAACACCAGAGACCAACCAACCTTACTCCCTCTCGCCATCCTTCCCTCTCTCTCTCTCTCTCCGCTCCCCCCACCAACCAAACCTCTCTTTTTCTTGTTCTCTCTCTGTCATGTAAGGCACAGTGAGGAGGTGGCTATCTCAAAGCTTGGAAGAAAACTCACCAGAAACCAAACATGTGGCATCCTGATCTCAGGCTTTCAGTCACCAGGGCTATAAGAATATGAATTTCTGCTCTTTAAGCTACTCAACCTATAGTATTTTGTTATGACAGCTGAAGCTGACTAGGACAGAAGACTATCTCCTCTACTTGCCCTGTGAATCCCATCCTTTTTTGCCCAATCAAGCACTCAGTTATGGTCATAGTCCTCACTCTCTTTGAAGCACCAATTTTCCCTCCCTGCTGGATCATTCTAATCAGAATGCAAATTTAGAAAAGCATTTACTGACGTCAGATTATTCTTTGACTTCTGCCCCATTCTCTGCTATTATTTGCATTTACTGAAAGCAAAACTCACTGAAAGAGTAATCTGTAGTTGCCAATTCCACCTCCCATTTTCTCCTCAACCCAGTCCAATCAGGAATTTAGCTCTATCACTAGACTGAAACAGCTCATGGCAAGTCAGCAGTAACCCCCACATTGCAAAGGTCTGATCTTACTCAATTCCTCAGTAGTGTTTAGAGACAGTTGATCACTCCCCATGTTAAAACAGAGACAAATAAATGAAAAACTTTTCTTACCTCAGCTACCAGGATATCATATTCTCTTGTTTGTTCCTCAACTTTTGGCCACTCCTTCTCAGTCTCTTTTGCTGGTTTCTATTATTATTTCCTTTCCTTCAAAATGTTGGAGAGGCTCAGGCTTCTGCCAATGAGATTTTTCTCCTCTTATATACACATCTTCACTGGATGTTCCCACATAGCTCTATGAATTTAAATATTTCTCCCATGAATGAGCTAACCATATATATCAAGCCGTTTATTTTACATCATCATCTGGATCTATAATAAGTATTTAAAGTTACTATGCATAAAACTGAACTCTTGGGCTTCCCTGGTGGCGTAGTGGTTGAGAATCCGCCTGCCGATGCAGGGGACATGGGTTCGTGCCCTGGTCTGGGAAGATCCCACATGCCGCGGAGCGGCTAGGCCCGTGAGCCATGGCCGCTGAGCCTGCGCGTCCGGAGCCTGTGCTCCGCAACGGGAGAGGCCACAACAGTGAGAGGCCCGCATACCGCAAAAAAAAAACCAAACTGAACTCTTGTTTTTCCCTACAAAGCCCACTCAGTAAGTGGAGCCACAAGTTTTTCTAGAAAAATTATTGGTACTATTTTAAATTCCTTTCCTGCTCTTGTAAACTATATCCAATCTATCATCATATCAGTTCTGTAGTACATTTATAATATATTTAAAAATCAACCACACCCCAACTCTTAGTACTATCCCATCCTAAACCAAAATGTCTATTCTCCTAGAATAAATCAAAAACCTTCTAATCCATCTTCTTTCCTCCACTCTCAGCCTCCTTTGATCTTTTCTCTACAGGCTAGAGAGGTCCACTTAAAATCACTATCTGACTCTAAGTTATCCAAAATGTTTTGTCATGTTAAAATGCAATCCTTACCATGACCTTTTATTAGTCCCAACATGGCCTAATCCATGGGTAATATGTCTAATTTCATCTCCTATTATTGTATACCTTGCTTTATGGTGTCCAACATGCTGAACTGCTTGTTAATTCTTGTATAAATCAAGCTCATTCCATCCCATGACATTGTATTCCCATCACCTTAGAAACTCATTCCTGACTTCATTTGTGTCACTGCTTGAAAGTCTCCTCCTCAGAAAGGACTTTTCCCTAATCATTTTATCTCAAGCAGCACTTTCTAGGCTTTTTAATTCTCTTACATTGCTTTTCATCTCTTCATGTAACTATAAATATTGTTATATAAAGAATATATACAAAACATGTATTTAAAATATCCCTTCCTCCCTCTCCTTCCTCCCCTCCCTCTCTCCCTCTCTCTCTTTCTCTCTCTCCCCTGCTTCTCCACTTTTAAGTAACATGCATGAAGACATGACTTTTATCAGTTATTTTACTGGTAAGCAAAGGGTATACATGTTGTACACTCTGATAAATATTGCCAACTTCCTCTATTTATAGGTTGAAACCATTTTATTTGCACTATCTATGTAAGACTAAGAATCATAACCTCCCCTCAGTCATGTAATGGATCATTCATTCTTTGCTAAACTGATGAATAAAATAAAGGTATCTCATAGGAGTGAGGTTAAACATTTTCACAGGTTTAAACATTTTTCTGTTTCCTTTCTTTGTCCAGTTTTCTATTTTTTTGTTATTGGCCTTTTCTTGTTTTAAGGAAGTCTTTAACTTTTTACAAAGTTGTAAATATTTTATCCTTGACATTTAAAAATTAAAATTTTGAATCAACTACTTAGAGGTGTAATATATAAAATAAAATGAAATATTTAAAGTGTATAGGTTGAGGAGTTTTGACAAAAATATACATCTGAGTAACCAAACCTATAATCAAAGTATACAAGTTTTTTACCACCTCAGAAGGTACTTGTTTTTATCAATTTGGTGTGTGTAAAAAAAATACCATGCACTGGGTGGCTTCAGCAATAAACATTTATTTCTCACAGTTCTGGAGGCTGGGAAGTTGAGACCAAGATGGCAGCATAATTGGGTTCTGGTGAGGATCCTCTTCCTGGTTTGTAGATGCCATCTTCTCATTGTAGCCTCACATTGTAAAAAGAGAGAGGGAGAGTGTGCTCTGGTCTCCTTCTCTTCTTATAAGGGCACTAATCCCATCACTGGGGCTCCAATCTCATGACTTCATTGAAACCTAACCACCTCCCAAAGGCCCCACTTCAAACATCATCATGATTGGGATTCAGGTTTCAACATGTGAATTTTGAGGGAATGCAAACCTGCAGTCCATAATAGTACCCTTATGCTAGGACCCCAGTATAAGAATGGTCACAGAAGCTTTATTCATAACATAAAAAAACTGGGGGAAAATATAATCTAAATGTTTAGCATCCAAATTATCAGTGAATATGTATATTGATTTTTCTCTTAACTATGAATCTCATTTTCTTGCTTATTTGCAAGTTTCTTAATTTTTAATATGTGCTAGACATTGTGTCTAAAAATAGTTAATATTGAAATATATATTACACACAGACATAATGAATATGTATATGATATACATATAGCACATATTTTTATATACAACATATATGTACATGTAGTATGTGTTATAATTACTTAGAAATGTTTCAGTGTTCTTCTGGAAGGGTACTCCATGATCTAGACCAGCAGTCCCCAATCTTTTGGGCACCAGGGACCGGTTTCATGGAAGACAAATTTTCCATGGATAGGGGTTGGGGGGATGGTTCAGGTGGTAATGCAAGAGATAGGGAGCGATGGGGAGCTGCAGGTTAAGCTTCTCTCACTTGCCTACCGCTCACCTCCTGCTGTGAGGCCCCCCGGTTCCTAACAGGCTGCAGCCTGGGAGTTGGGGACCCCTGATCTAGACTATAGGAATAAAAGATTGAACAAGAATTTTCTTTGTAGTATTGCTTTCCTAAAACTTTAATAATCTAAATATGAAAAAATTAGGAAGTGTTTGAATATATTATATAAATACTTCATTTTCATGTTAAAAATCTCTCTATTGATGCTGAAGTATGACCAAGTTACTATCATAACTGGTCTTATCTTTGTATGTGTGAAAATTAGTAGTATTTAGATTTTTATACCTTTGTAAGTACAGAGGAAAGTCCTACACCTAATACCTACCAGTATTCAGCTGCTAAATATGATATCTGGGACTCTCAGTGGCAGCATTTTGACTGCTGTATTTTCAGAATACTGGTCACACTTTTCTGTTTCTCTGGATATTTCATATTTCTTCTAGTTGTTGAAAACTGGGCATTTTAGATAATATATTTAAGCAATCCTGGATTTTTTTTTTCTCTTCGCTTCATTGTGTTTATATTTTTCTTGATTTGTTTGGATTTGTTTGTTTGTTTTTTATTTTGTTTTGTTTTGTTTTTGTAAATTTACTTGTCTCAGTCTACCCAGTCTCTCTCCCCTGTAGTGTGTGGCCGTTGAAGTCACTGTTCAGTTTGTTGTTACTCTTGTTTTAATTTTTAAACTTTGGAATCCTAAGGGTGGCCTCCTAGCCTAAATTGCTTTGTGGCCCACCAAAAATTGATCAGAGTTTGTGGTCCAACATTTTGAACAAACTAGTGTTTAGCCCCTTCTGATGGATCTATGTGTGGGTTGGGGAGATCACTCTGATTTGGGGCAGTTTAAGATCCTTAGTTAACTAGGAACGGGACAGTTTGAGCTCTCTCTAGTTTCCCCTCTGTGTGTATGCAGAAGGCACCATAGATATATGAAGAACTTATCAATCTGGGATAGGACATTTTATAAACAAGTGTGTCTCCTCCATTCTCTCATTTTCCTTGCTAGTGGCTTGAATAGATACAGATGGGCATGAGGTCCTCAGCATAAAGTAGCATAATTCTATGAATCACTACATGGAGAAGAACCAGTCAGTAACAGGAATTGGTACATGACTGAGGGAAAACTCCTTATTGGTTTCATCTCCTGTGTTTTTTGCTTCACTTGTACCCTGTCATTGCCTTTTCTAATACACTTGCAACATATGATTTTGTCAAGTGTTTTAATATTTCCAACCTGAAAGGAGAACAAAGAGAACATTTTCTACTCTTTTAAAGTTGATACATCATGCTTTAGTGTTATGTATGTATGTTATATATGAAGATATTTTTAAATATAAATTTTTAATTTTAGGAAACAATATAGCTAGAAAAATTAAACTAGCGATATTCTGACATAGGACTGTTATAATTGTAATTAAATACAATCCCATGCTCTGTATAAGCATATAAAAGCCAGTTGTCTACAGAAATACATTTTACTTTTTTCAGAAAAATTATCTGGGAATGATTGATTTAATTTATTTCTTTATTTTTTATAGAAGTATAGTTGATTTACAATGTTATGTAAGTTTCAGTTGTACTGCATAGTGGATCAGTATTTTTATAGATTATACTCCATTTAAAGTTATTACAAAATAATACTTCCCTGTGCTGTACAATATATCCTTGTGGCTTATCTATTTTGTACATAGTAGTGTGTTTTTCTTAATCCCATAACCCTGTCTTTCCATACCTCCTTCCTTGTACCCACTGGTAACCACTAGTTTGTTATCGATAGCTTTGAGTCTGTTTCTGTTTTACTATATATATTTCTTTGTATTATTTTTAGGTTCCCCATAAAAGTGATAATATATATTATCTGTCTTTCTCTGTCTGATTTACTTCACTAACTGTAATAGTCTCTAGGTCCACCACATTGTTGCAGGGGACAGAATTTCATTCTTTTTTTGTGCTGGAGTAATATTCCATTGTTACAGTTATATATAAAACCTCTTCTTTATTCATTTCTCTGTTGAAGGACATTTGGGTTGTTTCCATATCTTGGCTATTGTGAATAGTGCTGTTGTGAATGATGGGGTGCATTTATTCTTTCAAATTAGTGTTTTTGACTTTTTTTTCAGATATATACCCAGAAGTAGAATTGATGGATGATATGGTAGTTCTATTTTTAGTTTCTTAGGAACCTTCATAATGTTTCCCATAGTAACTGCATCAATTTACATTCCCACTAACAGTGTACAAGGATTCAGTTTTCTCCACATCCTCACCAACATTTGTTATTTTTGGTCTTTTTGATGATAGCCATTTTGACAGGGGTGAGGTGACATCTCATTGTAGTTTTGATTTGGATTTCTGTAATGATTAGTGACATTGAGCATCTTTTCATGACCCTGTTAGCCATCTGTATGTCTTCTTTGGAAAAATGCCTGTTTTGGTTTTCTGCCCATTTTTTGGTTGAGTTGTTTGGTTTTTTTGATATTGAGTTGTATGAGCTATTTATGTATTTTTGGATATGAGCCCGTTGTTGGTCATATAATTTGAAAATATTTAACTCCAATCAATAAGTTGTCTTTTTATTTGTCGATGGTTTATTTTTTCATCTAAAATCTTTTAAGTTTAATTAGGTCCCATTTGTTTATTTTTGCTTTTATTTGCTTTGGGAGACATATCGAAAAAAATATTTTTATGATTTAATTCTCTTCTAGGAGTTTGATGGTTTCAGGTCTTACATTTAGATCTTTAATTCATTTTGACTTTATTTTTGTATATGGTGTGAGGAACTGTTCTAATCTCATTCTTTTATATGTAGCTGTCTAGTTTTGCCAAAACCACTTATTGAAGAGACTGTCTTTTCTCCATTGTATAGTCTTGGTTCCTCTGTCATAGATTTAATGACCATAGTTGCATGGGCTTATTTCTGAACTATCTATTCTGTTCCATTGATCTATATGCCTATTTTTCTGCCAGAACCATGCTATTTTGATTACTGTAGCTTTGTAAAATACTCTGAAGTCAGAGAGTATTTTTTTTGCTTTGTTCTTTTTTGCTTTTGTTCTTTTTTTCTCAAGATTGCTTTGGCAATTTGGTATCTTTTGTTGTTCAGTATGAATATAGGATTTTTTTGTTCTGTTCTGTAAAAAATGTGATTAGTATTTTGATAAGGATTGCATTAAATCTATAGATTACTTTGGGTATTATGGACATTTTAATAATGTAATTCTGTCAGTCCAAGAACACAGGGTATTTTTCCATTTCTTTGTATTATCTTCAATTTCCTTTATCAATTTTTTATACGTTTCAGAATATAGGTCTTTCACCTCCTTGATTAAGTTTATTCATAGATATTTTATTCTTTGTGATATGATTATATATGAGACTTTATTTTGCTTTCTCTTTCAGATAATTCCTTGTCCTTGTAGACAAGCAACAGATTTCTCTATATTGTATCCTGCAACTTTATTGCATTTATCTCATTTTCATGAGTATTTTGGTGGATACTTTTGAATTTTTTATATAGAGTATCATGTCATCTGCAAATAATGACAGTTTTATCTCTTCCCTTCCAATTTGGATACCTTTACTTTATTAGTAATTTTTTCTTTTCTGATTGCTGCAGCTAGGACTTCCAATTC
The DNA here is from genome assembly GCF_964341445.2 of Mesoplodon mirus. Taxonomy (NCBI): domain Eukaryota; kingdom Metazoa; phylum Chordata; class Mammalia; order Artiodactyla; family Ziphiidae; genus Mesoplodon; species Mesoplodon mirus. Next base: position 48,632,550 of record NC_138976.1, read on the forward strand.
TACATTGAATAGAAGTGGTAATATTAGGCATCCCGGTCTTGTTCCTGAATTTATTTATTTTTTTATTTTTTTTATTTTTATTTTTTGCGATACGCGGGCCTCTCACCGTTGTGGCCTCTCCCGCCGCGGAGCACAGGCTCCGGACGCGCAGGCTCAGCGGCCATGGCTCACGGGCCCAGCCGCTCTGCGGCATGTGGGATCTTCCCGGACTGGGGCACGAACCCGTGTCCCCTGCGTCGGCAGGCGGACTCCCAACCACTGCGCCACCAGGGAAGCCCTGTTCCTGAATTTAGCAGGAAAGCTTTCAGCTTTTCATCATTGAATATTATGTTGACTGTGGATGTGTCATAAATGGCTTTTATTATGTTTAAGATATGTTCTCTCTGTACCCACTTTGGTGAGAGTTTTTATCATGAATTGATGTTGAATTTTTTCAAAAATTTTTCTGCATCTATTGAGATGATCATGAGATTTTTATACTCCCTTTTATTAATGTGGTGTATCACAATCACTAACTTGTGAATATTGAATCATCCTTGAATCCCTGGAATAAATCTCACTTGAGCATCCTTTTCATATATTGTTGCATTCAGTTTGCTAATATTTTCTTGAGGATTTTTGCATCTATATTCATCAAAGATATTGGCATGTAATTTTCTTTTTTTGTAATGTCTTTGTTTGGCTTTGGTATCAGGGTTATTGTGGCCTTGTAGAATACATTTGGGACTCTTCCATCCTCTTCATTTTTTTCAATAGTTTGAGAAGGATAAGTATTAGCTACTCTTTATATGTTTGACAGAATTCCCCTGTGAAGCCATCTAATCCTGGGCTTTTTTGTTTGGTGGGAGTTTTTTGTTGTTGTTTTAATTACAATTTCAGTTTCACTACTAGTGATTGGTCAGTTCAGGTTGTCTATTTCTTCCTGCTTCAGTCTTGGCAGGTTTTATGTTTCCAGAAATTTGTCCATTTCTTCTAGGTTGTCAGTTTGCTGGGATATAACAACTGTTCATAGTATTCTCTTATGGTTGTTTGTATCTCTGTGTTATAGGTTGTTATTTCTCTTTCATTTCGTATTTTGTTTATTTGGGTTCTCTCTCATATTCTTGATAAACTTAGTAAAGGTTTATCCATTTTGTTTATATTAAAATATAGCTCTTATTTTCATTTATCTTTCTTTTTGGTCTCTATTTCCTTTTCTGATTTTTATTTCCTTCCTTCTGACTTTGGATTTTGTTTGTTCTTTTTCTAATTCCTTTACATGGCAGGTTAGGTTGTTTGAGATTTTTCTTGTTTTGTGAGGAAGGCCTACATTGATATAAACTTCCCTCTTAAAACTGCTTTTGCTGCTTCCCATAGATATTGGAGTACTGTGCTTCCATTTTCTTTTGTCTCAAGGTATTTTTAGGTTTCCTCTTTGAGTTCTTCATTGACCCATTGGTTTTTAGTAGTATATTGTTTAGTCTCCATGTATTTGTGCTTTTCACATCTTTGTTTCTGTAATTGATTTCTAGTTTCATAGTGTTGTGGTTGGAAAAAAAAGCTTGATATAGTTTCTATCCTCTTAAATTTGTTGAGAGTTGTTTTGTGACCTAGCATATGATCTATCTCAGAGAACATTCCATGTGCACTTGAAAAAACATGTATTCTGTTGTTCTTCATTAGAATGTCTTAGAGATACTTATTAAATCCAATTGGTCTATTGTGCATTTAAGACCACTGTTGCCTTATTGATTTTCTGTCTGGATGATCAGTTCATTAATGTAAGTGGAGTGTTAATGCCCCCTACTGTTATTATATTTTTGTCAGTTTCCCCCTCTATGTCTGTTAATATTCACTTTATATATTTAGGTGCTCCTGTATTGGATGCACATCTGTTAACAAGTGTAACATCATCTTTTTCTATTGATCCCTTTATCAATATATAATTCCATTCATTGTCTTTGGTTATAGCCTTTGTTTTATAGCCTACTTTGTCTGATATGAGTACTGCTACCCCTGCTTTCTTATCATTTCCATGTGCATGAAATATCCCTTTCCATCCCCTCTCCATCTGTATGTCTCTTTAGCTATGAAGTGAATCTCTTGTAGGCAGCATATAGATGGGTCTTGTTTTTGTTTTTTTTTTAATAATCAGCCATCCTATGTCTTTTGATTGAAGCATTTATTTCATTGACATTTAAAGAAATTATTGATAAATATGTACTTATTGCCATTATATTACTTGTTTTCCTTTAGTAGTATGCTTGTGTCCCTTTCTTTTTATTTTTATCTATTTTATGTTTTTGGTTTGTGGTTACCATGGGGTTCAGATATGTTGACCTATAACTATATCTACGTGTTTTAAACTGGTAGTCATTTAAATTACACACAATCTAAAAGATCCATGTTTTTTACTCCTCTCCCTCATATTTTGTGTTTTTATGTCATATTTTAAGTATTTATGTTTATCCCTTAGCTATTTATTGTAGCTAAAGTTGCTTTTACAGTGTTTTGTCTTTTAATCTTAATACTTCCTTATTTAAGTTGTTGATCCTCAGCCCTTACTCTGTATTTGCCGTTCATAGTGGGATTTTCCCTCTCCTATACATTCTTCTTTTCAACTTGGAGAAAACCCTTTAACATACTTTACGGTAGGTTTAGTGATGATTTTTTTAGTTTTTGCTTGTCTGAGAAGTCTCCCTCCTTCTATTCTGAATGATAATCTTGCTGGTTATAGTATCCTTGGTTGCAGGTTTTTCCTTTCAGCATTTTGAATATATTGTGCCTCTCCTTCTGGCCTGCAAAGTTTCTGCTGAAAATCAGCCAGTGCCCTTCTTAGGGTTCCCTTGTGTGTGACTCTTTGTTTTTCTTTTGCTGACTTTAGAATTCTCTATTTTTAGTTTTTGTCACCTTAATTATGATAGGTCTTTGGGTTCATCTTGCTTGGGACCCTCTCTGCTTCCTGTACCTGGTTATCTGTTTCCTTCTTCATGTTTGGGAAATAATTTCAAATAATTTCAGCCATAATTTCATCAAATACATTTTCAATCCACTCTTCTCTTTTCTCCTTCTAGGACCCCTATAGTGTGAATGTTGGTGTACTTGATGTTATCTCAAAGATCTCTTTAACTATTTTCATTTAAGGTATTTTTCTGTTTTCTGTTCTGATTGGATGCTTTACATTATTCTATCTTCCAGGTCACTCATATGTCCATGTATATCACTTAGTCTGCTATTCATTCCTTTTAGTGTGTTTTTTCAGTTATTAAATTCTTCATTTTTGATTGGGTCTTTTTTTAGATTTTCTAGTTCCATGTTTAAATTCTGACTGTGTTCACCTATTCTTTTCCCTAATTCAGTTAGCATTCTTATTACTAACTCTTTCAATTTTTTATCTGGTAAGTTATTTCCATTCCATTATTTATTATTTCAGGGGTTTTCTCTTTCTTTTTCATTTGAGAGCAGTTCCTCTGCCTTTCATTTTGCTTGATTTTCTCTGTCTCTAGAATTTAGGTGAAACAGTTACCTATTGGAGTCTTAAACTGATGTCCTTGTTGGTAGCGTCACTATACAGTCTGCTTGTGCCAGTGCCCTTGGTTGGAGAGCTGGATTTGATGTGAATCAAGTCACATCTTTTCTTAGGGTGTGCTGGCTGCTATCACCTTGGTGGGAAGTAGGGCTGGAGTCTGGTGTGAGGTGGGGTTTCCCCTCTCTCCAGTGGCTGTCACCACTCTATCAGGTTTGGGGTCTGATCCCATGTTGCTGGAGCAGAAGTCCTGAGGGTCAGCTGTGAGCTGTCTCAGTTCCCTTTAAGTGTGTGCTTTCCCCTTTCTCAGCACCAAGATCCTTGCCCCAGAGGAGAGAAGTGCTGGAGCAAGAGAGTCCCATTAAGGCTATTGGCTCATGGTGGGGCATGGGCTGTGGTGGATTGGCTGCAGACAGAGGTCTGAGCTAATTCTGATGCACCACCTGTACAGGTGCCAGCAGTAGTTGTTCTCATCTTGCTCAGACACAACCTCAGGTCCAAATTCCCTTTGTGCCTCACAGCTGATCATTCCCACCAACCTCCGTTGCCCCTGCCCTGTTGTGGAGTCACACTGCAGGGCAGTCAGGACCCATGTTGACTCTTTACATGTATTGCGGTATGGGGTGTGGTGGACTAGTCACCATCAGTGTTCCAGGCTCCTTCTGACACAGTACATACCAGCAATGGCCACCCATGACCCACCCAGGTACTGCCCCAGGTCTGCCTCTGTGTCCCACAGCCCAACTCTCTCACTAGTTGTGGCAGCCCTAGATCCAGTGTGACATGGAGTAAACAAGACTGGAGTGTTCACTTGGCTTAAGCTGGAGAATGGGCTGGGGTGGTCATGGGAAACCAGGCAGCCCCTGGATCAGTCTTCAGTATCTCTTCTCCACACTGCCTTGGGGGCAAGTCAGCATGTGTGTACTCTTCATGAGCAGTGTCTAGGCTTTCCACAGCCCTCTTGTTAGTCCTACTGGTACTCCAACCAATCAAGGGGTTTCATCTTCCCTGTGTAAGACCCCAGAACAGGGGCATCCATATGTCAATCAAACCAATCATTCCACAAGGTGAATTGCTGCTTGTGTAATCTCCCTTTTTCTCTGAGTCCCCTCCCATGGGGCATAGGTCCCTACTTGATAGCTTCTTTTCTCTTCCTGCCCAATTCTGTGTCTATCTTTCCTAAAGCCTGGTTGCACAAAAGTATTTCTGGCAGTTTCCAGGTAGTTTTCAAGTGAGGATTTTTCCACATGTGGATGTATTTTTGATGTGTTCATGAGGGGAGGTGAGTTCCATGCCCTCTTACTCTGCCATCTTGATCGATCTCTCCAGTTTCACTCTTTGCAAGCAATTTGTCTCATAAGTAGACATCCTACAGTGTTAGTGTTGCCAGTCAATAAAATACAGTAAGAAAAATATAGGAAATATAATGCAACTTTAAGTAAATATCTTTTTTCCTCTGTTAAAATATTAAATCAAGATAGGTTCAATGAATTATACATCTCCAATATTTATATAATTATTAGAGTGAAATCTTTTAAATGTATTTAAAACTGTTTGTTGTATTGAACCCAAATATAAACACATAAAATATGCTAAATCCATAGCTAATAACACTTTAAAATCATATTGAATAATATTCATTCTTCTCTTACGAAAAGTTTTCCTACCTAATCTTTGCTAAAAATAATGTAATCACACATTTTATATTTGTGAATAACCAAATATATTCTGAAATATAATTTTTATTTGGCATTTTAATGTGTCCACTTGCACTCATAAATAATATTCATTTGTATTATCAGTTCTAATAAAAAGAGTCATGTAGAGACACTTTAACTTTTTACTTACTGTATTCAGTTACAACAGAATAAAAACTGCCGAAGATATCTTTAAATAGAAAATAAATCACCTTACCCATATCAGATCAATAAAATATCAGGCTTATCCCTCTGGATTTTGTAGCCATAGCATGTGCCTCTTTATTTCTCTGCTCAGTTTCTTGAATCACAATAGATATGGGGGATTACATTTTCATTGTATTTTATACTTTCTCTGTAGCTGCAGTTGACTGATAGTGAGTTTATAATTTCATTGAGATCAGAGATAATATTATCTGTGTTATGTATCCTATATCCAGTAAAAATAAGTAAATAGGTAGCTTTTATTTATGTTTTACTTTAATTTTAGTAACTCATTTTTAATTATTTCTTTAATTTTTCTCTCCTTATTCTCAAAGATTAATTGAGGATAGGAACTATTTAAGCTTATGGTGCAAGTCTCTCCTGACTAGTTGTATGATCTTTAGCTTTCAGTGTTCTGTAGTGCTTCACTGTGTGATAGGACACATACTGCCTCAGGTCTTAAACAGTAAAGCCAATTATTATACAATTAAATGTTAACAAACAGAAATATATATCCAATGATTATTGGTTAGAATAGATCAAGGAGCATGGACAAGACCCAATGCAAAGATGTAATTCTACATGAATACGTGACTGGGAAGGGATAATACCATGTTTCATCATCTCTGACTCAGACTTCCAGACATTCCCAAAGGTGAACAAAGGAAAGATAAGGCAGCATTGGCCATATAACAATATCAAGGGTTTGTGGATACAAGAAGCTTTTCCAGAGCCACAGTGAATACTTGAATACTGAAAATTGAGTGAAGATGTGCTCCTAGGGCAAAGGAAATAATATTTGGTGAGAAGTTGTTGGATATAACAATGTGAATTGAAACTGTGATATATCTTCCCACCCTTCATCAGAATAGTTTTGAGGAAAACTGCCCTCATTCAAAAAACGAGTAATATTGACAAAAGGACTTTCAAGAAACTTATGCAGTGATGTTAAGGGGAAAAAGGCAGGAACAAACACTTGATGAAAGAAGTGAAGATGAAAAATATTTTTTCCCATTATGATTTTCAGTGAAATAGGAGCAGAGTCCAGAGAAAACGTCTCTAAAATTTCAAAGAAATTCTAGACAAATTTTTTTTTCAAAGAAGAGTTACATGGCCTCAAAATGAGATTCTGAGAAAACAGATTAAAAGTAAAGGTGAAAATATATTTATATAAAAATTAAAATGTTAAGAAGAGCTGAATGGTAAATTGGGAGCAGTTAAGCACATATGGTGGTAAATACAGTCAGGAGTATGGTGGAAAGGACAGAGGAAATTATAAGACTTTAAATGGGGGAGGAGCAACCTATGTAATAATTAGGGGTAGATAATAAGTGTAGAAAACTACAAATATAGAATAAATACAAAACTGGTGTTCTGAACAAGAAAGAAAATGAAACTAAAAATATGTATATTTAAAGATATAAAAGAGAGATGTTACTGGGAATGGTGGAGTAAGGACCTCCGGATTTCTCTTCTTTACAAAAAGTAATGAAAATATTGGCAAAATTTGTCATAATAAACTTTTTCAGTACTTGGGAAGTTAACCAAAATGTGCAACAATGCTGGGAGCATTTCTTCAAAAAATGGTTAAATCTAGGTTAGAATAGTGAGCTTTGTAACCTTTGTAATAGTGGCATTGTAACTGTTTCTATTCCAATCCCTGTCTCCTCAGTTCTGAGATAGGTTTGAAATTAACACATATATGTGGAATCTAGAAAAGTGGTATAGATGAACCTATTTGCAGGGCAAGAATAGAGACACAGATGGAGAGAACAGACCGGTGGACACAGAGGGGGAAGGGGAGGGTGGGATGAACTGGGAGATTAGAATTGACATATATGCACTACCATGTATAAAATAGATGCTAGTGGGAACCTGCTGTACAGCACAGGAAGCTCAGCTCGGTGCTCTGTGATGACCTAGATGGGTGGGATGGGGGGTGGTGAGAGGGAGGCCCAAGAGGGAAGGGATATATGCATACATATAGCTGATTCACTTTGTTGTACAGCAGAAACTAACATAACATTGTAAAGCAATTATACTCAAAAAACCCCCAAAAAAACAAACAAAAAAAAAATCAACAGCCTGAAATGATTATGAAAACCAGCAGCTTAGAAGCCACTGGAGGGAACGGAACAGAATTGGAGCTCCTCCAAAACCCCATATCCAGAGAGTGGTCATTATTGGACCTGCATAACAATTTCCTGTAAAACCCCGCTCACCAGGCTTTTCTTTTTTTTTTTTTTTTGCGGTACGCAGGCCTCTCCCCGTTGTGGCCCCTCCCGCTGCGGAGCACAGGCTCTGGACGCGCAGGCTCAGCGGCCATGGCTCATGGGCCCAGCCGCTGCGTGGCATGTGGCATCTTCCCGAACCGGGGCACGAACCCGCGTCCCCTGCATTGGCAGATGGACTCGCAACCACTGCACCACCAGGGAAGCCCCAGGCTTTTCTTTATTTGACCTTACTGAGAGATGTTCCAGAGCTAACAATAGCCTTTATCTCGTGTGTGTTTTTTCAAAAGCAGTCAGTAGTAACTGGTTAACAATGCAGCTGCCTGAGACAGTGATAACTGTTGAGGAAAATATAAGGTTGATGATTATTTAAAATGAAAAAAACTCTGGAAAGTGATGTCTAAAGGGGCTTGGAAAAGTTTCAACATATTCCTAGGAATTTAGAAGGTCACATTCCTGTGTAAGACTGTGCATTTCCAGAGGTATGTGTATGCTGAGGAAAGAACTGAGAAGAACCTTAGCTCTCCTTACTGGCTGACCTTGAGTCTCTGTGCAGGCAAAAAGTGAAATCTAACCAGAGCCATAAACTGCCTGTCTGAGCATTGAAGGTATGTCCTAAAATGCACACAGAGTCCCTTGGTAAATGCTAGAAGAATTATTGATTGAGGCATTTAGCATAATCTCGGTTCAATCACTAGCTGACCCTTAATCTAAGCTGAGACTTCAGTAGCTATAGCTGACAAAGAATATAGACTTGACAGAATTAGTTCAGGAAAGCACCCTAATAAGTAAACAGCAATAACAACAAACCCTGGGGAGGGGGGAGAATCTTCATTCCAAAATTGCCACATGTTATTTAAAATTTCAATTTTTTCAATAAAAGGAAAACATGCGAGATAGGTAACAGAACAAGAAATTATGGCCCATACATAGGTAATAACATAGTCAATGGAAACTATCCTGGAGGAAAGCCAAATACTAGACTTACTAAGCAAAAAATTTAAGTTGACTGTTTTAACTATGTTCAAAAACTAAAGGAAACAATTTCTGAAGAACTAATGGAAAATAGGATTATCTCAATAAATAGAGAATATCAGTAAAGAGATAGAAATTATAAAATAGAGCCAAGTAGAAATTACTGAGTTGGAAATTACAAAAGCTAAAATTAAAAATTCACTGTGGACTCAACAGTAGATTTGAGCTAACAAAGAATGGGTGACCTTGAAGATAAATCAACTTATAATATCTAGCCTGAGGAAGTAAGAGAGAAATAATGAAGAAAAATGGACAGAACTTCAGGGATCTGTGGGACAACAATGAACATACAAACATATGCACAGTGGAGTCTCAGAAGAAGAAGAGAGGGAGAAACGAACAGAAAGAATGAAGAAATAAGGCTGAAAAATTGCTAAATTGGATGGAAAGTAAAAGGGTGGAAAGAATATATAGCATGCAAACAGTAATTTGAAAAAGCTGGCATAACAATACTAATGTTAGACAAAAGAGATTCTAAGACAAAGTTGTTACTACATGCCAATAGGACATTTTAAAATGATAAAAGTGTCAGTCAAGAAGATATACCATTTATAAACTGTATAAGTGCAACCAACGTCAGTCAGAGTACCAAAATATATGAAGCAAAATTACAGAATTGAGGAGAGAAATAGAAAATTCAATAAAATTCAGTACACCACATTTGATAACAAATAGAATAAATAGGCAGATCAACAACAAACTAGAAGACTTGAGCAATACAATACTCTAACACTATTAAACCTAAGGGACACATATAGAACATTCCATGCAATGTCACCAGGGTACACATTCTTGTCAAATGTACATGGAACTTTCTTCAGTATAGACTATATGTTAGGTCATGAAATATGTCACAAATATAAAAAGATTGAAATTATACAAGGTATGTTCTCATCCCATAGGACAAGGAAGTTAGAAAATAGCAGAAGGAAATTTGGTAAATTTACAATTATGTGGACATTAAATACAACAATCATAAAAACAATGAGTCAAAGAGGAAATCACAATAGAGATTAGAGAATATCTTGATATTAATTAAAACAAAACACAACATACCAAAACGTATTGAATATACTTAAAGTAGGGCTGATAAAGAAATTTATTTTTAACTGGCTTTATTAAAGAAAATAGATAAATCAATAATCTAAATATCCATGTTAAGAAACTAGAAAAATAAAGGCAGACTATACTCAAAATAAATAGAAGAAAGGAAATAATAAAGATCAAAATTAAAAAAAACATGAACTAGAGAATAGAAACACAATAAAGATGTCAAGAAAACAAAAGTTACATGAAAAATTAAGTCTACAAAGCTTTAGTTAACTGATAAACTCTTATGTTTAAATAAATGGGATAATTTGCAGATATAGGTACATTTACATGTTTCGTGGTTGAGGAGGTTTATATCTCACAACTCCAGATAACTGTATAATGGATAATGTAAAATAATTCTATGCCAGTAAGAGAGACATATGGGGTGGGGATCGGGATGATACATGGAGATTCGACAAGAGTGGCTAAGCGTAACAGCCATTGCACTTTGTAATTCAGGGACCCCAAAACTGTAGTAGAATTTATGGACAGGTAGGCTAATGATCATGAATATGTAGCTTCTACTCATCTGTTGTGGGATTTTACCCATCAGTACAAAACTGCCCTAGTATGAGCACAGAAATATTAGGTATTCGATGTTTTTTTCCCAAATTTCTTTTCCTTAAAAAAAAATTTATTTAATTACTTATTTTTGGTTCGACAAGATGAGATGAAAGGAGTGGTAGAGTATTGCTATTGAGAAACTGAGACTCAAGGATTAATTTGTAGAAGAGCATAGCTAATAAGTGATAGAGCTGAAATGTGAATGTAGAGACTGACAAAAAGAAAAAAAACACATAAACACCTTGCCACTCTGCTTCCAGAGGAAAACTGCCGTGGATTAATGTGGCAGCTACTGCTCAGATTCCATCATCACGTTTCTTTCTCTGTTTAAGAACACAGACAGGTAATTGTTTTGATAGGATCTCTCACCCGGAGTGTAGAAAACACTTATCTTTATGATGGTGCCAATACAGTGATTCACCCATACTTTTCCAAGGCCATTTGTGAGTCATGATGCAGAACCATAATGCATAGAAGTAAGTTTTTGAGCAACAAAGCAAAAACATATGAATAAATACACTGCATAGGAATGTCAGAAGATCAGGGACAGCAGATGTGCACAATAGACTATTAAAACTACTTTTGGAGTTCTAAAGTATAATGTAGCAGATACAGTGTGCATTATTTTAATTAAATAACAAGGAAAATAAACCCTACACCAGAACAGATTCATCTTCCAATAGAGCACTTATAAATACGTTTGTATTTCACATTATTTTATGTAATAATTTTGCAGCATTAAAGTCATAAGGAATATTATAGGCTTTAGTTCTTGAATAGTCATTTTGTAATGCCTATATGATCTACTTAGCTTATTCAGTTTTGTATTAAAATAATCAATTAATAATGGAGATTCCTAATAAGCTGTCTTGACATAGTAGTAGGTATAATGTAAGTATAAATCAATTCTGCAAAGCTCTACTGAAAAAGACCAAAGAGTAAAGGTTTACAGCTTGCCCGTGCAGTTATTTATGGGTGGATAGTTTATGTTCTAGGGGAAGAAAATAACAAATCTTTCAGTAGACATCTGGACCAATTACTCTTTTTATCCCCCTGTTTGAACCACAGCCCAGGGCAGCTTTTGATACATTTTTTTTTTTTTTAGAACCTGACATGAATATTCACTTAAGGAGATAATTAGATGTACAAATGGTTAATCTGGTGCAAAATTTCCTGTGCTTCTATACATATGCTCACTTTATGTGTTATCTTTCATTCTTCCTAGGATTCAAAGTAAATATAGGATATAGAACTGTGATAAATTGGAATGGATTAATAGGAGCTCAATAACAAAAAAATAGAGTGAAGGCAATATAGCATTAGGTACAGGGTGTGTACTCCAGATATTCTAGTGCCATCAGTAAGTTTAATGTGCAAATTTTATATTATAAATATCATCAAATCTCAATATACCATATTTGGAGGGATGGTGCTATGATGAAATTGTTTCTAGTCATCAACTGTTATTTGTATCATTAATTTAACAAAGTAGCACTACTATTTTTCCAGATTTATTGAGATATAATTCACATATAACATTATAAGTTTACAATGTACAGCATGTTGGTTTGATATTGTGAAATGATTACCAGAGTAGCATTAGCTAATATTGCCATCATATGGTCACCATTTCTTTTTTTGTTGTGATAACATTTAAGATCTCCTCTATTAGAAACTTCCAAGTATGTAATATAGTATTATAAATTATAATCACCACGATGTATATTAGATCCTCAGAAATTATTTGTCTTATAACTTGAAGATTGTACCCTTTGACCAACATCTCATTTCTCTTACCTTCCAACTCATGGCAACACACCCCCCCCACCCCGACCAATCCTACTTTCTGATTCTGTAGAGTTTGTCTTTGTTTTTTAATTTCCACACATAAGTACATACAGTATTTGTCCTTCTCTAACTTACTTCACACTTATTTCACTTATTTCATAATGTGCTCTAGGTCCATCATGTTGTCACAAATAGCAGGATTATCGTCTTCTCAAGGCTGAATAATATTCCATTGTACATATATTCCACATCTTTTTTATTCATTCATCTGTAGATGAACACTTAGATTTTTTCTATATCTTGGCTATTGTAAATAATGTTTCAGTGAACATGGGAATGCAATATCTCTGAGATGGTGATTTTATTTCCTTTTGGTAATTACACAGAAGTAGGATTGTTGGATCATATGGTAGTTCTATTTTATTTATTTATTTTTTTTAGTAGCTGCTATGCTATTTTCCATTTTTTAGTAGCTCCTATGCTATTTTCCACCAACTGGTGTAAGGTGGTATCTCATTATATCTTTTAGTGGCATCTCCCTGATGATTAGTGATGTTGAGTATCTCTTCATGTAAATATCAGCCATTTGTATGCCTCCTTTGGAAAAATATCTATTTGGTTTCTCTGCCCATCTTTAAAAATCATTGGTTGCTTCTTTGCTATTGAGTTATATGAGTTCCTTTTTTATTTTGGATTATTAACCCTTTATCAGGTATGTGATTTGCAGATGTTATCTTCCACTCTGTAGGTGTCCTTTTCATTTTGTTAATTACTTTCAATGCTTATACTTTCAGTGTTATATCCAAAAAATTTGCTGCTAAGACCAATGTCAAGAAGCATTTGCCTTATTTTCCAGTAGGAGTTTTACAGTTTCAGTTCTTATGTTTAAGTCTTTAATTTATTTCAAGTTAATTTTTGTGACTGGTGTGAGATAGGGGTCTAATTTCATTTTACTGCTATGATATCTAGTTTTCCCAGCACAGTTTACTGAAGAGACTATCATTTCCCCATTGAGTATTCTTGGCTCTCTTGTCAAATTTTTATTGACTGTATATGTGGGAGTTTAGTTCTGAGATCTTTTCTCCTCTTTTCTCCTCTATGTCTATTTTTATGCCAGTACCATACAGTTTTAATATCTGTAGATTTATAGTATAGTTTGAAATCAGGACTTGTGATACCTCCATTTTTATTTCCTTTCTCAGCTTTGCTTTGGATACCTAGGGTCTTTTGTTGTCCTGTACAAATTTTAGATTTTGTTTTTGATTCCTGTGAAAAATGCCATAGGAATTTTAATAGGAATTGCATTGAATCTATAGATGGCTTTGTATAGTTTGAATATTTTAATAATATTAATTCTTCTAATCCATGTTCATAGAGTATATTTGCATTTACTTGTCTCTTCATTAGTTTCTTTCATTACAGTCTTAAAGTTTTTAGTGTACAGAACTTTGACCTCCTTGGTTAAATGTATCCTTAAATATTGTATTTTTTTATGCTACTGTGAATGGAATTGTTTTATTTCTTTTTCAGATACTTCTTTTTTCTATATTGAAACAATTGATTTCTATATGTTGATTTTAATACCCCACAGCTATACTGAATTGTTGATTAATTTCAATTTTTTGATGGATCTTTAGGGTTTTATATATGTTAAGATGTTGTTTGCCAACAAAGAGTTATACTTATTTTCTTCTGATTTTGATGCCTTTTATTTCTTTTTCTGGTCTGATTGCTCTGGCTGGGACATCCAGTACTATGCTGACTACTAGTGATAGGAGTGGGCACCCTTGTCTAGTTCCTGATCTTAGAAGAAAAACTTTCCGCTTTCTAACATTGCATATGGTGTTAGCTGTGGGCTTGTCATATATGGCCTTTATTATTTGGAGGTACATGTCTTCTCTACTCAATTTATTAAGAGTTTTTATCACGAAAAGATGTTGAATTTTCTCAAATGTGTTTTCTACATTAATTGAGAGGAAGATATGATTTTTATCTTTCATTCTCTTATTGTGGTGTATCACATTTATCAACTTGCTTATGTTGAATAACTGTTGCATCCCAGGGATAAATTCCACTTTATCATGGTGTGTGATCTTTTCAATGTGCTATTAAATTTGGTTTGCTAATATTTTGAGGATTTTTGCATCTTTATTCATCCATAATATTGGCCTGTAGTTTATTTTCCCTAGAGTCCTTATCTGGCTTTAGTACCAGGATAATACTGGTCTTGTAAAATTAGTTTAGGGATTTTCCTTCATCCTCATTTCTTTGGAAGAGTTTGGGAAATATTGATGTTAATTCTTAAATGCATTTGTTGTTTGTAGATTTGTTGTTTGTAGGTTCTGGATCATCTTCACGATCATTATTCTGAATTCTTTTTCTGGAAGGTTGCCTATGTCCACTTCATTTAGTTGTTTTTCTGGGGTTTTATCGTGTCCCTTCATCTGGTACATAGTCTTCTGCCTTTTCATTTTGTCTGTCTTTCTGTGAATGTGGTTTTTGTTCCACAGGCTGCAGGAATGTAGTTCTTCTTGCTTTTGCTGTCTGTGCCTTGGTGGATGAGGCTATCTAACAGGCTTGTGCAAGCTTCCTGATGGGAGGGAGTGGTGGTGGGTAGAGCTGGATTTTGCTCTGGAGGGCGGAGCTCAGTAAAATTTTAATCTGCTTGTCTGCTGATGGGTGGGGCTGAGTTCCCTCCCTTTTGGTTGTTTGGCCTGAGGCAACCCAGCACTGGAGGCTACAGTCTCTTTGGTGGTGCTAATGGCAGACTCCAGGAGGGCTCATGCCAAGGAGTACTTCCCAGAAGTGTTTCCAGTGTCCTTGTCCCCACTGTGAGCCACAGCCACCCCCGGCCTCTGCAGCAGACCCTCCAATGCTAGCAGGCAGGTCTGGTTCAGTTGCCTGTGGGGTCACTGCTCCTTCCCCTTGGGTCCTGATGCACACACTACTTTGTATGTGCCCTCCAAGAGTGGAGTCTCTGTTTCCTCAAGTCCTGTCGAAGTCCTGCAATCAAATCCTGCTAGCCTTCAAAGTCTGATTCTCTGGGAATTCCTCCTACTGTTGCCGGACCCCCAGGTTGGGAAGCCTGATGTGGGGCTCAGAACCTTCACTCTAATGGGTGGACTTCTGTGGTATAATTGTTCTCTAGTTTGTGAGTCACTCACCAGCGGTTATGGAATTTGATTTTATTGTGATTGCACCCCTCCTACCATCTCATTGTGGCTTTTCCTTTTTCTTTGGAAGTGAGGTATCTTTTTTGGTGAGTTCCAGTGTCTTCCTGGTGATAACTGTTCAGCAGTTATTTGTGATTCTGGTGTTCTTGCAAGAGGGAGTGAGCGCACATCCTTCTACTCTGCCATCTTCTCAGAAGCTCCTGTTTGTTTTAATCCATCTAGCCAATCTGTGCCATTTGATTGGAGAATCCAATCCATTTACATTAAAGTAACTATTATAAGTATGGGCTTACTAATGCTTATATTATTAGTTGTTTTCTGGCTGTATTGAATTGTCCTTGTTTCTTGTTTTCCACTTTAGCTGCCTTTCTTTGTGAATTGATGATTTTCCATAGTGGAATGCTTTGATTCCTTTCTCTTTCTCTTTTGTGAATCTAGTACAGGTTTTTGCTTTGTGGTTATTACGGCAATTACATAAGATATTTTATAGATATAACAATTTATTTTATGCGTAGAAAAACTTAACTTTGACCACAAACAAATATTCTACTCTTTTACTCCCACTTTTATGTTTTGACATCACAGTTTACCCCTTTTTATATTGTGTATTAACAAATTATTAGTAGCTATAGTTATGTTCAATACTATAGTTATTTTCAGTACCCTTTTAACCTGAATACTAGAGTTAAGTCATTAACATGGCACCATATTAAATATTAGACTATTCTAAGTTTGACTATATACTTACCTTTACCAGTGTGTCTTATATTTTCATATGTTTTCATGTTACTACTTAGTGTTCTTTCATTTCAGTTTGAAGAACTCTGTTCAGCACTTATTATAAAGTGGTTCTAGTAGTGGTGAAGTCCTTCAGCATTTGTTAGTCTTTATCTCAACTTCATTTCTGAAGGATACCTTTTCAGTATAGAGTGTTCTTTGTTGGAGGTTTTTCTCTTTCAGCACATTGAATATATCACCCAACTCTTCTGGCATGTATGGTTTCTGCTGAGAAATCTCCTGATAGCCTATGGGGTTTCTCTTGTAAGTTACATGTTTCTTGGGCCTTTGGGGATATTAGGTAATATCCTCACATACTAGGTAAGATTCAGAATTTAAAAGGGAGGAAACAACATTTTCCCTATCAGACACATACTGTCCTATTCACTGAGGAGGGAAAAATAAGTTTTCCTATATAACAGATGATGGATCACTATAGGGGGGCAACAGTATGATTCTGATTGTTAGTGTTTTGTATTCACATACCTCCATAATTCACATGTTCATTTACTGTTTTTGTATTCAATTTTTGTATTTAATATTTGTTCCTATTAAGTTTATTTTTTAGTATTTTATTTTGGAAAGGGATCTAGCCTCTTAAGATATTTTTAATGTGAAATATATTATTGTTGACTTACAGGTACAGTGTTTTATAGCATATCTCTAGATTTTATTCATCTTGTACAACTGAAACTTTATGTCCATTGATTGGTAACTTGCCTTTCTCACTCTTTCCAGCCCCTTGAAACCACCATTTTACTCTTTGATTCTATGAATTTTACTATTTAGATCCCTTACGTAAGTGGAGTCATGCAGTATCTGTCTTTCTGTGACTGGCTTATTTCACTTGGCAGAATGTACTCAAGAGTTATGCATGTTGTGGCATATTGCAAAACCCTGTTCCTTTTTAAAAGCTGAGTAGTATTTCATTGATGTATATATCACATTTTCTTTATTCATTCATCTGTCAGTGGACATTTAGTTTGCTTCCACATTTTGACTATTGTGAGTAGTGCTGCAGTGAACATTGGCATGCTAATATCTCTTTGATATCATTATTTAAATTATTTTAGGTTATTTTAGGTTAATTTGAAACACTATTTCAACTCATATACTGGATAACATGAAAGGTCACCATCTGAGTGGGGCATGTAGCATAAAAGAGCTCTATAGCACATCCAGACTGTGTTGTAAACATCCCTGCTGCTTAGACCATACAACTGTCTAAGACCCTATGGTATTTGAGGTATAAGTGGTTAGAAAAATACCGTAACCTCATGGGAAGCCACAGGCATAGAATCACAGTACAGGCTTCTGAGATTCCAGAACAATATTATTCTGTCTGTGGCCAAAAATTATATTCATTAAAAAAAAAATCATTGGTTTGCTGTTGAGCCGTGATAGAGACCATAGGTCACCAAATGGCCATGCAGCCAAATCTGCTTATAATGAGCCAGTTATGTCAGAAAAATCAAATCAGTGTTTGGGTGGGGTCAAGAGCAATTCATTTTAAGTTACAAGCGGTACATCCAAGATTGAGCACAAGCGTGACCAGAGTTTTCCTTCATGTAAGCTATATGAGCAAGTAATCCAGACTCTTGTATCAAACGTCCTCTTTGCACCTTAATTCATTCCTCTGACCACATGGGGGATTCCTTTTGATCAGCTGATAGAGACTAATAAATCCTAAAATTGGTTGATGAATGGATTCCACTGTTCATTTCACATATTACACCATCCAAAACTACCAGCTGGATGGTCTGTGACTGGGATGGTCTGTGAAGGTACAGATGAAGCACCAGCCCAGACGTAATATACTACAAGGATGGCACACTGTCTCCTAGGATTCAGTATAAATATTGAATAGCCAATCCTCAGTAGAAAGAATGTGTGACTTCAGGAACCAAGGAGTAGAAGCAATAGAAGGAGTCCCCACTTAGCCTTACCATCATTCCCAGTGACCCACTAGGGTACTTTGTGCTTCCCATACCCATAAATCTTGCTTCTGAAGGGTTATATCTTCTGGCTCCCCCGTAGTGGACACACTTTCTCCAGGGAAACAGAAAGAGTCCCATTGAACTATTAAATATGGCTGCTTCCTGAGTACTTCAGGCTCCTTGTATCCAGCATAAAGCAGGGAAACAGAGAATTCAGTATTCTGGCTGACATCTTTGACCCAGATCATCAGGATGAGGTAGGGCTGACATTACACAGTGGGGACAGGTAAAAATATGTGTGGCAACCAGGTGATCCATTTGGTATTTCATTGCCTAATTTTCAGTTTGAATAAACAAGTGCAGCAACTCTGGCCTTACATAGTTGTGATGACTGGGGGCACAGGCTCCTCAGGTTGGAGAGTCTAAGCTGTTCCACCTGTTAGGCCACAAATACCAACAAAAGTATCAGCTCATGATGAGAGGAATCTAGAATGGATAGTAGGATAGGAAAATGAAGTTGACACCTCAAGACTAGTTTCACCAGTGGGGTCTTTGGTTTTTCTGACCAACCTCCTCTAAGTTTCGCCCGGGAAGCAAAGCCTACTAGAATGCTGTAGGTGCTGTTCTCTGAAAGTACGAAAAAGTAAATCTGAGCAATGGAAGTAGAGATGGGCTTCCCAGATCTCCTCAGGGGTTTGACAGGATTTCTCAGGCCTGTATCATGTGTGGGCTACTCTGTCTGCCCAGTCCCACTCACTTCCTCTCCCTTCTACAGGTATTAATCCTTAGTGAATATTGTGCATGCCAGACTTCTCAGTGTCTACTTACAGAGAACTGACTTGTAACACAGTCACATAAATGTATGTCTAGAAAAAGAACTGTTCACATCACATCTGGAATATTGTGTTTGATTTTAGGAAGGACCCATTAAGAGCTTTAGTTCTAAGTTTTCCAATACAGTAACAACTAGCCACTAGTGACAACTATTAAATAGCTATTTAAATATAGTTACAAATTAAGTAAAATATTTTTAAAAATTAAAATTAAGTTCCTCAGTCACATTTGCCACATCTGAAGTGCTCAACAACCACATGTGACTAGTGACTGACATAATGGAAGGAGCATATATAGAACATTTCCATCATCACAGGCATGGAATGTACTTTATCGGACAGTGCTGGTATAGTTGGTATAAAACTCTGACCCAAACTGTGATAGGTCTCAACTCTTAGGAAGATAGCTAAAGAAACAGATTGTATTTAACCAGAGAAAGATAAGCTTTGGGAAGGGTGGTGGTAAGACACAGTAGGACATGAATTTTCAAGGACTTAATTATTATCGTAGATTTTCTTACTGACTTCCTGTGTCCATTATATATCCATTATCAAAAATGGTGAATATTCTCTATCCTTCTGAATGTAGGTACAAGTTAAAGGAAATGACTCCCATGAATTACAATTTGTATAGCTTTGGATATCTCTAAAATGAAAATGACAGAGAGTTAATAATTTGGATAAGTACCATATCCTACCAAAATAAATACTATATGTTATTATCTTCTTTGTTTCATTAAATAAGAAATGTTATTTTTGAGGAATTGAGTAAACTGCTATCATAATCATAAGGGCAAAAAATACAGAAGGAAGAAGCCAATGAATTATATAAAAAATTACTTATGTATTTGTTAATTTTTATAAAACATAAATCCTTATAATTTACTGAGATGTATATCAAAATGAATTTCCATTTAATATGCCTAACTGCAAATTTCATAGGGGTAGCCTCTTTGTAAAATAGGCTATAAATACCATAATAAATATCTTTGATGTCTTATTGCTTACAGATATATAGACAGTCTGTCTTTCATATGTGGAAATTAAATGGGGAAAGTCAGGTGAGACATACACATGTAAGCATATTACATGTCTATATATTTTTTTATTTTTCTAAGAATTACCAATGCAAAGGAATATTGGGTTTTGAATACCACATTTCTCACCTACAAAAGGGTTAAATTTATTTTTTAAAAATCAAATAAATCTACCAAATAAAAATAAAATTCATAGTTATGGCATTGTCAAGTATCACCTTATGATTTCACCATGTATTGAAATTTATTGATTATATTTCAGAGAATTTACAGCACAATACAGTTGTCGAAGCTTGTAGTAATATTGATAGTATATAAAAATAGCCTTTATACCATTGATCAATGTTTATAAACTATCTTTATTGAATAATTAGGGCTCAAATAAATTTTTATTGACTTTTAATCCAAGTATTTCAAGATAGCACTAATATCTATAAATACCATAAGAATCTACGAGCATATTTTTATCTCTTATTGAAGCCTGATAAATAATGACATATAATTAGGATCAGGAAACTTATGGAAGCAATTGTACTTTTATGGAAAGCAAAATGATAACATTTGATGTTTAAAGTTGACTGCAACAAGTGCTTTGCAAATTGGTTTATCCTCTGCTATTTGACATAATTGTGGGTCAAAACGAAACAAAAAAGCAAGATCTGTATAAATTGATTGAATGTAAGTAATAATGCTCTTGAAATTTGCAAACTACTTTTGAGTTCTGCATGAAAATGTAAATATAGTAAAGGTTTAGCTCCATTATCTTACATTAATGTTGAAGTGATAAAAGACTTAAAGCCCTGAAGATTGCTTACAGCTATGCCAGAATTTCAATTTATGTCAACTATGATTGTTATATAATATGATACTATGATAAATCATCTGCATTTAGTTGTTTTGGGGATGAACTGATTAAAAAGAGGCTCATCAGAGATTATAGTCTAATGGGAAAAATAAGCATCTTTTTCCCTCTATATGCTTTGCCATAAGGTATGGAAGCACATGTAAGGATAACAGTCCTTTTGACTGTGTACAGTGACAATTAAGAAAGTCTTCAAAAAATGTTTTAAACTGTTAAGGAGAACATAAATATACATGGTCCTCTGGGGGGGGGGAAGTGACAAAAAAAATTGATATATGAAAGAGAAGTTTGAGAAAGTTGAGAATTGATATATGAAAGAGAAGTTTGAGAAGTTTGATTGTAAAGATATAAAATATATGTAATTTAATAGGAAATCACTGTATGTCTGACTTAAGAAGATGTCTTATTTAACTTGAAATAATACTATACTGATGGTATTTTATTTCCAGTTTAAAGGTGATGAACTGACTGTCACACAGAAAGTGTTATAGCTAGGACTAGACTCTAACTCCAAAAGCCATTGCTTATCCCACTATATCATTTGTAATTTGTATTAGGGAACACAGCTTTATGTTAGGTTACATTTTAGTTTAATATGCTTGATAGATCGTGTATTTTATCTACTTGAAAAATAACTTAGTAGGGTAATGATGATAATTACACTAGAAAGTTAATAATAAAACTACAGTTATCATGATGGTGGCAGTTAAGATACAGTCCTGATTTCTGTGAGGAATCCACTCTTACCGCTAAGGTAGAAATAAATTTTTGCAATGGAGCATGTTAAAGGATTAAGTATGTGAATGCCAAAACTATTTTAAAATGATTTGCATTGATTTGGCTTCTCAGATAGATGAGTAATCCTCTTTTAACAGAGTTTTAACATAATATACCCTAATTCCCACTAAGAATTGCAGTGCCTTAAAAAATTAAATCTACTTTAAATACAACAGATTCTACTTCATTCTAGCAGTGAATAGCCCAGTGGTTACAAGGGATTCAAGGTTTGCTCTTCCCTTATCATAAACGGACATAGTGGCGAGATTACCTGTGAATGGGATAGAAAGGAAAGGGGAAAAAAGACAATTGCTGTTCTCCAGTATTTGAACAGACAGTTGCAATTACCTTTCTAATGAGTTTGGACAGAGCCTAAGAGGAGATAGGAGCTATGTACTATATATGTGGGGACAAGATTCTCATAGACAGTCATGCTCAGCTCAGGTTCATTGCTTCTTTCATTATTACAGGAAGTCTTTCTCTTTCCATTTGCATCAAAATGCTCACTCCACTTCAGTCACCTGTCCTGTTCAGCTTTGGATCTAATTTTAATGCTTATTTTCCATGACGTCAAGGAGCTATACAAATGGACCTATATTATTTGCCTTGCTTCCCAGTAAATTAACATCAGAAGTAATTTTAAAGCTGGAAGAAAAATGTGTTTTAGTATAATTATATTTTCACATGGTGTGCTTACTCAGGACTCTATTATTCACATCTTCTGAATGTATGAAGGAATAGATGGACTGAACCTGCAGTAGAGAGAGACAAGCTTCTGAGATAAATTTTGTTCCATAATCTCTTCTGAAAAATACTTGTTTAAACACAGTAATAGGTGATCTGTGTTATAAGATGTTTTTCAATTAGCACAGACATAATTGAATTGTGTAACCATCAATCTGTTTATTTGTTCAAATAGTGAAGGTTACAACGGTCACTGAAAAAATTTTGCTCACTGGTTTTATCATCTGCCAAGTTTGGACTTAAGAAAATTTGAACATACTTAATCTCTCTAACAAGAAATCACAAAATGAGTGTTCTTTTCACGTCATTATATACTGGGGAGATTTCAACTAAAGATTCTCTTATTATAATTTCCTGCTATTGGAAATAGTTCCTAAAACCTAAGAAGAGGCAATAAAAGAAAATTAAACAACCAAAAACCCCACTAATATTATGTGTATAATATGACCTCTTCTCATATAGTTAATGTGGTTTCTGTTACTTCTTAACATATCTTGTGCTGCTAAAGTAGTTCATAATATCTACACTAAGCTTTAAGGAAGTAAAAATGAACAGATTTCCTTATGATGAACTGTATCTTATTTGAGTGATAAACTAAATATTGATTCCCAAATCGAATTCTGGTAATGAATATCAAAGTGTGACTCTGCAAAACATACTGTATACTTCATCTCTAATTAACAGTATATGGAACATCAGTAAAACATTTTCATTAATATTTGGACTCAGATTTCATTACATTATAGAAGTTCTGGTTCATCATAAAAACACACGCTTAGCCCAGGAATTTACTCGATCTATATAATGAAAACGTTGAAGTTGATTATCAAAAAGGTAGATATCAGCCTTAAATCTGAGGCTCATAAAGGATTATCTCAGAAATCACAGCATAGATTAATGCAAAGATTATGGATAGCAGGACAATTTATAAACACAAAAATATTTTAAAGTGTATATCTGATTAAAAATTCAGTTAACTAAACTATGATTTATGCATATAATAGGTTATAATGCAGATATTTAAATATACTAATGACAGAATTTTAAAATACTTTAATTTTTTTAAATTAAATTAAATTTTTATTTAAACTTTTAAATAGGACCTTGATAATGAGGCATAATGTTGAGTAGACTGCAAAAACCTTATATTCCATATCAGTCACATTATACCAACACTCTTTTGTGAATATACACACATACACAAGTACGCACACACACATAGGTACCTATGCACAGATAAATATTTGAAATGAAGTGCACCATTTTTTTATATTAGAATGAATGTCTATGCTGCAGGAGTACAGTTTATTTTTTAAACTGATTCTTTAGTACTTTCTATAGCTTGTGCATTTTTTACTGATGAACATATATTACTTTTATTTTTAAAAAGATAGAAAAAATGAGTTAGTGAATCTATGAGTTATTTATTTTCATTTAAAGAAAATAAAAACCTTTTGCTTCCATAATAAGCACTTAGAGTCTTACTTTGAAAATTACTTTTAGATGAGTGAGTTCTTCTTTTGTTCTATTTTAACTATTCCCAATGCCGATATGATGATTGAAAATAGAGCAGTGGCCCTCATTTCCATATTTGATTAAATTGTATACCACACTTAGGCATGTCATGTGTACTTATATTCTTGGACTACTTCTGACTGCCTAAGGTTTGTACTAATTTGACGCAGAGGTATTTATATTGGATCATGATATTGATAAAATAAAAATTGAACAGATATGATACAACTTTTAATAGAATCAACTTTAGGAAGTTACTCTTTTATAAACATTACACCCTATTTTATTACACCCTATTTTATTTGGAATGAACATTTATCAAGTCAATAAATATTTGTTGAACAACAACTATATGTGAAGCTATGTCCTTAGAACTAGGTATTTAAACATGAATGAGATTTATAACCTCCTAGCAGAGCTAGTTATATCAAGGAGAATCTGATACATAAGTACATGAATTCCACTTGATATGACATTACTATATTTATGCACAATTATAGAAGGTTAATGAGGTGCAGTAGCAAAGCAGAAAAATAGATGATTTATTCTGAGGAAGGGGATGGTAGGAGCTGAATCTATAAGGAAAATTCATAGTCACCAAAAGTGATTTGGACAGGTAGGGTAAACCAGTATATAACGTAATGAATCATTTAAAAAAGATGTAAAGGAATTAATGTATACTATTATAAATAGAATCTATCACTAAACAGTTTATGTGTTCATGTGTATGTGTTCATAAATGTGTGTGTGCATGTGTGTTTGAAATTACGTTTATGGACAATCCCTGCACCCAGAACTGTCAAAAGAAACATTTTATTCACATACAACAGAACATTCCATGCATAAATTCATCCATATAATTTGGACTAAATTGTTAAAAGTGATTATAACTTCCAAAGTGAACTCATTCGTGCATTTTTACAATTTCCTTTTCATTGGAAAGAAATGATGCAATTATCCCATAAATGTGTAAAACTATGACAAGTTGTAGAAAGCAATTTTCATAGGTAAGATTATACTCTCAATTATATGTTAGTGGTTATGCAAAGAATCCTTTGTTAATAACATTCATTTCACAAGAGATAGTCTCCAGGTTTGTATTATCTTTGTTTAGTGCCAAAGTGAACATGTTAAAATGAGTAAGGTTGATGCATTTATCATTGAAATAGCAGAACCATAGGACAAGAACTAGAATTTTTTTCATTTACAGATAAGATGATGAAACGGACAATGAAAACTGAAATTAGATTGTTTCTAAAAAGAGTGTAACTAGGAGCAAATTGCCTCATTCTAGTACTAATTTAAAGAAGACAGAAACAGTAAAATATACTACGATTAAAAAAATCTGTGGTTTCTTAGTAACTACTCATTTCCCGCTTCTCCCCGGCTCTGGCAACCACCATTCCACTCTAATTCTATGATTTTGACTATTTTAGGTACCTTGTAAAAGTTGAATCATACAAGACTAGTCTTTCCGTGACTGGCATATTTCACTTAGAATAATGTTCTCAAATTTCGTACATGTTGTGTCATATTGTAGAATTTCCTTCTTTTTTTTAAGGCTGAAAAGTATTGCATTGTATGTGTATACCACATTTTCTGTATCCATTTATTTGTTAATGGACATTTAGGTTGCTTTCACATCTTAGCTATTGTGAATAGTGCTGCAGTGAACATGGCAGTGCTTATATCTTTTGGGATCCTGATTTCAGTTCTTTTGGATTAATAACCATAAGTGCAATTGCTGGATCATATGATAGCTCTATTTTTAATTTTTTGAGGAACCTCAGTACTGTTTTCCATAGCAATTGCAACATTTTGCTTAAGATGAATAAGCTCTAGAGATGTGCTGTACAACATTATGCCTGTAGCCAACACTAATGTATTATAAACTTAAAGATTTGTTAAGAGGGTAGATCTTTAGTAAAGGGGTAAGTGTTCTTATTAAAAAAAATGTAAAAACAAAAACTGGTTTCAGTGAACTAAAATTACTTGAAAATATTGATTGTAGATTGAAAAGCAGAAAGTAAAAATGAACAATTTGAAAAATGAAAGGCTAGAAGCCTTAATCTCAGTAGCCTTCAGTTTAAAGAAGTAAATTATTATGGTAGAAATTAGAATTGTAATTACTCTTAATTAGTTGATTTATTAATAGTCATTCCCTGCATAAGAGCATTTGTTCTATTTCTGTATCTAAGTAGCATTTTAAGAACAGTTTCAAAAAAAATCGTTCAATAATAATTTGTTGTATTTTTAAATGGAATATTTTTTGTTATAATTTTTATTAAAATGTATTTATATAAAAGTCCCCAAATAAGTATGTAAGTACACTCAGGACAGGGATTGTTTTTAAAAAGTGAATATATGCATATAACCAGCACCCAGAATGTTAGCAGCATCCCAGAACATGCCTTTATATCCCATCCCATCACTGCTACTCTCCCCCACCATCCCCCATAACCAATATCTTAAGTGCTAACAGCCTGAATTATTTTGTCTATTTAAAACAGAAATATAATTTTAAATAGAAAAGTTGAACAAGAATACACTTGGTAGAATTAAGGGATATAAAATCAATTTAACATTAATGGAATTCTATATATTTGGTAAATGTGAAATTATATCTAGTACACTTTGTGTAGACTCTACTCCAAAAAGATAATTCCTTAATTCCCCATGACAATTCTAGTTCAATTTAAAATGCATAAAAAAATGTAACACAGACCCCATATTCAGAAGACAGAAATTGATGCCCATTCATGCATTCATTTATTCATTAATCAAAACTTAGCAGGAGACTTATTATATGCAAGGCTCTGTGAATTATAAAAACACGACTAAAATTCATTTCCTGACCTCAAGATGCTCAGAGAGGAGAGATCCAGAATGACAAGTAAATAAATGTTTGTAATTTAGGGAATTGAGTGCCATAATAGGCTAGGGATATGCAGCAGTTGCCGGAGAGATAGGTCAGCAGCAAAATGAAACAATGAAAACTTTCATTATTTTTAAAGATATAATCACTAGACTAACTTTTAAGATGGAATTGTATTATAAAGAATATTAAGTATTAAAGTATATTGTAGATTATTAGCTTACATGACTTTTGAGCCTTAATTTTAAATAAACACCATATACATGTCTGTTAAAATAAAAAAAAAATCATAATATACAAAATGACCTTTGTTTTTACAAATTGAGAGGACGTTTTAAAGCACCTTATTTTTTTTTCAGCTACACCAAAACAGAACTGTAACATGTAGAGGGTCAGAAATATGAGTTCGTCCACAGAGGGAAGAAAATAAAAGGAATGTTTTCCCATAAACATTATTTTGATACTAACTGTTAAGTAAGAATGAAACACATTTTATGGTGGGTGGTTTTCCACTTGAGTAACCATGCTAGATTATTAAATGAAGCATAACATGGAAGATGCTTTTTATGAACTTAAAAGGCATTATATATTTTCATTCCTTTAAAAAATCTTTTAATTATTAATATTCTGTAAATATAAGATTATCTAAAAACCAAGGGAAGTAGGATGGTAGGTCTAAGCTAAGGACAAACCTAAGACTGTGTCCTATATGTAAAAGATATCTGCACCTTCATGTTCATTGCAGCATCATTTACAACAGCGACACATGGAAGCAACCTAGGTGTTCATCAATGGAGGAATGGCTAGAGACAATGTGATATACCTATATCTGTATATTCCATTGTGTGTGTATATTTGTGTGTATATATATAGTGTGTATAATACATATATGTGTGTGTGTTTACATATGTATACACACAATGGAATATATAGATGTAGACATATTCACCCATCAAAAGAAGGAAATCTTGCCATTTGTAACAATGTGAATGGACTTTGAGGGCATTACACTTACTGAAATAAATCAGAGAAAGGCAAATGTCTTATAATTTCCTTTATGTGTGGAATCATAAAAAAAAAATACACACAAACATATAGATATACTGAGTGGATTGGTGGTTCCCAGAGGCAGGGATGGGGTAGGCAAAATGGGTAAAGCGAGTCAGAATGTACAAATTTCCAGTTGTACAGTAACTAAATTTCAGGAATGTAGTTAACAGCTTGGCAGTTGTAGTTTATAATACTCTGTTGTATATTTGAAAGTTGCTGAGAGAATAGATTTTAAAAGTAATCATCACAGAAAAAAAATATTTGAAAGTATGTGTGCTGATGGATGTTAACTAGACTTATTGTGGTAATAATTTTGCAGTATATAAAAAGCAAATCATTATATTGTACACTTAAAACAAATATAATGGCATATGGCAATTCTGTCCCAATTAAAAAGAAATTACATCCTAAAGAACTTTTGAAAAGTAGGTGAAAGGAAAAGTTGAATGAAAAGGATAATGAATTTTGCTGAGTCTAAAGGTACATGTCTCTAGCTGAAAACAGACAAAAAAGTACATTACCATGGAGTTATATTTGAAAAGATTATTCTTCACTGAAGAAACATAAATACGGAATTCAAAATGAATGAAATCTATGTAAAGAGCTGAAAAACTCTTAACATGAAATAGATCGAATACAACTGATGAACAGTATTTTGTATTATTTGTGAACTAACATGAGTCACCTTCTAGGTTAGTTTCAGTTAAATGTAAATTCCAATAGCACCTAGTGCAGGGCTTTGCACAATAGTTTCTAAATAAAAGGGTTGTCTGAGGGACCTTGGGATAATATGAAAACAATCTTAGGAGCATAGGCACAAAAGTATAGTAGGTTTTCAGTTGACAGTTATGTGGGCTGGCATCCACTAATAAGTACCAATGGAGTGGGAGAAGAAGAATCAAATCATCAGATACTAAAAAGCTAAAGAAGCAGAAAGCAGGAAATGTTGCAAAATGGAGAGTACCAGGGAAAGTACACAGATATTGATTTTCATGTAATATTTAATCCATTTTGTCCATTGGATGAATTTTCTCTTTAAGTTTTATGTTTTAATAAACATGGAAATCACTGGGAAGAATATTTCAAAACAGTTCACATATTGACAGTTTTTTTAAATTTAGGTTAAGAAAAAAGTCATGCATGTGTTTTTACTAATAAATATTCAATATTCTGTAATCAGAAATCAAGTACCACTAATGTGATAACACAGGTACAAGGTGAGACTAGAAAATCAGACAATAAAGTGCTACTTGTGTGACAAATAGAAACTTGATTCAAGCTTTTGATTCTTAGAAAATGACCTTCAATGCACTTGAATAAGAATAAGTAATGGCCTTAAAACTACTAATGATTTTATTTTCTAATAATTATCTTTGTTAATGGTTAATTATTGGTAAAATACTTATCTCTCTATTTTTCTCCATATTTCCCTACCTACTGATGTCTTCTACTATAGCTCTCTTTATTTTCAGTGAATACCAACTCTCTTCTCCTTTTTAGGCAGGCTCCACCCTAACTCCTTTGCTAGTTAGGGCAGGTAAATGGGAGGTAGATTGAGGGAATTATCCATCGTGAATTAAATAGAAATTATACCTCAGATTGCCAACAAAACATGAAAGGATGCTCAACGTCACTAATCATGAGAAATGCAAATTAAAACCACAATGAGGTATCACCTCACACCAGTCAGAATGGCCATCATCAAAAAATCTACAAACAATAAATGCTGGAGAGGGTTGGAGAAAAGGGAACCCTCTTGCACTGTTGGTGGGAATGTAAATTGATACAGCCACTATGGAGAACTGTATGGAGGTTCCTTAAAAAACTAAAAATAGAAGTACCGTACAACCCAGCAATCCCACTACTGGGCATATACCCTGAGAAAACCATAATTCAAAAAAAGTCATGTACCACAATGTTCACTGCAGCTCTATTTACAGTAGCCAGGACATGAAAGCAACCTTAGTGTCCATCGACAGATGAATGGATAAAGAAGATGTGGCACATATATACAATGGAATATTACTCAGCCATAAAAAGAAACGAAATTGAGTTATTTGTAGCGAGGTGGATGGACCTAGAGACTGTCATACAGAGTGAAGTAAGTCAGAAAGAGAAAAACAAATACCATATGCTAACACATATATATGAAATTAAAAAAAAAAAAAAGGTTCTGAAGAACCTAGGGGCAGGACAGGAATAAAGACACAGACGTAGAGAATGGACTTGACACAGGGAGGAGGAAGGGTAAGCTGGGACGAAGTGAGAGGGTGGCATTGACATATATACACTACCAAATATAAAATAGGTAGCTAGTGGGAAGTAGCCGCATAGCACAGGGAGATGAGCTCAGTGCTTTGTGTCCACCTAGAGGGGTGGGATAGGGAGGGTGGGAGGGAGACGCAAGAGGGAGGAGATACAGGGATATATGTATATGTATATGTATAGCTGATTCACTTTGTTATACAGCAGAAACTAACACACCATTGTAAAGCAATTATACTCCAGTAAAGATGTTAAAAAATGTTTTTAAATAAATAAATAAATTCTCTGAGGCTGTCTGATCATCTGTAAAAAAAAAAAAAAAAGAATTAACATTGATGATAGATTGATCACCCAGTCATCCCTTCTCTCTGTTGTATCAGATATCTCCAACTAAAATAATCACTCTAAGTCCATTCAATACTCTAAAAGACAAGCATGAACACATGCTTTATTTCACATACAGAAGTATTCAATAACATCAGAGATTCTCTACAGAGAATGAAAACCACATCATAAAGTAGAATGAGCACAGACTTTGTAATCAGACATGGGGTCTCAACCTGACTGAATTTGTTTAGAAGCAAAATGTCCTAGACCAAGTCATGTAACCATAGTGAGTTTCAGTTTCTTCATCTGTAAATAGAGAAAATAATGCACATTACATAGGTTAGAGTAAAAACATAAAAATATCTATGTCAGGTATAGTTCTACGGCATACATAAAGCAGTGCTCAGTACGTTATAGTCCTTACTTTTTCTGAGGTCCAACCAGTGGTATATGAATGTAAAAAATATAAAAATGTCTACCTAGAAAATCTTTGGTATACCAATGCATTCATTCTAAACATTTTCAGCTTAATTTACTTCGATAACATCTTTCAATATTTACATTCTAAGAAAGTAACAAAGCCACACAAAGTAATATACAGGTCCTTTGTGCTTAATCCTCTTGGAAATCCATCTTTTTTATTGCTTATTGATACACAATAATAAAGCAACAATTTTTTTTTTTAACCTCTTTTATTGGCGACTTAAAGGGGGGGAACAAATGATTATTGACAAGATATAGGAAATTAGTCTAAATTTGAATTTAAGATACCATAGCTCAAAGAGTAACTTTTTTTTTTTTTCCCTTGAGAGGAGTACTAGTAGACTAGGAGGCATGGGAAGAAAGGAGACACAGTTGTTCCTCAGTCTCCAGGACACACCCCTTACCCCCATACCAAAATCCCTGGATGCTCAAGTCCCTTATATAACATGGTGTAGTATTTGCACATAACCTACACATATCCTCCCACATACTTTAAATTAACTCTAGGTTGTATAATACTTAATACAATGTAAATGATATGTAAATAGTTGTGAATACAATGTAAATACTATGTATAGTTGCCAGCTCACAGCAAATTCAAGTTTTGCTTCTTGGAAGTTTCCAAAAATTTTTTTTTCAAATATTTTTTTTTTTTTTTTTTTTTGCCTTATAACAAATTTAATCAGTTATACATATACATATGTTTCCATATCCCCTCCCTTTTGCGTCTCCCTCCCACCCTCCCTATCCCACCCCTCCAGGCGGTCACAAAGCACCGAGCTGATCTCCCTGTGCTATGCGGCTGCTTCCCACTAGCTATCTACCTTACGTTTGGTAGTGTATATATGTCCATGCCGCTCTTTCACTTTGTCACAGCTTACCCTTCCCCCTCCCCATATCCTCAAGTCCATTCTCTAGTAGGTCTGTGTCTTTATTCCTGTTTTACCCCTAGGTTCTTCATGACATTTTTTTTTCTTAAATTCCATATATATGTGTTAGCATACAGTATTTGTCTTTCTCTTTCTGACTTACTTCACTCTGTATGACAGACTCTAGGTCTATCCACCTCATTACAAATAGCTCAATTTCATTTCTTTTTATGGCTGAGTAATATTCCATTGTATATATGTGCCACATCTTCTTTATCCATTCATCCGATGATGGACACTTAGGTTGTTTCCATCTCCGGGCTATTGTAAATAGGGCTGCTATGAACATTTTGGTACATGTCTCTTTTTGAATTATGGTTTTCTCGGGGTATATGCCCAGTAGTGGGATTGCTGGGTCATATGGTAGTTCTATTTGTAGTTTTTTAAGGAACCTCCATACCGTTCTCCATAGCGGCTGTACCAATTCACATTCCCACCAGCAGTGCAAGAGTGTTCCCTTTTTTCCACACCCTCTCCAGCATTTATTGTTTCTAGATTTTTTGATGATGGCCATTCTGACTGGTGTGAGATGATATCTCATTGTAGTTTTGATTTGCATTTCTCTAATGAGTAAAGATGTTGAGCATCCTTTCATGTGTTTGTTGGCAGTCTGTATATCTTCTGTGGAGAAATGTCTATTTAGGTCTTCTGCCCATTTTTGGATTGGGTTGTTTGTTTTTTTGTTATTGAGCTGCATGAGCTGCTTATAAATTTTGGAGATTAATCCTTTGTCAGTTGCTTCATTTGCAAATATTTTCTCCCATTCTGAGGGTTGTCTTTTGGTCTTGTTTATGGTTTCCTTTGCTGTGCAAAAGCTTTGAAGTTTCATTAGGTCCCATGTGTTTATTTTTGTCTTTATTTCCATTTCTCTAGGAGGTGGGTCAAAAAGGATCTTGCTGTGATTTATGTCATAGAGTGTTCTGCCTATGTTTTCCTCTAAGAGTTTGATAGTGTCTGGCCTTACATTTAGGTCTTTAATCCATTTTGAGCTTATTTTTGTGTATGGTGTTAGGGAGTGATCTAATCTCATACTTTTACATGTACCTGTCCAGTTTTCCCAACACCACTTATTGAAGAGACTGTCCTTTCTCCACTGTACATTCCTGCCTCCTTTATCAAAGATAAGGTGACCATATGTGTGTGGGTTTATCTCTGGGCTTTCTATCCTGTTCCATTGATCTATCTTTCTGTTTTTGTGCCAGTACCATACTGTCTTGATTACTGTAGCTTTGTAGTATAGTCTGAAGTCAGGGAGCCTGATTCCTCCAGCTCCATTTTTCGTTCTCAAGATAAGCAACAATTTTTAATGAAATCCTAACATAAACAGAAAAGATAACACATGTAAATGGAAGTATGGCTCTTTTCACTTATATATTTATTTGGAAATTACATTAGTTCTGCTCTTACTCATATAGGAAGTACAGTGTCAGACACTAAGAATAGCTCGTGCTATTGAATGAGAAATGTATCCCTTACTCAGCTTATTAATGAATAAGTGGTCCACTACTTCTTTAGAACACAGAGATCAGCTGCTCCAGATTGCTTTTGTTGAAGATGCAGTAAAGGAGCCCAAGTCAAGGGATGTGAGTGGGTCTAAAAATTGGGAATGGCCCTCAGGTTATAGAGCCAATAAGGAAATGGGCATTTTAGTCCTAAAATTTCAAGGAACTGAATTCTGCTAATAACTCTGATACGTAAGGAAACTAACCATGTAACAGGAAACAGGTATATAAGAAAACAGTCTGCCAAACTTTCATCCATACTAATTGCAACAAGTTAGCAGTCTTAACATCCAAAGAGTCTGCTCACAGAAGTTTGGACCTACTTGGAGATTGGTCATCAAACAGAGTAACATCTTTTATCCAGAATACTCTAGAATAAGGAATATGACACTTGGCTATTTATTCAGAGAATACTAGCTGGGATTAATCAGTCCTCTGCTGACATTTCTCTGTAAAGTGGCCAAACTCTTTTATATGGTATCTTGAATCCTTGATTACCTTGCAACTGCCCCAGCTACTTGAATAGTCATGAATAGACACTGCAGAAATCATGGTCATAATAGGATTACTTAGCTCATAAATACAGTCTTCTAAGTGACCAAGGAAACATGGAAAGTGTTTCTAGTAATCAGAAAAATAAAATCAGTTTTACATCTGTCTTTCAAAGACCTAATTTTCTTCTTTAGATGATGTTAATAGAGCTGCTAATAATGACCAAGAAATGGTATTTTTGCTAACTTTCTGTTTCCTTGGTGTTTTCTGTCTGTCCATTTAGTCAGTTCTCTAAGGACTAAATTGATTTCCTCCCAATCTCCTTGGAAAACATCCTGGCAACAGATTCTAATCTTTCTCCTCATCCTCCCTGTTCTTGCCCAAGAATGCATTATCTGTTCTGACTCATGGGCCTTAAAGAAAATAAGCCAATGTTGTCACCAATCTGTGTTTACATCAAAGTGTTGGATTGTCAATGCAGAGTCAAGGGATCCTATACCTAGCCTCCAAACAAACTTTACTAATGATTCAAAGGATACAGGAAAGAAACAGACACACATGAAGCATTCATTTCTGGAGGTGCCAAATCTGAAGTTGCAGTTTCCTAACTGCCCCTTTATCCTGCACTGGGACTCTTGGTTTTAGGTGGAACTGTGGAAAAAACATTTTACTGTGCTTGCAGAACAGTTTTCTTAAAGCAAGTTTTGTTTGTTTGTTTTGTTTTATAAGTTTTGAAGCTTCTTAGTTATGTACTGTTGCCTTGTGGATAGTAAAGTTTTTCATGAATAATTTTTGTTCTCCATTCAGCTATGCCACATCAATTCATAAATTCCGAGTTCATTGGTGAAAGGTGCTCAAGATAGACCAGGACTAGTTTATTACATTTTCCCTCAAAGACTCCTCATATCTTTCAGATAGCAAATACCATTGGCTTGTTTCTGTGGAAATAAGTTCCAACAAAATCTGATGGAGCTCAAACATTCCTTCTTGCAGTTCCAAGAGGAAAGAAGTAGTCATAGGCCTGCCATCAA
The DNA here is from genome assembly GCF_964341445.2 of Mesoplodon mirus. Taxonomy (NCBI): domain Eukaryota; kingdom Metazoa; phylum Chordata; class Mammalia; order Artiodactyla; family Ziphiidae; genus Mesoplodon; species Mesoplodon mirus. The sequence continues at coordinate 48,667,275 of NC_138976.1, forward strand.
CTTGCTTCTTAGCACTGTGACACAGAGATTTTAAGTGATTTATCCAGTGTCTTAACAACTGATGAATGCAAGATAGCCTGGCTAATCGTAATTTAATGTCTATTCTCTTTACTATCGTATGTAGCCTCTACTCATACTATGTAGCCAGTTTCTCAAAGGAAAATCAAGAATGTCAGGATATTAAAGGCAGAGGGTAGGGGATGGGGGAAGGCATATGAAGCAAGGAAACATAAGAAACCATAGCTAATTCAACTTGTTATTTATTTCTAGAATGCAGGAGATTTTAGGAAAGAGGCAAACTGTAAAATGAGTTTGAACATAGAGGGATGGCCAAGATAATGAGAAACCTTGTGTGATATGCTAATACATTTGGACTTCATTCTGCAGGCAACTTAGAGCCATTGGAGTTAAGGAGTTAAATCTTTGAATTTGAATTTTAGAACAGTAATACAGATGGCATTATGGAATATTAATGGAGAGAAAGAAAATAACAGAGACAGGGAAATCCAGTAAGAGGGTATAAAAAGAAATATAAGAAAAAAAATCCAATGTCATCAACAAAGACTAGTGATTTCTGCTTATTAGAAAATAATAGAATCCATAGATCTTGCGTGAGAAATGCTTGTTGAAATTGAACGGATCATGGAGCATACAAAAAAAGTTGCTCAATAATTATTAGGATATATAAGTATGATACACAGATGACAGGTTTGAGCTATGGAAATATTTAGGATACATGAAGGAACAAGTGTTAGTTGAAGTCATAGGAGTGGAAAATAAATTTGTGAGGTTATTTAGAAAATAAGAGAAAGCCCAAGGCCAGAAAGGTGAAGGAAACATTAAGTGTCAGGCAGTAGAACAGGGACCAGGAAAATAAGTCAGAACGGAAGAAGTAAAATGAAACTTGTCCAGAAATGTCAAAAAACTTGTAATTGTCCTTAAAGGTGCATTAGGATTAGGATGGAAATACTAGAAGAATAGTGACATGCTTTACCCTGGAAATAGAATGAATAAATATGCAGAGGTGAGTTACAAATCATAATACAAGTTGTGACTTTGTTAAATTAACATTTGTTAAGTGGAGCACAGGCTGCCTGATCATGAGCCATGGTTCAACAACAGAACACGAGAGAAACTGAAATAGAGAAGTTTATTACTCTCAGGTCCTGGGGGAAGTATGCGACCCACCTTGAGGGACCACATGGGATGATGAAGGCAGGGTGCAGGCAGAGAGAGAAACAGGACCTAGGACACACGTCTCTATTAGAGTCCACGGGTGGAGTGCTTTGGATTTCCTGGGCTAAGACTATTGGTTAATTCAGACCAAAAAGGGTTTTGATAAATTCCACAAGGGTCTTATTAAAGGGACACACAAGGGGAAGACCCTGGGAGGTGGGGGAGACTTGATCACAAGTGCTGTTGGGGAAGTCATATCAGGAACTATGTTTGTTTGTGACTCTGTGGGCTGCTATCTAGGGCATACACTTGCATGAGGGAGCTAGTGTCAGTGTAAGGTTCTTGCAGGTCACTTGGCCAAATAGAATGAATGCTGAGACAGCAATTCCATGGAATGGCTAGCTAAACTCTAAACATAAGTCATAGATAAGTTTCAGGGCTGGCTATGCAATTTTCAGGCCTCAGTCCAAAATAAAAATATGGGGACCCTTATTTTAAAATCCAAGAAAAAAACTCTTAGTGGTACTAAAAAATAAAGCTTTCTTCCTTTCTTCCATGGCTTCTCTCTGTTTCAAATTGCTATAATGCTTTTTACTTCTTATTTAAAGTCATTATAAGTAATAAAAAAATTAACTTTTAAAATGATTAGCATGCTTTTACTGTTCACCTTTATATTGTGCAATACCAGTTTTAAATGCTAATATAAAAGCATTTCACTTATAATGTGGAATAACCAAATTACAAAATGTGTATTTTGTAGCTCATACATGCACATGTATTGTTTTCTTATCAGAGCCATGGAAATGCTCCACAAAACTAACTCACCTGATTATATTTCATTTCTTGATTCATGTGCATAATACCAACACTTTCTACCTTCTGTATACTGATGTGTAAGAAAGAACAGAGGAAAAGGAAATATAGTTACCTTTATGTAGCTGACACACATGCTGCATGCATGTCCTCTGTGCATGTTCTTGCTTCCTTGTCCCAACAGACTTCATTTACAAAACACAATGCAAAGACTAGATGATTAAGAATTTAAAGATGGGGAAAGTAGAGCATTAAACCAAGTGTGGGACCTTCTGAGTGCAGAGCTTGGGTCACATGTTCATGAAGCTGGCCCTGATAGGGTTGAGTAGCCACGTAAAGCTGGATGATAGGAGTTTCTGAAATTTAGTGAGGTGGGTCACTTTTCACTTGCCGAATGGTTGCTTATATGTGATCTTAGTAGATTCTGTAGCTTCAATACATTTCTTTGATTATTTCCAGCCTGTATTTTTGGCTTCAGCTGGATTCCTAAAGGATGATTTACATCCCAGTTGTGAATTTTTTTTCCCAGTTTGGGCTGCTGATTAGACACAGTATTTAAATACAATATGAATGGTATATTCCTGCTTTCAGATTATTTTGAATTTACAAATGCTTTCAATTTGGCAGAAGCAAAAAGAGCAAATATTGATTCTAAGCTGAGTATGCAATCTGGATATTTAAAATAATTCATTTTACTAGGAAATGAGTAAATAGTTATATAATTATTATCCTCTCTTGCTTTCTGAACAACTCTAGAGATGAAGATTCTGTGAGGCAGGTTTTTATAATCAATTTCTTGATTGTAACAGCACTTTAAAACTTACGTGCCTATTTTATTAAATAGAGAAAGACGACTTTTTGAAAACTATGCACCAATTTAAGATTCATGAACTTGTGCTGAATTTTGCAAGATCATATTTGTCTATTTTTTATACTTATAGTAAGACTTTTTGTGCTGAATATAGAAAATAGGTGAAAAATGAGACTGCCCATTTAAAATAGATGCATTTTACCTATTTCCCTTGTAGTTAGACTGAATTATGATCTAGAAACATTGGTTAGACTGACTGTCATATTTACAACACAAAGTAACTTCAGTGGAAGTTCTTCATGGTGATACACAATGCAGAAGACATTTTTCTTTATTTCTTCCTCTGTCTCACTTCAATGTGTTTGGAAACTTGGATGTGTATGTTAGAGTGAGGATTTTATCCTGTAATTTTCTCCTAAACCGTTATTGGCATTTGAACTGTAAGATCTCTAAGAATTGGGTCTTTTTGAGAATTCAAACAATAATCATGGGAAAGAAGACACTAGGCTTTTTCAAGTTAGGTATGGTCTTAATCTGATATCCATGAAGAACACAGATCCTTTTGTAACAGAAAACACTTCCACAGATCTGTCCTTACCATACTATACTATAACATCTGTCCTTACCATAACATACTCTGTTATGTTCAGTTTGTTAATTAATGGTGCTTAATAATGATATTCTCCTTTAATCCACATACTTTCTATAATGAAAAAAAGGTAGAATTTAGAATTAGTATTTTCAAGCAAAGTGTATCTCACTTTTAGTGTTTGTTTACACATTCATTTTTTTCTTTCACTCATTTCCATTTTTATTCAGTGTATACTGCACAACAACTTTCAAATTTTCCTCATGGATAGGATGGGAAGTGGCAACATAGTTTATAAATAGTGAGTTGGCTATTTGGTTGAAAGAAAGTTTACTAATCACATTTTATTTTTTTCATTGTTTATTATTTTGGACTACAGAAATGAAAAGCTTTTTTAAAAAACATTAATTTTGAATATATTTAATTTTTTAAAGTATGTATTACCAGCCTCTTAATTTTCCATTTTAATTATTATAAGATAAACTCATGAAAAGTGAGAAATAGTCGAAATGTTCATTAACATAAAATTAGTTGTATATATCTTTACATTAACAAATAATGTTAACATATGTAACACAAATGTTTAAAACATTATGAACTAGTGATTGAAAAAAGTGGTCATATATCAAATTTATAAAACCTTTTAAAAATGGAAAATAAGAGCAAAAATTAGAAATAAGAAAAAATCATCTAAACATTTATGAAAAATAGGTAAGAATAAAGTTCTTAAACAGAAAAAGTCTTGTTACATTGCTCTGAACATGTTGAAACAGAAAAAAAAATAATTTTTAAGGCTATGTATTGTACTATTTCTCAGTTAAATTGTTCTTTAAAACATTTTGTTTTCCTCAAATTACTTCATTTTTTTATACAAATGGCTTTGGGCAAGAACATAACATGACCTTAGCTACTACAACACCTACAACAGACTAAAGTCTGTTAATAGTCAAATGAGTTTAATTAAAATATAAGTAAGTTAAGTCAGTTTCTATTTTAGGTGCCATTGGACATTGACTAGAACAGAAATGTAGATTCCATAAGCTGTGCCTTTCAATTTATGCCCAACACTCAGAAAAATATTCAGTTGTGATCAAAATTATTATTATGGTTTTCCATTAGAGTCACTGCACCATGATGCTGAATATATTTTCAAACATCTCCACTGTCCAGGTCTTGTTTTTCTATATTTTTAGTCATTTTTAACTTTGACAAAAAAAACAACTTTTCTAAACTATTCTTTGTTGTAAATAAATTCTGTATTAAGAGTGAAATGTATTCTTAGCATTCTTGGTTGCCAATTATCCTTACTTGTGAACTGATGGATATTTTAATATCCATGATAAAGATGCACAGGCTATTCTCATTAAATGCAGACAATCAAAAATGGAAAGAAATGGCATATACATTGAAAGGTATAATTAGAAAGCACATTTCCCATTACTTTCAAACATATAAAATGATTCAGACCTCCCACTTTAGTTAGGATGTAGAATGTTGAAAGACTTTAACTTTTATTATAAAGAGAATCTGGATAAGCTACATCATCATAGTTCTTTTTTTTTTTTAAACTTACTAGAGCAACCATCCACAGAGCAAACCTGTACCTACCTGCCAGCTCTTTCCCATAGGCATTCACCAAGAACATTCTGAAGGTTGTGGGCAGAGAAGGAGAGATGAAAGAAACTATTTGAGACCTGCGGGGACTTCCTTATGTGCAAAATAGTGGACTGCTAAAGACTGTGTGCATAGCAGCAAAGTATCCATAAATCCTTTCAATGAAACTTTGGCCCAGACCAAGAATAGCTGGGGATAAGATAGCAAAGGATGATATAAAATGTTCTGTGGTTAAAAAGTTGGAATAAAATTTGGTAGTAAAGAAAACTCTTCTGTGATCCAAAAAGCTGGTAAGTAGGTTAAAAAGCAAAAACGGGAGCGCACGTGCGTGAGAGAGGCTGATTTCCAGAGTCTTGTTAGCACTCATATCCCAAAAACTTCTGAAAGGGTAACGATATACAGTCTCTTGACACATCTAAAGCCAATATCAGAATAAATCCATCTAAAGATGAACAAAGGCCCAAAGTAAGAAGAATACAGATGAGATGAATTAATCACCCAACACTAGAAGGCTGAAAAGAAGGAGCATGCCATTTTCTGGAGATAAATATTATTTACTTTGATCTCAACTGTTTACTTATTCACTTTATTCAGCATAAATTAAAAAAAAATCACGAGACATGTGAAGAAGCAATAATATCTGGCACATGGTTAGCAAAGGAAGCAATAAGAGCTGATACAAAAATAGCCTAGATATTGAAATTATCAGGTAGGTTTAAGATAATAGTATAGGTATGCCAAAGTATTAATTCGAAAAGGAGAACACCATGCATGTACATATTGGGGAAGAATTGGTACAGAGTTAGAAAGGATGCAAATGATAATTCCAGGAAATGAAAACCATAATAAAAGAATGAAGAATTCATTTGATAGGTTTAGACAAAACCTCATGCCAAGGAATTCAATGGGAAAAGAATAACTTATTCTATTAACACAAATGATGTTGAAACAACTGAACATACACATGTAAAAGAATGAAGTTGGAACCTTATATCACACCATATACCAAAAGATAAATAAATAAATGAATAAATAAAAATGCAAATGGATAAAAGACCTAAATGTAAGAGCTAAAGTTATATAAAACTTAGAAGGAAACATAGGAGTACATTTTTGTGATTTGTGGTTAAATAAGACCTTTTTAGATACAACACAAAAAGAACAAGCAACAAAAGAAGAAAAAGATAAAGTGGACTTAAACAAAATTAAAAACTTTTGTGCTGCAAAGGATACTCCAAGAAAATTAAAACACAAGGCTCAGAATTGAAGAAGATACTTTCAAGTCATATCTGATAAAGGAGTTGTATCCAGAACATATAAAGAACTCTTACAACTTAATTATAAAAAGACAACACAATTAAAAATTATGCAAAGAAAATGCCTATACATTTTTTCAAAGAAGATATGCGAGTGCATATAAAAAGATATTTAATACCATTAGCCACTGGGGAAATAAAAATGAAAACGAAGTAAGATACAACTTCACAACCTTTAGGATGTCTATACTAAGATAATAAAGAGTGTCAAAAAGAAAAAAAAAATTAGAAACACAGTATATTGCTGCTAGGAATTAATGGTACATCCATTTTGGAAAACTCTTTGGCAGTTCATCAAAATGTTAAATACAGAGTTACCATATAACCCAACATTTCAACAGTCAGGTATATTCCCAAGAAAAATACGTTCACACAAAAACTTGTACATAAATGTTTATAGCAGCATTATTTATAATAGTCAAAGTGGAAACAATACAATGTACATGACTGATAAATGGATACAAAATAAAGTATATTGCTACAATGGGTTATTAGTCATAATAATTTAAAAGAAGGAATGAAGTACTGATACATACTGCAACATGGAGGAGCCTTGAAAACATCAAGCTAAACGAAAGAAGCCAGAGACAGAAGACCACATACTTTATGAATCCATGTATATGAATGTTCAGAATAGACAGATGCAGAGAAAGAAAAAGATTAGTGAATGGCTAGGGTTAGGAGGTGGGGGGTAAAATAGTTGCCAATGGGTAAAGGATTTTTGGGGGTTGATGAAACTTTTCTAAAATTATATTCTGTTGATGGTTGCACAACTCAGAGAATATACTAAAAAAACACTGAATTTTATACTTTCATCCAATCAATTTTATGATTTGTGGATTATATCTCAATACAGCTTTTAAAAAAGGAAAACAAACAAAACACTAGACCTGGCCCAGAGAGGAAAGGATTAGTAAATGTGATATTAATAGGAATTGTACCATACTGATACTTAATTTGTGTCCTAGTAGAGGGGAAAGAGAATAGACCTAGAAATATTTGAAGAGATATTTGAAAATAATTGTATTAATTTGCTAGTGCTGCTCTAACAAAGTACTACAGACTGGGCTGCTTAAAAAATATAAACTTGTTTCCTCACAATTCTAGAGGCTAGAAGTCCGAAATCAAAGTGTCAGCACGGTTGGTTTCTTCCATGGCTGCTCTCCTTGGCTTTTAAATGGCCATCTTTTCCCTGTGCCTTTGAAATGCCCTTCCATCTGTGTCTCTGTCCTAATGTCTGCAAGGACACCAATCATATTGAATTAGGGCCCATTCTAATGACTGCATTTTAACAATTATATCTTTAAAGTCCCCGTATTCAAATATAGTCACATTCTGAGGTACTGGAAGTTAGGACTTAAATATATGAATTTTGGGAGCACACAATTTAGCCCATAACAGTAATTTTTCAAATTCATTGAAGCTATCAATTTAAGATGCCAGAATCACAGTAACACCACAGGATTTTTAAAATGTACCTAAACATAGCCAAAATGCTTAAGCCAATAATAAAGAAAATAATATTAAAATCATCCAAAGAAAAAAAAAACGTGGTATACCAAGGAATCATTACAAATATTATCATTTACTTCTCGTCAGAAACAAGGGAGGCCAGAAAACAGTGGTATAATATCCTGAAGATGCTGAAAGAACAATAAATGTTCTGCCGATGCAAGAGCATAGCCAGCAGTAAGAACATATTCGTGATAATGGATATCAAGTCACTCCTTACATGAATCTGACATTTAATCTATTATACCATTGATTTAAATTATACACCTTTACTCTCAGTTAAGTATATATTATTAAAAGAGGCACTTTTGGGACTACAAGGCTGTATGTAGTGTTACAGCATTTCTAAAACTTAAATAAGACTCTTCATATAAAGTGGAGATGGGAAGAATTTCAGATTTACTGAGGTCCATCAACAGCGCGGTTCTGCGTCAATACAATCAAAGCACATAGATATTGAATAGTAAACATTTGTAGATCAGAAGTTTCCAAGAGGGGGAATAGTATGAGGGAAATAGAGCTGTAGAAAGACAGGCTGAGAAACAGGGAAAATTAGATTCCAATTTATTGTAATTAAATAAATCTCCCTGTGTATGGAACTCCATTTTGGGGATTTGCCCACAAGCCTGCAGGACACACATCTCAATGCTCCTCAAGCAATCCAGTCTTTGAGTTTTGGAAAACAGATAATTTGGTTTTCCCTGTAAATTAATGAGACAATCATAAAATCATAGAATCTCAAAGGACCTTAAAAATGAGCTTAGACACCTAGTTTTACAGAGGAGAAGCCAAGGTAATGGAATAGTTTTTTTTTAAGTAAAATTTATACATATATATATATATATATATGTATACAAAGCAAGTATATTTCTAAAACTGAATTCATAAACTTATTAGTCACAATGAGATTCAAATTTTCAAAAAAAGTAGAATTCTCGTTTTCAGCAATATAAGAGGAAATAGCCCTGACACACAATTCTGTACAATTTTCTTTAACTTTATAACATGATGTAATCATTCATATATGTAGATGGAGACAGTATCAATACATAAAACAGTCCAATATGGTTTAGAACTCATTACAGTCATTGTGTAAATAAATGAAAATCCACATCAGTGGGAAAACCTAGCCTTCAATTTAATGCAAAATAACATACAAAGTTTCATAAAATTCATCTCCATACAGTACTTACTGTACAAGCCACAGTGAGATTTTAGGTTTAGTTGGCAATATCTACTATTTTATTTTATTTCTGGTTTTGATCAGATCATAGAATTGCCAGAGTCTAATCAAATGGGCAACCTCTATAACTATGAAATGCTCATTAATTTTGCATGAACATAAAAATGGTTCAGAGCTTTAATGTTGTCTTTGATCTAAGCAATTATTTTAAAGTTCTAATAAAAACCTATAAAAAAGAAATAGCTTGGAAATAGTGTGCTAAATGGAATATACATATAAATTATTGCATTATAAAATATTAAACTATATGAAACAGTTATGTGTATGTTTATTTTGTATCATATAAGGCAAAATAAGCAAAAAATGTATTCTAACTTTTATAAAAATATTTTTAGACATAAGAGAATATAGCAACCATTCTAGATTACCAAATGGCATCTATATAAAGGGAAGAGAAATATTGGAAAAATTGGTTTAAGTAAAGTCAATACAAAATATATAAAAATACATATGAATCTGGTGTTAAAAGCTTTTTAAATGACCAATGATTAAATTATCCCTTCACTAGATTTGGAAAAAAATTATTACTGATTTTAAAAGCAACTTCTAAATAAACTATGATGTATATAAATTAATTACTGCTTACAGATAAGCTGAGCTTCCATAAAACATTTTACAGCTGAAATGATTGGTTAAGAATTTTTTTTTTACTTTATGTACTAGGAAACCATCAAATTAGGAGAAGTAAAATAGGTCTATCAAATTCATTTCTTTCATATATAAATATGTATGTAATATGACTTGGCTTTGCAATTTAAAAGTAAGTTAAATCTGGATGTCTAACGCATTTGCTTGGAGTTAAAAAATGTAAATGGTTTAGGGTAGGAGAGTCTGAATTCCTTTGAAATGTATTCCATCACATACAGAAGGAGAGATTTTTAATATAAGCATCAAGCTTTCAAAATCAGATAAATTTTATTTTTTAAGTTTATTGTTATTTTTATTGATGTATAGTTGATGTGTAGTATTATAGAAGTTTCAGGTGTGCAACACAGTGATTCACAATTTTTAAAGGTTATATTCCATTAGTGGATTTTAAATTGGAACAGTGACATAAACAAGAAGGTATGTAAATATAGTAATTTATACATTTAAGAGAGTGGATTTATCATTTTTATTACTCCATCTCATTAGCTAGGAAAATAGAATGAAGAGCATTATATATGAAGCAGAAAGACCCTAACTGAAAACTTCATGCCAGCCACTATCTCATGTGTTAGGTATAACTTTGAGACAATAGAAAACAGTAATGGCAACGTTGGTTCTCATTTGTGATAGGAAGGCATAATGGATGAGGAATGATACTTAAGGTGACACTGAGAGGAGGAGCAAAAGCAAGGAATAGAAGTGCATTTTGTGTGACAATAATGCTGAACCATGAAATGGAATGGGAGGGAATTGTTTGGATGTAATACTGTTATCGTACTGTTACCAAGGAGAGAAGGGGGCATTGTACTCACAATTCAGGGGAATGACAGGAGAGTAGGAGCATTTTAAGATTACTTTTCTGCTTGTATAAATATTTTAGGGTATAAGACAAGATAGAAATCAGAGAGAATAATTAGTGTTTTTCTTTTTCCAATCCAAACATAAAGAAATAAAGCTAAAGACTATGATTTTGGTGGAGGAATGGACAGGGGGAAGGAGAAGCTTTAATGAATAAATCTAGTTGGGAAAACTTTCAAGGGAAGAAATGACTAATTTAGTAACAGATTAGGTGATGAAAAGGGAAACTTAAATCATCTTATATCCCTAGTTGAGGAGATGGGACATCTGACTAAAATGGCAAAGACCGGCTTTCTGTTCAAAGCTCTTTTCTTTTTGATCTCTTTCCAGATGTCAATACAGTACACTTTGAAGCTTTTTGCTAAACTGTATGATATGACATTTTCAGAAAGACTTACTTTTCCTTTCAAATTCTTTTAGTAGGGAGAATTCTAAAAGGCATTATTCTAGAAGGAGTTATATTCATTCTACCATTTCAAAACATAATTTCAATTTAAAGATCATCCCATAGCAACACTTTTAAAACATTCAAAAGAGTGCTTCTTCATAGAATCAACTAAAATGAAATGCATAACAGTTTAGCAAACAACTGTAAGCTGCATATTGGATTCTCTCTCTGGGAAAAGATACGTAGAAATTTTGCTTAGTTTTCTAATTTTTAATACTATATAAACGTGTATATATATGAAATATTGCATATCATGGATACAGATTATATACCTTATCTCTTATTTTTATATTTCCTTCTGATTGCTTTGTGTTTATTCTCTTTCTTTCTTTTTTTTTTTTTTTTTTGCAGCACGCGGGCCTCTCACTGTTGTGGTCTCTCCTGTTGTGGAGCACAGGCGCCGGACGCGCAGGCTCAGCGGCCATGGCTCACGGGCCCAGCCGCCCTGTGGCATGTGGGATCCTCCCAGATCGGCGCACAAACCCATGTCCCCTGCATCGGCAGGTGGACTCTCAACCACTGCGCCACCAGGGAAGCCCTATTCTCTTTCTTTTAAAGGTAGAAATGTAAGTACTGATTTGAGATATTACCTCTTTTAAGATCTAAGCATTCTGTGCTATAAATTTCTCTTTCATGACTACTTAAGCCGCATGCCACAAATGTGATGTTTCCATTGGCATTCAGTTCTGTGGATTTTTATTTTTTTTATAAATTTATTTCTTTATTTATTTATTTTTGACTGCATTGGGTCTTTGTTGCTGCGTGCGGGCTTTCTCTAGTTGCAGTGAGCGGGGGCTACTCTTCATTGTGGTGAGTGGGCTTCTCATTGTGGTGGCTTCTCTTGTTGCGGAGCATGGGCCCTAGGTGCGTGGGCTTCATTAGTTGTGGCAAGTGGGCTCAGTAGTTGTGGCTCGCAGGATCTAGAGCGTAGGCTCAGTAGTTGTGGTGCAGGGGCTTAGTTGCTCCACGGCATGTGGGATCTTCCCGGACCAGGGCTTGGACCCATGTCCCCTGCACTGGCAGGTGGATTCTTAACCACTGTGCCACCAGGGAAGTCCTGGATTTTTTAAATTACCTTTGAAAAATTTGACCCATGGGTTGTTTAGAGGTGTGTTGTTTAACTTCTAAGTTTTTGAAAAATTTCCTGTTGTTTCTCTGATTGATTTAACTTTGGTTGAATAACATGACTTGTATGATTTCAATTTTTAAATGTATTTCAAGGTTTATGAACCAGAATATGATCTATTTTCATGAGTGTCCCATGGATGCTTGAAATATATATATATATACATATATATATGTATATATATATGTGTGTGTGTGTGTGTATATGTATATATATATATATATATATATATATATATATATATGTATAGTTGCTAGCCAGAATATTCCAAAAATGTCATTTAGATTCTATTGGTTGATAGTGTGGTTCAGTTCTTCTATATAATAGCTAATTTTTTTATGTGCCTAATAGTTCTCTCATTTCTTGTTAGTGGAGTGTTGACTATATTCTTCTAATCTTTGTCTTTTCGTTGGTGTATTTAAAACATTTACATTTAAAGTGATTATTGATAGGTTTAAGTCTGACATTTTATTATCCATTTTGCTTGTTTCCTTATTTCTCATTCTTTTATTTTCCTTTTCTTGGTTTCATAGTGGTGGCTCTAAGGATACAACATACATACCTAATATCACAGCCTACTCTTCTTGACTTTTTTCAACTTTTAGTAAATGCTGAAGTCTTATTTCAACAGAGTTTATTTGTCCTTCCCATTTCTTAAATACAGTTGTCTCAATATATACTTCGAATACATTGAACATCACAGTATATATCATTTAATTTGCTTCAGTCATCAAGTATGATTTAAGAAACTCATGAAGAGAATCGTCTATTATATTCACCCTTACAGTCACCTATACTTTTGCTCTTCCTTACTTTCTGTCATTCTAAGCCTTATTCTCTGATCATTACCTTTCTGACTGGACCGGTTCCTTTAGCCATTCTTTAAAGGTAGGTCTATTGGTGGAAAATTATCTTGGCTTTTGTTCTTCTGAGATTGTATTTATTACTCTTTTATCCCTGATGGATATTTTTGCTAAATACATAATTTTTGGCTGGTTGTTCTTTTTGTTCAGCTGTTGAAATTGTTGTCCAACCTCCTACTGGCCTCCATGGTTTTAGATGAGAAATCTCTGTTATACAAATTTGTGTTCCTATAGGTAATATGTTATTCCTTTCTGGTTGTTTTTAACATTTTTTATTTGTCTTTAGCCAGAAGTTTAATTATCATGTGTATTGGCATGAATTTCTTTAGATTTATCATACATGGGATTCTCTCAGCTTTGTGAACCTGTGACTTTATGTCTTCATCAAATTTGGGAAGTTTTCAGACATTATTTCTTCAAATATTTTTTTTCAGTCTCACATTCTCTCTCCTCTCCTTCTGGGACCCCAAGTGTAAGTGTTAGTTCTTATGTTTTGCAAGACTCTGAGGCTCTTCATTTTCTTTTCAGTCTATTTTCTTTCTCTTGTTTAAATTAAGTAACTGATATTGATCTGTCATAAAGTTCATTGATTTTTCTGGCATCTCCACTCTACAGTTGAACCCATCTAACATTATTTTTATTTTGGTGGTTGTACTATTCAGTTTTCTTTGATTCTACAATATACATTTGACTTCTTATTTAAAAAAACACTTCTATTTCTTTGTTAAGAGTTTCTATTTTGTTGTTGTTGTTTGTTTCAGAAGAACATGTAATTGATTGCTGAAGCATTCTTGTGATAGTCCCTCTAAAGTCCTAGTCAAATAATTCCAATATCAGGTTCATCTCAGTGCTGGCATTAGTTGATTGTATTTTCTTATTCACGTTATAATTTTCCTGGTTCTTGGTATTACAGATGATTTTCATGTGTTCTAGACATTTTGTCTATTATGTTAAGAGATTCTTGGTTCTATTTAAATATTTTATTTTAGTAGGCAATTGCCCTGCCCATGTCGGTTTTGACCTTTTATCACCTGGTTTCACTTGAGCTCAGGTGAGATTTCTGCTGGTGCCACCTGTGAGAAAGAAGGCACTTTCCTGATCAGTGTCCTTAGGTGGGGTGGGACATGGGGACAGCAATAGATGCCAGAACTGCATGATAGAGAGTGTTTCCCCTGACCTTTTCCCTGGCCACCCAATACTAAAGGTCTTCCCATTCTATTTTTACTAGTAGCACTGTGGGAGGAAGCACTTACCTGGACAGATTTCTGCCACTGGATAGGGGGCCAGAAGATCGTGGGTCTGTTGTCATCTCTAGTGCTATACGAAGAACTTTTCTGCCTGTGGATGTGAGGCATGGGTTGGTTAGCTAGACCACTTCCACTGTTGCTGCCTTTGCAAGCACAACCTGGGGCATAGTTCAGACCTTGATCTTCAGGCAGATTCAGGACACTGCTGACTAGGTATAGGTCTGCCCATGAGGCACTCCTCAATTCCTCTTTCCTATTCTTTAGACCAGAGAGAAAAGGCTTTTCCCCTTCTTCCTTCCTCCTTCCTTCTTCCCTTCCTCTTTCTCCCTCCCTTTCTTCCTTCTTTCCTTTCTTTCTTCTCTCTGTCTCTTTCTTTTCCTCCCTCTCTTTCCCCTTTTTTTCTTTCTGGCCTATATTCTACTGAACCTTTATAGTTGCAGGTCTGTCTGACACTCAGTTTGAGTTCTGTATGAGATAAAAAACAAACAAGCAAACAAACAAACAGAAAAACACAGAACTTATCACAGTGTTGTTCTTCAAGTTCTAACATTCCTAGCCAGTCCAACATCTTTTTTCCACCTTTCAGATAATTTCCACCTTTCCACTTCCTATAATTGCTGAATTATTCCCAGAGTATTTACTCATATGAGTGGAAGAACAGGGGAAAGTGAGTCTATGCTATCTTGTCCCAGAACTGAAAGTGCACCTTATCTTTTTATTAAAGAAATCACTATGTAACAAGAGTATAGTTGCAAACACTCATTCTGCATCCACCCAAAATAAATGTTATCATTGTACTACAATTGATTCAGTTATTAATTATTAAAAAAATAAAATGTTGGGGATAAATGTTAAGTCCTTTATATTACCTTTATCTTCACAGTCCTCTCTTTTCCTCCCTGGAGGCAATCACTGTGATGAATTACATATAGAATGAGTGATTTCATACTTCTGTTACAAAACTCTGCATTCACATGCATTCTTATTGTTTGAAGTTTTAAAAAAGTAAATCAATGGTATCCTACTACATATAATATCAGCCTTACATCTGCTCTCTCACTCTTCTAAAATACTACATGTGGAATCACAAGAACTATTTAGGAAATCTATCTTCTCAAATAATATTAGAGCCTAATCCCTCACACTATTTCATCTTACTCTGATCTTTCCTCTGAGTACAAAATGTTAGGCCTGGAGATTTCACCAAGAAAATGCTTTCAACATGAATCTTCCCCAACTTGATTCTCTTTAACTCTTTCACCTTTCCACAGTTTTCTTTTATAGACTCTAATGGAGTGAGTTGCTAATAGCTGGTTGTAATAGAATTGGTTAATTGTAGTGAAAAAAGAGAGAGAGAGAAAAATCCTGGCTTAATATATGGAGTCTATCTATTTAATGCAAACTGCTCATATTTGGGGGTGACTTATGGGGTTCCAGTTTATAGCTTTAAAGATTTAAATTTTAAAAAATCTGTCTGCAGACACTTGTCTGGTTAATATGGTGGTGAGAAGCACAAAGTTCAAATTTTGAAACTCCAAGGTTCTAATGCAGACTTTAACTTTAAAACGACTTGCATTAAAATTAGAGCCATCATGTCTTAGAACTCCACTGGGAGATCTTGTCTCATTTTGAATGTCGTGATGACTAAAATTCCTCACCTACCTCACCATCCCCATCCTCCACAAAGGCTTTGTAATGAAATTTCCTGTGAATTCTTCAGCTATTCTGACTTGTAATGGGGGAGATATATTTAGTCGTCACTTTACGATTAGAGTGAAACAGCAAACTAATTCCAGCTGAAGAATGCATCTTTTGTTCTTTCAGCAAAATGTCCTCTTGGCAGCTGTCTGTTGGCACTAAAAAGTGCAGCAGGCTTAGGGCTATGATTGCCAAGAAAAGGAGTTCCCTAGCAAGCTTTAGTCTGTGTCTCTATACAGAAATCAATGCCTTTTTCCTAGGGTTAATCCTTTTATCAAATTCTACATATGTAGAAGTTAACTGTTTTTTTTTAGCCAGAGTACTCCTATTATTTGAGGTTATTTCTGGTATAAACTCTGAAAAGCTGTTCTTTTGGAAGGGGAGATGTTTTAAAATGAGCTGTTCTGATTTCCTTTCAGTAGGCTTTGTCTTACATTTTGAAGCTTTGTGTTAATGCTTTTATTAGGTAACTTTAAAATGCGTCAGAAAATTGTCCCCACTCTACCACTGGAAAGGGGTATGCATGCAGCACATTTATGCACAATTTACAGCACTGTGCATGTCTAAGTCTGGCAAGCACATCAAAGGAAATACCAATGTTAGTATGACATTGTGACTTTGTGAGCTAGAAGGTCACTGGGGTAATTAGTGCTAGATAAACCCTGAGGACATGTTGTGCTAGTGTGATCATTTCAGCAATGCCCACTGTGACTAACAAGCACCAAAATGGAAGAAACTTATTTATAAATTATGAAAATCTTCTTAGCTATTTTTTAAATACCTTCACCTTCCTTAATTTTCAGCACTCTTTGAGAGAAGGGGCTTTGCCTAATTTGATAAATAATGCTAAAAATTTACGAAGAGGATTATGTACATTGAGATATAATTTAAAGGTAACTACAGATATTAATGGTGTGGTTGGCACTTGCACCCTCCAAAATAGAGGCTTTAATAATGGTTTTTAGTTTAAAATATTTTTTCTCAGAAATTCTGGGTTTTGTTTGTTTTTTGGTTTTGGTTTTGGTTTTTAATTCCTTCGACTTCATGAAGAGTCTGAGTAGAATTGGGGGACTACATTATTTGGGGTACTGACAAACATTAACCACTCTCTTAAACTAATTGAGCTTAACTACTCACCTTACTCTTCCTTCGTATTAATTTATGCCGTAGATCTACTTATAAGGATTTCTAGATTACTTTTTTAGGTACATGAACAATGAGATAACATAAAATAATTGGAATAGAAAATGAGTATTAGTGAAAAGAACACACATATGTCAATATAGGATATTTACTTTAGAGAGATTCAGTCAACTCTGTGATTCTTGAAATGAAGGGAATACATGTATGTTCACCAATGTTATTTTCCCAAAAGCACAAGGCCACATATAGAATGTATCATTTTAAAGACCATGTTATAATCAATTATTTTGAGTGATATCAGCAAAACAGCAGAGGAAGGAACACTACACTACCTTTCTCTACAAAATCAATGTATAAATTGCCAAATCTTGCTATAATCAAACTTTCCTGATATATGGAGTCTATTCAGAAACTTACAACAAGGAAAATGCTTAATGAAGAACATAACAGCACAATTTTAGTAAGAAAGCTCTACAGTGTTTTACTTTACTTAGTTACCATCATTCACTTTGCAGCTTGGCAGTGTCCTTGAAGATGGCAGCCTACTCTCTTGGTACAGATTGCTGGTACCAAGGGGAACAATATGGATATGGACCTTGAACATACAAGATTCACTCAGTGTAATATATCACATTAATTGAATGGACAAAAAAAAATGTGATCATCTCGGATGCAGAAAATGCATTTGACAGAATTCACCACCTTTTGATCATAGAAATATCCACTGTATAAAATAGGAAATTAAGGTAACATTTGCAACATGATAAAGGATATTTATGACAAACCCATAGACAATATCATATCTAATGGTGAAAAACTGAAAGCTCTACCCCAAAGATCAGGAATAAGACAATGATGCCTGCTTTTACCCATTCTGTTCAACACTGTACTAGAAGGGCAATGAGGCAGAGGAATGAAGCAAGAAAAATAATTAAAAGACCTTAAAATTGGAAAGGATGAGGTAAAACTCTCTGTTTGCAGAACACACACACGCACACACACTATGGGTCTATTAAATGAATGCTGAAATGTTGCAGCATACAAGATCAACATATAAGCTAAGTTGTATTTCTATACACTAGCAATAAACAAACTGAAAAGGAAATTTAAAAACAATTACACTTACAATAAAATCAAAAAATGAAATAATTAATAATTAATTCAAATAAAGAGGTTTGGAAATTATACACTGAAAACTACAAAACATTTTAGAAAGAAATTAAAGAGGATCTAAATAAAAGATATTCCGTGTTTGTGGTTGGGAAAATAATATTGTTAAGGTGGCAGTACTCCCCAAGGGGTTCATAGATTCATTGTAATCCTGATCTAAATCCTAATGGTGTGTTTTACAGAAATGGACCAGTTGATCCTAAAATTCATATGAAAATGCAAGGGACCCCAGATAGCTAAAACAACCTTGAACAACAAACAAAATTGGAGGACTCATACTTCTTGATTTCAAAAATTACTGCAAGCATACAGGAATCAAAATAGTACATTGCTGGCATAAGAATAGACATATAGATAAAGGAATGTAATTGACAGTCCAGAAATAAACCTATACATCTATGGCCAACTCACTTATGACAAAAATGCCCAAACCATTCGATTGGGAAAAAATATTCTCTTCAACAAGTGGTGCTGGGGCAACTGGATATCCACATGTAAAAGAATGAAGTTGGACTTCTGTCTCACCCAAATATAAAAATTAATTCAAAATTGATCAAAGACCTACGCATAAAAGCTAAAATTCGCAAATGCGAGAAAACAGCAGTAAATCATCATGACCTTGAATTTGGCAATGGATTATTGGATTTGACACCAGAAGTGCAGGCAACAAAAGAAATTTTTTTCATCAAATTTTAGAAGTTTTGTATATCAAAGGGCATTATCAAAAAAGCAAAAGATGCAACCTACAAAATGAGAGAAAATATTTGCAAAACATATATATAAGAGTCTGAAATATATAAATAATGCTTACAACTCAAAAACAACAAAACTAAACAATTTTTGAAAATCGGGCAAGGGACTTAAATGTTTCTACAGATAATATATACGTGTATGTATATATAATATATGTGTGTGTGTGTGTGTGTGTGTGTGTGTATATATACACACACACAGATGACCAACAGGCCCATGAAAACATGCTCAGTGTGATTAGTCATTAATGAATTTCAAATCAATACCATAATGAAGTAACAATTCATACACACTAGGATGGCTATAATCAAAAAAAGGGAAAATAACAGGTGTGTATGAGTATGTGAAAGTTAGACCCCTTATATATTGTCGGGGGTGGGTATGTAAAATGGTGCAGCCACTGTAGAAAACTGTCACCTCCTCAAAAAGCTAAACATAGAATTATCATATTATCCTGCAATTTCACTCCTAGCTATATACCCCAAAGAATTTAAAACATGTTCAAACAAAATCTTGAACATAAATATTCACAGAAGCACTATTCACAGTAGCCAAAATAAGAACAACCTAAATACCCATCAACTGATGAAATGATAAACAAAATTAGTATATCCATTAGGTGGAATATTATTCAGCAGTAAAAAGGAATGGGATACTAATACATGTTAGAACATGTAAGGACCTTGAAAACCTTATGTTAAATGAAAGAAGCCAGGCACCAAAGACCACTTACTATATGATTCAAATTCAGTGTGTAAGTTTAGAATAGGCAAATGTATAGAGGCAGAAATTAGAGAACTGTTTGCCAGGGGATAGAAGGAGAGGAGAACAGGGAGTAACTTCTTAATGGGTATGGGTTTCTTTTTAGGGTGATGAAATATTCTAGAACTAGATAGTGGTGATGGTTGCACAACATCGTGATGTACTAAAAACTACTGAATTGTACAACTGTAAAACAGTTAAAATGGTGAATTTTATGTTAATTGAATTTTACCTCAGTTAAAAGGGTGTGTATGTGTATAATGATTTATGCTAAGTGTCTTGTGATTTTTGTATCTTCCATTATATTTACTTTGGATCACTTAGAGAAACCTATACCCCAAATGTGTTAATCCCGTCTTTAGCCATGGTGGGGGTGGTGAAGAAACAAAAATAGCTCTGTCCCATCAGAGTAAAGCATAGTAATTAAGAGCATTGAACTTGCGTCTACACTACTTCAACCTTCAACACACTGTGTTGGAATGCTGCTCCTGCCATGTGCTAGTTGCTCAACTTTAGGCCAGATAGGAATCTCTTATTGCCGTAGGCACTTGAACTATTTGGTGAGTCTGTATTTTATAAGATTATGGTAAAGTATTAAATTCATTGATACAAACAAGATCTTAGAATTGTTCTTGGCCTATAGTAAGTTTATAGAATTAACTCTTGGTTTTGGTGTCCTAAGACAGCCCATCATGATTTAACTATCAATATTACTGCACTAGAAACAGATGAAATTTGTATCAATACCTAATGATTTGTTCTAAACTCCCCCTGGTTTACAAACTGAATTTTCCACAGTGCTGCTTTAATGAATGCTCCTTTAATTCTGTTAGTAACTACTGTACTTTTTAATTTTTGCTTTCACACTAAAATCATCAAAGGATGCAAATATATCTATGTTCAAGCTATCATGGCCCAAGATACTGAAGCACATTTGTGTCTCCTTATCTGTTTTCCTCTTAAATCACACTATGCACACACACCCCTACATGCATGTACAAAATTGCATGCACACACTCAAACAGGCAGAGCTTTCCCTCCTCGAGGGTACTTGCTGGGGCAGGGCATTGGTAGCATTTTCTTCGTTCTTGTTCTCAGCCCAGGCCATGAGATTTCTCTGGTTAATTGTCTTAACTTACTCTATAAATCTATCTGTAAAAATCTGGGAGATGTGCTATTTTCTCTTTCTCTATTCATAGCTTTAAAATATAAGTAAAAGGCATACGATCCTGAAAAAGGAGACCATTAGAAAGACAGATTCACTGGAAGGCATGAAGCCTGGTGTCATGTTCTCTTGTTCAATGTGACAGGACTAGTATTAGTAGCCATTCATCGATATCCCTAATTCTACTTTAGTTGGGATTCTCTGTTTTATCCATTCTGCTAGACTTTCTAAGCAAGCCAAACTTACTGTCATTCATTGGTTCTCCTGGTTATCTAATTCTATTTTTTCCCCTCTGTGATCTTTATAGAAAAATTAGAGTATACATGCTTACAGAATTTTAGACTGTCTGAGATTACATATGCATATTGACCAGCATTATACCATTATCCAGGCTCTTTCATATACTAAAATGAAATCCCTATTTCTGTTACCGAGTCCAAGCTTGTACTGCTTGATACATGACAGGCCAATAAATCGAGAGGTGAGTTTTGGGGCAAGGAATAGTGACTTTATTCTCAGTAGACTGAGAAGATGGTGGACTGGTGTCCCAAAAAAAATCTTCCCTGAGTAGAATTCAGGCTTCTTTTATACCAAAAGAGGAGGGGTTAAGTCCTGGTTCCAGCCAAACTCTGGAGGGTATGTCTTAATCTCTTCATTCATGCAGCCATTCACAGGTGGGCCTGGTCAGGATGTTTCCTGTGAGCTAAACAAAGGTATTTCAGCTTAATGCTCATTACCTGGGAGGCAGGATTCCAAGAGATGGGCCATTATGTATAATTTAAACTTACAGGCAACATCCTTTCAGTGATTAACTTGTAATAGAATACAGTTTCCTCCCTATTACAGTTCCAGCTTTATCTACCAATAATTTACCTGAATTAAGAGCACATCACAAATGATAATCTTTTTCCGTAGCAACTTTTCCCAAATCATCCCTTTCAAAATATTCTGTGACTTTTTTTTTTTTTTTTTTTTTTTTTTTGTGGTATGCTGGCCTCCCACAGCCGTGGCCCCTCCCGTTGCGGAGCACAGGCTCTGGACGCGCAGGCTCAGTGGCCATGGCTCACGGACCCAGCCGCTCCGCGGCATGTGGGATCCCCCTGGACCAGGTCACAAACCCGTGTCCCCTGCATCGGCAGGCGGACTCCCAACCACTGCGCCACCAGGGAAGCCCCTCTGTAACTTTTATATTATGAAAATATGTGAGAGTCTGTGGAATGCTTCACCAGCCACCGTCTGTGATAGGTATTTGTATGTCTTTATCTCAACATGCTTATGGTAGTCAGGTAATATTTGCCAGGTGGTCTGCCTAGGAATATGAACATTTCTGATGGATATTTAAGTATGTTGTTTACCCAAATTAATTGATATTTATTTGAATTTCAGGCAAAAAGGAAAATCATTTTTAATAGTACAGAATATAAATAATCTCATATATGTAAGATTATTCCTGGTATTTATGACTTTAATAGAAAATGGGTGATTTATTTACTATATACCATAAATGTATACCAGTGAAATAAGAAAAATAAGTACACTGAGCCTGTCATCAACATTTTCTTTTATTAACAAAGTGACAAAGGATTGACCATGTGCTTTATATGTTTTATATACTTCAGTATTTAGCACAACTCTAATTATTCTCTTAGGCAACTCTCTTGCCAATTCACAGTCACTCTGAACCAGTTCTGAAAATTAGAGGATCCTATTCTTCATACTTAGGAACAGAAAAGAAATTGACCTCTTACTCTTGTGGCAAAATTTCTTTATTCTTCTATTTTTACTTTCATGTTTCTAATTTTATGAAATATAATTTAATTAGAGAAGTAATATATGAATGCACTTTCTACTTATGAATATATAATGTAGATATAGCTGTATATGTATATATGTATATCTGCATTTGTGGATATAAATACATATATATGCATGTATGTATATGTGTGTATACAGACTCATGTTAGAGCTAATCCAACAGTTTTTCTTGTCACTGTATTTTATACATGGCATAGAACATTTAAAAATGTTTTTCAGTAAGGAAATTACCACAGCAAGGATCCATGGTACTAATGAATATGAAAGTATTTAAGACAAAGGGTGTATTCTCAAATTAGCATATATATGTTGCATGCTACAATTTGTGAGCTCTGTATCAATTGCACATTTCTTTTTGAAAAGTTGCGTTTAAGAATGATGAAATTGGTTTCCAGGTGCTATCAACATGAGTTTGTTTCTGTTGACAATAAATCAATAACTCTTTCTGACATGACTCTTATAGTAGTAAGAATCCTTGCAGTAATCCACTTTCTCAGTGACAGACAGATAGCTATGCCTTGAATTTTTGAAAGTGCTACTCAGTCTAAATATTGTTCTGGTGAGCATTATTTCCTTGGCTCAAGGGTGAATGGCCACTTATGTGATGAAGAAAAGCAGTTGTCATTTTTGGAAGGAGCAAAAGGGAGGAATAAGGGCACGAGAAATGCACACTAATGTAGAGCTGGAAAAGAAACTGATGGATTTAATTGTAATCAATGGAGAAAACTCAGATGACAGCTCAGAATATGAATAATTTTATTAGCAGATGAGAATTAGGGACTAAGAAAGGACATCACATATATGGTCTCTTTGTGTCTCCTAACCCTTTTGAGTTGGTTTATATTTTGAAAACCTACTCTACAAAGTAGGTATTATTACCTCAGATTATAGATGAAGAAATTGAAATAAGTCAATTAAGATTTCACACCCTAAAAAAGTGAGAGAATGAGAAATAAAATTTGAGGTCTGTCTGACAACAAAACCTTTGACTTTCTAATATAGTGTCAACTTCCATAGTTAAGTTACTAATATAGTATAACTAATGATTTATTGTTCACAATTAATAATGTGTAATCCATATGAAAACTTTCTGTAAGGTATGACACATTGTTTTACATATTTGAATTTTGAGTTATTAATGCTTTAGCAGAAATAATTTGATATTCATTTTTGTAGGGCAAGGAGGCTTTATTGAATTGTTTTTTACTCTCAAATTTCACAGAAAAAAAATAGATTCTTGTTAACTCCACTTTGTGTCAGGGTCTGCTCTGCACAATGTGAAGATTCTCTGACAAATTCTATTTTCTTGACTGTGCTTCGTTCCTTTTCTCTCTTAGCTTCTCATGTTTCAACTCTAATACATCAACAGTATATTTCTGGAAATTTTGTATAGCTAGAGAATAGAGTCTCTTATGGAAATACCTGAGAGGTATGGCGAGTTTATCTGGGAACTAGGAGTCATAGAGGTGATTTTAGTTTATTCATGTCTCTAGAGCTTAGTTTTCCAGTAAATATCCTCAATAGGTTTGACTGTTTTTACCTTTCAAGCTTTTGTCCTAGTTTAAAGACTGTAGAAGAATTCAGTAGTGTCAAAGCCCAGGCTGATTTGGAAAATCTGTTTTATTGACTTTGTTCACACAGATAGCATGGCTATTTGTAAGGAGTCAACCCAAGGACAGCTCATAATATTAGTAATGAACTTTTGCAAAAATTTGTGGCATCTAAGCACTGCCCACATTAAAATCCCCTCTATCTTAGTATCAAACAGCAACCTAGATTCTACAATGCTCAGATTTTGGCATAAGGATGAATTTCCTAGGGTGCTGGAGTCATTCCTAGTGTATCTAAACTAGTCATTCCTAGTGTATATGTCATCATTATGCTACCTTATAATTGGGTTTAATTTTCTGAACCCTGTTGTTAATGTTGTTCTTCTGCTGGCTTTCTGAACAATCCAAATGCCTTCTGATTTATAAATTAACATCTCTCCCATACAACCTCTTTTTTTGTTGTTGTTTATCATCTTGCATAATAGTAAATTCTGACCACTAATGCCAAGTATAAGCACACAAGATGCTTGGCAAAAATCATTCTTGCTCTAATGTTCTACAATTAAGCAGTATCAGCCCTTCCCTGAATATGAGTGGTACACATGAACTACACTCACTGTGGGCCTCCAAAGAAATAGTAGTGACAGGAATGTACCTAAAAGGGAGCTTTAACAAGCTATATATGCAAATGAAGTCTATGGAAACATAGACATTCAAGGTATATGTCTTTATGACACTGCTTCTCAAACTTCAGTGTATATACAAATAACCCTGGCTCTTGGTAAAATGCAAGCTCTGGTTTGGTAGATCTGGGGTGGGGCTCAAAAATTGTACATTTCTAACAAATCTCCAGATGATATTGATGCTGTTTGTCCAAGGACCACAATATGCTGAAATGTTCCTTACGTGAGAACAAAGAAATTACACTAAATTTTCCTTATTACTTCTTCAATTATATTAGAGTGAAACTTACTTTTATTACATTATGTGTTCATCATTCTAAATTTTAGTACTTTATGTTTTTTGCCTATTTAACTTTGTCTCCTTGATTATTTTCAAATCATGCAGAGTTTATGCAAATTTATGTAGGCTTCCCATGGACTTGAAAATACTTGAGGACAGTGACTTTGTCTTTAATCTTAGTCTTCTCATATCTTGTTACAATGCCTAAGAGTTGCTTAAGATATTTTGGTTGATTAATAGCTGAATAAAGGAACAGGTGAATGATAAGTGAAAATATAGTCTCCTTGTTCTATTAGCATTTAGTAATGGTACTTAAAATTAGTACATTTTTTCATTTCCTTTGTGAAGAATAGTATAAGGAAGTGGGTCCATTCATTACAGAATAAGAAGACAGTATCATGTAACAGGAAGGCAGTGTAGCAGTTAATTGAGAGCACAGATTCTGGAGTCTGATTTTCTTGGTTTCAATCCTGGATCCTATAATTACTGACAACGTGACCTTTTATAAGTAATATAGTCTGTTAATGTCCAAAATTCTTCATGTATAATGTGAGAATTAAAAAGAAATCCTACTCCTGGGCTTCCCTGGTGGCGCAGTGGTTGAGAGTCTGCCTGTCAGTGCAGGGGACGCGGGTTCGTGCCCCAGTCCGGGAGGATCCCACATGCCGCAGAGCGGCTGGGCCTGTGAGCCATGGCCGCTGGGCCTGTGAGTCCAGAGCCTGTGCGCTGCAACAGGAGAGGCCACAACAGTGAGAGGCCCATGTACCGAAAAAAAAAAAAAAAAGAAAAAAAAATCCACTCATAGGTTAGAGTTAAATTACATAATTCATGTAAAATACTTGAGAATGCCTGACCAATAGCACACAGTACGTAACAGCTATTTTTTATAACTGGAATATTAACGCTTACTCTTTTCAGAAGTTTTAATTATGTTCAAAGAGAAGATAACTAAGTTCACAGAGGTTATTAAGTAATTTAAAAACTAGTTGATAATCCTTCACCAATCCTATAGATTCACTATTTCTGTTTATAAAATGAAGGACTATTTCTAAAAGCTTTTCCATTGGTAAAATTATGATAGCACTTTATTACTTAAAATACTATAATATAGGGGTCAAGACACAAAATAGGTGTCAAGATTTAGCACAAGTTAAAGACAGATACTTTTAAAAAGTGTTGCAAGTTTCAGTAATATATCTTAAACTTTTACATATGCATGCACATTTGATTTATTCAATTAAGACACATAGGTGCATTTGAATTTACATTGGACTATGGATATATTCCTTCCTTTGTAAACTAATTGGCTAGGATCACTATGATATATTTTTAACACAGTTACCTGGTACTGTAGTGTAGAATTTTTCTTTCTTGCTGAGCCATTATTACAATGCCACATTAAATAATTTATCTGGTTGAGCCCTTGTCTTATTTTTCAGTTTAATTTTAGCGAAAATGTTCATATGTGTGAGTTATGAAAGAATTATCTAACACTTGCAAATTTTTAAAGAAACTAAAGTCTGGTTTGCAGCTCTTTCTAAAAAGTTATGAGGAAAGGGAATGCCATATAGAGATAAGTTTGAGGTCGAAATATATTATTTTTGCGTAAGTAAAAGTAGTCAGAAGTAAGAGAGTGAAGCAAACTGTTATGATGACTAAAGGACCTCACTGTTATGACGATTGTCTAATTCTGAGCAGTGATCATGCTAGCTTTGTATCTTTGGGCAATTTTTGTACTCTCTCTGGACCATTTGTTTGATTGTTTGATTAATGTGGGAATGAATTAATTAATCTAGGCATCCTCTAAGGTCTTTTCCTATAATAATGTTCACAATTAGCTTCAACCTACTCTTCCCAGTTAATTACATCAGAAAGTCACCTGGTTCTATCCCTAAAAAATTCCCAGTCTAGCTCCTTCTTTTCTTTTTCAGTACTACAACTTTAGTTCAACTCTCATCTTAATTAAGCTATTCCAGTAGACTCACAATTAGTCTTCTTTCACCTACTTTTACCTCAGAACAATAGTTATCCCCCCAAATAGAGCCATTTTTTAAAAGGTGAATTGGGCTGTGTCATTCCCCTGCATAAAAATTTCAGTAACTTTTCAGTATATTTAAGAGACAATCTTATTTCTTATCATGACCCGCAGTAATATCTCTTCTTACCCGCTTCTGCATCTTTACTTATTTCTGTAACACTCTTTCAGGCCTTTTTATGTCCCAGCCACACTGGACTTGAATTTGCTAAGCCCTTCCTTCTTAGAGGCCTTGGATATGATGTTTACTTTGCATAGAACACTGTTTCCTTTATTGTTACAAGGATAGAACTGCCTTGTCATAAAGATCTCAAACAAAATAGCATCTGCTGGGCTTCCCTGGTGGCGCGGTGGTTGAGAGTCCGCCTGCCGACGCAGGGAACACGGGTTCGTGCCCCGGTCCGGGAAGATCCCACATGCCGCGGAGCGGCTAGGCCCGTAAGCCATGGCCGCCGAGCCTGCGCGTCCGGAGCCTGTGCTCCGCAATGGGAGAGGCCACAACAGGGAGAGGCCCGTGTACCGCAAAAAAAAAAAAAAAAAAAAAAAAAGCATCTGCTTAATGAGGCTTTCCTTAACAATAAAAAGTAAATTACTGAGACTTTAGGCTTCAACTCCAAAAAATAGAGTTTGAAAATTGTCCTTCCCATCCTTACACCAAGAAAAAGGGGGAGAAACCAAAAATCAGGGACTTTTGGGGTCCATCAAAGAACTGAGTTTGCAGGGCAAAATGTACTCACAAATCTGAAGACACAGGTTAATCCAGAGAATCAGAGCTAAGATCTATTTATCTAGAGCAAAACCTGCTGGAGAAATAAAATGGTTGGAAAACTCAAATAGTAATTTTGTCAATTACCTGGAAGTTGAGTGTGGACCATTGAGTGAGAGAGAAATTCCTAGGGTCTCTGGTCATGCATAAGGGAGCTCCACTTTATCCCCAGGAAACCTACCTTTTTCTCATAGTGAAAATTCAAGAAAGGCCCATCATGGCTTTGGCAGTGTGAGGGGGAAAAGTAATCCTAATGAAATGAAAAAGGCCTACTGCTCTAGGGAAAAGATTTGACCAGGGTCTTGCCTCACACAGGTAAGGAAAGGACATTCCCCTCACTTCAGCCCCATCTTGTCCTCCTGTGTCAACTAAATGAGGAAGGGGGAAAATTTTATAGGAAGAAACACTTGTAAAGTTCACAGAACACAGGCAGAGGCCCTTCACCCTCACCTCACCACCACATCAACAAGGTTCCAGTAAAATAATAGTGCATTACATCTGAGAGACCTGCAAGACATAGACACTCTCTGGAAAAAAAAAAAAAAGTATTTAGTGTAGCCCACATACGAGAAAAGAGACCAAAACAGTGAGAAGAAAACAAGGACACTGAGGAGATTTTTAGCCTCTGACATGTATGCCTACAGCAAATATTAAGCACAGCCAAACATCTGGTGACCTCAATGTAAGTCATAAGGCTGAGACTTTCCAAAATTAATGATGGACATCAAACCATGTTCCAGGAAGTTTAGAGAACACAAGACAAGATAAACACTAAAATAACTATACTGATCATCTTATAGGCAAACTGCAGCAAGTCAAAAAGAAAAAAATCTTGAAGAAAGGTGGAGGTTGATGAGGAGATGGCTAAATTTATCTACAGAGGGACAAGGATAGTAATTATATCAGACTTTTCATCAAAATTACATCAAAAACCTTGCAAGCAAGAAGAGAGTGGCATGGAATATTTAAAGTGATGAAAGAAAAAAAAACACTAACCTAGAATTCTGTATGTATTGAAATTGTCTTTCAAAATTGAAGGGCAAATTAAAACATTATCAGACAATAACTAAAACAATTCATCTGTAGGATACCTGCCCTTCAAGGAATGTTAAAGGGGGTTCTTCCAGTAGAAAGAAATGATATAGGTCAGAAATATGGATCTACATAAAGAAAGAGCATTGCAGAGGGAATAAATTAAGGGGAAATAAAATAGTTGAGTTTTCTTATTTGTAATTGATTTAAAATAAAATTGATATTTTAAATCAAAGTGACAATTAATTGGGTGATTATAGCATATGTGTAAATTAAATAAATGGTACCAGTAGCACAAAAGAAAGAGAGGAATTGGGAATATTTTGTTATATAGTACCTGCACTATATATGAAGCAGAAAGTGTTATTTGAAGGTGGACGTAGATTAGTTAAAAATGTGTATGGTAAACTCTAGGGTGACTTCTAATTTTTTAAAAAGAAGTATAATTGATACACTTAGAAAAGAAAGCAAATGGACTCATAAAATGCTTAATTAAAACAGAAAACCACTGGGAACGAGTAGAACATAGTTACAAATATGGTAGTTGTTAATCCAAGTGCATTATTACTTTAAATGTGAAGTGTCTAAAAATATACCAACTAAAAAACAGATTAGTAGAATGGATTTATTTTTTAAAAAGCAACAAGATCCAATTATTTGTTGTCTAACAAGGAATGCCCTAAATATAAAAATTCTGAGAAGAAAAAATTAAAAGGGTGAAGAAAGTTATACCATGCTAAAACTTTCTAAATAAAGCTAAATAGCTATGATAATTTCAGAAAAATCAGTTTTCATAATGGAAAATTATCAGAGATAAAGAAGAGGGCTACATAATGATAAAAGGGTCAATCCTCCACAAAGACATCACAATCTTAAATGAATATTAACTTAACAATATAGTATCTAAATAGGTGAGGCAAAAAACTAATATAATAAGGAGAAATGGATAAATTCACAATAATAGTTGAAGACTGCAAATCCACCCCCCTCATCAGTAATTGATAGATCAAGCAGGCAGAAAAATCAATGAGTATATTGTTGACCTGAAAAGCAATATCAATCAATGTGATCTAATTGACATATATAAAATGTTTCAGTAAACACCAAAAGAGTACACATTTTTCTCAAGCTGTCATGGAACATTCATTTACAAAAGTAGACCATATATTGGGGAGTAAAACACACCTTAATAAGTTTAAAAGAATAGGAATCATACAACATATGTTCTGAGGCAACAGTGGGATTAAGCTAGGAATGAATAACTGAAATATAGCTGGAAAATTCCAAAATATTTGGAAATTATACAACAGACTTATGAACGACATATGGGTCAATGAAGTCTCAAGTGGAGTTTGAAGACATTTCAAACTAAATGAAAATAGAACTTAAAATTTGTGAGATGCAGTGAAAACAGTTCTTAGGTAGATATGTATAATGTGAAACATGTATATTGGAAAATAAGGAAGATTTAAAGTCATTAAACTAAGCTAATTATCTAATTCCCTCTATATTCCTGGAACCCAGAAAATAGTCTGTCATAGAAGTTTGTTCCTAAAGTCATCACATTGGCAGCAAGATACTGTTTTTTTTGTTTTGTTTTATTGTTTTTTTATTTGTACAGAATTTTAAAATTTATGTTATTGAAGTATAGTTAATTTACAATGTGCTAATTTTTGCTGTACGGCAAAGTGATTCAGTTATACATATATATACATTCTTTTTCATATTTTCCATTATGATTTATCACAGGGTATCAAATTTATGGTGTCACTTACACGTGGAATCTAAAATATGACACAAATGAACTTGAAACAGAAGCAGACTCACAGATATGGAGAACAGACTTGTGGTTGCCAAAGGGTAGGGTGAGTGGGGGAAGGATGGATTGGGAGTTTGGGATTAGCAGGTGCAAAATATTGTATATAGAACGGATAAACAACAAGGTCCTACTGTATAGCACAAGATATTGTTTTAATCACCTATAATAACCTTATGGCAGACAACATTGTGTCTTGAAGAAAACACACTTTGTAGGAAAGTGCTTTTGGTTTGCCTCAAAGTGTAAATGAAGTGCACTATAAGTACATAATCTAAGACTGAAGCTCTCCACTGAAGGATATCATTTCATTCAACTATTTTCAGTATTCACTATTTTAATAATATTGAGTTAATATTGTATTGTAAACTATACAATTTGGTCTGTTTAACATTATTTTAATTACTTGGTTTTTATGTATAGATAAATTTATTCCTTACTTTCACAGGAACTTTATTATTTTTTTTTTATTTTCTCCCTTTCCCAGCCTCAATTTGCATTTAGAATGCTTGTTGCAGAAATACTCAGACAGATTGAAATTTTGCAAGACACATTAAGTGCTGCAGTAGGTTGAAGAAATGAGGCCTTTAGGGAGACAGCAGAAGCTCCTCATAATGTAAAGCTCTGGTTATGACCCTGTTGTGAAATCCATCTGTTATATGTGAGGGGTACAAAAAGATATTAACTGATCAACAAAGTCCTCTTGAATGTTCTGCCTGATTTTTAATTTTGGTGCATGGTCTAGTGATCTATAGGATTGCTGCAGCTCAAGATCATAGGTTCCCACCCTTGGCTTACCAGGCTTTAATTATAAAGAGACAAAGAAAAAAATGATGTACACTACCCTAGGTTTTATTTTTTTCATTTTCCATAACCTTCCTTAAATAAGTTCCATAGATTAAATAAAGAAGTGTATCTAATTCTTTCTATTTCTTGTAATAAAAATACTGTCGTAAGTGTTAAACTGTCATGACACAGTATTAGTTTGGAAGAAACTAAAAAAGAACTCAAATAGCTGCACAAGAAGAGTTGACATTATCTGTCTCTTTTCAGAAATTTTGTTTTTAATTTCAAGGGCAATACTTGCTTATTTAAAATATTTCAGCAGTGTAAATTAAAAAATTAAATTTCTCCTTACTCAGCCCTGTGCAATTTTACTTCCCATTCAGAGACAACCTAACACCTACCAGCTTGGTTTGTATAACTGATGACTTTTTACTCTCCATCCTTCTTTATATTTATATATACATATGTGATATCATATCTATTCTATATTCAATTATTTATATAGCTGTAAGGTATTCAGTGCAAAGGAAGGAGTAGAATGTTTCACCATTTCTGTAAGCCACTGTAATAAGTGTATAAGCTTCTACCATAGCTTACACACACACACACACACACACACACACACACACATTCAAGTTTTGTGTAAGAGTTTCCATTTCTTGGAATTGCTGCACCACATTGTATGTGAGTTTATTTATATTAATAATGACTAGGGTTGCATTAAATGTATGTATTAATTTAGAAAAAAAGTATGTCTTTACAATCATATTATCTAATCCAGATAAAGTTTTGTTTCTTCATGTATTCTCTTTCATGTCCTACAGAAATTTTTATTAGTTTTCTTATATACATGTTGCACATTTAGTTTTAGCTTAATGCAAAATACTTTAAAAATATGTATGAGAGGTTTTTCATTATATGCTCAATTTTTTTGTGGATATTTTGTATTATCACAAGTGCAGTTGATGATTGGTATACTTTAAATATTATTGACTATATTATTTTAGCCAGAAAAAAATATTTTTCTTTCTGTTTTTTTTATCTTTTGATAATATAAAATTGCTGAATATATGCATAGTTTAGGAATTTGCAGGGGCGGAAGACAGGGAATATAGTTAGTTGATATCTCCATTTCTTTTAAAAAAGGATTTTGAGGAAGATGCCTCAAATATTATTTATTCCAATAATAAACTCTGTGGTGCCTGGAACACAGTGGGTAGAAGATAATGTTTGGTAATAAATGAAAAGAATGAGTAAATTAATGATGATTAAATTAATGACTAGATAACTGAATATTTCTACCAAACCATATTAATTGGTTGCTGTAGCTAAGATTATCTGCTACCCACAAAAAATCTGTTCTCTCTTACTTCCAGGTACCATGGCTAGACTTTATTTCTGAGTTTTTCTTGCAGCTGTATATAGCTATGTAACTAACTTAGCCTGAGAGGAAGTAGAACATAGGCCCCAAGGCTATTGGTATGGCATCTTCATTCTTTCTCCCATTGCCATTGATTACAGCCTAAGCAAAGTAGAAATCCCACATGGAACACGCAGTACCCTTAGGTGATGACAGCTTTGCAAAGTAGAGAATCTGGAGCAGGGCTGCTTGCAAGCTTAGGACACATACCCAGAGTCAGGCATGACAGGAGACAAAAAGTCATACAGACAAGCAACGATAACAAAACAATCTTGTCATTGGGTCTTTTTGTTACAGTAGCCTGCCTTAGTATAATACTGTAATACCACCTTTTTTAGCTTCTCAGTATTATTACCCAACTGACTATCCTCTACTTGAAATGTCTCTAGCTTGACTTCATGACACCGCACTTCCTGATTTTCTCCTGCATCAGTAGCCACTGTTTCTTAGCCTGCTTTGATAGCTCCACATTTTCTTTCTAAATTCCAAACCCAGAGCTTAGACCTTGGCTTACTTATCTTTTCTACAAACACTCTGAGCTAAAAATATCTCATCCATACTTACGGATCAAAATACTACAGTTTATGGAGATAGTTCAAATTGAAGTTCTAATTTTATCCTCTGAGTTCATGATTCATATATCCAACCCCTTACTTAAAAGAGTTAGTATGATGTAGTATATAAGAGCATGGATTCTGCAACCAACCCACCTCTGACACTTAATAAATGTATAATTTTGGACAAATCATTTAACCACTTAGTGTCATAGTTTTTTCTCGTTATAATATTGTGATAATAATACGGGTTACCTCATATGACTGTATTGAGGATGGAATGACTTTATATAGTCCATTTGTATTTAAAGCACTTAAAAGTCTACCTGGCACAGAGTAAAGGTTACTTAAGTTGTTACCATTATTTGAATTTTTCTTGGGGTATTTAACCAATATATAAAATATATCTAAAACTGAAGTTTTGTTTGCCCACAAAAGCTTCTTTTTTTTCTCCAGCCTGCTCTAATACAGTAAATGACAGTCAACTACCATGTTCCACAAATTAGAAACAGGATTCATAGGTTTCCTCTATTCTGCTACATATATATCATATATATATATATATATATGATATATATGTATATACATTTTGTGTGTATATATATATATATGCAAGACAACATACACACACGCACATATATATGTCTTCAGTCAGTCCACTCCATTAAACCATTTTAACTGTGTCACTACAAAATACCATTTTATCCAAAGCTACCATTATTTTCCCACTGGATTACTGCCTCCATATTTACCTTTTCATAACAATTTATATCTCATACAATCTACCATTCACACAGTAACGGCTAGCACCATCTATTTATTCTTTTATATTTGGATTGTTTTTAGTTAGGTTTATTGAGGTATAATTTCCATATGATAGAATTCACCATTTTGGATGTAAATTTATATGTTTTGATATATTTATATAATCATGTAGCCACTATCACAATCAAGATAGAGAAAATTTCCATCATCCCCAAATATTCCCTTTTGCCCTTTTGTCATCAATTTCCACATCCCCAATTTCCCTCTGTGCTGGGCAAACATTTATCTATATTCTATCCCTATAGTTTTACCTTTTCCAAACTATTACATAAAAGGAGTCATATAGTATACATATGTTTTGAGTTTGGCATCTTTCACTTGCCACAGTGCTTTTCAGATTCATTCATAATAGCTCCATTCTTTATCTCTGAATAGCATTCAATTTTTTTGGATACACCACTGCTTGATTTTAGGTATGTAAGTATTTATAATTAATATACAGGCATACCTTGGAGATATTGTGGGTTCTGTTCCAGACCACCACGTTAAAGTGAGTATCACATTAAAGCGAGTCACTTGAAATTTTTGGTTTCCCCGTGCATATAAAAGTCATGTTTACAGTGTACTGTAGTCTGTTAAGTGTGCAATAACATTATGTCTAACTAACAATGTAAATGCCTTAGTTAGAAATACTTTATTGCTAAAAAATGCTAACAAAACTTCAATTTATAAAAAATGCAGTACCTACCAAGCACAATAAAGTGAAGTGCAATAAAATGATATATGCCTGTATAATTTTGGTTACTTGATCCCTTTATCATTGACATTATATATATATACACACACACACATATATATATACACACATATATATAATATATATATATACACATATATATGTGTATATATTATACATATATACACATATATATACACACATATATGTATACATATACACATATACTCTATATTTTAGGGGCCTTAAAAATAGCAAAAATTCATTTTTCATAGTTTGTTTTTGCTTTAATCAGAGACTCAAATGCTGCTTAATTGAGTGCGTTTGCCTCAAAATATATCATGAGGTTGCAGTCAAGCTGTTGATCCAGGTGTCATCTGAAGGCTCAGCCTGCGGGAGATCTGCTTGCAAATGAATTCATGTGCTGTTTGGCAGTGTTCAGTTCCTTGTGGGTTGATTGAAATAATCAGTTTTTCACTGGCTATTGGTCAGAGTCCTCCTTCAGTTCCTTACCAAGTGGGACTGTCTAGAGGGCAGATCACAACATGGCAGCTGACTTCCTGAGGGTGAGCAAGAGAACAAAAGAAAGAAAACATGCAAGATTCAAGCCACACTCCTTTTATAAATTTATTTCAGAAGTGACATCCAATTACTTCTGCTATGTACTGTGCATTAGAAATGAATCAGTAAGTTCATTCCAAACTCAAGAGGAGGAGATTATATTGTACAAGAGCATGAATACAAGTTGGGAAACATTAGGAAGCATCTTAAGGATGCCTACTACATGATACACCTTGTTATTTTAATTAAAGTTTGCATAGTATATCAGTTTCTATTCTTCTACCACTAACCTATACATCTCTTCATAATAAAAGTATCTTAGAGACAGCATGGAGTTGGGTCTTATCTTTTACCCAGTCTGAGCAATTTAAATGCATACCTTTTTGAGTTATTTAAATTTGTCTATTAACAACAGGGCTCAGGAAATCATACCTAAGGATAAGATAGCATAATAGGAACAGATACACAATTAACATGAATATGCAAACTCTGGCACCACAGGAAATTGATCCCTCTCTCCAAAATAGCATGGAATAATTGAGCATGTGTGAAATCATGTAATGAAACACTTTAATTGTTAGAGCTGATCAATATAGAATGTAAGTTGTTATGTGATGAAAGATACTAAGATGGGGAATTTTAATGTTGACTGTGCATGATACACAAAATTTTCCATGAGCCTGGACCCATTGCCACACTCATTTGCTGTGAAATGAGTTCCTTGATTAGAAGCAATGCTATGTGGAATAACATAATGGTGGATAAGGCATTTTGTAAGTCCATGGATGGTATAGCTTTGGCAGAGGTAAGGAAGGCAAATCTGTGTCCAGAGTAACTATCTATTCTAGTAAGAACAAAATAGAATATTGCCTTTCCATGATAGAAGTGGTTCAATGTAATCAATCTGCCACCAGGTAGCTGGCTGATCACCCTGGGGAATGGTGCCATATTGGGGACTAAGTGTAGGACACTGCTGCTGGCAGATTGAGCAGCAAGCAGTGATTATAGCCAGGTAGACCTTGGTGAGTGGAATTCCATGTTGCTAAGCCCATACCTAGCCTCCACACCTGCCATCATGGTCTCTTTATTCATGAACCCATTAGGAAGTGATAGAGGTGACTGGGGGAAAAGGCTGACTGATATCCACAAAATGGGTCATCTTATCCGTTTGATTATTAAAATCCTCCTCTGCTGAGGTCACCCTTTGATGAGCATTCACATGGGATACTGTTATGACTTTGTTTAATTAACATTTGTTAAGTGGATCACAGGGTGCCTAATGGTTAGCCATAGTTCAACAACAGAATACAAGAGAAATTGAAATAGAGAAGTTTATTACTCTCAGGTCCTGGAAGAAGTACACACACACCTCAGGGGGCCACATGGGGAGGTCAAGACAGTGTGCAGACAGAGAGAGAGGCCGGGTCTGGGGTGCATGCCTTTATCAAGGTCTGTGGGTGAAGTACGTTGGGGTTCCCAGGCTAGGGACAGGTTTAAAACCAAAGAGTGGGGTTTAGTTAATCCCTACAGTGGCCTTATCTAAGGGGTGTATAAGGCATACAGATGCTGGGGGGCAAAGGAGACTGTTGATCACAAGGGCTATTAGGGAGCTCATATCAGAAACTTACATCTCCTTGTGACTCTGCACACCAAAATCTATGGCATGAACCTGTGTGGGGAGGCTAGTGTCAGGTTAAGGTCCCTGTAAGCCACTTGGCCAAACAAAATGGTTGTTGAGGCAGAAATAGCATGGAGTAGCTTAGCTAAACTCTCAAAAGACACAATACCTTCACAATTTTCACCCAGTCAGAAAAGTCTGTCCACATACTTCTTCCTTAAATTGCTGTATTGTCAATTTCCCAATCATATTCCTTCCAAGTCCCTAACCATCCAGCCAAATCGTTGGCCACAGCCCATTCATTGGTATATAATTGCACATCTGACTATTTCTTCTTCCAAGCAAATGAACAACCAGGTGCACTGCTGGAAGTTCTCCTCACTGGGAGGGTTTCCTCTATCACTGTCCCTCAGGGATGCCCTGGAAAGAGACTGGAGTGATGCAGCTATCCACTTTCAAGTGATGCCTAAATATCATGCAGAACATCTTTAAACCAAGCCCTAGTCTTTCATTCTCCGTTAACTGATCATAAGTGAATCCACATGAGGCTGTAGATGCAGGCTGGGAGGGAAAATGCAGTTTAGCAAGATTGGGGACCATGGGCTTTTGAGACAATTATTCATGTAACTCACTTGTGCCTTCAGGGTCTCTTGGGCTTGATCATTTGATGATGATGAAATGCTGCTGTGCACACCCAGCCTTAAGATTTGTTGGGTCAGGTAATATCCAGTTTATGATGGGAATCTTAGGTTGCATGGTAACTAGGGGGCTCATGTTTGAATGTCAGTTTCTACTAAGGCCCAGGAGCAAGCCAAGAATTGTTTCTCAAAAAGAGAATAGTTATCCACAGAGGATGACAGGGCTTTGCTCCAAAATTCTAAGGGCCTCAGCTGTGATTCACCAATAGGAGCTTGCTGAAGACTTCAAATAACATCTCTCTCTGCCACTGCCACTTTAGCACCATTTAATCTGCTGGATCATACAGCCTAAGCATCAGAGCAACTTGCACAGCTGCCAGGACTTCTTGCAGAGACCTCTTGTTTTGGGCCTCATTTAAAACTGGCGGTTTTTCAGGTCACTCAAAATATGTTACCTCCAATATCTAGAGTCCACTAGGCCTCTGTTTTGGTTGTGGGAGTGACCAGATGCAAAAATTGATCCTTTACCTTAGAAGGAATATCGCAACATGCCTCAGACCGCTGAAGTCAAAGGCCCCTGACTTTTTGTTAAATCTGTTTCCTACCCACTGACGTGCAAATGTCTTAACAAAAAGTCTAGAATAGTTGCTGCTTCTTGCTCACTAGGTCCATTCAGCACAATGTGATCAATGTAATGGACCAGTGTGATTTCTTGTGAAAGGGAAAGATGATGATCATGATTCCTGCCAACCAAATTCTGACGGGACTGGAGAGTTGATACACCTCTGAGGTAGGACAAAGAAGGTGTATTACTAGCCTTGCCAGCTGAAAGCAAACTGTTTCTGGTAGTCTTTATTGACAGGTATGGAGGATAAAAAAAGATTTTCCAAGTCAGTAGTTGTACCAGGTACCAGGGTATATGTTAATTTGATCAAGTAATGAAACCACATCTGATAATACAGCTGCAACTGGAGTTACTACTTGCTTAGGCTTCTGATAATCCACTGTCATTCTACAAGAGCCATCTGTCTTCTGCAGAGGCCACATTGGTAAGTTGGATGGAGATGCGGTGGGAATCACAATCCCTGTATCTTTCAAGTGCTTGATGGTGGTACTAATCTCTGTAATTCCTCCAGGAAAAAAGTATTGCTTTTGGTTTTCTATGTTTCTAGATACAGAAAATTTTAGTGCTTCCTCTTGACCTTTCTTACCATAGTAGCTCTCACTCCACAAGTCAGGAAACCCGTATGGGAATTTTGCCAACTGCAAAGTATGTATATTCCAGTTATGCATTTGGAACTGGGTAAATAATGATAGGATAGGTTTGAGAATCTGCTTGCCCCACTGTGAGATAGACCTAAGCTAAAACTCCATTGCTCACTGACCTCCATGAGCCCCTACTCTAACTGGTGGACAGAGTGATATGTTGGGTCTCCTAGAATCAGTGTCAGCTCACAGCCAGTGCCCAGTAGTCCCTGAAGGTCTGGTTATTTCCTTTTCTCCAATCTGCAGTGATCCTGGTAAAAGGCTATAGGTACCTTTGGGGAAGGCTGAACTATTAACAGTATAAATCTTTGTCAGTGTACTGGGATTCTTTCTCAAAGGGATCCAGCCTCCCTTTCATTCAAGGAGTTCTGGGTCTGTACACTGGCTCAAACCTGGGAATTGATTAAGGTGCTCTGTCTCTCTTGTTTTTATAATTCAAGT
The DNA here is from genome assembly GCF_964341445.2 of Mesoplodon mirus. Classification (NCBI taxonomy): domain Eukaryota; kingdom Metazoa; phylum Chordata; class Mammalia; order Artiodactyla; family Ziphiidae; genus Mesoplodon; species Mesoplodon mirus. Next base: position 48,706,992 of record NC_138976.1, read on the forward strand.
TAGACTTGTGTTCACTTCCTGCAGGACTTTTATGCTTATACATATCAAGTGAGAATTGAATAGGCTTCCTCTCTGTTTCAGTTCTAGGAACTCCTTGATCCACTAGCCAACACCATAATTCTGTATAGGTCAGACAATTCTAATTGCTACTTTGGCTCTGCTGTCCATTGTGGTAGACACACACACCTTGCTTTTGGTGATTGAGTCCTGCCACTTGGCCCCTGTCACCTCAGAATCCAATTACTCCTGTTGCATTTAAATTTCTCAGTTGGGTGGCTGCAATTACCACTGTAAGGTCTGACCTACAGAGAAGAGCAATCACTGAACTCTTCAAGGATTATGTGGCTCCCCTCACAAATATATTTTTCATGGTACTGATGAAATATGTCTTTTGGCCCTCCAGTCTGGGTGAGCAAGTCTTAAATGACAAATATGCTCTAACATTCCAATCTTCCTAAGGCGTTGTATCCTTTCCTATGCAATAAACTGAGGGAAGTCCAGTATTTCTAACTCACTCACTGTGGGCCAGGCCAGCTTTTAGTCTATGTTTCAATCAACCAAACACATTGTCAGAGCCCTTTTTAACTCCCAGACCTACAACTTTAAATGGAGAACCTATTCTTAGTGATTCCGTACTTAGATAAGTATGGAATATCTATCATCTATCTATCTACTTCTCTATCTCCCTATCTATCTATCTATCCATTTATCTATCCACCTGTCTCTATTATATAAGGAATATATATGTATATACATATATATGTATGTGTGTGTATGTGTATATATATATATATGTGTGTGTGTATATATATATATATATATATAAAATCGGCTCATGCATTATCGGGTGTGAGAAGTCCCATGATCTGACATCTGAAAGTTGGAGGCCCAGGAAAGTTAGTGTACTTCCAGTTCAAGCCCAAAGGCCCAAGAGCTAGGGAAGCTGAAGGTACATATCTCAGTCCAAATGCAGGAGACGACCAATGTCCTAGCTCATCCAGTCAGGTAGAGTGTGGATTCTTCTTTCCTCTGCCTTTTTATTCTTTTCATCCCTCAACAGACTGGATGGTGCCCCCCACATCAGGGAAACCTATCTGCTTTATTCAGTCTACAGATTCAAATGCTAATCTCAATCAGAAACATAGTCACAGGCACTCCCAGAAATAATATGTAACCAGATATCCGGTTTCTCAGTGGCCTGGTCAAGTGGACAAATAAAATTAACCATCACATCCTTCTTAGACTTCAAACTAATTTAGTAGTTCAGTATACTCAACTCTCTGATGGTCTCAAGAAAACTATGATTGTGTTGTTCATCCTTTTTTCATTATTTCAGGGCCAGTGCACTTTCTAGCTTTTTGCACAATAAGTAGAAGAGGAAATCCTAAATTTGTCTTTTAAGTGTGTAAATGAGGGCTTCCCTGGTGGTGCAGTGGTTAAGAATCTGCCTGCCAGTGCAGGGGACATGGGTTCAAGCCTTGCTCTGGGAAGATCCCACATGCTGTGGGGCAACCAAGCTCATGCGCCACAACTACTGAGCCTGCGCTCTAGAGCCCGTGAACCACAACTACTGAGCCTGCGCACCTAGAGCCCATGCTCCGCAACAAGAGAAGCTGCTGCAATGAGAAAGCCAGTGTACCATAAGAAAGATTAGACCCCGCTCGCCTCAACTAGAGAAAGCCCACGCAGCAACAAAGACCCAACTCAGCCAAATAAATAAATTTAAAAACAAACAAAAAAAAAGTGTAAACGATATCATGGCATGCCCCTGTTTACAATTATCTAGTGAATTGTAATTGTATTTAATACAAAATTCAAACTTGTTACCATGGTCCTGAATAATTTTTATCCTGCCTTCTTCTCCTAGTTCTTTTTTTTTTAACTGTTCTTTTTGCTTCTTACTCAACTCTAATATATTGTACTCCCTGCAGCCTACTATCAGTTCTTCAAATATGCCAAAATGTTTACACCTGATGGCCTTCGTACATGCTGTTCTCTCTCAAATTCTTTTCCTCAGATTTTAAACTGGTTTATTGACTCTGAATACTTAAGGTTAGTTCCTGGTTTAAATATCATCCTAAGAGATGTAAGAGACTTTTTATATGTCCCTGACATTCTGTTCCTTTAGAGGATAATTTCTAGTAATTGTATTTCTTTTGATGTGAGTACTTAATTTCTTTGTTTTCCCAAAGCAAGCATCTTGGGAATTGATACAATTTCCATTTTCCTCAATGTTAAGACTTAAAGCTCTTGAAGAGTTTTCCATGCATAATAGGACATTTACAAATATTTGCAGTTTGCTTTGGTAAGCATGAACCTTGTCATTTTTGAAACTCTAATTGTATACTCACTGGTTTCATTGGAGTCAAGGCTGATATTGAGGAAAATAACTTTCCTACAGGATGATTCAGCATAAAGATGAACTTAAAAGACCAAACAGAATGTGGTATAGCTTTTGTTTTCTTTTACCCTTGACATATGTTTTTGTAATCCCTTATGCTTAGAGTTGTTAATTATTCTCTGTCTTACTTTACTGTGTCTGTTGTGTCTGGTTATATTCCATGGGTTCTCAGGGGAAAGCACAAAAAGTCCAGGTGTAATGTTAAGAAAATACATACACCATATGAAAAATTGTTATTTCAAGAGGCAGATATCAATTGTTTGGCATCCTGTTGGCACCATAAAGAGGGTCATAGAGATGAGTAACATAGTTTTGAGATGAATTCAAAGTTAAGGGTGTAGAAAAATGGACTTTAAATCCTTATTTCTTGGATAAATAGCCTGGTTTTTTTTAATATATGAAACAAGTATAACTATAGATGATGGAAAGCAGAATTAGGTAAGATAGGAGACTAAAGAGGAAAAGATGAATTAACAGAAAGTGGGAAAAATTGTATAAATGGTTTTATTTAAAGCAATGATATGACATTTTGAAATGGATAAAAGAGACATCTGCAAGAGGTCGATAAAGATAAAAAGACATATATATTTAGCTCTATTGCTCTCAAAACTCTGCTAATGTGATTAACGCATTGAGTGTATGGACTCTGCATAAAGCACAATCCATTTAGGCATATGGCAGTGGTCAGAAATAATTTTGAAGTAAAAGTATGGGTGAAGTAAACAAAAAATGTCACCACTACTCAAAACATAATGCAACCTACATGAATTACCATTTCAAAAACATCCACTTAATTTTAAAAATGGCCATTTTGATAGTTTCATCTTTATTTCATTTCATATTGCTTCTTTTAATAGTCCACATGAACCATATATGAAAAATTCAGTATCATTAGTAATCAAAGTTTTTAAATAAAAAATAAGAGCTAATATTGGTACAGTTATGACAAAATTAGTATGTTCATTTATGCATAGCATGTCTATGAAGAATCATTAAGCTTAATCTTTGACATCCTCTACATTTATGAGTTTATCTTAGTAAAAGAATTCAAAGAAAGAAATCACACAATTATGAATAATTGTACTGTAATTTCTAACTGGAAATATGTAGATTATTATATGGGATAGTTATTTTAAGCTGGACCAGGGCAGCCTACATTTCACATTTTGACTTTTGGCCAAGACAGGGCAACTAACTATGATTTCTAATGATTTTTCACAACTATTTAAAATCTTACATTCTTCTGGTGGCACCCAAAGCCAGTTTGTTTATTGATGACTTTCACCTGGCATAACCAACTTGAGAGTTTGGCTTTGCTAGTTGACCAGAGGAGCATAAAGGACCTCATTACAAACTATAAACTCTCTGAAATCAAGACTCATCACATAAATCTTGGTAGTTCAGTTTGGAGGTGAGGTTGGTTCTTGTTTGAATAAGAATGTACTTCAGGATCTAGGACCTGGATATCCCTTGGATTCCCAGTGTTGTACTGTATCCTTTTAAAGACCTTAGATGAGTATGCTCTAGGAAATTCTGTGATTCCTTTCAGTTGCTCAAGCCTGTGAATTCTTTGCAGTAAATATGGAATATAGAGAAAGTACATTAAGTTCAAAACTGGTGTAAATGCCTTAGTAAAGAGTGATAAGTCCTTTATGGACTATTATGTAAAGTTTTTAATTACAAATTTCATTTTAAAACATAGAAAAAGTTTTTAATATAATGTTGAAAGAAACTATTGAACTATTACTAAATTATGATCTTAAATACATTTAAAATATATGTAGGCAGTGATGTAACACATTCAAATTCTCTAAGAGCTAATGCTTATCAGTGTCCTGAAATATGGTTAATTTCTATCTATTTCTGGTCCTGATCATTACACTGCTTAAAATAAAAAAACATTAGGGCTTCCCTGGTGGCGCAGGGGTTGAGAGTCTGCCTGCCGATGCAGGGAACATGGGTTTGTGCCCCGGTCCAGGAAGATCCCACATGCCATGGAGCAGCTGGGCCCGTGAGCCATGGCCAGTGAGACTGCGCGTCTGGAGTCTGTGCTCCTCAACAGGAGAGGCCACAAGAGTGAGAGGCCGGTGTACCGCAAAAAAAAAAAAAAAAAAAAAAAAAAAAAAAAAAGAAATACAAAGAAAAGATATTAAAAGCAGCAAGGGAAAAATAACAAACAAGGGAATCCCCATAAGGTTAACAGCTGATCATTCAGCAGAAACTCTGCAAGCCAGAAAGGAGTGGCAGGACATATTTAAAGTGATGAAAGGGAAAAACCTACAACCAAGGTTACTATACCCAGCAAGGATCTCACTCGGATTTGACAGTGAAATTAAAATCTTTACAGACAAGCAAAAGCTAAGAGAATTCAGCACTACCAAACCAACCTTACAACAAATGCTAAAGGAACTTCTCTAGGCAGGAAACACAAGAAAAGGAAAAGACCTACAGTAACAAACCCAAAACAATTAAGAAAATGGTAATAGGAACATACATATTGATAACTACCTTAAATGTAAATGGATTAAATGCTCCATTTAAAAGACATAGAGTGGCTGAATGGATACAAAAATAAGACCCGTATATAGGCTGTGTACAAGACACCCACTTCAGACCTAGGGACACATACAGACTGAAAGTGAGGGGATAGAGAAATATATTCCATGCAAATGGAAATAAAAAATAGCAGGATTAGCAATTCTTATATCAGACAAAACAGACTTTAAAATAAAGACTATTACAAGAGACAAAGGACACTACATAATGATCAAGGGATCAATCCAAGAAGAAGATATAAAAATTGTAAATATTTATTCACCCAACATAGCAGCACCTGAATACATAAGGCAACTGCTAACAGCCATAAAAGGGGAAAATGACAGAAACACAATCATAGTAGGGGAGTTGAACACCTCACTTTCGCCAATGGGCAGAGCATCCAAAATGAATATAAATAAGGAAACACAAGCTTATAAAATGATATATTAAACAAGATGGACTGAATTGGTATTTATAGGACATTCCATCCAAAAACAACAGAATACAATTTCTTCTCAAGTGCTCATGGAACACTCTCCAGGATAGATCATATCTTTGGTCACAAATCAAGCCTTGGTAAATTTAAGAAAATTGAAATCATATCAAGTATCTTTTCTGACCACAACTCTATGAGAGTAGATATCAATTACAGGAAAAATCTGTAAAAAATACAAACACATGGAGGCTAAACAATACACTACTTAATAACCAAGAGATCTATGAAGAAATCCAAGAGGAAAGCAAAAAATACCTAGGAACAAATGACAATGAAAACACGACAACCCAAAACCTATGGGATGCAGCAAAAGCAGTTTTAAGAGGGAAGTTTATAGAAATACAATCCTACCTTAAGAAACAAGAAACCTCTCAAATAAACAAGCTAACCTTACACTTAAAGCAATTAGTGAAAGAAGAACAAAAAAACCCCAAAGTTAGCAGAAGAAAAAAATCATAAATTTCAGATCAGAAATAAATGAAAAAGAAATGAAGGAAACAATAGCAAAGATCAATAAAACTAAAAGCTGGTTCTGTGAAAGGATAAACAAAGTCGATAAACTATTAGCCAGACTCATCAAGAAAAAAAGGAAGAAGACTAATCAATAGAATTGGAAATGAAAAAGGAGAAATAACAACTGACAAGCAGAAATACAAAAGGCCATGAGAGATTACTACAAACAACTCTATGCCAATAAAATGGACAACCTGGAAGAAATGGACAAATTCTTAGAAAAGCACAACTTTCTGAGACTGAACCAGGAAGAAATAGAAAACATAACCACGCCAATCACAAGCACTGAAATTGAAACTGTGATTAAAAATCTTCCAACAAACAAAAGCCCAGGACCAGATGGCTTCACAGGCGAATTCTATCAAGCATTTAGAGAAGAGCTAACACCTATCCTTCTCAAACTCTTCCAAAATATAGCAGGGGAGGAGCACTCCCAAACTCATTCTATGAGGCCACCATCACCCTGATACCAAAACCAGACAGAGATGTCACAAAGAAAGAAAACTGCAGGCTAATATCGCTGATGAACATAGATGCAAAAATCCTCAACAAAACACTAGCAAACAGAAGCCAACAGCACATTAAAAGGATCATACACCATGATCAAGTGGGGTTTATCCGAGGAATGCAAGGATTCTTCAATATACACAAATCAATCAATGTGATACACCATATTAACAAATTAAATAATAAAACCATATGATCATCTCAGTAGATGCAGGAAAAGCTTTTGACAAAATTCAACACCCATTTATGATAAAAACTCTCTAGAAAGTAGGCACAGAGGGAACTTACCTGAACATTATAAAGACCATATGTGACAAACCCACAGCCAACATTGTCCTCAATGGTGAAAAACTGAAACCATTTCCACTAAGATCAGGGACAAGACAAGGTTGCCCACTCTCACCATTATTATTCAACATTGTTTTGGAAGTTTTAGCCACAGCAATCAGAGAAGAAAAAGAAATAAAAGGAATCCAAATCAGAAAAGAAGAAATAAACCTGTCACTGTTTGCAGATGACATGATACTTTACATATAGAATCATAAAGATGGTACCAGAAAACTACTGGAGCTAATCAATGAATTTGGTAAAGTGGCAGGATACAAAATTAATGCACAGAAATCTCTCTTGAGTTCCTATACACTAATGATGAAAAATCTGAAAGAGAAATTAAGAAACACTCCCATTTACCATTACAACTAAAAGAATAAAATACCTAAGAATAAACCTACCTAAGGAGACAGAAGACCTGTGTGCAGAAAACTATAAGACACTGATGAAAGAAATGAAAGATGATACAAATAGATGGAGAGGTATACCATGTTCTTGGATTGGAAGAATCAACATTGTGAAAATGACTGCAATACCCAAAGCAATCTACAGATTCAATGCAATCCCTATCAAACTACCACTGGCATTTTTTCACAGAACTAGATAAAAAATTTCACAATTTGTATGGAAACACAAAAGACCCCGAATAGCCAAAGCAATCTTGAGAACGAAAAACGGAGATGGAGGAATCAGGCTCCCTGACTTCAGACTATACTACAAAGCTACAGTAATCAAGACAGTATGGTACTGGCACAAAAACAGAAATATAGATCAGTGGAACACGAGAGAAAGCACAGAGATAAACCCATGCACATATGTTCACCTTATCTTTGATAATGGAGGCAAGAATATACAATGGAGAAAAGACAGCCTCTTCAATAAGTACTGCTGGGAAAACTGGACAGCTACATGTTAAAGAATGATATTAGAACACTCCCTAACACCATACACAAAAATCAACTCGAAATGGTTTAAAGACCTAAATATAAGGTCAGACGCTATCAATCTCTTAGAGGAAAATATTGTCAGAACACTCTATGACATAAATCACAGCAAGATCCTTTTGGACCCACCTCCTAGAGAAATGGAAATAAAAACAAAAATAAACAAATGGGACCTAATGAAACTTAAAAGTTTTTGCACAGCAGAGGAAACCATAAACAAGACCAAAAGACAACCCTCAGAATGGGAGAAAATATTTGCAAATGAAGCAATTGACAAAGAGTAAATCTCCAAAATTTACAAGTAGCTCATGCAGCTCAATATCAAAAACACAAACAACCCAATCCAAAAATGGGCAGAAGACCTTAATAGACATTTCTCCAAAGAAGATATACACATTGCCAACAAACACATGAAAGAATGCTCAACATCATTGATCATTAGAGAAATGTAAATCAAGACTACAATGAGATATCATCTCACACAGGTCAGAATGGGCATCATCAAAAAGTCTACAAAGAATAAATGCTGGAGAGGGTGTGGAGAAAAGGGAACCCTCTTGCACTGTTGATGGGAATGTAAATTGATACAGCCACTATGGAGAACAGTGTGGAGGTTCCTTAAAAAACAAAAACTAGAACTACCATACAACCCAGCAATCCCACTACTGGGCAAATACCCTGAGAAAACCATAATTCAAAAAGAGTCATGTACCACAATGTTCATTGCAGCTCTATTTACAATAGCCAGGACATGGAAACAACCTAAGTGTCCATTGACAGATGAATGGATAAAGAAGATGTGGCACATATATACAATGGAATATTACTCAGCCATAAAAAGAAATGAAATTGAGTTACTTGTAGTGAGGTGGATGGACCTAGAATCTGTCATACAGAGTGAAGTAAGTCAAAAGAGAAAAACAAATACCGTATGCTAACATGTATATAGGGAATCTAAAAAAAAAAAAAATGGTGCTGAAGAACCTAGGGGCAGGACATGAATAAAGTCGCATGTGTAGAGAATGGACTTGAGGACATGGGGACGGGGAAGGGTAAGCTGGGATGGAGTGGGAGAGTGGCATGGACATATATACACTACCAAATGTAAAACAGATAGCTAGTGGGAAACAGCTGCATAGCACCGGGAGATCAGTTTCATGCTTTGTGACCACCTAGAGGGGTGGGATGGGGGGGTGGGAGTGAGGGAGATGCAAGAGGTAAGAGATATGGGGATATATGTATACATATAGCTCATTCACTTTGTTATAAAGCAGAAACTAACACACCATTGTAAAGCAATTATACTCCAATAAAGATGTTAAAAAAGAAGAAAAACTCAAGTGGCTTGCTTTTCTTTTTCTTTTTCCTAAATTACAGGGTTGTCTAGAAAAATAAAGGTTTAGAAAGTAAACATATATAATAAAAAACAGTTTAATATTTAAATATTCATTTTGATAATTATTTAGATTAGATATTTAAGAGTGTACATATAATCACACAATGTATTTTCTTTTATGACTAATTAATCTCCAAGCTTCTCAAAAGAATGGGTAAAACAGAAGAGGAAAGACCAAAAGCAAAAGAGAAAGGAAGCTGGTTTCACACAGAAATGAAATTAGCACTGTAAAAGGCAAATTATCTTGCCATATCTGCAATATGGAAGTAAAGTTTAGATGCAGAAAAATTTATGTGAACATCTACTCTCAAAGAAACTAACTCCACATGTTTATTACTTTCTTTTAAACAGTGAGTGGTGTTTTAAAGATATTTACATAGTAAAGAAAATTTCTTACATTTACCCTCATATTTACTGTTTCTTTTGCTTCTCAGGATTCTTTGTTTAGATACATTATTCTCACTGACATCATTTTCCTTTTGCCTAAAGGACTGACTTTACCATTTCTTATAGTAATCATTCATCAACTTTCATGTGTCAGAGGAAGTCTTTATTTCTCCTGTTTTTGAAATATCTATTAACTGGGTTTAGAATTATAGGTTCACAGTATTTCCTTTATATTTCTTGTCCTTAGGGTTTGTTGAAGTTACTTGACCTCTGGTTTATACTTTTCATAAAGTTCAGAAATTTTTCAGTGGTTCTTTTTGCAAATACCACCCCCATACCCCCAGCCCTATTCCTTCAGTTTCTCCAGTTATAGGAGTATTAGGCCAATTGTAGTTTACTTCTTTTTTCTTTGTTCCATATTTTTTTAACTTTTTAATTTGAAATAATTGTAGAGTCACAGGAAATGTCAAATATACAGGGAGGTTTAATGAGCCATCCGTTCTGCTTCCTCCCGTGTTGACGTCTTACGTAACTTTGCTATTGACAGTCCAATATGCTAACCAAAAAATTGACATTGTGTAATTCAGAGAGGTTATTCAGATTTTAAATTATGCATTTACTCGTTTGTGTGTTGTGTGTGTCTGTATATATTTATACTCCATTTATCAGTGCATAGCTTCATGAAGATGAAGCTACAGTGAAGATAGAGAACTGGCTACTCTTTTACCTCATTCTTCACCGTGGTCTAAATCTTTCACCCCTGACAACCACTAATCTGTTGTTCTCCATCTCTGTAATTGTTTTTCATTTCCTAAATATTCTGTAAATGCTATCACATAGTATGTAAATTTTTAAGATTAGATTTTTTTTTCCTCAATCAGATAATTCCCTTGATGTCCATCTAAGTTGTTACACGTAGCAGTAGTTTCTTCATTTTTAGTGCTGAGTAGTGTTTCATGGTATGGATGTAACAGTTTGCAGACGTTCACCCATTGAAGGATATTTGGGTTATTTCCACTTTGGGGCTTTTACAAATGAAGTTCTCTGAACATTTGTTGACAGCCTTTCTCTTGCACATAGGTTTTCATTTCTGTATCATAAATGCTCGAATCAGTGTTTCACTGTGTATAGTTTCCACTGTTTTTTTTTTCAAGCTCACTAATCCTTTCTCCTACAGTGTGCAATCTGTTAATCCCATCCAGTGTATTTTTTGTTTTAGACATATTTTTCATCTCTGGATGATTGATGAGTTTTTAAAAAATATCTTCCTTATCCCTGCTCAATATTCTCAATATTTTCCTATCTTCTTGTCTATATGGTGTCTTAAAATAATAACTATTTTAATGTCTTTATCAACTAATTCTGTCATCTGTTATTTCTTGCTCTGTTTCTATTGATTGATTTTTCCTGCATCTTATTTCTGGTAATTTTTTTTTTTAATTGAATGAAAAACATTCTGAATTTGATTTTTCTGGGTATTAGATATTTCTGTATTCCTGTAAATATACTTGAGGTTTGTTCTCTGCTGCAGTTAAGTTTCTTGGTAACAGCTTGATTTTTTAAGGATATGTGTCATTCAGGGTCCAGCAAGAGAAGTAGCAGAACCATTAGGATGAAGGATGAATATATACATAGGAAATGAGTGAATTGGCTTATTCAGTGTGGGGGTTGGTTAAGTGGTTTCTACAAGGCTATTTCTGTATCTAAAGCTAGAGCTCAATGTCCACAGGGTAGGCAATCTGATGAAAAGCTTGGGAATAGCCTGGAACCCCATGAACTGGAACCTCATAAGGATTAACTAAAATTCATGTCCTTTTTTCTTGCCTCTGAACTAGTTGAGAAACGTATCCTGCATAAGTCATTGCCCTTCTTGTAACTAAACATACGTGGCCCAGGAGTCAGAAACTGAATGAAGATCCAGAGAGAAGAGTTAGCAGCCACAGGCCCAGCTGCCACTCTGGGTCAAGGAAATGAGTCAGTAGATTAACAACAATACATGTGTCTGCATCAGAATGGCTGCTCCCTTGCTTGAGTCCTCCAACTCCCACTGGAGAATTACCCTTGTAACCTCCCTGAAACAAGAAGCACACTAGAAAGGCAATTCTGAAATGCTGTTAGAATTTCCAGAACAGCCTTAAGTCAAGTCTAATTTTGTTTTACTACTGAAGCAATTTCCTTCTGAGTACTCTTCCCAATGTGCCATGAATTCCATGTTTTTCTACTCTGGTGATAGGAACACAAATTATTCTTAAACCTATAGAGTTCCAGGGATAGGTCCCTCTCTTCCTTTCAGATGAGTTTGAGTAGTTTCCTCACACACATGTACTGCTTACTACTCAGCACCCTCTGCAGATATCTGGAGCTCCTCTCCCCACCCTCTCTTTTCTCTGCAGTTCCGTCCTCTCCAGTAGTCTATCCTGAGAATTTTAGCTCCTTGGGTTCCCTGAAATCGTCACTCAGTCTTTGCAACTCAATCAGACTCTTCCTGGCTTTCCCCTTCCTGTTCTGTGTCATGCAAACACTCTGTTTGGTAAGTGGTGGTGATTGTAGGGTTTACCTCATTTTCTATCCCTCTGCCAGAAGCATTGACTTGGTTGGCTGATATCCAGTGTCTGAAAATGTTTGTTTCATATATTTTATCACCATTTTAAAGTTGTTTTTGAGGAGAAAGGGAGATCCAGTTTTTATTTTTCCAGCTTGGCTGAAGTATTCTCTATTAGATTTAATATTATTCTGATTCACCCTTTCTGGAGGGCATAATCTTCCAGAGATTTTTTTAGACAAGAGAATATTTTATTCATCCTGTCCCCTCCTATTGATGGGTCCTGAACTTGAAACTTTGTCTCCATAGCCCAGTAAAACTTGAGAAAAAACTGCTCTGCTTTTCACAGTTTTGTATTTTTGCCTCTCACCTTGCACTGCTGCAGAATTTACCTTTCTTGGGGGGAGTTATGGTGAAACTGGAGTTGCTGAAATCTCTAGTGTTATATCTTCTCCATGAAATCATCAAATTCACAGCTGGTTTCCCTATCTAGTGACAGTTGCCCTCTTCATAGAACATTTCAGTATCTTGTCTTTTACCTTAATCAGCACATGGCCCCAGTGAAAAAATGCCTGCTCATTATAAATCACCTCTCTGAAGTTTTGTCCTCTAAATAATTATAGCTCCTTTTGTCTTTGTTGTCCCATCAGTTTTCAACAATATTTATAATACTTTTTAAACACAAACTTGTATTTTTCTGCCACAAGGCTACTCCATTTACCCAAAAGTAGAAGTCAACTGTTACTTTTCAAATCATGATTTTCTGATATTCACATATATACACACATGTATATATGCAAATATACATATGTATACAAATATACATATACACATATGTTTATATGCATATATACATATACATTCAAATATATACACATATACATGTATATTCAAATATATACAAATAAACATACATAATATATATACATATATATCTCCATAATGCCATTTTGATTATATTTATATCTTTATAATTATTTTGTTATAACTATAGTTTTAAGCAACATTCAAAATAGTTCTACTGGGTCATCTACGTGTATCTTGTGGTGCCTTCATATTGAAATTCTTATGTAAACTTTGAAACTTTATATTTATTCAGTTTATAGCATATTTGAAAAAATAATGTTTCTCCTTAGCATATAGAAATTAAGATAAGCATTTATTAAGTACTAAGTTCTAGAAGGTAAGCAAAGGATTCATACATTTATTATATCTCTGAGGTTTTAAAATAGTTATTTATTTCTGCTGGGTACAGCATAAATAGATTAAGTTTTTATAAATAAAGCAGGATTTGTGGCCATATTGTAGAGCAAATTAGCCAATGATATCTCTCACTCTGATATTAAATGGACATTCTTTTCAAAGAAAGGAATTAAAAAATATTGCTCTGACTCTGAACTGCACAGAAACTTAAGAGATGGTTTAGACTTAAAACATACATTTTGATATCCCGAATTAGATGAGTATTGCAGATTCGTTATACAAGGAACATACTCTTTAGAAGGCTGGTATTGGATAATAGATGAATAAATGCACTGGAGTCATGAAGAGGTGGGAAAACTGGAGTCCTGATTCTAGTATTTGTTTTCCTGTGTAGTAGGGAGGTCCGTTAGCTCCTTTGAGCATTTGTAATAGCTATTAAATAATTCTGACCCATGCCTTGTTTGGCTGACAAGCTGTCGTGAAAAGTAAGTGAGATAAAAGATATGAAATCAATTTATAAACATAAAACTATGAAAATATATGTAATCATATTCAGGAAACTGAGTTTCCCAGATTTATGTTTCATTTAGGTGTAGTGCTTTTTAAGTTCTCATTAAGATAAGAGCATTGGAAACAACATGCTCTGCTGTGTAATATTTTAGTTGGGGATAGGGCTGATAGAAATTAGATGTTTTTCCTGACTGAGTGGTTGAGAAAAAATAGACATTTATATTTATACCTAAAATACTTTAACTTTAAACTTTAAACTTCCAATAATAACAAAACCACAGCTCTTGAAGTGTGCCATATAAGCAATTTTGCTTTTGAGCCCTTTAAAGCCAGAGATTGATTGTGGGGAAAGCCTAGACACACACCTATATCTTGAGTAATAAGCAGGAGTGAAAAATATATGTCGGTGCTTTTCTCCAAAGACAGAGTTTTCAGTCTGCTAATGATGGATAGAAAAAAACCTCAAAACTCTACTTTCTTATTTGTTTTGGATTTATATGGTATATAGCCCCAAAGTTTCTTAATATAGAATGAATGTACTTTTTTCATGCTGGACGCTATGACTTGAATCTCATAAGACAGGACATAATAACATGACATGCTTCTCAATACCTTTGATCCCATTTGATAAAGAACAAATCTTCAATTTCCCATATTTCTATTAAAAATACAGCTGCCTCTGCAGCAGAGATTGAGAAATCCCAAAGATCAGACAACTAGGGAAAAGCTCTCTGGCAGACTCAACTGGTATATCAGTCCTCTGAGGAAAAGGATGTGTGGAAGCAGCAGAGCTTACCCTGGTTACTTCAGTTGAATAACTTAGATAAATATTGTAATATGAAAGAAATAAAACTAGCTGAGACTACATTTTTAAAAGATATTTTCTTCTTCAACATCCTGTTTTATCTATTCTATCTACCTACAATATCAACCAGCTGTATTTATAAATAGTATATAGAACTGGTTAAGAGTTGAGGTTCTAGTGTCAACAAATATGGCCCATAACTAGGCTCTGCCAACTATTAGGTTAGATATCATAAACTAAGGCTCCATTTGTGTATGTGCCAAAGGGTAAAAAAAAACATGATGGCTACCTCGCAGAGTTAGTAAAATTGAGACTATGATTGTACAGTACTTAATACAGTTTAACGGGTGGAGTGGCCTGGAGTACAGTACTGATAAATGTTATTAATAATAATTATATACATTATACATATGATCATATTAATTATTAAAAAGACACAACATCTATTATGGTCTCACTATTGGGTGGCACTAACAAATACATTTTACTTAGATTCAGGTTTATGAGGGATTATAATGAATCACTCAGACACTACTGATTGTCTAGGGCATGCAGTACTAAGGATTTTTACCATTTTGAGTCTCATTCAGAAAGACTCCGAATGGTGCACTATTGAAAAGAAGGCTCCATTGGACAAGGATTCTCCCTAGTTGTCATGGTGACCCACACATTCCAGAATGTGTGGAAAATTAACTGATAATGTCAGCATTTAAAAAGCCTAAGTACTAGCTTCAAATACAAGGTTTTGAGTTAAAATGCTGTAAGTGGACAATGTTCATTGTTCAAATCAATCTTGCCCTTTACCTCGCAGTTAAATTTCTTCAAATAACACCTACTATTTTCAGAGCAAACTGAATGGTCTTCTGTATGATTGGACCCTATAGTCAGGTTAAACTCTAAGGGAAAAAAGGCCATACTCTAACACTAATATTTTCATTCTCTGCTGCTTGGTTGAAAAATGAAATGACAGACCAAGAAATTTATGTTTACTTTGTTTGAGCATAAGATGGTCCTTATCCAAACCCATTCTTACTTTAAGAATGGCAATGAGAGAAACATCATTTGTGAAGGTTATTTACTGGAAAAAATACAAATTCTAGAATGAAGGTTATGAGTTTAAATTCTACATCTATTAAATACTAGCTAGATGACCACAGGGTTAAATAATTTTATATAATTATACCGATGCCCAATTTTCCTTATCTCAAAAGACAGAAAGGCCCTCTATCTTATAGGAATATTAGATGGAATAACTAAAGTAACATTAATTATAATTAAAATTCAAATTTTGTAAACAGACCTACTTGGAGTGTTTGTTATGTTTCTGGCACTCTGTTTATTAATTGGATGTATTTATTTATGAATGACTTAAACAGTGCCTGGAAATAAGGACTCTAATAATTTTTTTACTCTTTATATAAAATCTTAAATTATCTCATATATGCATGGCTCTATGATGAGGAAGTATAATACAGTATGATTATCTCCTTTTTCTTATCTCCACTCTTAGACTGTGAGCTTTCAGAAACTTGGAAAGAGATTGTCCCTTGAAAATTCAAAGAAAAAACATTTTGGCAAAGTTATATTATATAACTATAATATATATTACATATTATATTACATTAATGTTTGTTTAATGAATGAATACAAATAAGTAAACTCTGGATTGATAAACTCCAGGAAATAGATTTAGTTAAAGATAGGTGCTTTAAAATTCAAGGAACACTATAAGGAAATAATCACCTAGATAGAGCAAGGCAAAGCCTATTTAAATGCCACACAATTGGCATAGAAAAGAGTATTATAAATTCAGAGAAAGAAGGCACTTTTATGAGTCAGAGTTAGATTTGAATAAAGTTCTGCAAGTGGGACCTGGAGATATGAAATAGAAGACTACTGCAAGGCAGGAGATGGCATATATCAAGACCTACAGAACTGAATAACTCTGACATCTTCATAGAATACGGAACAGGCTGCTATGGATTCCTAAATATCTGTGTAGGCAGAATGGGGAGATGAGGTTGAATGGAAACTTTGGTCTGCTTTGACCTTATTAATAGTTATCTACTGAGGTTCGAACAAGAGTTTGCTATAAGAATTATATTTACATACTATTCATTTATGTATATGACAGATGGAGAGGGAAATAATTTGGGAACCTGGAATCCTTTGGGCTCATATTAAAATTATACACCTATGATAAAATAATCAGGCTTAGATGATATTGTTGAGAACATAAGGGAAAGCATAGATATAGGAGGTAATAAAATGAAGCCATAGGAAGAGTTAATGAGTCCAGAAAGCTACAAATAAACTCCTAATTGGAATTGTTAATAGATTTCCTAAAAATTTTGATGATTTTTTAATTTGATTGCCTAAGGTTTCTCAAATGTTTGTGAAATACGATTATAGGGAGATAATAATGTTATATGAACAAATACAGGTATATGGTCACTAAGTTCAAAAAGTTGACGGTTTGAAAAATAAAACTGATTTCCTAATTCAGTGATTACTATAATGTCTAAGATATTAATACAGTAATTATTATTTGTACTGAGTATAGTTGATTTAATGGTGTTATATTAGGTTCAGTTGTACAACCTAGTAATTCAATATTTTTATAGATTATACTCCATTTAAAATTATTACAAAATAAAGGCTGTATTTCCCTGTGCTGTATAATATGTACTGGTTGATTATCTACTTTATATATAGTAGTTGTACTTCTTAATCCCCTACCCCTATCTCGCCCCTCCTCTCTTCTCTCGCCCCACTGGTAACCACAAGTTTGTTCTCTATATCTGTGAGTCTGTTTCCGTTTTGTTATATACATTCATTTTTTAAATTTACTTCAGAGCTCATCTCTAGGTAGAGTTTTACTCTATCTAACCAAAGTCTGAGCCCTCACTCCTAGGGAGCACTTTACAAATGCTAACCAATGAAAGCTTTTGCAGTCCTTTTAAGTGTTCAGCTAATCCCAAGATACAGAGGCAATTATTCACAAGTTAGTCTATTTACACATCAGTTTTGGTCACAGTGATTACCTAAATATTAATTAGTTACTATGACTAACCTCTCTACTAATTCAGCCTAGTCTAGCAATTGGGAATCCCAGTCCTGTACTTGAATATGGACACTGTCTCCAGATAATACAGATTTCTGCTTTTATTTCAAATAAATGATTTCAAATGAAAGTAGTTTTATCATTCTTATTAAGAGAATTTTTTGTTTTAATTTATTTTTTTTCAACTCGAATTCAGAGACCTTAAAACCATCTTTGTGGGCTTCCCTGGTGGCGCAGTGGTTGAGAGTCCACCTGCCGATGCAGGGGACGTGGGTTCGTGCCCTGGTCCGGGAAGATCCCACATGTCACGGAGTGGCTGGGCCTGTGAGCCATGGCCGTGGAGCCTGCGCATCCGGAGCCTGTGCTCCGCAACGGGAGAGGCCACAACAGTCAGAGGCCCGCGTACCGCAAAAAAAAAAAAAAAAAAAAAAAAAAAAAAAAAATCTTTGTAACAGAATTGCCTAAGGATGATAATGGATCATATTTTTCTTTATTTGATTTTATTATTTGTTTATTTTTTTGGTAGATGCCTTCATAGGCTTTAAGCATTGCATTTTAACACTCAGAAATAGAATAGATTTCCTCTCCAGATGATCTTTATTTTGAATATTTGTTTAAGCCTTTGAAAGCTGGAGCTCCCTGTACATTTTATCATATCAGTAATTGTTCACCTCTCTTAAATTTATTCTTTGCCTAAAAAAGAACAAGCAGCATTTTTTCCAAGACTGTATATTTCCTATCATTCTCATCCCTAATTGCACAATAACAGAGTAAAATTTATTTGTAATATTTTACAACGGTGGCTTTTTCAAGAGCCAAAATATCACTGAGTTCACTAACACCTGGAAAAGACATACTAAAAATCAAACTATGACACAGAAAGAATATTGGAACTAGAGGAGATACTCCTACACAAAAGTCCTGCTTGTGGCTACATAGTTCTCTGGTTGGCACATTGAGATTTTCAAGTATTCGTGGAATTGCATTGAGAAAGGAGAGAGGATGTCTGTGTGGCAGATAGGGGCAAAGTGCCCTCCCATACCCTGCCTGTATTTCAGGATTCTTTGTTCTTTGAGATTTAAAATTATGGAGTGGGGCACAAGGGAGAGCAGTAGTGTGCGTGCATAGTCAGGTGGCGTCGGTCCTGATCTCTGTCTCTTCCCCATTGTCAACACTATACTTGCCTCTTGTTCCTATTGCTTGTCCCAGTCCTACTGCTAACTTCCCTCTTTCATTAATTTTTTTTTGGATAATCTTATCTATTTCAGATGCTTCTTAGCTCCAGAAAAATATAGCCAGGTCCGGATTGTCTGTCTCTAATAGGATGCTTCATCGGCACTAAGTTCTAAAGTAATATTATTATCGCCAAACTCCAGCCCTTAAATATGTGGGGTTTTTTTCCTTGAAATTCTATAAGACAATTTTAACACTTGACTTAGGCACCTAAGGCAAATAAGTCATTGATATTGATACTCTTTTCTCCACATCAATAGATGACTGAATTCTAGCCATTATACCTTTAAAAATCTTTAATATATTCCATCTCTGTTATCCTCGCTTGTACTATTCCAATATCTCGTTATGAATAATTGTCATATTCATGCTGCAATTTATTTTACAATTGTTTTTTTTATTCCTGCTAAGTGTTTTATGTATATTTCCCTCCTGCATCATTTTCAGCATGTATAATTGTATGTTTTCCACCATTCATGTTAAAAAATTAATTGGCTTTCACACTATTCTATGCCTAACAGGTAGAACAGTGAAAATAAATTCACTATCTTTATTGATCTTATATTTTGGTGGGGACACCAAGAACAACTATTCACTTAAAGTAAGAGGATTTCAGACAATGATAGTGATAGTGACAAATGCCAATGACCAAATTAAACTTGGGTGATGGGTAAAGATTTTGACAGATGTGGTAAGTACAGAGTTGTCATTAGAAGGTCAAAGAAGGCTTCTACAGTAGGGGATTTTTTGACCTGAAACCTAAATGATGAAGAGGAAGTCATGCAAGTGTATGGGTGAAGAATGTTCTAATAGAAGTTCACATACTAAAAAGGCCCAGGGCCAGATAAACTTGGCATATTCAAAGAGCAGAGAGAGGGAGTGAAGTGTCCAAAGGATAGTGAAAGGTGTGAAGAGTGAGGAGGTCAGAGAGTGGCAGAGACTGTATGCTTTCACTCTTGAAAGACCAAGTAAGTATTGGGTTGGCCAAAAAATCTGTGTTTTTTTTCCATAAGATGGCTCCAGTAGCGCTTAGTTGTCTTTAACTTCATTCAAAACTGTTTTGTTAGATTTTATTGTGGCAGCTATCATATCAGTGTGCATTTAAAAAAATAAAACTTATCAAAATTGGTGAATTTTTGTATAGCCATTTTCATATTGAAGAGGGACCAAAAAAAGCAACATTTTCAGCATATTATGCTTTATTATTTCAAGACAGATAAAAATGCAACTGAAACGCAAAAAAAAAAAAAAAAGATTTCTACAATGTAATGGAGAAGGTGCTGTGACTGATTGAACATGTCAAAAGGGGTTTGCGAAGTTCTTTGATAGAGATTTCTCACTGAATGATGCTCCACAGTCAGGTAGACTAGTTGAAGTTGATAGTAATCAAATCGAGACATTAATTTAGAACAATCAATGTTATACCAAGTGGGAGATAGCTGACATACTCCAAATATCCAAATCAAGCACTGACAATCATTTTTACCAGCTTGTTTATGTTAATCACTTTGGTGTTTGGGTTCCACATAAGTTAAGTGAAAAAAACCTTCTTGACCATATTTCTGCATGCAATTCTCTACTTAAACATAAAGAAAACATTACATTTTTAAAACAAATTGTGACAGGCAATGAAAAGTGGATACTGTACAATAATGTGGAACTGAAGAGATCATAGGGCAAGCAAAGTGAACCACTACCAACCACATCTTCATCCAAAGAAGGTGATATTGTGTATGTGGTGGGATTGGAAGGGAGTCTTCTATTATGAGCTCCTTCTGGAAAGCGAAACGATTAATTCCAACAAGTCCTGCTTCCAGTTAGACCAACTGAAAGAAGCACTTGACAATGAAACACATCCAGAATTAGTCAACAGAAAACGTATAATCTTCCATCAGGATAATGCAAGACCTCATGTTTCTTAGATGACCAGGCAAAAACTGTTATAGCTTGGCTGGGAAGTTCTGATTCATCCACTGTATTCACCAGACATTGCACCTTTGGATTTCCATTTACTTTGGTGTTTACAAAATTCTCTTAATGGAAACATTTCAATTCCCTGGAAGACTATAAAAAGCACATGGACCAGTGCTTTGCTCAAAAAGATAAAAAGTTTTGGGAAAATGGAATTATGAAGTTCCCTGAAAAATGGCAGAAGGTGGTGGAACAAAATGGTGAATACATTGTTCAATAAAGTTCTTGGTGAAAATGAAAAATGTGTCTTTATTTTTACTTTAGAAACTGAAGGAACTTTTTGGCTACCACAGTAGTTCAGATTTTATTATAAATGTAGCAGTAAACTTCTGTATTGTATATTTTAAGCTATGGAAATATATGATTTGACTTATGCTTTGTAAGAATTATCTAGTTGTGTGGAAAAGGACTGAATGGGTTGTTGGAGAACATATAGGAGGATGGTTAATAAATATGTGGTGTAA
This sequence comes from Mesoplodon mirus, assembly GCF_964341445.2. Taxonomy (NCBI): domain Eukaryota; kingdom Metazoa; phylum Chordata; class Mammalia; order Artiodactyla; family Ziphiidae; genus Mesoplodon; species Mesoplodon mirus. The sequence continues at coordinate 48,728,296 of NC_138976.1, forward strand.
ATAAATTAACATGATTCTGTAAAAGTTTTATAATCATTTACTAAATTAACTCAGCAAATGTTTAGAGAATATTTACCATATAATAAGAGATGAAAGTTTGGCACTCCTGCTCTCAGGATAACTAGAGACTGTGCAATAGAGATCTGTATAGGTCTCAGTGTGAATGAGTCAGAAAATGAAGAAACACGTTTTTGGAGGAGAAGGTGTTTGAGCTCAATTGTGAACTTTTTGCATAAGTAGAACTACAATAAAGACTTTATTTAAAAAAAGGAGGAATGTAAAATATTTAATAATTTAAAAATTGATTACATGTTAAAGTGACCATTTCAAATGTGTTGGATACATTTTGGTTAAATAAAATATTAGTAAAATTTATTTTATCTGTTTCTTCTTTTAAAATTTTTATTGGAGTATAGTTGCTTTACAATGTTATGTTAGTTTCTATTGTACAGCAAAGCGAATCAGCTATATACATATACATATATCCCCTGTTTTTCGGATTTCCTTTCCATTTAGGTCACCACAGAGCACTGAGTAGAGTTCCCTGTGCTATACAGTAGGTTCTCATTAGTTATCTATTTTATACATAGTATCAATAGTGTATATATGTCAATTCCAATCTCCCAATTCATCCCACCCCCCTTCCCCCTTGTTGTCCATGTTTGTTCTCTATGTCTCTGTGTCTCTATTTCTGCTTTGTAAATAAGACCATCTATACTGATTTTTTCAGGTTCCACATATATGCGTTAATATGTGATATTCGTTTTTCTCTTTCTGACTTCACTATGACAGTCTCTAGGTCCATCCACATCTGTACAAATAACCCAATTTCATTCCTTTTTATGGCTGAGTAATAGTCTATTGTATATATGTACCACATCTTCTTTATCCATTACTCTGCTGATGGACATTTTGGTTGTTTCCATGTCCTGGTTATTGTAAATAGTGCTGCAGTGAACATTGGGGTGCACGTGTCTTTTTGAATTATGGTTTTCTCTGGGTATATGCCCAGTAATGGGATTGATGGATCACATGGTAGTTCTATTTTTAGTTTTTTAAGGAAACTCCATACTGTTCTCCATAGTGGCTGTATCAGGAAGAGCACATGAAAAATCACATAATTGTAAAAAAAAAAAAATACATTCAGAGGACCATAAATCAGTATATACACAGTGGTGTACAACTAAGGGCTCTAGAGGTAAATTACCTACATTCAATTCTGAGTCCTCCAGTTACTTGCTCTGTAGTCTCTGGTCAGTCACTAAATTGATGCACGTTGGTTTCATCTGCAAAATTAGAGTAAGTATACTCACTAACCTATAAAATCCTTTTGAGGATGAAATGTTGGTAAAATACTTGTTAGAGTACCTGACAGAGAGAAGGTAATCAACAAGTGGTAGGTATTATAATTTATTATTATGTTTGGTGAAATGAGGAGTGTCTTCAGCAGAAGATGGTTTAAAGCAGTGGAGGTGACCAAAAGTGACACAAGAAAACTTTTGAAAGTGATGGATATTTTTCTATAGTGATGGTATTATAAGAATATGCATATGTCCAAACTCATCAAATTGTATACAGTAAATAGGTGCAGTTTGATGTATATCAATTATACCTAGGTAAGGCTACAAAAAAGCTTAAAATATAATAAATAAGGTTGATAATATAAATATATAGCAAATTGTAAACCATAATAATGAAAAATTAAATCTTTAAAAGAAGAAACAAAAAACTAGGAAGCATCACAGTAAGAATGGTTATTTTGTTATATTAATAAGTGTTGACTTCATCATGAAAACAATTGGCAGCCAGTCACAGTTTCTATGCAAAATTTATGTAATCAAACAGATTTCTCGGAGAAATCATGTGAATCACATGGTGGGGAACGAATTACATGGCAGGACAAATTTTTATCAAACTGCTCAGTTGGAAATTTGTTCTAACTCAAGTGGGAAATGCTGAAAGTCTGCACCAAGTCACAGGGGGTGGAGACAAAGAGAGGGTATGCAGAGAAATATTTAGGAAACATACTTTACAGTACTTGGAGTTTCACTGAATTTCTAGAATATGTAAGGAGCCTAGGAAAATAGTATTTATCAATATAATATTTATCATTTTCTTTTCCAGAAATGACTATGTGGCAGCTTCTTTACATACACAGTAGCCAATTCTCATAATGATCTTTTTTTTTTTTTTTTTTTTTTTTTTTTGCGGTATGCGGGCCTCTCACTGCCGTGGCCTCTCCCGTTGTGGAGCATAGGCTCCGGACGCGCAGGCCCAGCGGCCATGGCTCACGGGCCCAGCCGCTCCGCGGCATGTGGGATCCTCCCGGACCAGGGCACGAACCCGCGTCCCCTGCATTGGCAGGCGGACTCCCAACCACTGCGCCACCAGGGAAGCCCCTCATAATGATCTTTTAAGGTAAGTCTTACTACCATGTTATAGTTGAGGGAATAGGGCTCAATGGGGTTAATAACTGTACATGAATACAGACAACTGGTAAGTGCTAGAACCTGAATTTAAAGCAAGATTTGTCAGGTTTCAGAGCCCACGCAATTTCCACTAAACATGAATCCTTCTGTCTAATTGGGAGCTAATGGAACTGGTGAATGGAGATACATTTCACCAGGTTTGTAGTACATCAGGAGGTGCACATTCTCACAGAAAATGTGGTAGGTTAAATTTTAGACATATTCATTTGAGTTACTACTGGGACATAAAATTGAAAAAATGGTTCATTTGTTAGAAGTATGAGATGACTGAAACTCCATGTGATTAATTAATAGGTCAAAAGTCATTCAGAAAAATAGAAGAGCAAGGATTTTATTTTGATCTGACTCCAAGTCCATATTCATTGCCTGTTCTTTCCCCCACCCATCAGCTTAGTCATTATTCTCCCTAGGAGGAGTGCTTCCTTCACCTGCTGATCCAGTCAGATAGTTACTTTTTCTATTTTCTCAGATATTTACACAAGCTGCTACTAAAGCCTTAATATCATTATGTTTCAACTATTTGTTTAGTGTTTTTTCCCTAAATATTTGTAAATGTCTAGAAATGGGGGCAATAATACTTACTTTAATATATACAATGCAGGCTCCCAGTATCTATTTCTAGAATGAAGTGATTAATGAAAGAGATAAAAATATAGTGGCCAGAAACCAGGAAAGTGGGCTATTTTATAGAATACTTTTTTAAATGGCATCATTATGTCTTCCTGTTCAAAGGACAGGTTGAACTATTTGAATTCACAGCTCTGCCCTCATGTATGTAAGCTTTGCCCTGTAGAAAGAGTGTCTTTAGAAGGCTGTGCTGAAGTTCAGCCTATGCCATTCAACAGCACAGCAGGAATATCACAGCCCATCACTTCTAAAAGTTAATGTACCATCCTTCACAAGATCCTCTCTAGACTAATATTGTCAAAGTTTAAATGACATTAATATAGAAGTTCATGACTGCATAATGTAGTTTATAATACTGAGGACACACTTTAACAGTAACAACCATTCTTCTCATATTTTCATTGTGTTTTAGATATAAAAATTGCTCTTGTGGAAAATTGTCATTTCCCAAATGTACAATTCTTTATGATGGGAGCACATGGGGGTATAGAATAGCTGAAACCTGAGTAAGGAACAAAACAATAGATAAAAAAAGCAACTGCAATCTAAGGACAGTTAAATTCTAACAGTTGGCTTTCTCATGTCCTGTTTTCTGTACAAAACAAAGAACATGAAGCTCTATGTGTTATTTTCTCTGTATTCCTATGAGTGCATCTTGTGTTTGAACGTACTTATGTTTGTGTATCTTATCTCTTGCTGTTTTTCTGGTTATTATCTTCTGTTTTACTGGTGATGGCAGATATTACGTATCTCCTAAATGATCCTGGACTTCAAGTGACTCTATGACTTTGTTGAGACTTAAATTTTAGGGGGCGATATATGAGGTATTCAAGCTGCCTGAAGCTCATTATTCATGACTAGGGCATTTGTTTAAGTTCCTATGTACTTGCCTACTATAAGAAACTAGACTAGATATGTTAAGTCTTCAAGAGGACTCTATAGCACTGCTTATAAATTCTGTATTACAGTCAGGATTAAGAAACCCTTTGGGCTTCCATTCCTCTGAGTGTTATTCGGTCTTCAAGTAAGGAGGGCATTTTATTAATAAATATCCCATTTTGCCAATCTAATAACTGATGAGGAAACAGAACCCTTTCACTTGAAACAAATTATTTCACTCTTCCTCACAACAGCATCACATTCCAGAATAGAGGCCTTAACAACACCATTTAAGAATTTAAAAATAAACAATATATACCAAGTTGCATTTAGAAAATGTCTCTCCCAATATTTTTATGTCCATTTGTATCGTTCAAAAATCATGATTGCCAATTCAAATTGATCATGATCAGTGGTTAGAAATTATTTGAAGCAAGTGAATAACATAAATGTAATTCAAGGAAGTTTTTAAAAACAAAGTGTCAAGCTGCATAAATATTCAGAAGTACTCAAACTGTTTATTTTCACATGACAAACTTTCCTCATTTATTTATTCAAATTAAGCCACATAGAATTCTGTTGTGTCAAGAGAACCTAAAGAGAATTCTTAGAACCATGTTACTTTAGAGTTCTAAGGTCAAATGACTTTCAGAGAACCTAGATTAAATAAAGTTGGATAGATCCTTCGGTGGTTTAACAGTGTGTTCGTGATCCTTTGGTCTTCTTCCCTTTGAGAGGTAGGGCTTAAATCCCTTCTCATCAGTATGGGATGGATTTAGCGACTGGCGTCTGGTGAATAGCATATGGCAAAAATGTATAAATTCCTAGATTAGGTTGTAAAAGGCATTGAAGCTTCCTCCTTGCTTCACTCTCTTAGATTACTTGCTTTGGGGGAATCCAGTTACTGTCATGAGGACAGTTAAGCATCTCTGTGGAGAGGTCCACGTGACTAGTCACTGAGTCCTCTCCACACTGATTGCCAGCAAGTGAGTGAGCTTCCTTGAATCAGATCCTCCAGCTTCAGTCAAGCCTTCAGATAACTGCAAGCCCTAGTCAGCATCCCAACTACAATCTCATAAGACTCTCAGCCAGAACCAAGCATCTAAACTGCTCCCAGAGCAATTTAGCTCCTGATCCAGAGAACCTGTGAGAGATATTACATGTTTACATGTTACTATTACATGTTTATGCTAAATTTTGAGGTCATTTGCTGTGCAGCAATAGATAACAAATGGAGATTCTTTTACTCCAGAACTTCTCAGAGCTTTAATAGGTTGATGTGCTTTAGCTCTAAAAGAGAAACCTAATAATACATCATGCAGTGCAAGTATATTTAACTATAGTACTGATTCCTCAGGTGCATTTCTTGGAATTATAACTTTGCTGAACAAGTGTATGAATAGAAAAGTGTATGTATAAAAACTAGTATTTTTGGTAGCCAATGTGTGCCAGTAATTTTCTGTGTGTAAATCCTCATCAAAATATTATAATGCATTATTTATGCCATTTAGCACTTAACGGTGATAAGGCTAAAAGGGAAAAGAATTTTCCCCCGATAAGCCATAGTTATTTTTCATGCCATTTTGTTAGAAACCCAAGATTTATTTAACTTAATGACATAGGGGACAGTAGAGGTGGATTTTCAAATAATTACCTTTGGGCATCAGTTTTTTTTAAGTTACATAGAGGTGGCTGGAATTGTTGATAAGAATGCTCTTTTTAAGCACGAAAATTCTGATTGTACTATATGAACTGAAAATCAGAAAAAAATTTTTTCAATGAATATTTTATTTCAATAACATAAATAATAAATTTTAAAATAATTTCAGATTTTGCAATGGAAAGAACCCACTAATTTGAATCACAAGTTGTAGTTTTAAATTTCTGTTCCAACATTTACTAGTTATATCAGATGTATCCATTGGCAAGTAAAAGGAATTCTGGTGATATATTAATGATACTTGTTATCTCAAATAACCAGAAGTCCAGAGGTAAGCTGTTATACAGTAAGTTAATACAGTGACTCAATAATGCAAGTGTCTGATCAACTTCTGAGTAATTCTCTTGACATGTATCTTATTTGCTACTTGGCTACAGTACCTCCCAGCGTCAAGTCCTAACAAAAATAAGTGCAAAGCCTAGAAGGTGGTCTTTATCCTGTGTTATTTATAAGAGCAAGAAAAACAGTCCCAAGAGTCCCCCTTCTATCTTAGTAGTTTGGGTTATGTTATTAGAATTATCAAGATTGGTTTTTAGAAATTAACATTTAACCCCTTTGTCTTGGGAGGGACCCATGAAACATATATCTTCCAATAATTGGACAAGATTAGAGTTGTATTTTTTAAGCAATAAATTAGGTGACAGGAACCTATAAGATCAAACAATGCTGAAATATTGATGTGACACTGAGTATTACATAATTTAAATATTCTCTTTCCTTCAATTCCCTTACATGTTAAATTAAATAATGACTGCATTTAAGGGCTATTATTATTATTACATGGTGTAATATGTTTTTTAATATACCTCAGAAGGATCTAAATGCATAGAATGAATTCACATATATATGTGAATATATGCATGAATAAATGAATTTGGACTTTTTATTAATGATATTAATGATATTAATGAATACTGCTTTCCCTCCAGTTGTCCTAAATTGGTGAATTGGTAAAAATTGACTCTATTGGAGATATTAGGACATTACAAACTATATGGTAATTTTGTGACTATATTTCCTCAATTTGCATTTCATATTATTAGCATAATATCCCTCGGGTCCTTAAATATACCTAAAGGGCAATTTTATCTACATGCCAGATCCTATTCATGCCCTTTACTTTCATTTTGTAACAACTGTGATGTGAAAGCACATGTTGCTGCCTTACTGCAAAAGTTCACTTGAGCATAGTTTTGTTGTTATCTATGAGGACAGGCGATTTGAAAGTAGTCTGACACTTCTGCACACCCAGAAGAACGCACAGTGAATGCTCTGTCATGTACATGAACTGAACAGAGATCACTGCCAACATCAGAAAAGTGACTGCTGTTGCTATAAGAAACACAATTATGATATACTGCCTTGAATAATAGAACTGCTGTTTTAAAACTAGTACATCTAATAAGAAGTCATACATTGTATGTATTTACTTTAGGGAAGAAAAAAAAATTCCATGACCTTGATAGTATTAAATCTTAAGGGATTTTGTGAAGAATTGCTAGAGTTACAGTGTGAGATCATTAGAATGTCATTTTATCAGGCACTTGATAAGCTGTCTTCTTAGTTGAGGAACCAAGAGATGCTTTCAATCTGGTTGTTTCTATTTTGCTTAGATACTCTTGCTTAGGAATACCTAGAGGTATTATTTAAATTCAGGAATTTAGGGACATAAATATAATTGATTTAGGGACATTAAACCATGGTATGAACTAGATATGACTTGGCAAGCCAATTTAAAAACATGTAAGTAGGGCTTCCCTGGTGGTGAAGTGGTTAGGAATCCGCCTGCCAATGCAGGGGACATGGGTTCGAGCCCTGGTCCGGGAAGATCCCACATGCCGCAGAGCAACTAAGCCCATGCACCACAACTACTGAGCCTGCACTCTAGAGCCCGCGTGCCACAACTACTGAAGCCCACACACCTAGAGCCTGTGCTCAGCAACAAGAGAAGCCACCGCAATGAGAAGCCCATGTGCTGCAACGAAGAGTAGCCCCTGCTCACCGCAACTAGAGAAAGCCCGTGCACAGCAACGAAGACCCAACACAGCCAAAAATAAATAAATAAAATAAATTAAAAAAAAAAAGAACATGTAAGTACATAGCCAGTTAAACATAATTAGAAAACACTGAGGATTTAAGCTAGTTTTACACTATCAATCCTTTTTAATATAATTTTCTTAAAATCCAGAGGCATGAGTGACTATAAGTTTATAGTTTCAAAATGTACAGGACACTAATTCTACAAATGTTTTGTAAAATAAAAGGCCTCTGTCATTAAGTTTGGCCAGAACTGCTTACTATAAGCTCCAGGGAAATTCACAACATTTGTATATTAGAAAGTCTGTTTAAGTTTATTCAAAAGAGACATGTTCAATATTAAGACAGCATTGCTCAAACTCACTTGACAAATTAATACTTTTCATTCATATCACCTTTAACTTCCTGAAAGAGCCTTCATACTCCTACTCTCTCTACTGAGACCATCAGATCTGTTTTCGTCAAAATTATCATTGACCTTCAAGTTATTAAATTTAATGGATATTTCTGGAGTATGTTTTTCTATGACATCTAGGCTGTATTCGATACACACACTCACTCCTTCCTCCATGGGGGAAAAAAAAAGTCCTTCACTTGGCTTTTGGAACCCACTCTCCTGGTTTTCTTGCCTACTTGGTAGCTCCTTCTCAGTCTCCTTTGAAGGTTCCAGGTTTCTCAGATCTCTTAAAATTGGAGTGCCTCAAGGCTCAGTAGTCTGTCTTTATCTCTTATATATTTATGATCACTAAAAATTCCATTTATATATTGATTGTTCATAGATTTTCTATAATCTCCAGCCTGAAATCAAGACAGGTTTGTTGAACCATATCTCCTCATTTGTCTGGTTATATCTCTAACTCAGCATGTCTAGTTGAATTCCAAATCTTGTCCCCTCAAACTTGCTCCACCTGTGATTTTCTTCATCTCAATTGTTAGCACCTCCATCAAACCCTAAACCTCAGGGTTATCTTTGTTTTCTCTCTCTGTCTCTCTCTGTCTCTCTCTCTGTCTGTCTCTCTCTCTCCCTCTCCCCCCACTTCTCTTCCCCCACCTCTTCCCCCAACTCCTAAGCAAATTCTACTAACCATCTTGGTCCAAGCTACCATTATCTCTTTTTTTGTAAATTACAGTGTAGTTGATTTACAATGTTATGTTAGTTTCAGATATACAAGAAAGTGATTTACACACACATATATATATATAAGTTATACACATATGTATATATTCAGATTCTTTTCCCTTATAGGTTATTACAAAATATTGAGTATAGTCCCCTGTGATATACAGTATGTCCTTGTTAGTTATCTATTTTATATATAGGAGTGTGTACAACTGTAAATGTTAATCTAAAACTCCTAATTATCTCATCTCTTGGGTAGTTTCATAACTTCCTAATGGTTCTAAGCATATCAGCTTGCTCTTTAGCTCAGAATCCTGCATCCTGCAATAGTTCCCCATTTTACTCAGATTACAGACCTGCATATAAGACTGGCCTGTATGGTCTGGCCTCTTTCCAGCTTTATGAATTCATGTCTTATATTTCTCCCTTTTATATACTCTACCCAGCCACACGGGTTCCTAACTGTTCTTTGAACAATATATGTACACTCTATCTTAGGGCCTTTGCACTGGCCAAGTTTTCTGCATAAAAATGTTCTCCCATCTCCATATCTTTCTGCTAATCCCTTCATCTCTCTCAGGTCTTTGCTGAAATGTCACCCTCTCATTGTGCTCTGCCTTCACCACTCTAGTTTAAATTATAATCTGTGCCTTTACAAAAAGTGCTTTCAATTCCAAAATGCTGCTTTTATTTTTCAGTGTTTCTATAATACTTATTTTGTAATAGTTCATGTACTTTATTTATCATATTCATTTTTTTTCTGAGTCCCATCAGAATCTATGCTTCACAAGGGCAGAAAACTGGCTAATTGATAATGTTTCAAGTGCTTATAACATTTGGGAGTTTAGCTTTAGCAGATGCAAACTATTATATATAGGATGGATAAACAACAAGATCCTACTGTATAGTACAGGGAACTATATTCAATATGCTGTGATCAACCATAATGGAAAAGAATATGAAAAAGAATATATATATGTATAACTAAGTCACTTTACAGCAGAAATTAACACAGCATTATAAATCAACTATATTTCAATAAAATTAAAAAAAATTTCCTAGTGCATGAGAGATGGTCAATATATATTTGCTGAATACATTAATTAAATATTCATTTAATCACTTAATGAAAGTGAGAAAAATAAACACTTTTTACAAAATAATGAAAACATATGTGACAAAGTCAGCGATATACTTTTTCCAAATAGAGTAAGACACAGCAGGGAACTGCAATAAATAGTTATTATAAATTTTAATTTTAGATAGTATAAATGAAGACTTAAAAAGTTACAAGATGCTTATGGAGAATACGTGAGTAAATAGAGGAAGTCAATAAATATTCTAGAATATATTCCATTTTTTCCAGTTTTAGTGAAATATAATTGACATATAACATTTTATAAGTATAAAGTATACAATGTAATGATTTGATATATATATATATAGAGAGAGAGAGAGAGAGAGTGAGATGATGACCTCAGTAAGTTTAATTAACATCTGTCACCTCCCATAGTTAGATATTTTTCTTGTGATGAGAACTTTTAAGATCTACTCTCTTAGCAACTTTCAAATATACAATACAGATTATTGACTGTAGTCACCATGCTGTACATTACATCCCCAGAACATATCTTATAACTGGAAGTTTATACTTTTTAACCACTTTCACTCATTTCCCTTAGCCCCACCCCCTGCCTGTGGAAACCACCATCTGTTCCCTGTTTCTGTGAGTTCATTTTTTTTTTAAAGATTTCACATATAAGTGAGAACATAACAGTATTTGTTTTTCTCTGACTTAGTGTAATGCCCCCAAGATCCATTCATGTTGTCACAAATGGCCTTCTTCTTTATGGCTGAAAAATGTTACATTATGTGTGTGCGTGTTTGTGTGTGTGTGCGTACACATATATATGTATATGTACATATATATGTGTATATATGTATAAAACACATATAATCATGTAATCACATTTTCTTCATCCATTCATCCATTGATGGATGTTTGTTTTTTTTTGCTTTTTAATTTTTTTTTAATGCCTGTGCTATTGTAAGTAATGGTGCAGTGAACATGGGTGGTGCAGATATCTCCTTTAGATAGTGACTTTATTTATTTATGATATATATCCAGAAGTGGAATTGCTATTATACTGTAGTTCTATTTTTAATTTTTTGAGGAATCTCAATGCTGTTTTCCATAGTAGGTGTACCAGTTTACATTCCCCCAATAGTGAACTTTACTATTCCCTTTACTCCACATCCTCGCCAACACTTCTTATTTCTTGTCTTTTTGATGATAGCCATTCTGACATGTGTGATGTGATATCTCATTATGGTTTTGATTTGCATTTCCTTGATGATTAATGATGTTGAGCATCCTATCTTGTACCTGTTGGCCATCTGTATGTCTTCTTTGGAAAACTGGTTATCCCAGTCCCTTGCCCATTTTTAATTGGATTATTTGCATGTGTGTATGTGTGTGTGTGTGTTTGCTATTGAATTGTATGAGTTACTTTTTTATTTTGGATATTAACTCCTTATTGGATTTGTGAAAATATTTGCAAATATTTTCTTGCATTCCATAGGCTGCATTTTCATTTTGTTGATTGTTTCTTTTGCTGTGCAGAAGCTTTTTAGTTTGATGTAGTTCTATTTATTTTTTTTATTTTGTTGCTTATGCTTTAGGTATCATATTCTAAAAGTCATTACCAAGACCAATGTCAAGTAACTTTTCCCTATGTTTTTGTCTAGGAGTTTTATGGTTCCACGTCTTACATTTAAGTCTGTAATCCATTTCCAGGTAATTTTTGTGAGTGTTGTAAGGTAGGGGTCTATTTTCATTCTTTTTTAGGTGAATATCCAATATTCTCAGCCCTATTTATGGAAGGCACTGTATTTTCTTCATTGAATATTCTTGGCTCCCTCGTCAAAATAGTAGTTGCCCATATGTACATGGGTATATTTTTGTATCCTTTATTCTGTTCCATTGATCTGTACGTATGTTTTTATGCCACTACCGTACTTTTTTGATTACTACAGCTTTGTAATATAGTGCTTGATAACATTAATGCAAAATATAACTAACTTCATATACATTAGTGAATCCACATGAATGAAAACAATAATATCTTTTAGAAGAAATCCATAATCAAAAGAATTGCTTGATATGGAAATTTGGTGAGTCATAGTAGAAAACGTGTTTTATTTGTATGTAATCTTGTTCTGAAGAAGTTATTGGGGCCTCACTTTCCTCATCTGTTCATTGAGGGGATAGAAACACATCAGTGGTTTAAACGCTATTTAGCAAAGTCTTAGCTGATACCTTAGAAGCACCTCTGAGCCCAAGAGAGGTGTAGTGCGTGATAGAACATATGGGAAAAGGTTAGCTTATTCTTCTATAACTTCACCCAAAGACATTATGCTTTTTGGATACAAGTCAGATTTGGTGTGAAATTTTCTTTTAAGGAGGTTTCCACCACTCAATTCTAAAATTTGAGCACCACTGGGTTTTTAAATACCTAAAATATCTTGTGACTCAAATATTTTTCCTTGATTTCATTTACTGAGAGACCACAGTGTACAGTAAATTATTCTAAATGAAATACAAATAAATATAGGTGTAAGAGTAGATTTCTTCATTCAAAGAACTTATAACCTTTTCTTACAGAGTCTGACATTAAAAGTAGAGAGTATTTAGCTATATTTTCACTGAAGAGTACAGAAGGGGAGAGATGATCATTTATTGCCTGAAAGAAAAGTTGTATTATTTTGTTTTAGCAATCAGTCTTTTCCTAGGAAGAGAGGAAAAGTAGAGAGATAATCTTGTGTAGAGTTTAAGGAAGTGGGACTCTCAAGGATTGATGGACTTTGAGAAGTGGTCATGTTTAGGGATCAGTTGAACTTCTGCTTGAAAGCATGTCACAAAGTGGAGATCATTCTGATTGGCTGACATTTAGAAGCCTGGGCAGTGGGAAAAGGCTGTTGCTGCTTGACTGATTCTAAGAAGTGTGCTGCTGGAGGAAGTTTCATTGATCAAATATTATGGCCTTAAAAATAACTCAGGTAGTTACTTGTTGCTATGGCCAGAAACAGTCTTTTCCTAGAAAGACGGGAACTTATTCTCAAGAGAGATAGAAAATACATGTTTCCTTCCACACTCAGCAGTGTGCCCAAGTCATGTTTCCTTACATTTTCTCTTTTTATTAAAACCCCAGACTAAAAAACTGGTAGAATTCTGGCCAAAAGTAAAAGTACATTTAATGTATGAGTTGAGAAGAGGAGTTAGTATGCTGCTGGGCAGCAGATTATTTTTCTTTTTCAAATATGGGGAAATAAATGGAGCAGTCCAAAGAAAAAACATAGGTCATGCCAATAAGAATGATCATATTTAAAAAATAAAAAAAGTAGCAATCTGCAAACGTGACATAGCTTTGGTGCTTGTCCTAATATAAAGCTTTGGGTGTGAATGCCAGAAATGTTCAAAGAAAGGAAAACAATGTGAAAAGGATAATAAAATTGGAATCTTGTTCTGGATATTATACTCAAAACAATGTCCATTTTAACACTGGGCAAGCATTATGTTGGGGAAATACAATAAGAATTATATTGCATCAGCATAATCTCAAAATGGCTTTAGAACACAGATCAAAAATGTAAACATGTATAGCATCCATTAGCAATTCATTAAGGAGTAGAGATACCTTTAGAGAACAGAGTGATATTTAATTTCATCATGTAGGGCAAGTTAATCAAATATTATTGATTATCACATTTGATTCTTATGTAGAAGATTACATAGTCTTGCTTTATTGACCAACAAATTCCTATTACAATTTGTTCCTCTAGCAAAGTAGATAATTCTAGTCCAGTCCACAAGAAATATTTTCAGGCTATTTCAAGACCAGTCCACAAGAAATATTTTCAGGCTATGTTTTTTGTTTGTTTTGTTTTGCTTTAGTGTTTTTAAAAACATTCTTGACTATTTGTATGAATAGTATGTTTGAGGACTTTTTATTATTTTGGTAATTCAAAAGATCTGCCAAAACACACACTCACACATAAACACATATACGTATGTACATACCAATATATGTGTGTCTCTCTCTATATATGCACAAATATACAGCATTTTCTAAATACATACGAAGAAAAATTTACTTAGAAAACATAGGTTTTTAGGAATTAGGTATTTATACTTTTTACCAGTTTGGGGCACCTCAAATATCACACCAAATCTTATCTATGTATTTTCTTCTAGTTTTCTAATGAATTTTACCTTTTTTTTTTGTATTATATGACATTATGCACTGGTCATATATTTAAGGTTCTATAATAATAATTCATTTTATTGTCTTCATTATAATTATAAAATAAGATTAGCCTTATTTTGTTTTCTTATTGTAAAAATAGTACAATTGTAAATCAATCAAATGAACAAATAAAGATATTTTATATTAAGGGGAACTGCCGAAGCATAGTACTTAAACGCATGGGCTCTGCAGTCAGGCTACTTGGCTTAAAATCCCAGCTCCACACTCATTTGCTATAGTATATTGGACAAGTCACTTTATATTTCTAAACATTTGTTTCCTCAGTTATACAATAGAGATGGTGCTAGCAACTACATCAAAAGATTCTGCTGAGTGTTAAATGGGAAGATTAATGTAAAACACTTCACAAATTTACTTGCATATAGCAAGCAATCAGTAAATCGTGGCTGGTTTTAAAAAATTAAAAAATGCGATTGATTTTACTCATATTTCAATTAAATAAAACTTAAAATAATAATGAAATGTAGTTTTCCACCTACCCAATGGGCAGCAACCTAAAAGTTTGATGTGTGCTGGGAAACAAACAGTCATACATTGTTGGTGACAGTATAAATTGGTTGAATGCAATATAATTCATCTGTGCAAACAGCAGAAAATAATTTATTGAGACTTTACTGGATATCTCACTAAATTGATGAAAATGTTGAGAGTAGTTTAAAGGTTCATCATTAGAACCACAAGCAGAACATGTCATAGAATCAGCCTAGCAACGACATCATTGCTCAGATCACTGAAGCACTGGATTCAGCTGCCTCAATATTAGGGACCCTAGACACATCATCTCTGCTGGAATCATGACAGTGCTGCCAAATGTGATGGACATAATGTGCCCCTATAGCCTGGTTGCTGTTGGGACTTCCATTTCTTCATTATTCTCTGCCTTTCTACATCACTTATTCCTGCTTCAAAGCCCAGCATAGATCACAAACCCTAATGCTAGTCTCGTGGAAAGCTCAAATTTGAATATTGATTTCCTTCAATGGGAGATTTATTAAGTTGCACCAAGCATTGACTATCACCCTCCACCCTTTGCTTATCTATAAGCAATAGAGAGCAAACAGGACAAGAAGAAAGTAGAAGCCTAGTGCTTTTAAAAGTGGAATCATAGGGTTAGAACATGACACTAAAGTTCAGGGTTTCAAAGGTAAAAAGCTGAGGGGGGACTTCCCTGGTGGCGCAGTGGTTGGGAGTCCGCCTGCCGATGCAGGGGACACGGGTTCGTGCCCTGGTCTGGGAGGATCCCACATGCCGTGGAGCGGCTGGGCCCGTGGGCCATGGCCGCTGGGCCTGCGTGTCCGGAGACTGTGCTCCGCAACGGGAAAGGCCACAACAGTGAGAGGCCCGCGTACCGCAAAAAAAAAAAAAAAAAAAAAAAAAAGGGGGGGGGGGTCCGGTTCTGAAGAAAAAACAACAAAGAGGTTAACTTAATATTCTATACCACTTATCCTCTCAAGGCATTTTCATATTTATGTGCATGGACTAAGATATCAGGAAGGCCAACAGAAACGTGAAGCTAAGAGTCCTGAAAACTAAGCAGAATCTTTGTGTCTTAAAGTATTTGGGTTTTAAAAGGTGGAGTACAGGCCATGGCTAGTATGAGTAGCTCTAGTAAATATTTCAGGTTTGTAGCTGAGTCCCATAAAACTAATAAAACCAAACAATAAATAGACAAGTCCCTATCAAGTCTGAATCCCATTATACCTATTATAATTGTCAGATGAAAATTAAATCCTTTCTGGGGGAAGATAAAAGCTACATCTCTAAAATTTTTCATGTACAGTGACTACTATTACATCTAAAACTACCAGACACATCTAAACACAGTACTAAATTATTTAAAACCAACATAAAAAATTCAACAAAAATCGACCCACGTATGATCAAGACTGTGGAGTTATTAAAAACATTAAAACAACTGTAGCTAACTGTACCTAACAAGATGAGACTTTCATAGGAGAATTCAGAGGAGATAACAAATTGGATAACCTGGAAAAAAGAAAATACAATAGAGCAATTACTATCTCAGTAGGTGGATTTAACAGCAGATTGGATGAACAAAAAGAGAATCAGTAAAGTATAATATAGGTCAGTACAATCTGAAGAGAAAATGGATGAAAAATGGAGAAAAGAGCAAAAGAAACACCTGGGACAAAGATCAAAGTGTCAATCATCCTAATTAACATACTAGGAGATAGGGCAGAGTGGAGTGAAGCAGGGCAAAGGGAAGAAAGGTATCAAGGATTTAAGAGTAGTTACACACCCCCAAATATGATGAACATAAAGAAGACCATGCCTAGAAAAATAATTGAAAATTGCTAAAAAGCAAAAGATAAAATCTGAAAAGCAGCCAAAGAGAAAAATAACACTACCTTCATATGAGCAATAATAAGATTGACAGATGCATTTTCAAAAGAAATATCTATATGTGGAGTTATTGTATCCTTATACTTTGTTGTATTTCATTTAGAAATAGTTTATTAAGTATTAATTTAGATTACCATATTATTTAAGGTAATAAATAGTTGTTTTAGCAGTGTGGTGGTGATGAGTTGCAATCCATTTATCCCTCTTCAGAATTAAAGATGTTTTTAGCCCAGCTGATGCAACTGTTGCCGGCATCCAGCACTCAGCTGTCAACCCTTAATAGAGATTACCACCATCGTGCTTCATGATTGCCTCAAAGATTATCACAAAGGTTATGACCCCATCTCTGATTGGTCCACATCCAGTGATTGCTCAACACATGCGTAAAAATACCCTGCATTCTCACTCAATCTTGGAACAACTCAGATGGGTCACCCCATCCTCAGTATTCCCTGCAGAGGTAGCTGGGCCCTTCCATTGAAACTGCATTGCACGTTGACTTCTTCCTCTGATCCAGCTTCCTTCTTTCCTCATGCAAGGCTCACAACCCCAGGAGAACTCCTTAATAAACCGCCTGCTCTCTGCTTTCTGCTTCAGAGTCTACTTCTCAGAGAAACCAACTTGTGACAAGTAGGTTCCATATTTTTTCCCTCTTCTTGGGGCAGACCTTTATTCTTGGTTCAATTGAAATAACTTTGCATGATGTTTACTCTCTCAACCTATTTATGATGTTTTGTACTAGATATTTATATAGAAACTAGAATAAGATTTCTATAGCAAAGAGATACAGTAAATCAAATAGGAATAAAAGAGTATCAGAGGAACAAAGATAAAAGAGCTACAGATTAGAATCTCTCTCTTCACCTAAGTGTAGCAGTTTGGTATAGTTATATATCATTTGGTAAAAGAGGAAAGGGGATTGATTTCCAAGCGTCTGCGTGAGAGCTTTAAGGAACTTTTGACTGTCACTAAGGGATGCTATATTTGAACTGTGGAAAGTTCAGAAATAACAAGAGTAAAACTAATGAATTACCAAAGTAGTAATTAGTAAAGTTTAAGTACATGGGAGCACTCAAACCAAACATGGAATGAAGCCCAGGGGTATATTTTTATAAAGCAGTTTATACAGTGAGAAGGCAGTGACTGTTTTTTTTACTGTGACTGGTTATAAAACTAGAATTTTCTTAAATGATAGGAAATTGGTTAGTGGTTATCTTGTATCAATTTGGGGAAATTTTTTAAAGTTTTGCTTAAGATTTCCAGGTGCATAAACAAAAAAGTGACCCAGGTCAAGTTAATCTTGCAAAATAAGCTAAATTAAGCTTTGCTCATAGGACTAAACTGGTTTCATCTGCTCAGGGAATTTTCAAGAATGGTCTCCATTTTTTGTTTTTTTGTTTGTTTTAACATGCTAGTGATGTCACAGGTATTGAGCAAGTTAAGCAAGACAGGTGTTTTAGAAAAATATATTTACCTGTCATAGTGTGATTGTCATGTATTTTTCTGTTCAGCATTTCAGAGATAAAATGTTAAATACCTGTTTATTTTTGCAATGAAGGTTGTATTAGTTGACTTTTTTAAAATAAATATACCCCTTTTATTGATTGATTGATTGATTGATTGGCTGTGTTGGGTCTTCGTTTCTGTGTGAAGGCTTTCTCTAGCTGCGGCGAGCGGGGGCCACTCTTCATCGCCATGCGCGGGCCTCTCACTATCGTGGTCTCTCTTGTTGCGGAGCACAAGTTCCAGACGCGCAGGCTCAGTAGTTGTGGCTCACAGGCCCAGTTGCTCCGTGGCATGTGGGATCTTCCCAGACCAGGGCTCGAACCCATGTCCCTTGCATTGGCAGGCAGATTCTCAACCACTGTGCCACCAGAGAAGCCCTACTTGACTATTTTTAAAACATTTTATTGAGACATGATTAGCATACCTTCCAATTGACCCATTCACAGCTTTCAATTCAATTTTTTTTTTTTTTAGTGTATTCACAGATAGGTGCAGTGACACCCAGTCAATTATAAAACATTTTTATCACCTCAAAAGGAAACACCATACCTTGTGACTGTCATCCCATTAACCCTTTGATCTCTACACCCATCCCTAAGCAATTACTAATCTTTCAGTCTCTCTATATTTTTCTGTTCTAGTCATTTCATGTGAATGCAATCATAAAATACATATTTTTTGACTACATTCATTTACCATATGTTCTCAAGATTCATTCATCTCGTATGTATCAGTACTTCATTGCTTTTATGTCTGAATATTCTTTTGTATGGGTATACCATATGTTGTTTATTCATTCTGCAGTTGATTTATGGATTGTTTCCACCTTTTGTTTTTATGAATAATTTTGTTTAAACATTCACGTACAAGTTTTGGTGTGGACATATGCATTTATTCCTCTTGGGTCATAGGAAAACTCGACTTTTAATCAGTAGAGAAACTACCAGAGTGTTTTCCCAAGTGTCTAGACTATTTTACATTCCCACCAGCAGTGTACCAATGTTCTGATTTCTCTATTTTTTTTACAAACACTTGTTGTCTTCCCATAATACTCTAACCATCTCATTGAAGTACGAGAAGTGGTGTCTCATTGTGTTCTGGATTTACATTTCCATGATAACTAATGATGTCGAGCATCTTTTCATGTCCTTACTGGCCATTTGTATATCTTCCTGGAAGAAATAACTATTCATATCATTTGCTCATCTTTTAATTGGGTTGTCTGTGTTTTATTATTAAGTTGTAAAGTTTCTTTATATATTCTTGATACAAGTCCCTTATCAGATAAATGATTTGCAAATATTTTTTTCCTATGCTGTGTGTTTTCACTTTCTTGATGGTGCTTTGAAGCAATAAGTTTTTAATATTGATTAATCCAATTTTTTTGTTTGTTGCCCATGTTTTTGTGTCACTTCTGAGAATCCTTTGCCAAACCTAAGATAAAAGAGATTTACCCTTTTGTTTTCTTATAAGAGTTTTATAGCCTTGCCTCTTATATTTAGGTCTTCGATCAATTTTGATTTAATTTTAAAATAGGGTGTCAGGTAAGGGCCCACCTTAAATTTTGCACGTGGCTATTTCATTGTCCCAGTATCAGTTGTTGAAAAGATTCTTCTTTTCTCTTTGGGTGGTCGTGGCACCTTTGTAGAAAATCATTTGGCCATATGTGTGTGAGGATTTTGGATTTTCAGTTCTCTTCCATTGAACTATATCTCTGTTCCTCTATCAGTATCATACTGTCTTGATTACCATTGCATTGTAGTAAGCTTTGAGGTTGGGAAGTGTGAGGTCAGATACTGCAGCAGTCCCCAACCTTTTTGGCACCAGGGACCTGTTTCATGGAAGACAGTTTTTCCACGGACTGGCGGGTGGGGCAGGGGATGGTTCAGTCTATAACGCCAGCGATGGGGACAGTGAGGAGCAAGCGGCAGATGAAGTTTTACTCACTCACCTACTGCTCATCTCTTGCTCTGCAGCCCATGGGGAGGCAGGGGCTGGAGACCCCTGATATACTGTGTTTTATTTTTCAAAGTTGTTTTGGCTCTTCTGGGTCCCTTATAATTTTATATGAATTTTAGAATAAGCATGTCCATTTCTATAATGAAGTCAGCTGGCATTGTAATGGGGAATGTGTTGAACTTGTAGATAAGTTTGGAGAGTGCTGCTATTTTAACAAGGTAAGTCTTTCAGTCATGAACATGGATTGTTTTTCCATTTATTTAGATATGGTTTAATTTCTCTGAATATTTTGTGGCTTTTATATTATAAAAGTTTTTACTTCCTTTGTTAAATGTATGCCTAGTTTTTTTTTTCTTCTTTTCATCTTACTGTGAAAGGAATGTTTTTCTTAATTTCATTTTAAGATTGTTCACTGCAAGTATATAGAAAGACTATACAAGTGTATGGAAAGATTGTAGTAGAGGATGATTATTTCTGCCTAATTAAATGTTTTCTATGAGGCAGATATACAAAGTCATCAGTGTTTTGGGTAATATATACATTATCTAGAGAAAAATAATGAAACCAGAGAAGACAAAATAAGGCTTTAAGGCTGGATGAGGTATTGGTTAAAAAATATCTTTACAGATAAATATGAATTTAATGATTAGAAGATGCTATGTGAATTTATTAAATATATTTAAGTAGAAAATGTAGTTTCTACTTACTTATTCACTAATTCACTCAAAATATTTAAAATTTACTAGATGGAATGAATTTTGATGGTCATTGGGAATACAATAGTGAGCCAAATGCCTACCTTTGTGTACATACTTGTTTAATCATCTTTATCATTCACTAGATTATAAACCACATGAGGTCAGTGATTGTCTTATTTACTCTTGCATGGTAAGAACAACTAAGAAGTTATGCTAATATATAGGAGTGGCGGTTAACCATAATAAGGAGTTTTGGGGAAGCTTAACCTTTAATCTGAAAACTTAAGAATAAATGTAGTAGGCAAAATAATGGGCCCATCAAGATGTCCCATCTTAATCCTGGGAATCTATGGACATGTTATCTTACATGGAAAAAAGGGACTTTGCAAATGTGATTAAGCAATTTGAGATCAGAAGATTATCCTAGATTGTCTGGGTGGACCTATGTAATTATAAAGGCTCTAAGAAGTAAAAGAGGGAGGCAGGCGCTTCAGTGTCAGAAGGAAGTGATGTGAAAAAGACTGTACCAGACACTCTGGCTTGGGGATAGAAAGAGTGACCAACTAAGGGCTGCAGGCAGGCCCTGGAAGTTTTAAGCATCAAGAGGATAAAAAAGATTAATAAGACACATAGGAGTTAGAATTAACAGTGAAAATGGTGAACAAAGAAGACAATGTTGATATCATGGTTTCCTCCTTGGGTAATGGGTGGGTGGTAGAATTGTTGAATGATATATCAACACTGAAGGAGAAGATTTGGGAGAATAGAAGTTCAGTAACATATATGAAGTAATAGGTTTCTCTCAGTTGAGAGATCAGTTGGCTTTATGAGTTTGACAAAAAAAAAACCAAAAAATAAAAAAACAAGTGTTCAGCATTGAATATATAAAATGTAATTGAAGCAGTGAGGAAATTGTTTGTATACTTTGCCAAAAAGACAGCAAAGAAAATATGGATCTAGAACATAACCCTGGGAACATTAACATTTAAGGGATTTTTTTTTTTCTCTTTTGCTGCACGCGGGCCCCTCACTGCTGTGCCCCCCCCCCCCCGCCGCGGAGCACAGGCTCCAGACACGCAGGCCCAGCAGCCATGGCCCACAGGCCCAGCCGCTCTATGGCATGTGGGATCTTCCCGGACCGGGGCACGAACCCATGTCCCCCTCATCGGCAGGCGGACTCCCAACCACTGCGCCACCAGGGAAGCCCTAAGGGATTTTTTTTAAACACTAAACTTTGAACGCTATTGGGTTGGCCAAAACGTTCGTTCAGGTTTTTCCATAACATGAAAAATCTGAACGAACGTTTTGGCCAGCCCAATACTTTTGCTCTGCTGTGTAGCAAGCTTTGGAGTTAGAGAAAACAGGATATAAACCATGCTTCCGTATGGATAGGTCAAGTTCCTTAAGTACTTTGAAACAGTTTTCCTATTTTCCATTGGGTATAATAATTTCAAATTTGATATTTGTATGAGGGAAAAATAGGATATAGTATGTGTGATGCCTAATAAAATGACTGATTTATAAAATTGATGAATGATTTTGTGACCATTCTGTCATGGTCACTAAACAGTGGCTATTGTTTGATCTTTTATTAACTATAATTTCTAATATTATTTAATATATTTCATTGTTACATAAAATACAATTTTCTTGCTCTTGGCTAATAAAATGGCAAAATCTTACATATAAAATTTGACTTAATGCTTCCATAAAAAACTAATGGAAAAATATTTCATAAAAATAGAACCATGAACAATAAATCAAAATATATCCATTGTTACAATAAATTAATATTTTTTATTGGTTTTGGCTCAGGACATGTTCAAATTAATGCAATGCTTGAGATTAACCAAAGCATTGCAAAGTTTGTTATTAAAAACACTATTAAGTGATGCAGTAACTAAAGAAATGAAGCCTAGCGCAGCAAGGTGTTCCTCCTCTGCTCTTTGTGTTTATGTCTCATTGTTAAATATTTAATATCACACCTTCCCTAAAGGTTATCAGAGGTTTCAAAGCATAAATATTAGTGTTTCTTCTCCCCAAATAACAAATTTTCAAATCTTTCTTATAACCGTTTACTAATGATTGTAGTCCAGAAATGTAATAATTCTCTATTCCCTATGTTGCTACTGTAATTTTTGTTGGACTGGAGTTTAGAATTGAATTATTATATATCCTTGTTTTTTTCAATTAAATTGTAAGGTCTTTGACTTAGCAGTTATGCTTTATAATTGTGTAATATCTTTTAGAGTAGCAAGTGCAATGGTGGATACATAATAGATATGTTTTGATTAAGAAGTAAGCATAATCCCAGTTATTTTATTTGACTAGTTACATAAGAATATTGATCTATTTTTTTCTTATTTGATTTATTTAGTTTTGCAGTAGTTGTATAAATCAGAGATTATAACATCAGTTAAAACAACCAGGAGTGCTTGACAAGAAAAGCAGCAAAACAATAACAGTAAAAAAGTAATAACTTTAAAAAAAATAGCTGTGGAATAATTGCATCAATAACCCAAACAAGTTAAAGTCTGAAAGAACTGAAGAGTTGTGTGGAACTGAAATTTATAGAGTATACACATGCATACATGCAAACACTTAAACACATGCATTTACACACTCACAACATTTTCACACACACACACATACATGATTTTTTTTATCCTACTTGGCTTCCAAGTGGAGATAAAGAATTGAAACTTTGATCAGCTATTATACATATATATTTAATTTTTCTCACACTGGTTGCTATACAAGTTGGCAATTAAAATTTGTTCCTATAGAATCTTTCAAATTATTTAGTGTCTCTTGAGATCTAGAATTGCTAGTTAAGAAATTATGAGGCCCAGAATAAATTTCTTACAGAAGATGCTAGAGTATAAATGGTACTTCTGCAATTTTTATAAAAAAATATGTTTTGTATTAGCTCAGGCTAATCTTCTATAACAAAATACTATAGACTGGGTGGTTTAAACAACAGGAATTTATTTCTCACACTTCTGGAGACTGAAAGATCACCAAGATCAAGGTGCTATCATGTTCATTGTCTGCTGAGGACTCTCTTCTTTGATTGAAGATGGCTATGTCCTCACATAGTCTTTCCTCAGTGCAGGTGGAGATAGAGAGAGACAAGGCAAGCTCTCTAGTGTCCCTTCTTCTAAGGGCATTAATCTCATCATAAAGATCCCACCTCCATGACCTCATCTAAGCTTATTATCTTCCAAAGGCACCATCTCCAAATACCTTTACACTGGGTGTTAGAGCTTCAGTATATAAACTTGGAGGGAACAATTCAATCCATAGCCCATATATATTTCGAAAACTGTTAATACCTTCAGACCTTGAGAGAACATTTTCCAGTAAGAGTTAGAAACAGAATAATAAAAAATAGTGATAAGTGTAGCTTCCTGATAACAAAATTCACATTATGATGGTTTTAGGATGTTGATTAGGAAAGTTGCAGTTTATATCACAGTTTCACAAAATGTTAAGCAATTTTCATGACTCTGTTTATTCATGTTCTGTGTTTATTCAGTGGTCTAGCAAGGTTCTGACCCAATTTAATTTTTGCCAAAATGACTCTATTTTTTAGTGTAATTAATTACTACTTGACTAGAATTGATGATTATAAATAAATTTTTGAGATAAAAATTTCATATAAAAATGAAATCCATAAGGGAAGGGGTTGATCAAGTCTTAACTGATTCAAAGTTAGAATATATTTTATATGACCTAAAAAAAATAGTGAAAAATAAGGACCTTTCAATATTATTAAAATTGCCATCCTAACAATTGTAAAATATGTCCAAAACTAAAGGAAATACAAGGATCTAGATGTAAAAATAGTCTACAGATATGCAAAGTAAATGAACAATTCATAAAATAAATTAACAGATGAAAATAATATGTTGGATAATAAAATACCAGTACTTGTTTAGAACTAAAATATTTGTCAGGAAAATTAAAAAAGAAATCCTTGATTTCTTTTTTTCCCTGATGTGTGGAAACTAACAGTTTAGCATACTTTTATCCCAGCATGACTCTACTGTTGGTAGTAATTTTTTCATTGAACATTTAGAAAAAAACAGGAATTTACAAGAACTATTATGAGTTCCATTTAATGATTAAAGTTGCTGTTTTCTGTACAGCTGGATCTTTAACTTTGTCATTTCATATTAAAATGAAGACATTTTAATATTTATTTTCATGTTTGCAATTTGATGTGTCAGGTATTAGAGCATACTATTAAATTGCAGTTTTCCCATCCACACTGTTCTTGTCTCTTCTTCTCTTTTGCTGTCCTTTATTATCCTGCAGCTTCGTTTAACATGCTAATTTTGGTTTATATGTTTTCTTTCTTACTTAAGATGGAAGGAAGTTGTCATTATCAAGTGGGAAGTGTTATCTTTGTCATGTAACCAGTACTATAAAAATTGCTCATTTAATGAGGATTGACAGCACATACAGAGAATGCATTCTAGAAAATCAATTTAAAGGATCACTTTTCACTTATTATCTGATTGTAAAGCAGTATAATGATATTATACATCATGTTAGAATTATAGTAAACAATTCAAATAGCTCAATACAAGTTAAAAGCGTTTTATTTACCCCTTAGTTTGATGTTAAAAAGTAATTGGCAGCCACTGTGAAAATAGTATTCAGTGTTCAAGCTTATGGGGTAAATTAGTATATTAACATGTGTATGATATTGCTTATGCCAGCAGTATCTGGAGGTGTGTGCATTTCCAACACTGTCACCTTTTAAAACCACATACTTGGATGGATTTGAATTAATCACACTCTTGAATTAGGAGGCTGGAAGGGTAAAGAAGGTGTGTCTCTGAATGAAAATAATTATGTTTAAAGCTAATCTTAATCTGGGCCAATGATAGGCTACTGTTTGACTGCCTTCTCTCAGACTTAAGAGAAAAATAAGCGTAATGGAATGTCACAGTGAAAAACCTTTCTCAAGGTAATTTTTACATTTTGTGAGGCATAGTTGTGTATATACCTATTCTTGTCCGTCAATCTGTTTACCCTAATAGCATTTTTAAATTATAGACAATATTCTTTTAAAGGCTGGTCACATTCATGGTTTTTAAAAGTCCATGCTATTTGCAAGAAAGTGTCAGTATTTAAAATAGTGATGCTTTGTTGAAGGGGTTTCCAAAAGTATTATCATCATCATTAAATTATATTAAACAATTTGAATAAACTTTCATAACCAAAATCTAAATATTATACCACTAGATGGAGTTTTGGGTTTCGTGTTGGAGTGTTAGATACATGCTATAGAATTCCAGAGAAATGTATTTTATACTTACTGTAAATATCAGGAAGCATTCACCTTCTCTGAGTATTATTAGAATCTGTAATAAAAATTTTAACTTCTAATGAGTGTCATATACTAGTGATTAGAAGAACACTTGTAAAATAGAGCATAGCATTTTTTATTCATGCAAAACTTAAATAAAATGTAAAACAATGTGGGAAACTGTCGAATTTACTGGAAAGCTAAAGCTAACACTCTGGGATAACGCTTTACTTCATGGTTGTTTTAGTGACTGCTGACCTCAAGATTAAAAAAAAACAGTTTCACCTGGTTAATCACTATTAGCAGCTAACATATGGGCCATGTGTGTGCTGGTGACAGGCACGAGTAACTCATACTATTTCTCCTTTAACCAGAAATTGAGTTAACCACGCTCTATGTGGTAGAATTTCAGGAAAGTAATACTCTGAGCATGTCTAGGATTCTTACTGGATGGGCATATGTCTATGCCATTATGAACAAAAAAAGTCAATATTGGCCAAGAAAACCTTCATGTATTAACAAATTGCTTAAAGAACAGAGCATAAACAAGAAAGTGTGATTAAGATTTGAGGTTTAAAAAACGTTCCTATAAATAAACCTCGTCTTGAAAATCTCAAAGACCTGTAAACCTCGAAAATTTCTGTAGTCAAACACAATCACTAATATTAAGGAGGCTTCTTGAATAATTCTTTAAGGTAGCAGAAACAGCCCATTCCCCAGAGAGTAGATAGGTGAGGCACCTGGAATCTATAGCAATGGAAATTTACTTGGAAGTCAACATCCTAGTGAAATGAGAAACATAAATTCATACATGTTACCCATATTAATAAAATCTTATTTTTACACTTATACAGCAAATGCTTAAGTAGCTATTCTAGGATTGTTCTAGGATTGTGGGGCAGTTTAAGGACTGAACATTTAAATCGTCAGGTATCTCTTTTGTTTTCTTTAAAGTTAGAAAACAGATGCTGAAAAGGAAAGGAAAGTTAAAAGCTAGCTAATCTGTTTCCTATCAGGACAGGACAGAGGGGATTATAACCACCTGTGGTAAATGCCTACCAGTTCAGCTCTGCTTGAAATGACCTATCTTACAAGTTTGCTGCATTCCTCTCTCAGAGAAAGTTACTGACAACTTGAAGAAGTTTGAGATTGTACCATGCAGAGTATCATTCTAGACTCAACTAACATATCAGTTTATACATTGTAATACAAATGAAAGGCACATCAATTCTGGGCCAACATTTATCTGTGCATTCCTCCTCTGTTCAGTTCTTACTTGTCCTATGTTTTATAATCTAAACTGTGGTCTTAATTCAATCTATTATCTTTGGCCAAGAATTTAAAAACAGTAAGCCAAAATGTCACATTAAACATCACTCAGTTGTTAAAGGAACAAAGTAAAAAATTGTAGTTTAAAATAATGGAAACCTTCGTAAATGTGTATAATAGTGCTGCTATTTTTACGTCTTGTTTTGGCATAGATATTCCAAAATATTGATGCAAAAAATAGAAAAAAAAAAGACAGACTTATCTATGCAAATTAGTATCTTCAGGAAAATAGTATACTGAATCATCTAACCCAGAACTCTTATATTCAAACCATGAATTTCTGGGAATTTCTCATATATAGTTTCAAGAAAAACATCAGTCCCTGAAATTTATTTCTTCCTGAAATTTGCCTTCTTAAGATACAAGCAACTGAATAATGCTGCTTCCTTTTGAAGAAAATGACTTTAAAATGCTCTAGGTAGAATACAAATAAGGATTTATTTAGAATGAATATGAAGAGAATATGCATATTAAAAGTCCATAAAATTGTGTGACTTCGACTTTAAAATCCACATAAAAATAGGTATCAGAGTTAACACTGAGACTTTAGATGAAAATAATTATTATAAACAGCATGCTTAAAAAGACTTGGACTTATGACTAAAGTATAACATAGGCAACCAATGCCAATATGATTGTATCCATCACATTTAATAATAGCATGAAAAAATCTCCATTTCAAAACTGATTTAAAATGTTCTGGATGACAGCCCTTAAAAGAGCATTCCTCAAATTTCCAACCAAAATTCCTTTGAAAACAGAAAATGAAAACACAACAGGAGTGAGTAACAAATTACTGCTGCAATTAAATAGAAATTTTTATTAATTAGAAAACTTGGTGACCAGATAGAGAAATAAAATTGATAGACCAAGTTATTTCATTTACAAAAATGCACATATGAAATAAATAGGAAAAAGCTTCTAGTTTATAAATAGAGTTAATCAATTATTTGCTCAATTATATGCAAACTTTTTGGGAATCTAGATGAAACGGATGTTTCTCTAAGAAACTATAAATTATATAAAATGGTTTCACGTTAACTAGAAGGATACTTAGAGAAATAATGTTCAAAAACTAAAAATATAACAAAGGCAACCA
Organism: Mesoplodon mirus; assembly: GCF_964341445.2. Lineage (NCBI taxonomy): Eukaryota > Metazoa > Chordata > Mammalia > Artiodactyla > Ziphiidae > Mesoplodon > Mesoplodon mirus. The sequence goes on from NC_138976.1 coordinate 48,756,770, forward strand.
AGCTGATATAATAAATCAATCATTTTTATAACAGCATTAATAAATCTCTATTTCAAACTTTGGTTTAAAATGCTCTGGATAACATCTCAACATTCACCAGATACAGCTATTTTCAAGTAGGAGAAATTCTACAAAATTTCTAAGTAATATTTAATTCCAGTATTTTTTAAGTTTTCTAGACAAAAATGATAATTAAATTTTTCTAAATTATTTTTTGAAATCAGAAAACATTAATAATGTATTCATAAACCTATTTCAATGAGAGAATACTAAAACCAGTCTCACTGTTAATATTGGTGTAAAAATCATTACTAAAGGGCTTCCCTGGTGGCGCAGTGGTTGAGAGTCTGCCTGCCGATGCAGGGGACGCGGGTTCGTGCCCCGGTCCGGAAAGATCCCACATGCCGCAGAGCGGCTAGACCGGTGAGCCATGGCCACTGAGTCTGCGCGTCCGGAGCGGGTGCTCTGCAACGGGAGAGGCCACAACAGTGAGAGGCCCGCGTACCACACACACAAAAAAATCATTACTAAAAATTCAGCAAGCAGGCTTAATTCAAGAATGTAAACATGGTGTAATATTAAGAAATATATTAATACAGTTCATCATATTAATAGGTCAGCATAAAATTCATATAGTCATTTCCTTGAAAATTTATTTAATAAAGTTCAAAAATTATTTAAAAGCCTTAAATGAAAATAGTGAATACATAAGCATAACATTAACTCATAAGCCAGTATCGTGCATAGTACAGTAACATAGGAATTAACACTAAACTCAGGAAGACTAACTAGGGTGTGTGTTATTAACACTCCTTGAATATTCTACTCAAAAGTCTAATAAATGGAATTAGAGAAATGAAAGAAACAATATAGAAAATTTTAAATTATATACAAAAATTACCTTCAAATGTACAAAATGAGTTAGATGAAAGAAATGAAAGGATAGATCTCATTTGTAACAGATGATATCAGTGGAAGCACTTTTTAAAATGTTTAGAGTGGGCACATATAACCCATTTAAAAATTGAACACTTTTATTAAGTCAATAGGTGAAAGGGATTAAAAGGGATAAACTTCCAGTGATAAACTAAATAATTCATGCAGTTATAATATACAGAATAGGAGTGTAGTCAGTAATATTGTAATAACTTTAAATGTTGACAGATGGTAGCTAGACTTATTGTGATGATGTAAATGTACATAGAAGTCTAATCACTGTGTTGTACCCTGAAAATTAATAAAACATATGTCAATTATTGCATCAATAATAAAAAAAAGACAAGAGCTTTGGAGGTTTAAAAAAAGCAATATGATTGATGGCAACAAAATATAAATACTCATTGAATATTTTAACAAGAAGTCTGAAGGACGGCTATAGTTAAAAATCTGTAAATCTATGAAAGCTTTTGAAAAAAGAGTAAAAGTATACTTTCCTAGATAAATGGAATGGCATGTCAAATGTCTGGAAAAGAGCACTCATCGTGGTAAACATACCCATTCTCTCTAAATCAGTCTGTAATGAAAATCCAAATTCCAAGAACTTAAAAAAAATGACACCTAGAAACTTGATTCTAAAATTCATTCTTCCCTATCAAATACACACATGTAACAGAAAAGAAATTCACTAAATAAAAAGTTACTCATGTAGTAATTGACAAATAGAGCAACAGGGGGAAAAAAAGACTTTCTGTAAAGAGAAATGATGAAGAGGGTTCATTATTTAATTTTACTGCCAAACCAGTAAAAACAAATTTAAAGTATAAATTCAAAGTTAAGTGTACACGTAAGAAGAAGTGGCACATTTCTAATCCTTGTACTTTCTTTTATTTCACATTAAGTCAAAGCTGTACTCAAGGGTATCCTAATCAGCCTTGTCTAAGTTTCCCATATCACCCATCCAGGTTCTGAAGGGACATACCCCTTAGAGCTGGGAAACATGTAGCATGAGAAAGGGTGGATAGGTGGACAGCCCTGACATGACTATAGAATCTCTAGGAGATATTTGGATCTCTGAGTCTTTTCCCAGGAATAGTAAAGCCCTAGACACATGAGCGTGGGGTCAGCTAAGTGCTGCAAAGCACCATAACTCCTCATTGAGGCAGCCAACTTTGCATCTTTCAGAACCAGTTCATAGACCTAGAACCATGGACAGATCCTGCTTAGTTGTGGCCACTCCTGGAGAATCATTTGGATCCAACAGATACTAAAGGCTATCCCCACAGAGTGTTATCAAATTCCATCCACCTATTCCCATAACAGGAGACTTCTATTCCTGTTATGGGAATAGAATATGCATGCTGGTTCCTAATAGGCCCTGGATACCAGGCTCAGACACCCTGGACAGGTCTGGCTTAGAAACACTAATGTGAGAACTCCCTTGAGTCAAGATGACTTGGCAGGTTAACCCAATGGAGTCTGAGGACAGATGAGTTTCAGTCCCACCAATTGCACCTCTAGCCAGTTGCTGCCTCTACTCCTAAATGATTCCTTGCTAGGGTTCCTTCTGGGGTGTCAGGCTTGGTCTGGTTTGAAATGGGATATTCCTGAATGAAACCCTAGATCCAAAAGGCACTGAAGAAGACCCCACAGACCCTATGTTCAGATCAGTACTCCAAACTACAAGACCCTCCCAGGCACTCTATATCCCTGTTTATTTCTAAGGCCTGGATGTAGTCAATCTTGACTGTGGAAATGACATTGGTGTTGATCTTAGTCTCTGGCTCAGGGATTTAAGACCTTCACATTGCTGATGCTGGCTGAAATCAAGAACAGATAGCTATTGTTGGAGGTGAAGCAGGTGGTTGACTAGGCAGTTCTGCCTCTGGGAATCTATACTCAGTATAATTAATAAAATATATATTTTAATGTAACAATATTGATATGCCAAAGTTTGAAATATTTAAAGTGAATGACAGTGATATGCCAAAGTTTGAAATATTGATTCTGAGACTTGACATTTAGTTAATGGAGAGAGACTCATAACACATTATTGAACCTAACTCATTTAAGACATCTATCCAGATAAATAATGATGAAGTAAAATTTGCAATTAAAATGAAACTTATTTTTTTAAATAAAGACAGTATATGCTTTTTATAGAGAAGTTCTAATATAAGGAAACAATAGTGAAAGCAATTACCACTCCTAGTCCTTCTAGAGAATTTTCATTTTGATTGAGATAGTTTCTTATCTTAGTATCTGTTATTTATTTTGGAGCATTTGGTATATATAAAATTGTTTTTACTAACCTGTGACTTTTAAAAAATATCTAATGTTTACTTTAAAAATAAAAAATATGGGGTAGCATTAATAAAAATCGTGCACAATATCAATTACTTAGGGATTTTTTTTCTCCACGTATATTTTTAGATATGTTTCTATATGTTGTGACTTTGAAGAACATGGAACACAAATATATTTTCAGGGGCTGGTAAGAAGAAAATATGGAGATATTGCTAATGATGATAAATATGTGTCTGATGATTTACTAGTCTTTGCTAATCAATAAAAAAGCCAAAAACTTATATAATTTAAGATCAGGCCATCAAAAATCCATAACGAGAATAACTGTTGAAATTTTATTTTGTTCTCTACAGCAATGATGTTTTTGTAAAGCAATGCAAGTAACTTGGGTCAGCCACTAAATGGGGGGGGGTGTTTAGAAGAAAAGATACCAGTTTCATGTTAAGCAGTCATCAGGTATGTTTCGAGATTTCACCTATACCACACAACAAGGATATATTGATACTTACTGGGTCACACTTCTTGGGAACAGCAAAGAAACCGAAGTAGATGAGGAATTGCAGACAGGGTCAAACTTTCTTCTTGAAAATCCTCTTGGGTTACAAAAAGCATCATAGCACATACTAGACCTAGCACATACTAGACCTAGAATCTTTAATCACAGGAATTTGACAATTTCTTCTGCCTTCAGTACCATTTCTTGTGTGATTGGCATCCCTTTGTATGTATTTTAATAATTAAACAGAACACACTTGAATGTAGATATTTTAATGTCTTCCTTACTGGTGCCATGGAACACCTGGTTCTAGTTTTGCAAGAAATATGAAATTGGAGTTACTCCTCCAACACTGAGTGTTTGTTTTACCAATAAAACATAGCTGACTGTTTAGTTTCCAGATGTTATATATAAAATGCTATATATATGCAAACTATATATTATATATATAAAATCTCCAAACTATGTGTATAAATATTGCTTGATTAAACAACCGGGAGAAGGCATGTGTACACTATCTTAGAATTCTTCATGTCACACACAATATATATACACATACCCACCCCATACTTTCATAACATTTCTCTATATCTTATTTTTGTTATATTTATAATTATCTAACATATATTTTATTTTCTCATTTATTGTCTCCTACTAGAATTTAAGGTCCATGAAGGCAGAAATTTTGTTTGTTTTCTACTCTACCCTCCATTGCTTGGTTATGCCTAGCTCATCGTGTATATACAGTAAATATGTGTTAATTGAATTAACAGATGAGGGAATATAATTCCCAGTTTATGAATGAGGAAACTGAAGTTGATTATTTAGTAACTTTTCCAGTGTCACACAAATAATAAAGAGTGGAGCTGGAAATTGAATCCAAGTCAATATTATCTAAAGTTTATATTTTACCCCTAAACCAAGATTAGTGCCTGCAAACCTGGAATATACCTGTATTTCAACTCCCTATGGATCTATATTGAGTCTACAAATTGGAAGTGGATATATGTGTAAGTTGCATACAAGAAAACTTGAATATTTCCTACCGGTTCTGCAGTATCATCAATTGGTAATTCAGTTGAACATTCAGTATATCAGAGGACCACTGCTCCTAAATTCCACCAAAATCTTCTTTATATTTATCCATTTGAGATCAATAACCAGTCTGATTTCTTTTATCTATAATATATCCATTAACAGGAAATGAAATATATATTGACACTAAATAATTATGCCATCCTGTCAGAAACTCTCTTTCATTGCTATTCTTTTTATTTTACACTTACAATATACTTAAGTTGGTGAAAGAACACAGAGGAACAGATTTAATGTGACTGAAGGCTCCCCCCACAGAATCTTAAATAGCACACAGACTTTTCTTTGGAAAAGCAGATACAAGATTGTAGCCATTAAGCGGCCATGAAAAAAAGGACAAGGAACTTAACAAACATTAAGATTCCTCCACAAAACATTTCATCTTTGTCAGAATTTAATTTAAAACATTTCTGACATTCAATTATTCACTGTAGACAGACTCTGAATCAGATCATCTGCTGCCAAATCTAAATTATCAAATAGAGAGACATAAACCTGAGTGTTTTCTGCATAATGATAGCCCATAATGATAAAAAAATTCTTCCTAAAGGCATCATGTACTGTAGATATTAAGACAAAATCTAAGAAGGAAATGGAGACCTAAACAAATAGGCTTGCATACTCCTAAACAAAGAAATACCTTGAGAAATAACATTGAAACTCTTAGATTTTAATTGGATCTAAGCTTGATTTCATACATTTTATGTTGTTATTTTACCAGTGTCATACATTTATCAACACCCTTGCAAACTGTCTTCTTATTATTTGCATTTTATCTTGTTGACATGTTTTAATGAATATTCAAATTGATGGATTAAAATAGATTACCAACTAAATATAGCAGTACTGCCACATACTCAGGGCAATATTATCAGGCATCAAAATGGAATCTCTGTTAGCCACATGTGGCTGATTCATATCACAGAGGACTCAAATGCCTCACCGGAGTGTTTCCCAAATCACAGTCAGGTATTTTACTAATCCAGAGCCTATGACCTTCCCCTTTATACATGTTTAATTTCCACAGTCCAGCTGCCTATAACATTGAAGTATAAGATGGCACAGTCCTAATCTCTGAACACTTGCAATATCTTGGGCACTTGATTTCATTTTAAATAACTTGGTTAGAGTTATCTGTTTGTTGATCAAATGATAATTGGGGTTAGTTATGCAACTTGTTACATCTGAGGGAACCCTCATGAAACTATCAGCAGATTTTTCAGTGGAAACTTGCTGGCCAGAAGGGAGTGCTTCTGTAACAAATTACCACAGGGTTGTGTCTTAAACAACACCAATATATTGCCTTACAGCTCCATTTTTCAGTTGTCCTTACTGTCTAAAATCATGGGATTAGCAGGCCATGTTTCATTATGACTGCTCTAAGAAAGTTTCCATTTCCTTGTTCATTCAGAGTGTTGGCAGAATTTTGTTCCTTTTGGTCCTACAAAAGAAAACATACTAGAAACCACTGAGCCTTATACTTTAAAAAAGTGAATTATATGACACGTGATTTACCCTTCAATAGATATTCTAAAAGAAGTTGCTGAGCTACCTATTTATGTGTACATAGTAGTTGATATTGGCAAATATTTATAATGTTTCAAGGAATCTTTGATGATTGAGTTATCACTCATGGTCTCTGCCCTCTACATTTGTATCATCATCTAATCATTCATATAATAACTTAAAAGTGTGTCATAACTTTAGCCTACAGCTAAAGTACTTCTCAACCCAGTATATGACAAAGGTCATATGAGAATGAGTAACCATAGAACCTCAAAAGATAGTATTGCTTCCTCATCAGATGTTCAATGAAGGCCACTTAAAGGATGTGATGGCTTCCAGCCAGAGGGAAGAATAAAAATCTTAGAGGAAAACATAGGCAGAACATTCCCTGACATAAACTGTAGCAACATTGTTTTGTATCTGGCTCCTAAAGCAAAGGAAATAAAAGCAAAAATAATAGAACCTAATTCAACTTAAAAGCTTTTGCACAACAAAGGAAACTGTTGACGCAATGAAAAGAAAACCTACTGAATGGGAGAAAATACTTGCAATGATATGACCAATAAGGGGTTAATATCCAGAATATACAAATAGCTCATACAACTCAACATCAGAAAAACAAACAGCCTAATTTAAAAATGGGCAGAAGATCTGAATAGACATTTTCCAAAGAAGACATTCAGATAGCCAACAGGCACATGAAAAGATGCTCAGTATTATTAATCATGAGAGAAATGCAAATTAAAACCACAATGAGCTATTGCCTCACACCTGTCGCAATGGCTGTCCTTAAAAAAAAAATGTTGTTGAGGATGTGGAGAAAAAGTGAATCCTCGTATACTGTTGGTAGGAATGTAAATGGATGCAGCCATTATGGAAAACAGTATGGCGGCTTCTAAAAAAAACTAAAAGAGCTACCATATGACCCAGAAATTCCACTCCTGGGTACATATCCAAAAGAAACAAAAACACTAATTCAAAAAGACACATGCATCCCAGTGTTCATAGCAGCATTATTTACAATTGCCAAGATATGGAAGCAACTTAAAGTGTCCATCAGCAGAAGAATAGATAAAGAAGATGTGGTGTATATTTACAATGGAATACTACTCAGCCATAAAAAATAATGAAATTTTGCTATTTGCAACAACATGGATGGACTTGGAGAGTGTTATGCTATGTGAAATAAGTCAGAGAAAGACAAATACTTCATTATATCACTTGTATGTAGAATATAAAACATACAACAAACTATTGAATATAACAAAAAGGAAACAGACTCACAGAACAAATTAGTGGTTACTAGTGGGGAGAGGGAAGGAGGAGGGGCAGATTATGGTGAGGAGATTAAGAGGTACAAATTTTTATATATAAAATAATCTACAAGGATATATTGTACAACATAGGGAATATTGCCAGTATTTTGTAGTACCTATAAATGGAATATAACCTTTAAAAATTGATTCACTATGTTGTACACCTGTAACTTACATAATATTGTACATCAATTGTACTTCAATAAAAAAAATGGGAAAAAAAACCTGTCATGATACTTTTCGAACTGTGAAGGACTATAATTTATGTAAGGTATTGTGCTGGTGAGAATTACAACAATGGTAATAATGAAAATGGTATATTGAGAGCAGAATAAACTGGAAACATTACCCTTGGGCTTCTACACTAATCTCTACATAAAGATAAGAGGAATGTAATTAGGTTGGCAGCTTAAACATGGAAATGAGTGATGTCTTATAGAGATGTCATGAAGAAATTATTGGCAGCTTGTTCTACTCTCAACAATCAATTTCTCTTCTTCCATTAAAGATTTAAGGAATAAATTGCATAATTGGCATAAAATCTTGCATCATATCTGATAAATTGCATGTTATGAATGCATGCACTATTATAAATCACACAGAAAAAAAAGCTTGATCATTTGAATGTTATGACCTAGTTATGTGACTTAAATTTTTCCCTCAAGCAAAATAAGAGTTTTGAAATATTACATAATGACTTTCAGCAGGTTAAAAGAAAAAAGGTCAAGGTTTGAGAAAGCAATTACACCTGTTTGTCCTTAACTGTACATAACTGGCCCTCCCTGAACCCTTCACACAATATATATCATTCTACTCTATAACCCAGAAATCATTTGCAAAGTTTAAAATTTATTTCCTAGCTTACAGTTTAGACACAAAGCTCTGACATGTCATCTGTGTGGGTGGCTGAAACAAGAGGAACTGGATTTAAAAGGAATGAATAAAAGAGTATGAAGAGTTGTGGGCATGCACTAAAAATTATATAGTGAAAATGTATGTGGTTATGTTACAGGAAAATCACTATTGACTAAAGGATGAGGGGCAGGGATTTTTTTAAGACAATGTCTTAAAAAAGACAATGTCTTTTAGGTTAAAACTCATATTTGAAATGGTATTTAAAATAGAAGAGAAGTTTAATACTTTTGATGAGCCAGTTCCTGCTGGCCAAGCAGAATCAGAACAGGTCAGTTTGACAGCCAGACTTTCCAGGGATCAGTGAAAGAAATAGATGAAAATGTAACTGGTGATAATTGAGCCTGCAGTAGCAATTGACCGTAACCATGAATTCTGAAATATATAAAAGGAACGCCTGTGGGATGGTGTAAAAATGTCAAAATTCATAAAAAAAAATGATGTCCTTGGGAACCTCTCCAATTCCATACTATGTTCTCACTTTTCCTAAATTTTTGCTCTCCCACCAGAAGTATCACAATTATCCTGCTTTAATCTTCTTTTTAAAGCAATACTTTGAGCAAAGTAACGAGCTTAGCATGTTATCTTATAACCTCTGTCCAGTTAGTGATTCTGTATTTTTCATTTATAATTTAATTTTAAAAGTAATTGATATGTCCATCTCATGACACTCTGGCTTTACTTTTCATTTGTGCCATGGCTCCAATGCTTGATTTGGCTCACAATCTCAATTAATCTTAAGAAATTTAAACAAATCACTTAACTTCCATGAACCTCAGTTTCCCCAGTGAGAGATTTTCTTTAATATGGCTACAGATGTAACCCATATCATTTCAGGTTGAAAGATGTATCAATATTACCTACTTGATGTTGAATCCCCTCTAGATTCCCTGTCATCATAATGCTCTTTGTACAAAACCTCTTACAAATGTACAGTGCAGTTTGTATTTGGAAAGCCCAGACCTTAGCAAACCTTTTACAATGATGAATATAATATATTGATTAATAATTGACCATAATTGATTAATGATACATTGATCCATTAATTGGACGTTGATGATTTGCATTGATTGAGCATAACACCAAAATACACAGGTTCAATTTCTGTTCTAAAGAGAAGATATTTATGTAACATATGTGCAAAAGAGCTATGTAAAGTAAATGGCATTAAAATGCAAGGTATTATATTTAAGTTCACTTATGACAAATTAGGTTAAAATGTCAAACTGACTTCAGACTGTGTACCTTATTAACCAGTCTGCATATTAAAACCACATCAGTTTTCCCAGGGTAGAGCTTTTCAGACTTTGGTAAGCATTTTTTTTTTTCTTTCTAACTCCCAGGACCAGAATATTCCACTTCATTCTCTCTGTTTATCGAAGTTCTACTCCTCTATCAATGACGATATCATTACATACCTCCTCTGCTCATTTAATTTTTTGCCTAAATCTGAAGAAATATCTCTTATCTTAAAATAACCATCATGTTTACTTCCAAACTATAAATGTTCAGAATAGGATGGTAGTTAACATCTGTACCACTTAGTATGGACTTCCTTTAAAGAAGTCAGAGTTAAGGTATTCTTGCCTCATTCTCCCTGATAACACTTAGGATAAAAGAAAAGAAAAATGCACCTTTGGGAAAATAAGAAAACATCCAGACATTAAAAAGCAATAGAAAAAGAAAGGCTGTTAAAATCAGTAAAAATTGAACTTTACTAGGGGAAGATAGATACCTTTGTAGGTCATCAGAAGCATGAAGATTTCTCTTAAAAAGTAAAAGAAATCATCTTTGGAGATTCACATTAATGACCCACTGCTTGGATATTTATGCCTGCATGTGAGAGTAGGCTGCCAAAATATCCATGATTTTTTACTGAACACATGAAACGGGAAAAATGGCAGAGCTAGCAGAGGACATATTCATATACTATCTTTTATATACATATTCTTAGATACGGAAAGGTAGGGGAGAAAATGTAGCAGTAACTAGCACAGTTGGATCTTGAGCATATGGTACAAAATGTGCTAAATCACTATGTAAAGGATTATTGATACACAAGAGTGAATAGTTTTTAAGAAAGTATCTAAGATGTCTTACTGAAATCTAAGTTGTTAACGCCTCCATCTTTTCCCCCACACTCTCGTTCAACATATAATTGGTCCCAAACTAATGTTCCCATTTACAACGTACTCTAAAGGAAGAAATATTTATAAACTGAACAAAAATATTCTGAGGTTGGATGCTAGTTTGGGACAAATATCTTACCATGAAAAAGGAAATTTAAATAAAGCCTCTCTAAAACATCTCTAAAAAGGAGAAAAGATCAAACAAGGGAGGTTAAGACAAAAAGCAGAGAAAAATTAAATTGCAGAGCTCAAAAAAATAAAAAGAGAATAAATACAAAAATAAACACATTAGAAGTATCAAGATGGGAACAAAGAACATCTTGAAACATAAAAATCCTATAGATACAGGCTCAAGGAAAATAAAGGCAAATTAAATTAGAAGAAAAAGGTTTTAGGATAAAAAATAGGTATAAAAGATAACAATCCATATATGCGTAATTGGTATACCCAGAGAATAGAAAGAACTGACATCATTATACCAAAATAAAAGAGAAAAAAAATTATTCCCCTTGAATAAAAGATCTGAATCTACAGATGTAAAGTATATAGCTTTAAAGAAACTTTGTAAAAAATTATTAACCTTAAAACCATTCAAATACTTGATTTTTGATTTTGGAAGTTAATGTAAGACTCCTATAGTCATCAAAGCCAAGAAACAAACATATTTTCAAGAAGGATTAATTTTCTAAACCTCTTGGGTTTTTCCCCTCAATAGAAAACTTACTGTTTAAAAGCAAGTTCCAGAAAGTTATCAAAGAAGAAAAACAAGAAAGAAAATACATTTTGACTCAGAGACTTTGTATCTAGCTGAGCTGCCAATCTGTTATCAAGACCACACAGATTACATTTCCCAACATGCACAACCATGACGATGTGTGCATCCAGGTACATTTCTTGAGAAAAATGCTCTTGAAGATGAACTTCAGTCAACTAAGTTACGAAAGAAGTGTTTCCTGGAAGAAGTGATAGAATTGACTATTAACATATAGATCAAAAGTTAACTGCATATTCAATCACTGAACAAAATGTAAGCAAAATTATAATTTATATATAGATATCTATATTATAGTAGAAATAATGTATCAGTGATTCATTAAGTAGCATCATTGAATGGGTATTTTAAATGTTTTCTTTTCTCTTCTGAAAAAAGATTGAATTCCTTGCCTTGTCTTCTTTGAGGCCCATGCCTAGCTGTTCTTCATAGTTGGCAATGATGAATTTCAAAAGTCAAACAGGAAAAAAAAAATGGAGAATGTAGAAATTTATGGGGTAGTAAAAAATTGGTACATATATTTGGCCTTGGAGAGAAATTGTGTTTTAAAAAAGAAAACAAAACACAACAAAAAAACAAAATAATTAAATTATGGATAGAAGAGGAGTACCAGGGTGTTTTATAGAGTGCAGTGCTAAAATAGATGTAGAGTGTGATAAAAGTTAATGGTAGATAAAGGGAAATTTATAGATATGCTATTTCCTGTGCAATTATGTTTAATTTATGGTGTTTGAAAAATGCAAATAAAGAATTTCTATAATTTTGAAATTATTTTCCATATACTGAGTCACATTTTTGTTGTTTTTAATTGTGGAAGAAGTACTAATAGAGTAGGCAACTTGAATCATGGCTTTAATCTGGTAACATAATTAAAAATAATTTAAGAATGTAATTGGATGAATGGGACATTGCTGGATAATACATGTGATCTGAATTTTCTCATCTTCTATTTCTAGAGGTTCAATAAGTTAAATTATAATTCATAAATTAAACAATAGAGCTTTAGGTACATTGTTTAAAGGTGAGGCCATAACCACTAGAAATATTAAAATAATAATATAGAGAATCAAATTGGGTTTTAGATTGGGAAAGCATAATTAGAATTACACAATTAGTTTGCTGCAATATGGTTGTATTAGTTGTTATTTGTTGTTAATGTAACTTGCTAGTCCTACCCCTCTTGCCAATCCAGCTACCTTAGCAACACCCACTACTCCATGTACCTTCATGATTCAAACCTAAAGGGAAACCTACTCCAGAGTTACAAAAGGCATCCCTTATCCTGACTGCTTAGTGCTCAGACCATGACAATTGTAAAGATTTTAAATTTATTTATTTATTTATGGCTGCATTGGGTCTTCACTGATGCATGTGAGCCTTCTCTAGTTGCAGCGAGCAGGGGCTACTATTGTTTGTGGTGTGCAGGCTTCTCATTGCAGTGGCTTCTCTTGTTGTGGAGCACAGGCTCTAGGCACGCAGGCTCAGTAGTTGTGGCTTCTGGGCTCTAGAGTGCAGGCTCAGTAGTTGTGGCTCACGGGCTTAGTTGTTCTGCGGCACTGGGATCTTCCCAGACCAGGGCTCAAACCCGTGTCCCCTGCGTTGGCAGGCGGATTCTTAACCACTGAGCCACCAGGGAAGCCCCCAATCGTAAAGATTTTAAATGACACTCCTGAGCTTAAGTTAAAAATACTGATTTCCACATTTTCAGACAAGAAAATCTGTAGATATCCAATAAAATTGATCATTCAAAAATATAGGTTAATGAAGTAAACAAGCTGTAAGTCATCAACATTATTATAATGAAATCAGGCACATGCATTCAAAGCTTTATAATTTTCAAAGCATTTTCACTTGTATTATGTGATTCTCAGAACAAACTTTTGGGAACAGTCAAAATGCATTAGTAGATGCCAGAACTGAGATTAGAATCCAGATCTACTGTCACTTTAATCTGTAAAAAGCTTAATCTGTAGAATACTGCTTTATTTATAAAAGGGTTTAAGGTGGTTAAGAAAGAGGAGTGCTGAAGAAAAGGTAAAAGAACACTTGCTAAGGGAGGAAAATATTGCCTAGTGTCTTTCATCTCTTAATACTGCAATCCTAGTGCTGAAGATTAGGTACCACATGTCTTACTCTTTGATATTAACAGTAAGTAACTCAGTAGATGTTCAAATGTGTGTCGATCATTGATAATTGTGCTTCATTTCTACCATGATAGCTTATTTTAGCTATTAGGTGAAAGCAAAACAGTAAAATTGATAGCTTGTTTTAGACACACAAGCACACAGACACAGACCTTTTTGCCCCCTCAAATGATATAAAGTTTCCTGTAAAACATATTGGCTTATTTTCATTAACTGGATTAACTTTCAATGTTAAAATGTATTCATCATGTGTTTTTAGTAATTTGGGGGAAAATCTTTATCTGCTTTTACTGACATAAATCTGCTTTGAAATTTTGCAGACATTTATTATATCATTTTTATTATTTATATTAGATGTCCACTATTATACAGTTATGTCTATGTGTAGTATGTATAATAATACAGCTTTTAAATATTAACACAAATAAATTTAAAAAAATAAACTTGAATGGAAAAGATGGTATGGATTTAGTTAATTTGGCTAAGTACTACTCATTGCATGTGAGATAGCATTAATAGTATACCAGTGATTAAGGCAAAATTCTTGACCTCAGTGAACTAGGAGCAGAATGGGTAGAAATAAAAGAAGAATGTAAGCAACTAAACTATAACAAAATCAAAGCAACCCCTGTGGGATGTGGAAGATTTTAAAGAAATTGTTTATCTTATTAAGGAATGATATAATACCATGATTTAATGAGGGATATAGCACATACTGGAGCTACGTGGGTGCTACCTAAGACCAAGAAAACTAGTACATCAGAGGATGAAAGTGAGAATTAAATGGGCCTGGATTTCACTTCAAATGCCAATCTGACAGATTGGTATTGTTTATCTCATGAAAATACTCTGCTGACATGCATCAGTGAAATAGTTCTATTATTGATTATTTCACCAAGATCAAGGAATGAGTTATGATAATTTTCTTGCTATACCATTAACAGGGAATGTATAGATAGGATCCAGCAGTTGTCCCATTTAACTAGTCTAGAACAAAAGAGGTAAGACTAGTGGTAGTTAAACTGGAAAGATTGGGCACTATTTAAAAGAAACTAGAATTACCAACAATTTCAGAGGAATTAGCTCTTCCAGCTCTGTGGCTCTGCTCCCAAAAGCATGTTCCATGTCGTATGTATCTCTGAATTTGCAGTCTATTTGCGGAATTGCTTCTGCTTGGAATGCACCCCTTCTTTCCAAGTCTTCCCCTTGGGATTATGCTAAGTATCAGTAGATTTCTTTTGAAAGTATATATGCGGAAGCAATTCAAAAACTGTAAAACATTGTGAAGAGACTATATTGATAGCAGAGTTACTTCACCAGTTAGCTGTTTGCTTTACGACTATTCTGAGACTATTAATGTCCAGAGAATAGTAATCATTGTTTTGTGGACCCATTGCCTCTACAGAATGAGTCATATGTAGTCCTGGCCACACCGTGGATCTCCCTAAGGGCTGAAAGAAAATAAAGCACATCCTGAGTATTCGGTTGGATCACATCATCTCTGTTAAACTGATTTAAAGTATCCATCTAACAATGAAGCCACAATCACAGCTATTGCAAGAAAATATCCCTTTGGGAAACAAGCGCCTTGGCCTCCACTGCCTTCATCTTTAGGTGTCTCTTCAAAGCAAAAACTCAGTGCACTGTAGTAGGAAATGCAAAACAGAGGCCTCTTAGAAGCAATAGCAAAATAGCATGGTACTTTCTTTTAAGTAAGCTATCTCAGACATTTACTTTACTTAAAGTGGGTAAAATACACCTTTATCTAATTACAGGTTTTTGTAAGCACCTTGTTATGCCAAAGAAGTGAAGAAAATTAAAGGCAAATATATTTTAGAAACAATTAGAAACTTTTAAGGCATATTATAGATGTCTAAGCCAAAGATTTGCAATTAAGAAAAATGAGAGTCCCTGTCTGGGCCATCTGCGTTATATGAGTATCAGCAGTACAATCTGAGTTTCTGATGGAGATGCTCCTGATTATAAAGTGGGATGAAGTATGTGGAGGTACCATGTGAATTGAAAAACATTGACTCTTCACATTGTATCAGCACAACCTCAGAGACCCTGTGCCTGCTTTCTTGCCTTTCATTTTACAAAGGGATTATTAAAGCCTATCATGTTGTTAAAGGAAATGCATAGCTAGCTGAACAGTTCTTGTTCATAACAAATTTATTTAAAAATAGCAGGGATAGAATGTTCTTTAAAATGGTTTTTAGTATCAGTTCACTATTCCAAAGAAAGCTTAAATTATTTGAGTTTTTTAAAACTGTAAAAAATACCTGTCAGGAAGCTGGCTTAGCTTTAATTAAAGTACTTATTAACTCCATTGTAATTACTGTCTCACTATCATAACACATTAACTATTGCTATAGCCAAATAGCCAACCATGTAAGGGGGAGACTGATGTCAAGCTAGAATCTCTATAAAATTCCCCATTGTACGCTATTGTTCCTTTAATATTTCATAGGCCTATATGTAGCTGTTAAATTATTCAAGCCACCTCCTCTTCTTGAACATCACATCTTTTTTATATGGGTTTTGTCAAAGGGCCTGAAATGTGGTCATCTACAGGAAACCTGATGCTGCATTAAGATGCATGAGCTTAGCTCAGGAGGGACTGACAGCCTTTTCCAGAGCATTAAACTGGAACTCTCTTTGTGTACCTTTGCTAAGCAAGAGAAAACCTGCACAGGGAAAAGGATCATGTCCAATAATGTACTGCTTTTCCCAGAGCAAATTAGTTATGCCTTCTCTGATGAAAACCATACAGATATTTGTGTCTTAAATAGTTCTTCTAAAATCTTTTCATTTATATTAGTCTAAATTATTAAATAGAAAGCGATGTCTCCTGTGGCTGTCTCTGTATGTCTGCTGCAGTTTGGGAGGGTTGCTTAAGGCTCATAAATAAGTAACATTGAACTATGTTGCCTTTTGTAATAGTGCATTTTTTAAAACTAGAACTAAACTAAAATCAATTGGAAATTTGAATCCTGAGGGTGATCAGTGTATTAAAGAAGGTAGGATCTGAACCCAAATTTAATAAGTGCCTAATAAGAAGTCAAGGAGTATGTTTTACACTCAGTCAAATTTTATGGCAATTTATTTCTCAAAACAATCTTCAGAAAGAGGACTGTCCAAAATAATAACTTTACAGGTGAAGAAACTGAGGCTTGAAGTGGCAAATTTCTATTTTTTAATTGAACTATAATTGATTTATAATGTTGTATTAGTTTCAGGTATTCAGCAAAGTGATATTTACACATATTTTTTCAGATTCTTTTCCATCATAAGTTATTAAAAGATATTGAATATAGTTCCATGTGTTATACAGTAAATCCTTATTGTTTATTTTTATATATCGTGGTTTGTATCTATTAATCATATACTCCTAATTTATCCCCCCACCCCAACTTTCCCCTTTGGTAACCATAAGTTTGTTTTCTATGTCTGTGAGTTTGTTTCTGTTTTGTAAATAAGTTCATTTGTGTTATTTTTTAGATTCCATGTATAAGTGATATCATATAATATTTGTCTTTCTCTGAATTACTTCACATAGTATGATATTCTCTAGGTCTATCCATGTTGCTGCAAATGGCAGTATTTCATTATTTTTAATGGTCAAGTAATATTCTATTGTATATATGTACCACATCTTCTTTCTCCATATATCTGATGATGGACACTTAGGCTGCTTCCATGTCTTGGCTGTTGTAAATAGTGCTGATATGAACATTAGGGTGCATGTATCCTTTCAAATTAGAGCTTTCATCTTTTTCAGGCTATATGCCCAAGAGTGGGATTGCTGGATCATATGGTAAATCTATTTTTAGTTTTTTAAGGAACCTCCATACTGTTTTCTCCAGTGGCTGCAACAATTTACATTCACACCAACAGTGTAGGAGGGTTCCCTTTTCTCCACATCCTCTCTAACATTTATTATTTGTAGCCTTTTTATGATGGCCATTCTGACCGGTGTAAGGTGGTATCTTATTGTAGTTTTGACTTGCATTTCTCTAATAATTAGGGGTGTTGAGCATCTTTTCATGTTCTTGTTGGCCGTCTGTATGTCTTTGGAGAAATGTCTATTTAGGTCTTCTGCCCAATTTTTGATTTGATTTTTATTTTTTTTTCATACTGAGTTGTATGAGCTGTTTGTATATTTTGGAAATTAATCCCTCATTGGTCACATCGTTTAGAAATATTTTCTCCCAGTCTGTCAGATGTCTTTTTGTTTTGTTTATGGTTTCCTTTGCTGTGCAAAAGCTTTTAAGGTTCATTAGGTCCCATTTGTTTATTTTTGCTTTTATTTCTTTTGACTTATTTAAGAAAATATTGCTACAATTTATGTCGGAGAATGTTTTGCCTGTGTTCTCTTCTAGGAACTTTATGGTGTCATGTCTTATATCCAAGTCTTTAAACCATTTTGAGTTTATTTTTGTGTAGTGTGAGGGATTTACATGAGTCTGTCCAGCTTTCCCAGTACTATTTGCTGAAGAGACTGTCTTCTCTCCATTGTATATTCTTGCCTCCTTTTCTGATGATTAATTAACCATAGGCATGTGGGTTTTTTCTGGACTCTCTATTCTATTCATTGACCTATATTTTTGTGCCAATACCATGCTGTTCAATTACTGTAGGTTTGTAGTATTGTCTGAAGTCTGGGCTGGCCTCCAGCTTTGTTCTTTTTCCTCAGGATTGCTTTGGCAATTATGGGTCTTTTTCAGTTTCATATAAATTTTAGAATTTCATTCTAGTTTTGTGAAAAATGTCATGGTTAATTTGATAGGGATTCCATTAAATTTTTTTTTTTTGCGGTATGTGGGCCTCTCACTGTTGTGGCCTCTCCCATTGCGGAGCACAGGCTCCGGACGCGCAGGCTCAGTGGCCATGGCTCACGGGCCCAGCCACTCCGCAGCATGTGCAATCTTCCCGGACTGTGGCACGAACCCGTGTCCCCTGCCTTGGCAGGCGGACTCTCAACCACTGCGCCACCAGGGAAGCCCTTCATTAAATCTTGAGACTGATTTTGGTAGTACGGCCATTTTAACAATATTAATTCTTCAAATCCAAGAGCATGGGATATCTTTCCATTTCTTTGAATCATCTTCAATTTCCTTTATCAATGTTTTATAGTTCTCAGCATTTAGGTTTTTCACCTCCTTGTTTAGGTTCATTCCTAAATATTTTATTTTTTTGATGTGATTTTATTTTTTTATATAAAATGTTTTATTAAGTACATTTCACATGTAGAACATCCAGTCTTACAGTGTGATTGGATCCTTAGAATACATAACTTCTTGTTAAAATACACAGGTTATATACAGACATTAGAAACTCAGTCTGTAAAATACTCAATAAAGATGTTTGGGTGACACTTATAGAACTGACCTAGCAATTTTTTCTTCTGTTTGGGAGGTAGTTTTGAATCCTCATCAATATTTTTTAGTAAATCAAGAGATCATTCTCGGTTGTCTTCCTTGTATTATCAGAATAATCAGTGCCAGTGATTGCTAGGGGTTGGGAGGAGAGTGGGGTGGGATAAATAGGCAGAACACAGATGATTTTTAGGGCAGTGGAAATGCTCTGTATGATACTGTAGTGATGTATACATGTCATAAATTTGTCGAAAGCAAAAAAAATGTACATTACAAGTGAACAGTAATGTAAACTATGGACCATGGTGATTATGATATGTCAATGTAGGTTTGTCAACTGTAACTAATATATTGTTCTAGTGGGGAACACTGATAATGTGGAAGGGTATGCATGCATGGGGTCAAGAGGTCTATGGGAGATCTGTACCTTCACCTCAATTTTGCTGTGAATCTAAAACTGTCCTAAAAAATTAAGTCATCATAATTTTGTTTCAATTAAAAAAATCAGGGTGTTTCCTATTTATCTTTGAAGAAAGAATGATGGAATTGAAGTCAGAAGTCCTTGATTTGTGTTCAGGCATTGTATCTTATAAAAATTACTTTCTGATCTAATACAAGTGTCCTAAAAATTCATTCATTCATTTATTCATCCATTCATTCATTCATGGTGACTCTCACTTATTATCTAACAGCTATGATGTCATTTTCTGGGAAGATAAAAGTCAACTAGACATGTTTCTTGTTTCCAAGGAAAACAGATTCATATGTCAAAAAGGTGTTTGGTATTATCACCTATAAATTTGGGACAGTAAGCACCATTGTAGGGATCAGTTATAAAATGACAAATTTACACAATTTCAATTCTATAAGCCTTGCTATTAATAAAAAATGCATATAAAAATATCAAGTTCCTAGCACAGGGAAACTATGTTTAAGGTATATAATCAATGAGAGTTTGTTGAAAGAATTAATGAACATATAGTAACACACTACACTATAAATTGTTATATAATTTCACTAATTAGCAAAAAAGTTTAAATGATTTCTCAATAAAAGAAATGTGTTAGAAGTATAAACACTTCTTTTACACATAAAAACACATAAAAATGTGCTTTTTACACAAAAAACGTTTTTTATGCATAAAACCTAAAGTTATGAAGAAAACAGTTCTTCAATGTGACATTTATAATAGCTAGTTTATTTATATAATACCTATATCTAGTAATATGGATAAAAAAGACATAAAGGAATATTTAAAGAAAACATGTATAATGAGATTGAGAGATAAATAAGAAACAGAACATATTATTAAAGCACCAATTTTTAAGAATATACATACTTCTGAAGTACTTTTATAAAAAATAAACAATTTATATTTTTAAAATACTATTCACAGTTTTATTTTCATTATTGTTATTCACTCAACGTATATTTTGAGTGTTAATTACGTGCCACTTTTTAGACCTTGGAGATAGAAATTTGAGCAAAATTGGCAGGACGTCTGTTGTCGTGGGATTGCATTGCTTTGGTGGTAAATAGGTAGTAATCAAATGACAATCAATAAGGAGTACTTCAGATTGTGATATCTGCTATTGAGTAAAACAAAGCTGTATATTGTTTGGGGAGGGGATTGTTGGAGGCGGGCACACAGGGAAATTGTTTCACTTAGTGTGATCAGGAGAAGCTTCACTGATGGCTTTTCAGGAATAAGTGAAGGGAGTAAAGGAACACGTTATGCAGCTCTCTGGACAAATACTATTTCAGGCAGAGGAACCAGCAAGTGCAAAAACCCTGCTTTGAGAACCTACTTTCCTAAGAAAAGCAGCAAGAATAGTGTAACTGAAGCTGAATGAAGGAAGAGGAGACTTCCAAGTTTCCATTTAAAGTTTATCAATGTAGAATGTTCCATATTCCTACAAGATTTTAGAACAATAGAGTGCTAATAATTATTTAGCAAACAGCTCCCTGGGCAGGCAGGGGGAAGAGAAGGGGAGCTGGTTGATACAATTTACCAGTTCCTATATTGTCAGTTTGCTCACTATGGTGATTTTAAGCTATCAGTATGATGTCACTGAGTGTGGAGTTAGGAAGAGTTATACCCAGTCAGCTCTTGAGAGCCAGTATGAGCCAGCTCCAACACACCATTACATTCATGCCCCTGTATCTATAATAAACTTCTGTAAATGCAGTGGAAAATATTGCACATGTTTGTGTACAAAACTGAGCAGTTACTGACATTTTGAAGAAATGAAACTGTTGGATAAGTCCCGTCATTGTTAGTGACAAACAACTGAGACTGTAAATATTTATTAAGTGTAGAGCACTGTATAGGGAAGAAAAACGCAATATTCAAGATGCATCTTTAGTCTTGTCACTTTTGTGGTAACTGACAAGGAAAGATATTAGAACTCTAAAGTCATTGTCTTCACTGAATGACATCAAGTATACTTTAATGGTCACAGTATGAAATGGAACAACTTTAATGAGTAAATTTTATAGCAAAAAGTGGCTGGAGACACGAATAGTAGTTCACTTGATAAATAGATGGAAATTATTGTGACAGAAGTGGTGATTTTTCTAGCCTCACTCATTTTACTTGAACTCATCAAATGTGTTCCGTTTTAAAGAAGAATAACAAAAATATGAGAAAATACCGGAAATACTTCATCACAGAGGAGACCAAAAGAGGCAAAATATTTTGAAGGAAGGAAAAGGGGATTTTATGTTTCAGTGTAGCTTAAGGATCTGCATCAGAAAGGAAAAAAAAAAAAAGGATTTGAGAAGTATTGTTAAATAATGTCAGTTGAATAGGATATATTAAGCCTTTTCATTTAAAATAATTTCAGGCTTGGAAAATTTAAAACATAATTTCCAGACACTCTTTATCCCCATATTCATATATACATGTATAGTCATAATCAAATATATATGTGTATATATATATATATGTATATGTATGCATGTGTATATTTACATACCTATACAGTGATATGTAGACATAGGTATATGTGAATTTAGTATATACATAAACACATCTGTGTAGATTTCTGCCTATATATATGTATATATTTATGCTGAACTAATAAATTCACAATTATACATCCAATTCCAATTGAACATGATGAGGCTTCTTCTTGCCTTCACCCTTTCCACATATATAATTCCCTACTCCAGTGGTGAGAATCCTGGCTCTCATTATCCAAACTATATTCACTCATTATTTCAGTTGCAGAATACACATAGAGTATTTCTGAAATTGTTCCATAGGATTTAATATATAGTTCAAACATTATGTTTAAAATTTACTTAGATAATTTCTCCCTCCCTATAGTTAGTTTCATTTGTTTTTTGCTAATATTCAGTTTTGTTTCACCCATCTTATCCTTAGTAATTTTCATTCTCTTTTGGTTATATGGAAGATTACCAAGATTCTAAAAGTCAGAAATATACAGAAAGTTACATTCCAAATATTGTCTTTCCATCCTGTTCCTTTCCTGCTATCCTTTCACTGCTATGTCTTTTTACTTCTTGCATGTAACCAACTTCATTATGTTTTTATTCACTCTTCCTGTATTTCTTGCACAAATGAGCAATACTACATACTTTTGCTTTTTATTTTTTTTTTTATTTTTTTATTTTTTTTTCCGTACGCGGGCCTCTCACTGTTGTGGCCTCTCCCGTTGCGGAGCACAGGCTCCGGATGCGCAGGCTCAGCGGCCATGGCTCACGGGCCCAGCCGCTCCGCGGCATATGGGATCCTCCCAGACCGGGGCACGAACCCGTATCCCCTGCATCGGCAGGCGGACTCTCAACCACTGCGCCACCAGGGAGGCCCTACTTTTGCTTTTTAACTTAGAAAAAAGTAGCAAACTATAAATATACTTTGACTTTTATTTGCTAAGACTATTATAGTGACAATTGTCAATATCTAAATATAAATTATATGTTAGTAACAGTATTGTTTCAGTGTTAATTCTTTGTGGAACTTTAACTGTTGTTATATTAAAAATTCATTTTTAAGTAGAAATGTACACTAGATGATCAGGTGACAAATGGGCTTATATCTATAATTTACTTAAATAATTCAGAAGAATAATATCTACATATAATTTGTATGTTTGGACAAATAAATATGCATAATATACACAAACTTTAAAAAAATTTCTATATGACAAAAGATAGGCCAAAAAAGAAAATAAAGTATGTTGTAAAAAACTATACATATTAAAAATAAAACATAAAAATACACAATTGAGACCAACATATCAATATGTGTCCTTAACCAGTCCAGAACCAGAAAAGATGATCAAAGTGAAAGGATGGGCAAAGACACAAAAGCATAACAGGTAAATGTAAATACAATAAATAAGTAGAAGTCACAATCTTCCTGTTTGACTAAATAGATTTCGCACTAATAAAAGGATTTAAGGGGGCTTCCCTGGTGGCGCAGTGGTTGGGAGTCCACCTGCCGATGCAGGGGACGCAGGTTCGTACTCCGGTCTGCCGCGGAGCCGCTGGGCCCGTGAGCCATGGCCACTGGGCCTGCGCGTCCAGAGCCTGTGCTCCGCGGTGGGAGGGGCCACAGCAGTGAGAGGCCCGCATACGGCAAAAAAAAAAAAAAAAAAAAAGAAACGATTTAAGGAGACAAAAATACCACCCCATGATAGTAATTATTAATATTTATGTACCCAGTAATACAGCAATAAGTTTCATAATACAAAGTACAACAGATTCAAAGAAATAGACAGTATAAGTAAGAAATCTTTAATGTACCTTCCTCATAAAGACAGATTAAGTAGGCAAAATGAATCAATAAACATAAGCTGACCTAAATGCCATAAATGATAAGGAAATATAAATATCAAATTCTGAACTCCAATAAGAATTTTCGTCAAGGGCATATAATGTATTTAGAAAAATTGGCCATACATTAGACCACAAAGAAATCCTTGATACATTTTAAAAATAGAAATAATCTAAATAGCATTTTAATCATAATACATTAACATTTTAAATTTATAACAAAATTAAAAGTCCCTTCCACCTGGAATTTTTTAAAGAAATTAAACAAATCTTGGGTCAAAAGGGACATAAACTTGAAAATATTGAGTATAGTTCCCTGTGCTATACAGTAGGACCTTGTTGATTATTCAATAAATATTATTATCATTAGTTTAAAAAAAAGGGGACATAAAAATAAGATGACAGACTTCCTGAATGTAATAATAATGATAATACATCATATCAAAAGAGCTAAAGCATTTATTTAGGAAACATTTTACTATAAAATACCCGTATCAGAAAAATAAATAAAATGGACGGAATAAACACATACCTCAAAAATATAGGAAAATAACATTATAGTAAACCAAAAGAGAAGCAAGGAGTTAATAAAGATAAAAATGTAGAAAGCATAAACAGAAATAAAGCATTAGGACAAATAAATAAGATTGCCAGATTTAGCAAATTAAAATGTAGAATGCACAATTAAATTTGAATTTCAGATAAAAAACAGATAAGTTTTAATGTGAGTATGGTTCATGCAAAATTTGGGACAAACTTTAAAAAAAAATGTTTTCCTGAAATTCAAATTTAACTGGATAACCTGTAATTTATCTGAAAAAAACTAAAATAAATCTAAAAAATAATTTGTCATTTAAAAATCTGCAAACTAAGTGAATCACTAACAAGTCCAACCAAAAATAATAATAAAGAGGAACTACAAAAACAGTAATTGAAAATGACAAGGGTGAATCACAATCAAACAGAAATTTATAACAGAAGTTTCTTCTGCACAATTCTATTTGAAAAGCACATTTAAAAAAAAAAAAGATTAAACTCTTCAAGCTTTACCACTGTAGAGATAGAAAAATCTACACTGATCAAATACTGTACTAAAAGGAGAGACTACTAAGTAGATAAAAAATCTAAATAAACATAATAATGTTGTAGAAATCAAGTTTTTTGTTTGCTTGTTTTTTAAAAGCATATCCAACAGAAAGCACAGGCTCAGATAATTTCACAGGAGAATTTTTAAGAATAAGATCATCATAAAGCTATTTAAACTATTTCAGAACATAGAAATGGAATGAAAACTTTCACATTTGTTTTATGAAGCTAGTACATATTGATCCTTAAATTTAAGAGGATTATACCATAAAAGAAAACTGAAAGCAAACTAACTTATGAATATTGATGCAAATTCTCATATAAAATATTTGAAAACAGACCAAGAACATAGTAAAAATTAGCACACTATGACTAAATGAGATTTATTCCAGGAAAGCAAGTGTGCTCAATATAAAGAAATATTAATATAATCTATCTCATTATTGAAGCTAAGGAAAAATATTATATGATACTTTTCAGTTACCTTACAGATATTTCACATTGTCCATCATAAATGTTAAAAACTTTGAAGAAATAAGAAATTGATAGAATTTCCTTAACATATGCATCATACATGCATGCAGGCATACACACATGCACACAGTTATAGCAGCTTATGGGCCAGCATATTTCATAATGAGGAACCATTAGAGGTTTTCCACTAAAGTCAGACATAAACCAGAGTTCCAACTATCTCCAATTCTGCATACCATTGCCTTGTGGAAATTGACCAATATTATTAGATAACAGAAAACATCCCATCCAGTATCTTTAAACCGTCAATATCTCTCTAATGCTTAAAGATATATTGTTACTAAGCATCTGAAAACTTCCTTGGTCTGCCTTTGATCTATTTACATTTCTAGCCAAATTTTCAATTACTTCCTTTCACCTTCCCCAAACAGTGATATTTTAACATCTTGAACACTTTGTCCATCTCTCTACCTTTGTTCATATTGTTTTCTCTGTCTGAAAATGCTTCTTCAGTTTTAATCTCAATTTGATGAAATCCTGCCAGTATGTCAAGGCCCTATTTTCTATATCAGAGGACTGTTTCCTTTGAAATCCCAGAGTTTCCATCTTTACTCTTCTTTATATACTTGTTAATTTCTATATTGATACTCAGTTTGTGCTTCTGTTTGCTTTTACTGACTAAAGTTCATCTTCTCTGAGAGTATGACAACTATGGATTACCCTGATCAGACATCTTTGACTTTATATTTGTAGTAATTGGGAGTTCACAATGGTAGGTAAATCTCAGTAAATGATGGACAATTCCAATTAACAGACATTACTTTTGTCTGTTGAACAAGCATCTTTTTTCCTGTAACTTCTGCCCAGTGGTTCCAGTGTGTCTTCTGGAACAATAGAGAGCACGTTGAACACTGATTTCATTGTATTCTTGAAAAAATGGTTTCTAGATAACTAAATATCATAATTAATATCTTCAGTATAGAAAGAAATAATTACTATATTTATCAAAACATTTATTCATATTTTGAGTATACAAAGAAATACTATATTTATGTAAATATTTTAGTATAGTAATATTTAAAATAGTTTTATATTTAAAATAGATTTTTAACCTCAAAAACATTAAGTTGAGAAAAGAAGGCAGACACAAAAGTATGAATATTACCTGATTTAATTTTTATAAAATTCTAGAGAAGACATAACTAAGTTATCATGGCATAAATCAGATCAGTGGTAGGCTAGAGTTGACTGATTACAAAGGGGCTAAGTGTATAGTCTACAGAGAGTTTGGAGTTCTTAAAAGAGCATCTTCTGCCTCTGACCTCTAGATCCTCTTGTAAAACACTTAACCTAATTAGGTCAGACTCCCACAGGATTATTTCCCTTTTGATTAACTTAAAGTCAGCAGAATTCAAGAGATCTGAAAAGCCCCTTCACTTTTGCCATATAACATTACCTAACAAAGGGAATGGTTATCCCATGCTACTCACATTACACTCAAAAGCATGACTTAATGCAGGACATATATACTGGGGACAGGGATCTTAAAAGTATGCTATCAGCTGAATTATGTCATCTCAAAATTCCTATTTTTTGAGGTCCTTACCCCAGTACCTCATTAGGGTGGGCTCTAATCCAATATGATTGGTATCCTTTCTAGTAGGGGAAATTTGGACACAGACAGACCTGAGGAGAATGCCTTGTGTATATGAAGACAGTCATCTGTAAGCCAAGGAGAGAGGATTGGAACAGATTTTTCTTTTGCTGTCTTCAGAAGGAACCTACCCTGCCAACACCTTGATTTTGGGCTAATAACTTCCAGAACTGTGAGAAAACAAATTTCTCCTAAGCCACCCAGGTCATGGTAGCTTGTTATAGCAGCCCTACAAAACTAATACAGGGGCCATCTTAGAACTCTGTCTACCACACTTCTTCACCCTCCCTTTTCCCCATTATTAATAGAATTTACTTCCTCATAATATTCTACACTCTGGATGAGGTGCTGTCAATCCTGCAATGCATATTTTGGGAACTATATTTAAGAGCGTCAGCTATTTATTTAAAATACTTAAATTATTTTTTAATCAAAGTATAGTTGATTCACAATGTTGTGTTAGTTTCAGGTGTATAGCAAAGTGATTCAGTAAAAATACTTAAAATTTTTAAAATATTTAAATTTCAGTAAAACTATTTAAATTCTTTAAAATACCTTACCTCAGAGTAGAATACTTGAAGAGCCAAATATTTCTTCACTTCTTGGAACCAGTATGACTGAGAATTGTGAGAACTACTGTGGCTTTCAGTTGGTTGCTCAGAAAGGGCAAGAATTCACTTGGGTCAGCATTATTCAGTTTCTCTCCCAATTCTTGCAACTAACATGTATTGAGGGATATCTGTGTGCACACAGGAGTTCTTTATATACAATGTTGCCCATAGAGATGAGCAATCCCAATGAAGTTAAATATCTTCCCAAGGTCACATAGATGAAATATTATAGAGATTAATCTCAGAACATGGATATTACCAGGGCTCCATGGTTGGACAGATTCATAATACTCAAATGTGCAGGATGTTAATGAATAAATAATAGTATTATTATGTATAGAACATTTTTATCCTATTTTTAAAATAACTAAGAAACAAGTAGTAATCAGAAGGATTTTTTGTCAGTGTAAGTTATAAACAGTTTGGCTTTCCATACATAGACTCAAAAATAAAAGGTAGAATTTTAATTCTCTCTCATGTAAAAAACGATCAACATCTAGTCAGTTATGAATAGAGGGTGACAACACAGCTACTTCCAACTTTCCCCTATGTCATCACTAGAGTAAAACATGTATCCTCAAGGCTGAAGCTATTATATCTACATTCCAAACAGCAGAATGGAGAAAGGATAAGAGCACCTTTCTTTAACATGTTCTTACTGTCTTCTCAAATAATTTATTTCTGCTGATATCACATTAGCCAGGACCTAGATATATGTACATACTTAACTGCAAGAAAAACATGGAAATGCATTTTTAGTTAACACTTTGACCCAGGAAAGAGGAAGGAGACAATGGTATGCTGTTGTAGACAATCAAAAATTTCTGCCACAGTGAGTGTACCCATTAAGAGGTAATTACATCACTCAAAACTTCAGTTCACACTGGATTACATAGAAAGGGAATTTGATAGCTCTTGTAGTTGAAGTACAAGGAAAAATGGCCTAGAGTAAAGTAGAATCTGAAAGTCATGTGTGCCAATTAGAATGTGTAGTCTTTCAGATTCTCTACTCTCTTGCCTTCAGTGATTTCTTCATCCTTAAGATTGAGTCCCTTTATATGAGTGGAAGTTGCCATCAGACTTGCATGTTTCCTATTCACGTACTATTCACATTCAGCAGGAAGAGAAATGATTTCCATTTGAAACATGGAACTATGATAATCCCAATAGAATCATTAAGCAAATTTAGTGCTTAATGATTCCACACAAGGTTCAAGAAATCATCATTTGAATTTTATAAACTGATGATGTTAAATTAAAAATGTAAGCAAGTGTAGGCAAACTTGTCACTCACTTCAATAAGCAGGACGTCAGAACAAACAAAATCAAATGATCTTGACTAACATTTCAGTCAAGTGATGACAAGCGCTGCTGAATTTTTTCCTGACTCAAAACAGAATAAACTTCTTTAAGAAAAAAACCTGCAACAGTTACATATATTAGTGCCTCGTTTAAAATGATGACTGGAAATAAAAACTAACAAGAGTTCCCCGTTTCTAAGCATTTTGCTTAAAACTATTATCCCATGTTGTAATTATTTTCAAGACTTGTTGATGCAGTTTATTAGATAGACCTTTCTTTTACCTAAACCAATTCTTAAGTATGCATTTATTCTGTCTCAAATAATTTTTAATATGCTTTTTCTAATTTGTGAAATATCACCTCTCATTTCCCTGACTTTTAACTAATTAAGTAGCTTTCTTAGACTTTTATACATTGATTTTATTAATTTGGCTCACAAAATAATTTTTTTTTCAAATTAGAAAGATGCTTTTTGTGCCACCTTCCAGTTATCCATCATATGTGATTATATTTATCCTTTTGTGTGACTTTTATTATTTAGAAATAAAAAATATATTTAAAAATAGCACTTTATGTTCAGTATTTAGGGATGAGACTTACATCCTCAGGGCTGAGACTTAGGGATGAGAATACAGGGAACACAGATCTCGTTTTAGATTCTGTTCTAATATTGATGCCTTTGAAACATTTTAATTGTAAAGTGTAACCTCCCAAAGTAGAAAGAAAAAGATAATTATTACTTTAAAACTATTATTTTTGTTATCACAGTCTGATCAGTAAGTGCAAAAATAGTAAATTCTCAGATAAGAAATAAACAAATAGAAGAGATAATGCAAAACTTTCCAAACTTCTTTGAGAGCATAGGTTGGATACTGCTGCTTCACAAATGAGGTGGAGTTACAAAAAATGCTATCCACATTTTTATAAATGCAGAGCTGTATTTCTTATCTTCTGAGGCATTTCTCCTGTATTTATCTGGATGTTACATTTTCAGTTGTTAAGTTATACTTTTACCTCAAAATAGTTTATTTGTGTATCTTAAAATGTAAATGGCTCATAAGTAGGGTTCTACCAAAGTCTGGAATATTACAAAATGTCTTATAGTTAAGCCATCTGAGAGTGAGGTATCATTTTCTTACTGCCTAGTCGGTACGAAAAATAAGACTGGGGAAAAAAAGAGGAAATAGTAAATTAATTCCAAGATGGCATTGACAACAAGGACATCTGCTATAGTTTACCAGAAACAAAATCAAAATGGATTTCTCTCTACTTACACACACACAATGATGTTTAGAGTAAGCATATTCTTTTATCAGCTAACTTTATTATATGTACTACAGTTTTTCTCAGCTCAAGAATTTACTTTTTCAAAAAGTATGTTTAAATTACAACAGTGAACATCAAGTTATGTCTCATATTTTTGTTTGCTTTTTTAACAAAAACACTGTGCCAAGTGATAGAAGCCAAACACAAAATGTCACATATATTTCCATTTATATGAAATTCCCAGAATATGCAAATCCATAGAGATGGGAAGCTGATTATTGGTTTCCAAGGGCTGAGGGGAGGAAGAAATAGGAGTGCCTATTTAATAAGGATGGGTTTCTTTGGGGGGTAATGCAAATGTTCTAGAACTAGATAGTGGTGATAGTTGGACAAAATTGCAGATGTACTAAATGCCACTAATTGTGTACTTTAAAATGATTAAAATGGTAAGTTTTATCTTTTGTGTATTTTAGCTAGAGCTGTAAGTAGATACAGGTAGATTCTGTCAGTATGGTATACTCTTTAGTAAGTGTGCTGAAATGTTCAGGAGACTGAAAAATAACAGCATTTAAGAGTGTCTTAACAATATGGAAGGAGCTTTTAAAATATAAAAGGTTTATTTAGCTTGTATTTATTTAAAAAGAATAATAAATATCACTATTCAATAATTAAAATATTTTACATAAGATTTTTAAAAATTACATTTTAAAAAGAAAAAATATATGCCAAGTTTGAGACAACAGACTCAAATAGCAACAACCTACAAGAGCCGTGGATTAAGAATCAGTAAAAATTTTTAAATGAACTTGCAGGCTTGTAATCATTGTAATACAATGGAATTCTATGACTCACAGCTCTAATCATAGTCTATTTCAACAAATTTATCAGCGGCATGAAATCTACAGTATCAGTTTAAATAGAAAACATGTACATACATTATAAATGAGGCTAACACTTTGGAAAGTGATCTTTAAAATTCTCATGAATCTTGAATCTGCTATGGTCCTATAAATGCCTGAGTGAGTGTTTCAAGAAGAGTTTTTTTTTTTTTTTTAAGTTTTATTGGAGTATAGTTGATTTACAATGTTGTGTTAGTTTCAGGTGTACAGCACAGTGAATCAGTTATACATATATCCACTCTTATTTAGATTATTTTCCCATATAGGTCATTGCAGAGAATTGAGTAGAGTTCACTGTGCTATACAGTAGGTCCTTATTAGTTATCTATTTTATAGTCAGTAGTATGTATATGTCAATACAAATCTCCTAATTTATCCTCCCCCACTTCCCCCTACCCCCGGTAACCATAAGTTTGTTTTCTACATCTGTGACTCTATTTCCGTTTTGTAGGTAAGTTCATTTGTACCATTTTTTTTTTAGATTCCACATATAAACTCAAGAAAAATTTTTAAAAAGTAACTCCTCAGGTGTTTCAAAGACTAGAGAAAATGTCAGAAACCAGCCATTAAGCTTTTCCTTTCATAGTCATTTTCACCTCTGTCATGCATTAGGCAAGTGCCTCAATGTCCCCACCACACTCTTATTATTTGGATAAAGAACTCAGAAAGTTCTCATTTTAAAGTAGATGGGGTAGTTATCCTCCAAATATGACCTTACCATGAGTCAACATCTTCCATTAGTCATGCCCTTGTATTGAATCTAAGCTTGCTGCTGAAAACTTGGCCTCTGTGCACTGGTGCTGAATCGAATCTAAGATGGGGTTTTGGGTGAAGTAAAAAAAAAAAAAAAATAGCTTTATTGCTTTGCCAGGCAAAGGGGGAAAACAGCAGGCTTGTGCCCCTCAAAAACTGTTTGTCCCAACCTGGGAGGATTTGGTGAGGAGTTTAATAGCAGTGGTTCAAGGGTGGGGTTGATGATAAGGATTAGGGTGTGTGCAGGGCCAGCACTCCTTTAATCTGGTCTCAGGTAATCTCTTGATGTGCTACTCTGGTTCCTGTAATCTGGCCTCAAGTGGTCTTCTCTGGAATAAAGAATGCTAACATCTTCCGCTTGTTGGGTGTTTTAGTTCTGTAGAAGAGCTCAAAGATATTGTTATGTGTATCCCTTAAGGCAGACCAGGACCCTGCCCCAAGCCTGCACTGTTGTTTCTTGGCTGCTTCTCTCTTGTCTCTGCATCCCCTCCCTTCCCTGATTAGCAACTGTTCGAATCTGCCCTTTGGAACTCAGGAAGGTCATGGAGGCTGGAGTCTGTCCCCTACAAAAAGAAAACGGGACACAGAAAGACATCTGTGCGCAGGAGCCCCACAGAGTCCTGCTCAGTTTCAGGCTGACCGTGTTGATACTAGAAAAGTTTTATCAAAAGTCCAGGCTCTTGTTTGTCTCATCCGAAAGAATTTGGGTGAGGAGCACAAAACATAAAGGAAAAATAAACACACACACACACACACACACACACGCACGCACGCACACACACACACACACACACACACACTGAGGCTGAGGAGCAAACAGAACAAACAAGCAGCTTATTCAGGGCAGAAGTGAAAGTTACACATTCCATGAAGAGTGCTGGTGTTGTCGTGAGTGAGGGGCTCCACACAGGGCTGTTGATCCCCCTTTTTATCTTATTTTTAGCCCTTTGAATGATTGGGTTATTTTTTTTTTTTTTTTGCTGTACGCGGGCCTCTCACTGCTGTGGCCTCTCCCGTTGCGGAGCACAGGCTCCGGACACACAGGCTCCGCGGCCATGGCTCGCGGGCCCAGCCGCTCCGCTGCATGCGGGACCCTCCGGGATCGGGGCACGAACCCGTGTCCCCTGCATCGGCAGGCGGACTCTCAACCACTGCGCCACCAGGGAAGCCCGATTGGGTTATTTTTGATTAGGGATGGAATATTCATTGAGGGGAGGGTTGAGGTGTGGTCTGGACTGCGCCAGGTTGCATCAGCTCTGGGTCCTGTGGATTTGTCTCCTGAAGACACTGTACATGCACTCTAAGAGCTGTTTTCCCTTAAATTTTCCCTTACTAGTCAAGCCCCACACGTGGAAGGTTGCACAGGGTCATCAGCAACCTGTGCATTTTTATTGCACATGCTCCATGGTATTCATGGTCAGAGTTTCTTGATCAGATGCTACACAGTTTCTGTTTTACATGCCATTCCTCCATGCGTCATGGCCTCATTAGTGCGAATCAAGGAGGTAGCTTTGCCTTGGTCCTAATGCCTATACATGAGGACGCTGTCCTTGGGCCCAACCCTGTCTTTCCTGCCTCACTGTGACTGTAGAATGTGTCAGAAGAGGTGTTGAATCCATTCCAAACTAGCCATTAGGTGTTGTCAACTTCTGCTCATGGATTCTCAGTTTGGAGATACCTGATTAGCCATATGAGAAATCTGGCTATATTACTGGGATGATCATAGGTAGACACCATATATAAGGTCACTCAGAGAGAGAGAGAGAGAGAGACCCTTCATCTACATGAAGGAGAACAAGAGAGATTGAGGCACAAACAGTGAAGCCTCCTGTACCAGCTTCCAGGTGACTCAAGCCCTAAAAGCCATGTGACTGCAACCAGTTAAGAGACCCCAGCAAAATAGCAGACTTGCTTAGCTAAGCCCAATCAATATACAAAACCATGAGAGATAATAAAATAGTTGTTGTTGCAATCCACAACTTTGGTGGTGGTTTGTTATGCAACAGTAGATAACCAAAACAATAGGATGTAAAAATAAAATACTACTATATGAAATGAGAAGTCATGCAGATTTGAGGCTAATGAAATAACCAAGGTTATTCTAGCTGCAAAACTAGCTGGCCAGAAATTCTGGGATCTGGACACCAGTCACAAATAGGATTATTTATGAATATTCACTATTACAAAATTTTACTCTTCTTTGTATTGAAATGAACGAAAGTGCTAGGGAATATTGAAATAGGAGCTGTGCAGTCTCTCAAAGTAGCACAGAAGCTATTTGCCTATAGTTATACATCCCAAGACTAACTCAGTATCTTTCAACTCAGGGTCCAGTGCTTCTCCATTGTATCTTACCAATGTTTAAACTCTCAGCATCTCTTAGCACACTTTTATTTAATTAAAAAGAGGAGTTGTAAATTTTGATACTTAATGAATAATGATTTAATTAAAATCACCCACAATGATTAAAGTTGTTTGAATACATTTTCAGTGGGATAAGAATTGGGGATGGGGATTGTATAGGGCTTTAGTTTCATGGTTCTTACGAATACAGCAAAAACCATCATTTTCACTGTCATCTCTCATTACCATTTTCAGATACAGGTTTATTTAAATTGCTAGTAATTGATGGATCTGTGACAAAAGCAAACTTAAGCCACATCTTATACCCTCATTATCATTACATAAAAAACAACCAGCTTAGGCTTGATTGCTGCATGCTCTCTTCCTGTTCCAGAATTCTTTGATTCTATGATTTACAGAATATTTGTTAGAAAGATCTTTGAAGTTCACCCATCTAAGTATGTGACGTTTGTTTTGAACTGAAGAACTCCTGATTCTTCAGGACTTGATCCTTTCTTTCATAAATATTAGTGCAGAAGCTAGTTTCTAATAATTATTAGATGCAATTATCACCTTCCCAGCATAACAACTTGCTGTTCTGTGACAATTATCAAAGCATAAGGACAAAGCATCCATCTCTTCAACTTCATGCTTTATTATTTGACATAATTAGCTTTATACTGCAGATCTCTGAAGGTCCTCCATTTTGTCTAAAGTTTAGATTAAATTAACCTGCACTTGATTACTTATTTTTCCCTTCTTACAACTTGTGTCGCTAAGGGTTCTTTTGTTATGAAACCTGACATCTAACACAGAATTGACGCTTCTACTAGTCATCAACACCTGTAAAGGATTTTATCCATTCATGCCATAGCAACCCCTATACTGCCATCACTTAATCATTCCTATGAAAGTTTTACTGATGGTTTATTTTGTGGTGGAGATCAGAAAGATAGACTTTTCCTTTAGCGTACACATCTAACAAATCTTCAGAGCAAAGATATAGTTTTGAATTTTGAAACATGATTTCCGTTCTAAAAAGTTGTTATAGAAAATAGAATTAATCAATTTCAAACACATGTTAGTGTGTTTTATGTTATGTACAGCATCTATTTGAGAACTATTTAATAGCTGGATTTAAATTGATATTTATCCATTCTGATCAAATTTTCCAGGGTATATATATGGAAATTGTCTAAAAGTGTAAATCTGTACAGGTTATTTAAATACTAATCTTATAGAAATTTTGTGAAATGACAATGCGGTCTTAGGTAGTTTTAAAAATTTTATTTCCCGTTCTTGCGTGTTGAAATGGCCCCCTCTCCTATTTAAAAACTCTAGATTATCTATTTAATCACCTTTATTTCTTCTTAAAGGACAAATATATTTCCAAATAATGGCATATATAATATTCTTCCATACATTGCCAGTATTGTGTGTACCTTATCAGTTCTTTTTTTAAATTATTATTTTGTGTTTTTCTTTATGAAACATGGGAGAATTTCCAAATAATTTAGCCATTTTAAATGATATTTTTTCATTTTCTAGTGTTTTTTAAAATAATTTCCATTTTAAAACCTTTTTAGCTTTCATTTTTTCTATGCCTTTAAAATGTATTTTTAGTACAACAGTGTCTCTCTTCCTTTCTTATTAAAGAGAACATAAATGCAAGCATATTTTCTTTTCAATAATTCTTTAGTCATTTGGATTTAAGGTTTTGTATTGTACTGTATTCTCTAATTACCGGTGAGCTAGCTCTTATATAGCAGACCATTTTTAAATTTCCTTTGTGCACTAGTTGTTATTTTATTGAACTGAATTCAGAAATAAAATATTTTGATGCTGCAGAACAAGACAGTGGTGATTAATAGCTTGGGATTTGGAGTTGCTTAGACCAGATGCTCCTCTGTCTGCCTCTGGCTAGCTCAGGCTTGCTCAAGTTACTCTCAAATGTGGAAAATGGTATTCTCTCACTTGCTATAATGATTAAAGGACATGTGTAAAATATACCTCTGTGCCTGGCAAAGAATTAGTATTACATAATGGGAATTTTTATTATTATTTTTGAAGTCACTACAAAGACTACAAAGATAACATACATTGAGAGCAATGTTTTTAAGAAGAGTATTCTTAGTTATCTTAATTTATCCTACTTCATAAACTGTTAATCTTATCTCATAAATGGTATAATTTAAATAAATAATATATTGCTTTTTCTGACTGATATAGATTGATAATGGGACTCTATCTAATAACATGTGTATCTGTCTTGGGCTTTGTGTGTGTGTGTTTTTTTTATTGAAGTATAGTTGATTTACAATGTTGTGTTAGTTTCATGTGTACAGCATAGTGATTCAGTTATACGTATATATATTTTTTTCATATAGTTTTCCATTATAGGTTATTACAATACAGTAGGTCCTTGTTGGTTATCTATTTTATATACAGTAGTGTGTATATGCAGGGTTTTTAATTGACTTGATTTTTTGAAGCAGTTTTAGGTTTACAGCAAAATTGAGCTGAAGGTACAGAGATTTCCTGTATACCCCTGAATTTCCACTTTCCTCCCCATTATTAATGTCCTCCACCAGAGTGGTACATTTGTTACAATTGATGAACCTACATTGTCAAATCATAATCACCCAAAGAGCATAGTTCACATTATGGTTCACTCTTGATGTACATTGTATAAGTTTGGGAAAATATATAACAACATGTGTCCATCATTATGTTATCATACAGGTGCTCTTTTCATAGGAGTTTTTTCACTGCCCCCCAAATCTGATATACTCTGTCTATTCATCCTCCTCTTTTCCCTCTAACCACTGGCAACCACTGATCTTTTTCCTGTCCGCATAATTTTGCCTTTTTCGGAATGCATACCTTCCATACCTGGAAATCACACCATAGGTAGCCTTTTCAGGTTGACTTCTTTCACTTAGTAATATGCGTTTAAGATCTCCCTATATATTTTCATGGGTTGATAGTTGTGCATTTTTAGAGCTGAATAATATTTCTTTCTCTGGATGTACCACAGTTTATTCATCCGTTAACCTACGGAAGGACATCTTGGTTGCTTCCAAGTTTGGGCAGTTCTGAATAAAGCTGCTATAAACATCCATGTGTGGATTTTGTTAGGACCACTCCCATTGTGAAGGTATATGTTTTATTCAAATTCTACTAATTTATATGTTATTCTTATCTAAAAAGTATCTTAACAACATCTAGACTGGCATTAGACCAAATAATTGGGTACTGTAGCCTAGCCAATTTGACACATATATTAACCATCACCTATTACCCCTTGTTTACCTGCTTCTGTGAAACCCCAGGTTTCCTTTCATTCTTTGTGATTTTTTTTTTTTTTACTAATGAGCATTTTTCTTATTGCAATAGCCTGAATAAAATCATCTCCTTAATTTTCCAAGGCATTTTGTCTTTTTACACCTTATTATATGTTTCTCGAATTAGTATTTTATCAGTTGAATTTTCAAAAAAGGAACAAAGGGAAATGGCTAGTTTAACTGCCTGAGAAATTCTCTTTTAATCATAATCTCTTTTTTCCTTAGGTATTTCAAAAAATTAAAAGAAAGAAAAAATATTCTAGTCTTCTAACATGATAAATTATGTATTATTTCTAGTGTATTTAAATCTTGAGCATATTTAGTTTTATTATTTTGACATCTACATTTTATTCTTATGCAAAAAGTGGGTTTTCTCTTTATTATCCATTCTTCTCAATTTCTTGTTTGATTGCCTATTAATTAAATATTTCTATTATTTATAGACTAATTTTTATAAATCATAATCTTTTATATTATTGCAAGTTTTCCCCTCCTCTTTCAATTATGACCTTTGGTAAAGCTGTAAGTCAGATACTTATTTCAATGATATTATCCATATGCATTATTAATAATTTATTATTACTTTTATGATTAGTTGTATTAACCTTTTTAGTCTGATGCTGATCATATTTCATTGAATGCTTTTTCTCTATAGTTTCATGTAAGATGGATTTCTGTTGTTCTGTTTGTTATGCATAAAATCTCTTGTCTCACTCTGCTCGCAGACGGATGTGGTTTGGTTACTTGTTTCTGAGTCTGTTGGGGAGGAGCTAGTTGAGAGTAGTTGTTTTGCAGGTATGTTTTCTGCATTCTTTAAGCACTTTATTTTTATCCAAAACCTACATATTCTAGTTACTCCCCTTTTAGCATTAATTCGTTTTAGAAATTAGTTTATTATTTTATATAATTCTGAATATCTCATAGGTTTCCAGTGTTTTACCTAAGAGGTGCAGGTATATTTTCAGAGACCTTTGCAACTGTCTGATTCATCCCAGTGAAATTGTGACGGTGCTCATATTACTTTTAAAAAAAGCAGTAGAAAAGAACTGAAATGCCTCCTGACCATTCTCCAAACTGATTTATCTAAAAGCCACACAAATGAACGTATTTCCCAGAGAAATCAAGTTTCTTATAAGAGATATCTGGCACTGACATATTATTTGATAAAACTAAGTACTTCCCAAGGCAACCTATCTAGAGCATTCCTCAAAAGGAGTATATTACCAACTGCTGAGAGAGCCTTTCTCAAAGTAAAGAAATTCACAAAATTAAGAATAGCAATGGGAACATATCTATTGGCACTTTGTTTTAATGTTAGGATTCAATGTTAAACAATATTTGAAAAAAATTACAGGTATGCATTTATGTATTTTGCTGCATATCATATTGCAAATTAGTTCCAGTTTCTGTTGACTAATTTAGGAATGTAAACATAGTCCTTGTATTTATTTTTTAACAATTTTTCCTGCTGAAATGTATTTGTTTAACATGATCATCCATTTTAGTGTCAAATATTGAAATATAATTTATAATAGGTAAATAGTTTTCTATTAAGTGTTTAAAAATATTATCTATATAAGAGTGAAAACTGGTTTTTATTTTACCTTTAAAAACATATAGTATCCAGTACTTGCAGTCCACTTTACTGATTAAGAAGAAAATACAACACAAAATACAAAACAGTGTTTTAAATCATTGAGAACATGAGTATGCACATAGGTAATATAAGCAGAGAATGGAGAAAGAAAGGAAGAAAAAAATTGCTTGCAGAACTTAACAAAAACCTGGTTGTGTTACTTGATTGCTATTTTTTTGTAATTGAGTTATAGATATACTAAACTGTAAAATGACTTCTAAATGCTCTCATTGATAATATATTTTCTTGAATATTAATGATATACTGTGCTCTCCCAAGTATCTATAATTGCATATAATAAGAATTTGAATATTTATGTTTCTCATCTTTAATATGAAATTAGTAGCATTTGATTTTTTGTGTGTGGATGTGTGCTTTTATATAAAATGTAATATATTGAGGACTCTTCTTGTCCTCCAGATATTTCTGTGTACATTATAGAACCAAGAAAAAAGAAGGTATAGAGAATCAGCTGCTTTGAGGATTGTGGAGGAAGCATTTGAAATGGCTGCATGACTCAAGCCATTGCTGCTACAGTACCCTCTTTCTACCAGCTGAATACAGACCCTTGTCTATACAAGCAAAAGAGTGTGGTCACAAGTAATCAATACGATGGGGAGAAAAGGGACTGAATTTCTCTTGTCTCTCCATTTTCCATAAGTTAGGGGAATGCCTCTCATTCTCCCTAAACCAACTGAAATGGAGCCCTTCCAAGGAAATTTTTTAGAGCAGCTGTGGGGAGGGATTGCTTCAGGAGGGGCTAGGCTTACCTGCTCAGGCAATAAATATGCTGCTAACTGCTGTGCAGGTATGAGCAGGCAGGAGCCAGGACAGGCATAGTAAGGGTCTTGGTATTTCTTCCCTTTTAAAAATTGTTTTTATTTTATACTGGACTATAGTTGATTTACAATATTGTGTTAGTTTCAGGTGTACAGCAAAGTGATTCAGTTACACACACACACACACACACACACACACATACACATATATATTCTTTTTCAAATTCTTTTCCCATTTAGATTATTACAGAATATTGAGCAGAGTTTGCATGCTGTACAGTAGATCCTTGTTTGTTATCTATTTTAAATATAGTAGTTTGTATATGTCAATCCCAAACTCCCAATTTAACCGCCCCCCCCACCTTTCCCCTTTGGTAACCATAAGTTTGTTTTCTGCTTCTGTGAGTCTATTTCTGTCTTGTAAATAAGCTCATTTGTATCATTTTTTTTTTAGATTTCCCATATAAGAGGTATCATGATATTTGTCTTTCTCTGTCTGACTTATTTCACTTAGTATGATAATCTCCAGGTCCATCCATGTTGTTGCAAATGGCATTATTTCATTTTTTTTAATGGCTGAGTAATAGGTATTGTATATATATACCACATCTTCTTTATACATTCATCTGTAGATGGACATTTAGGTTGATTCCACATCTTGGCTATTGTAAACAGCTCTGCAATGAACTTTGGGGTGCATATATCTTTTTCAGTTATGGTTTTCTCCTGATATATGCCCAGGAGTAGGATTGCTGGATCATATGGTAGCTCTATTTTTAGTTTTTTAAGGAGCCTCCATACTGCTCTCCATAGTGGCTATACCAATTTACATCCCCACCAACAGTATAGGAGGGTTCCCTTTTCTTCACACCCTCTCCAACATTTATTGTTTGTAGACTTTTTGATGATGGGCATTCTGACTAGTGTGAGGTGATATCTCATTGTAGTTTTATTTACGTTTCTCTAATAATTAGCAACATTGAGCATCTTTTCATGTGCCTATTGGCCATCTGTATGTCTTCTTTGGAGAAAGTCTATTTAGGTCTCCTGCCCATTTTTTGATTGGGTTGTTTGTATCTCTGTCTTCTTTGAAGTTAACCTATTCTTTCTTCCTAACTCCATTCTGATTTGCATTTACATTGTTACAATCACTTCTAAATTAACTAAAGCCATGTATGTATGACCCCAAATAAAGCACTGGAGGCAATGCACTTGTTTAGTAATACTGAAGTGGACTAGACCATCTCAGATTATGTAGAACAAATACAAATTAATAAAGCTACTGAAGTTTAGACTTTCTTCTCTCTGCTCATTAACTTGTTTCATTTTTTTTTGTCTCCAAAAACATATTATCTGGAACAAATACATCTAGATCAATCCTCAGTATTATTTGAATAGCAATATCTAGTGAGAATTTCACTATTAAGTGGATTTGTCATCCAGTTGTTTTGGAATGCTTACTAATGTAGGACTTTAACTGTATGACAAGCTACGGTATTTCCTAGTAAAATGTTACTAAAGTGCCTATTTTTGAAGCAGTAACTTCACTATGATACAGCTTTCTGACCCTTTGACATAAAAAAAAAAAAAAGGTACCTTCTTATGTCCTATACTCCATTCTTGTTTGTTTTTTCCTGAATGCACATTGCATAGTCTTTCTCACTTTTTAAGGAATTAAATGAATGAAAATATTTTTCCTTTAATGATGAGTTGAAATAAATTAATTTTGCACAATAATATGTAAATCTTGATCTTTTACTTTTGAGAGTCCTTTTCTCTCCCTCTCACTTGCAGGAACCTATATCTTGATATCCATATGCATGGTTTAATGTGCAACAAAACAAACAGTTTTCTGGGAATTTTGTCTCATATGCTTTGGCTGCAGTGAGAAAGCTTAGCTCTTCTCTACAGTTTGACTTTTCCATTGTCTCACAATTAATATAAGAGAAGTAATGTGATTTTGCGGTGTTTGCTGTTATTTTTGTGGTGCTTTACAGTGACATCTTAAATCATTAAATGTGAGATAAAGCTTTGCCTTTTTCTCAGTTTTATTTAATATTGAATATGCTTTTGAAAACCCAATAGATGATAGGTATTAGCTCCTGTAAGTTGGAATCCCTCACATGGAAATAATTGGCTATCAGGACTGTACACTGTGTATTACCACCAAAGTTGGTGAAGTTGTGTATGTTTTAGTTAACAGTTATGATCAATTAGACTTCTAAGTTTAAAAATGAACTTGAGGTGAAAAATATATCATGCTATAAAAAAAATCATATATAGAGTATTTCCTCCAGCCATGCATTTTACAAATAAGTAAAAGAAAGCCCAGAACTAAAGAATATTTAATCTTTGCAGCAGAGGTCAGGTAATTGAAGTTTATAGCTGTTTTTCTGTTTTAGATTGCCCAATGCGTTATGGAATATCTTTGGGAAATGAATCTCTGTGATAATCTGATATTCTGAGTACCACCATGTTCTCTCTTGGGAAGCAAAAAGACTGCCTGATTTTTGCTATTGTGTTTAGGTCAAGGGTGCTGAGGTCTGTGAGCTCCAGCTAAATGAAAGTTTGCCTCTTTCCTGTGGGTAGTATGAATCGTCAATATCTAAATATCTGAAATTAAGAGTATTTTTGTGTAAATATTTTCATGTCACAATTTCCAAGTTTCTCTTTGTTTCAAGTTTCTCTTTGAAAATTTTACTTTCTTTTTGATAGTAAATTACGGAAAATACATATAAACATCTGAAAAAATGTAATTAAGGATGTGTGTATATGGGTGTGTGTGTGTGTGTGTGTGGTTAGATGTCATCATACACCTTTAATTTCCAACCTTAATAAATAGTAAAACATGTGAGAAATCAACCCCTGAGCTAGTTTCCAACTTGGCCTCTTAACAATAATGTCTGAAGTCACCTTGTAGCAAATAACAGACAAGACATCTTTGCCCTCATCACTGTGTAAACTGTGCCAAATACGAAATTCTAGACTGTTCAGAAATCAAAGATTCCCACCTTCCATTCCTTTTCTTCTCACTTGTATAATGAACTAATTGTGAAACATTTCTAATAATTCATTACTGTTGCTTAAGTCTCCTCTACTAATCTAGCCTCTCATAGTTTATTGTGGGGAAAGCATGAATAAGAATTTCTCACATCCTGTGTCCACACACACAGGTGCACACACATACACACAGAGTTATTCTGGGCTATTTATATTAGCTAAATTTAACAGAACTGTTGTTAGATAACTAATTCTTCCACAAAATAAAATTATAAAAATAATTCCTGGATTAAAAATAATATACATATATAGCTTTGTTCTTAGACATTTTTTGAATTCTCAGTCATTTTGAGAATTTTCACGATGTCATGATAATTGAAAACTTCATGTTGTATATTTTAAATCCATAGGTGAAAATCACTGCCACATTTAATTTATATTTCCTTTTTAGAACTTAGAGGAATATTGGTTCTTGTACTTTTGTCCAAAGACTATAGGAATGCCAAATGAGAACAAGTTGTTAAAGTAATTAAGAGATCCCTTTTCCTTTAATAATTAAAGATAGAAGTCAGAGTCCTCAAATGAACCTCAACTTGAGCTGTCACAGAACATAGAGAACAAGAAAATAAAGATGGAATAATTTTGGCAATCTATTCTATCCTGTAAATCAATGTGGAAATCTGCCCCGTTGCCATACATCCCTGTGTACTTATCTAGATACTGTATGCTTTAAAGGAGAAGGTAACCTATTAAAGGCAAAGCAGAGTAAGAGATAAGAACCAGTTGTATGCCATATATTATCACAAATAATATTACAACAAGCCTATAAAGTAGATTTTATTTTATTTTATTTTCATAGAGAAACTGAGGCCATGATGTCAAATGTCAAAAAAATGACAAACTGCTCAAGTTGCCATTGAACTCAGACTTATCAAATTTAGGTCTGTCAAACTCCTGGGCCCATGTCCTTTCTATGATGCTAAATATCCAAGAAATGATGTAGTGTCTCCCTGACATCAGAAGACTAGTAAAGTTCTGACATTAAATGAGATTTTTTGGTGAAAATACAAGAATATACAAAGACTTTTGTCCCAAGTGTATTAGTTTCCTAGGATGGCCATAACAAATTACCACAAGTTTGTTTCTAAAAAATAAAGAAATTTATTCCCCCATAGTTCTTGGGGCCAGACATTCAAAATGAAGATGTTGGCAGGGCTATGCTTTCCCTAAGATTTCTTGGAAAGATCCTCCCTTGCCCCTTCCTAGCTTCTGGTAGTTGCTGCCCTCTCTTGCCTTGTAGCTGCATCACTCCAGTTTCTTCAAATAGCTGTCATCTCTCTGTGTCTGTGTTTCTGTATCTCTCTTTCCTTATAAGCAGTCCTTGCATTTGGAGCCCACCCCAATCCAGTATGACATCGTC
Organism: Mesoplodon mirus; assembly: GCF_964341445.2. Classification (NCBI taxonomy): domain Eukaryota; kingdom Metazoa; phylum Chordata; class Mammalia; order Artiodactyla; family Ziphiidae; genus Mesoplodon; species Mesoplodon mirus. The sequence goes on from NC_138976.1 coordinate 48,801,131, forward strand.
TTAACTTGATTGCATCTGCCAAGACCCTATTTTTAAATGAGATCTTTTCTACAGGCATCAGGGGTTAGGACTTCAACATTGTCTTTTGGGGAGACACAATTCACCCACTATAGTAAATCATCTTGGGTTTTTGGTATTTCTAAGAAAAAAAATACAGCCAATAGACATATTTTGTGGAGGCCTCTTAATATTAGCCTTGCCTTGGACTGTGGTATCTATGACACAGCAAAGATGATTTCCAGGATACTTGCAGCTTAGGAATGGGTTTCCAATCCTCCTATTAATGTCATAGCCTCAGGTTTTGTGTAGAGCCAAGCTGATATGTGTGTGCATGAAATGGTACAATAGATGACTCAGATAGGGAAATATTGATACCTAAATACAAATTTATTTTCTGGAAGAAAATAAAATTCTGGACTGAGTCACTAACATATACTATATTGCTTAGTAGGGTGGATTAACCTCATTAAAAATATATTTTTGACTAAACTTTTGACTAAACTTGAACATCAGAGTTAGATTTTCTATAGATTCTAATCTTAAAGGATTGTGTTGAAATCTTTAGTTATTTAGACAAGTGTCCTTTATTTGAATAGTTGTTAGTCAACCAGTGTTTTCTTTCCCACCCGATCATATTGTTAAATGGATCTATGTTGGATACACTGGATAAATGTAGTCTGCTAACATTTCTTTAAAGTAAAGTTCACTTTTAAAACTACATTTTTCTGTAGATTTGTGTCCCGACCCCCCTTTTTTGGAATCCTGAATTCTGTGTTTCAGGACACCTCCATGTACCTTTTCCTATTACAACTTCCATTAATCACACATTTTTTCCAAGTTTTTAATTAAAAATTTGATATATCCAGATGGACTCATGCTTATACATTTCAAAATTACCTGTCATGCATGTAATTTTCAAATATTACATTATTCATTCATATTGGTGCTTAAATTTGGCTATAAGAAAAATATCCTGGGAATTTTATCTTGTTATATATATAATTTAAATTTAAATCAATTTTAAGTTGTTTAGTATCAGTGCTTAATATTTTTCTGTTTGTTTTGGAACTTTCAAAAACAGGTAGAAAGTATATGTACAAACATTTTTATAGTCACCCATTTTAACCATCTAGAATCCTCACCATTAATCTCACTTTGGTGTACTCTTTCCCTGCAGCTGAATGTTACTTGTAATTATAAGTGTTTCACTGACTCTCTTATTCACTTTTATTCCTAGAAGTGGAAAAAAAGTATTATAAATTAGTATGTTTCCTTCATACCCCTTTTTCCATTATGATTAGGCTTGGATGTCAATAAATTATTTTCTCTAACTTTATAATTTTCTTAGTATTCACATGCTCATTTTTGTGTACTAAAATTAGTATTAATAATTTAAATATCTAGGATATGTTATGCTACATAACTTATGAGCAAGGTATTCCAAGAATGAAACTGGTATTTATCTACTCAGAGTGCCCCAGCAGTTCACACGTGGTGAGAGGCATTGATGGTGAGCAGACAAATATTTAGGGAAGGCCATTTTCCTAGTTCAGATGTTCCACAGCAATAGGAAAGGGGAAGGCACGGATTAAAGACAAATAAGCAATAAGTTTCTCATTAGGAGAGCCCAACAGACTGGATAGGAATAGACTGCAGTTAGCCCTAGGAAACAGGATTTAAGTGAAACACAGATTATGGTCACAATGCAGAGAATCGAAACAATAGAAGGGGGTTTGGAGGAGGGCACAAAGAATGGGAATGATAGAATGAAGTGTCCTATACAGAGCAGTCCCTACCACTCAAAAAAAAAAAAAAAAGATTATGCCTCTGTGCCTATGATCCTAATATTCAGGGAACCTTCTTCTGTATTAATCTCACACACCCCTCCTTCTAGGACAGTCTTAAGTCTTTCCTCCACGTGCAACCCGTTCATCATACAGTTTAGTAGGTGGTTAGAAAAACTACTAATGCATAGTAACAGAGCTGACTTCAAGGCTATGGAAGCATCACCATGGCTTGCATGGAACCTGCGGACTCTTCCCGGCTTGAGGAGGTCTGTTCCACTTTGTTCATATATCTTAGATTTTGTTCTTTCATTCAAACCATATTAATCATTGTATTCTGAGGTCCTTTTAATGTATACCAACCTATCATTCTCCTGCAAACCTTGTGTCCCTCAACTTAAAAATGAGGTTAGCATTATTTTAATATTGAGCCTCGCGTGCTTCAAGCTCTTGTAAAAATCCCCCTTTTCAGGTCTTACCTCCTTTCTCACACTCATTTTCTTTTTACTATTTGTTTCCAAGTAACTGCCCCATTCTGAGAAATTTAGGTCAACGTTATGCTCCTCTGACCTCCTTGCTTGCTGGGACTTTTATCCTCTCATCACTGCAGCAATTTGCTCTGATGGCTCACCAAGGCTTCCTCCTTAGAAATTAGATCCCATTTGAAACATTAAGATAAAATGTAATTCATGGAGGGAGGTAGGCTAGGGAGCTATTTTAAGAGCTTTGACTCTGGAACCAGGGCACTGCAATTTCTTTAACACTTTGTGTTCTATTTCTTTTTTTAATTTTTAATCTGGAAAATGGGAATACTAATATTATGTATCTTAAAAGATTGAGGATTGACAGTGTTAATACATCTAAAGTGCTTGGAATGATGTGTGCTTCATAGTAAATATCCAGTAATTCACTATTTTTTCTTTCTACTTCATTCTCACCATTTTCCTTCCACTTGTCTCAGTCCTTTAGTTTCACTTTTACCTAAAAGTCAACCTCACCGTAACATTTTTCTGTGTGCTTTAGATTTTAATGATTTTATGGGTCATGCTGGCTCTCCTGTATCTGCAAGCTCTCATTTTAAACATTCTACACATTTGTCCCTAATATGTAACAGATATACTCACGTTTTTCCCAACTTAATCTGTTCTCCGTGGATTTTGATTCCTCTTACACTGATCATCATAATTGCCTTTCTTTCTTTCTCAGTGGCAATCTGGGCTCTGCCTCATTCCTTCTCTGAAACTGCCAGCGTTTTCTCCATATGCCATATTATTATTTTCTCAACCTGGGAGGCTCCTGTTGTGCTTTCACTTCCAATTGCCAGCACCAGCATGTCTTTAATAAGGGTGTGGCCTCCTGGGCTACTTGGAACCCTCTTTGCCTTCAAGCACAAAAAGTGGGAATTGTCAAAGAATTTTCATATCTGGGTAGCTCTTGACCTAAAGCTGATGGATATAATTACTCCAGCTCCATTACCCCTTGGTTGTTCTATAAATGTCAGCCAGGTCCATTTATTTGACAGAGTTGTTTAAATCTTGTATATTCTTATCAATTTTTTTGGTCTACTTATCTACCAATTTTGAGTTTTAAAATCTTCTCTTATAATTGTGGATATAAATACATATATTTCCTGTTTTGATAGTTTTCATTTATTTTTGAAGCTCTGTTATTGGATACACCCATTTTAGCATTGTTATATCTTCTTGATGACTTACAAACTCTTTATTAAACAATTTACTAATTTCTCCTTGATCATTCTGATTGTGGTATAGCCATTGCATCTGTCTTATGTTTGGTTTTATCTGGTATAAAATTTTCATATTTTACTTTTTACCTATTATTAGTTTTAGATTTAAATTGTGTCTTTTGTTTAGATCCTGTACTTGGATGTTGATTTTTTTTCCATTCTCTTAAAGTTAGTTTTATTGGAGTATAACTTACATTTAATAAATCTCACCCTTTTTGGTGTAAGTTCATGGAGGTTTTAAAAATTATATACTCATGTAATCATCAACATAAAGTTTCAAACAATTCCATCATCTTAAAAGTCCCTAATGCTCATTTGCAGTGAATCATCTTCCCTCCACCACCCCCGCCAGGCCCTGGAAACCACTGATTTAATTTCTGTCCCTATAGTTTTCTATTTTCTAGAATTCCATATAAGTGGAATCCTAGAATATGTAACCATTTGTATTTGGCTTCTTTCACTTAGCCCAAATTTTTTGAGATTTATCTATGGGGTTGCATGTACCGGTAGTGTTTCTCCTTTATTGCTGAGTTGAATCATTGCCTTATCTAGTATGACAATCATTGTCTTTTAATTGAAATTGTTAGACTACACATATTTAATGAATATATTAATGTGGTTGAATTTACATCTACTATCTTGCTATTTGTTTTCTGTTTGTCCATTTCTTCTTTCTTTTTTCCACCCTCTTGGATTGAATATATTCCAATATTTGTTATTTTAGTTATCCCTCTTTGATTTACTTTATTACTTGTTGCCCTAGTGTTAAAGGTGAATCTTCAACTTAACACATTTTACTATCTGGTGATATATGTGTGAGACTTACTGTAGCGTATAGAGCATAAGACCCTTACAACAGCATACTCCTGTGTTACCTCCCATACATGTGTACTGTGGCTTAATAATTTTATTTGTTATCTACAGTGTAAATCGCACACTTCTTTGTCATATATATGTATGTATATATATATATATAGTTATAAAACAAGGCACTAAATTAACTTTTAAAGAAATAATAAATGGATGAAGCAAAGTTTCTATAGTACGGTTTTCTCTTTCCAGTACCCTTTATTCCTTTTGTAGATCAGATTTTCCATGTAATAGTCTTCAGTTGTGTAATTTCCTTTAGCATTTCTAATAGTGAAGGCCTAATGCAAAAAAAAACAAGAAGTATTCTCAGCTTTCGTTTGTCTGAACTAGTTTCTTATTTCATATAGGCTGACTTTTCTTTTTTCTTTTGACATTTCCAAGATGCCTTTCATAGTTTCTGAGGAAAAGTGGGTAGTCATTCTTTGTCCCTCCATATATAATATGGCTTTTTTTTCCTGGCTAGTTTCCAGATTTTCTTTTTATTACTTTGTTTTAATAATCAGTAATTATGATATGCCTTGGTACAGTTTTCTGTTTCACTTTATTTTGTTGAGCTTCTTAGTCCCGTAGGTTATTCTTTTAATGAATGTCAAATTTTTTAAATCATTTTTTAACATATTTTGTATGCTTGGACATTTGAAATTCTGTATTGATTTGGGTCTGGAGTTCTTTTTCTTCCCTTTATAGTACTTGACTTTATTCTAGAGGGCAGTTTAGTTACTGCATCCTTTAAAAGTTTGTTTGTTTATTTGTTTGTTTTAATACTTTGTAAGGGTGAGTTTACAGTAGTCTTACTGTAGAGCTTGTTTATCCCTACTACCAAGACATGACTCTCCTCGGGTCTCTGCTGTATGCCCCAAGTATGAACAAAGTCTCTCCACTATGATGGTTGTAACTCAAGATCTGTGGCCTGCATGAGCTTTTAGAAATTGTTTAGATATACAGGTATCAAGAAACATTTTGGTGGGGGGGCTGGCCTAGTGGAGTTAAATCCTATTTGTGTGCTACTTAAGATTCATCCAAAAATTCGAGAGACCCCTATGCATATTTCTGGAATGTTATTTACATAACTTTTTCTTTTGTCACTTTGCTCCTAAAATTCCGCCTACTTTGGCCTCCCCAAACTTCAATATCTGTCTCCTCAATTCAACAAGACTACCATGTAGTGCTTGGGTGTCTCCTGCCTATGTCATGATCTGAAAAGGCACATCTTGCCTTTCTAGGTAGAAAGCCAGGGCAAGTGTAGTCTCACTTTATTATTTCTTCTCTCTCAAGGATCATAGTACAATGATGCCTGTTGTCAAATATCTGAAAAACAGTTCTTTTATATATTTTGTCAAATTTCTAGTTCATGCTAGAAGGGCAAGTCAGGTACCAGATACTCTTATCATGTTTGAAGTTATCTATAATCCTGTATTTTTTTTCAACTTGAAGTCCATTAGCCTCAGGATGCATTTCTGAATTAGCATGAAATAAAGTGTACATCTCTGGGGACAAAGTCTACAGCTTTCATCTTTCTCATGGATCCCAGTGTATATGAGTGTGCCTATTTGTTTTGTGATCTCTAATCTATTCTGTCATAGTGAATATACAAAATGCACAAAAGGGGGTTAATTGACTGAGGCTACTGTTCAAATGATAGTGAATAAATGCTCCAGTGGCACTTACAAAATGAATTTTAAAACTATAGAATTAGAATATAAATTAATAGAATGTAGTGTTGTGTGTAAGGAATAATATACTAACTTGTTCATAGTTCTGGAAAGATAGAGAATGTTCAATAAATACTTAACAAACATATTGAACTTTCACTGTATGGAAGATACTGGGAGAGGTAGTGGGGAAAAAGAATGCAAATGTACATAATTGGTGGCCCTTCCTCTCCAGTGATCACAGACTACATTTAATTGATTGATGTTGTTCACTCTGTTTTAATCATCTGCGGGTATATGTAGAAGTATCATTTTGGCATATAATGTACTCTTCTATTACATGTTCTACTTTAATTTCTGTATACAGCCCCTAGATATAGGTTCTAGAAACATTTACCTTATATATAATTGTTAGTGTTAAAATGAAAATAATTTTAGTTGAGTCATATCAGGGACACCTCTCTCATAAGATAAGGTTAAAGATTACAATAAATTAAGAGTTTACTATTTATTTATATATCTACTGATAAATAAATTATAGAGAATATATTTAGTATTAGGAAAATACTTTAAAACCAAATTTTGTAAGTATTTAGTAATATAAATGCTTCTTTTTAGGTTCTTAGTTTTAAAACAGTGGATTTGTATGTCAACTTTATTAGAAATAACAGCAATATTTAGAGATTAAATATAGTTTATGCTGGTGTGGTTTAGCTTTTAGTTTGAGCATTGCTAAACCTATGAATATTATCTACTCTGGCACTGTGTTATTTTTGCAATATCACAGATCCTTCAGCCATGTTCATTAGGAATGTAATTTAACAGTATTTTCATGTCAGTAGACAAAAATTAAATCTGACCATTCAAACTTGTCAGTTACTGAGAGTTTGATACATCATTTGTCCACATTCTTTTTAGATTATGAAGAGCAAAATGTGAAGGATCTAGATTTTTGATTTCTTATTTCATAGGAATCTGAAGACATTTTTTCCTTGTAAATACAAGCAAACCTACTTACTGCAAAATTTTACTATGTTCAGAATGAAGAAATTTAAGAAGTTTCAAACTCCCAATTTTTAAACATAAAAGGTTATAATTTCAATTTCCAGGCTTCTCAAATAAAATGTTAGTATACTTCAGCTCCTATCTACCTTGTCCACCCTACTTTCATTCCATCTGTATGAGAATGTACCTTTTCAATCTTTTAATTGAGGCATTCATGATGATCCTCTAGCAAGAAGCATTAGCCATTGCAGATATGTATATCACTTACAGAATCTTACTAATTTTAGGGGTTACCAGCACCATAGAAACCCCATTTATTTTAAGAAATATAACATTAGCAATAAAGGTTGCACATGAAGGATATTGAATTCACACATTTCATAGCTGCTTTACAATAAGGGCTGACTCTACTCATTCACATATACCTGTAAGCTCTGCTAAAACAGCAGGATTTTGAAACTGGCTGTGAAATTAGATTTTTCCACCATGAGCAATGAGAGCTGTCGTAATTCTGATCTCTAAAGGAAAAAAAAAACCTGTGTTATCCTGGTATATTTCTCTCTCCTATGAATATTTTCTCTGATCATAATACACAAAAGTGGTATACAGATTGAAGTTGACTTCTGGGTATTTAGGGATTTTTAGTAAGGTTCGAGTTCTAAAATTTCTCTCCTCTGACATTTTATTAAATATATGCCTCATAAAAAATAAGCAGATGATTTTTAGATAAAAACTAACAAATAACCTCTGTTATCAAAATAGTTTATATTTTCCCCAAAGAATTTTTAATCTGTTATTGGTAGAATTGACTATTATGGGGCTTTCTAGACTATTTGCATTTTTTGATTAGCCAAAATAATACACAAGCACTCTCCTTACTGTGTGTCTTTTCTTATGTTAGTGTTTAGTATTGGTACAAACTCATCACTTACATATGTAAATTAGAGTCCATCTCTTGAAGTTAGGCAAAAATTGAGTTCTAAATTTGACTTTGAGTCTCCTAGTTTGTTACTGGGTGGATTACATAAACTCCCAAAGCCATAGCATTCTCATATTTAAACCAGAGATAATTATAGCTCCTTAGTGTTAGGATTGTTATGAAGATTAAGTAAAATAATTTAGCATACTCTTTAGATGAGCACTGGGTATTTGCTCTATAGTTATTAATCATTTCTACATTTCTTTTTATCCCACTTGATGGGCCAAAATAGAGAACCCTATGCTACAGCTGTTCAAAGGACTAGAGCAGATATTCTTAGGCACATCTGGCCCTGGTTCACACTAAATAAACAATCTTGGAGGGTCTGAAGGGTGACGACAACCTCAGAACAGAACTAGTATCTTAGAAATAATCCCAAGAGCCGAATGGTTTAAGAACTCCTAGGGCCGATTTTAAAATTATATTTATTTTGAAACAATTGACATAGACTTTCTCAACTTCTCACTAAAATAATTATAAAGACATACATAAAAGAGAGTAAAATCAGAGAAAACTACAGGAATACTAATAGAAATTCCAGAATCTAGACAAAATGTTCTCTATCTATGAAACTGATAGAGTGGCTTTAAAAGAACGAACATTATACAGATACTACCAGAACAGAGTGGGACAGTCCCTTAGTTCCCTACCCCACTAGCCTCCCTCTCTGTTTAGAAAATGCAAGCTCAGAATCAATCCACAGTGTAAGCTGTGGGCACTCTTACTATGCGGTTCCTTGATTTGGTGGAGGAGCACACTGCTGCCAATCATTTCCCATCCCATTACTACCTTTCCTTCTAGATCTACTTTGACACTAAGACTACCAGAAAACAATTAAGGAAAATGATTTAGTATGCAGATTTAATGTATACAATATATTCATGAAAAAAATCAGTCAAAAGTGGTCCACACTTTGTAAGAGTCCAGACTCTAGAAGCATATTTTAAATTTAAAGTATAAAGAAGTTTTCCTGCCTTCAGACTGGGGGAGGTGTGCGGGGGGTGCAGAGAGAAAGAGAAAGAGTGAGAGGGGTTAACATAAGGAGATAAAAATAAGGCCTCTCCTAGACATCCTTGTAGTACTAAATGCTGGAAGAAATAGAAGAAGGAGCATTTAGTTTTGAAGAGAATACCTCAGTAAATTGGCAATGAGTCCAGCTGTTTTACGTTTGAAAACAATGGAAATATTATTTTCTACTTGAAATTGGAAAAAATTAACTTTGTTCTAATAAAGCTTTGAGGGGACCACGGTCACTGTATCTTGTGAATCTATAAAAATATCAAATCATAGTTTTCATATAAATTTAGTTTACTTTGTTTTGTCATAACTAATATGTTTCTTGTAGGTTTTCTTGGGACAGTCTATAATATGGTGACTTGTCCTGATTTTGCAGTGATATTTGCAGTATTAATTATTGATTACAAATTCTGAAGAGAGCAAGAGTTCATAGGTTCCATAAGCATGAATCCACCTTTAACCACTCTGCCTATGTATCTATTCCTTGTGCTGACCTCTAATATCATTTATTGTCTGTACCAATAGGGCAATGGGATTAATGGTTAGAGATGTTAGCTCTGAAGTCACATTACCTAGGTTCAGATTCAGTATTCACATTTACCAATTGTAGGACATTAAAAAGTTGTATATTTTGTTTCTGGAATGAGAGAAAAATAGTACTGACCCCACTGAAATAATATGGTAAATTGCTAGGGATAATATCCAGCACATAGTGAGGATTCAGTTAATTATATATATTGTATGTGTATAAATGTAATATGTTTGTATGTAATTAAGTATTAACATAATGCTCAGAAGAGAGTAAATGTTCAGTGGATGATAGTGTTTATCTTTACTGTTATCATTACTGCTTTATTTGATACCAGGGAAGGCTGTGTTTCTTTGTATTTTTATGTGTATACAATATAAAGGTCCAGTGACAAAATGAAAGACTTGAAAGCAAGGCTCTTTTTTTATCCTCAGCACCTAACATAGTAGGAGTCATTAAACCATGTGATGTGCTGGATTTGCCTTGTGCCAACATCATAGCTGATTGGGCACATCTCTTCCCATTCTCAACTTCTTGTTCAATGACGTCATCCTGTTAGCTTGAAATTAGCTACAGCGAGACTATTTACATCATAGAAATTGACAAATACCACAAATCGGGGCTTCCTCCTATGTTGGAGAGTAGGTTGTGAATCATTTACTAGCACATCCCTTACTAAATGTTTATCAATACTGATGTAAAACCAAAGCTCTATAACTATGATAGTGACTCTTAGCCCAGTTTGCATATTAGAATCATCTGTAAATTTTTTTTTTGTCTTGTTTTGTTTTTTAGAGAGTGCTTGGGCCCCACCCCAGCCAATTTTGTACCAATGTCAGTCATGGTTGATATTGACATAATTCAGGAAAAATTCCAACTGTATCCCACAGGAGATGCTATAATCATGCATTAGATACTATGTTAAATCAATCTAGGGCACTTGAGATTAAGCACATCAAAAATTATTTTCACGTTGGTATATATCTATATCTATATTTTTATCTATCTCCTCACATATAATGAACTATATGAGAGTATTGATTTCTGCTTATATACTTATTAAACTCCCATAAATTAATACTGTGTTGAGATCACCAACTCTTAATGTGAGTTTAATAGTGTGTTCTTAATCACTTGGAGTTGCAAACTGCAATGCCTACAACAGTGTTTCCCCAGCTACTTTGTTTACAAAGAATCACGTAGGATGATGATTAAAATTCAGAATCTACCATTATTCTAGATCTTTTGAACCAGAATCTCCAGAGGATTAGCTGGGGATCTATATTTTTAGTCAAGGGTCTTGATGGTTTTTCTAATCTGGCAGTTTTGGGAAACCCTAGTCGATAGGAGCTAAGTAGATGACGTAAGTGGATGGAGCATGGTGAGTCAGGCAGGTGAGGAACTGAGATAATGCCTTGGCTGTAGGGACTAGGGCCAGCTACCTTCAAGTTTTCAAGATAAGCTAGAAATATGGATTATTACATAAAATATTCTTATTTTTAAATATTGACAAATTACTCATTGTCTTTGTATTATTACCATCCAGGTCAAACTAAACCTTATAATGTACTTGCATTTTAAATACATGTTTACCATCTCTCAAAATACTGTGAAAGGTAGCAGTGAATGAAAGAAGTCAACTGTGGTCCCATCTACTCTCTACCTTTATTCATTCCGTGCCATTCCCCTGCACAGTGCCCTCTTCTCTGTTTCTTATTTAGTAAAGCAATACCAGGAAGGGAAAGAGAAAAATGACACCTGTATATGTCTCCTATCCTTGGCACATAGTAGGCGCTCAAGTAATATTTGCTGAATACTTCTGAAAGTTTTAAAGAACTATTTAGGCATTTTCTAGTAAAAGTAGTTTTATTATATGAATATAAAAAAGTGATTATATTATCTGACAGTAAAAAGTGACAGGTATAAATTGAATTATCTGGGTGTAAAAGGGAGAGGTAATGGGGGACAGTTAAGATAATGACTTCTTTGTGATAGACGAGTTTTAACATATGTATAGTACTTCTTTGTTTTTTTTTCCTTACTTTCCTCTCCCAAAATGCATTATAATCACCAGATGCAGAAATTACCTGTACCTGCATAAGCAGAAGGTAGTTCATAAGCTCCTAGAGTCAGAGATCCTGTCAATCTTTGTTTTCATCATACCCCTAGTGTCTAACAGAACAAGATTACCTTCATAAATACTAAGTGGGATAAGGAATGAGTGAACAAATGAATTAAGTACGTAAAACACTTGTCATATATATTCATGTCAATTATGCTGTAATTATGTCAATTTGACTAAGCACATATAGAACCCTTTCTCTGATTGGTACCAATGTGCTCTATAGAGTTATTATAGACCGACCATATGCTAGACTTATTACAGAACATATGCAAATTTATATAATCATTTTTAAAAAAACACATGTACACGTTTTTATTGAAATGGAATTCATCCTTCATATCTTGTTTAGCTTCTCCAAGGGCCAAGCATTTGGCTCATAGGAAGCGACTGCTCTGTTGGGAGAAGAAAAAAATACCGACTCTGTATAATCGTTGGAAAGAGAGAGAGAACAAGTAACAAATATTGTTCTAGTGAATTTTGGGGAGTTTAAGGAGTAGATATTATATGAGAAACGAGTAGAGGCAGCCCTGTTTAAATAGGTTCAATGACACTTTCTGGATGCAAACACCAGTCCTGCTTCTTGGTAAGAGACTGAAAGTGAAATGTTAAAATGGCTCTATATTTGCAGTACTTTTACTCAGCAACCTGATTTTACTATATGTTATTAGTAAATTAAATTAAAATATATAATATATCTTTTAATATTTTGGTCTAGTTCCCAGATCGTCATAACATTATTATAATAGACTTATTTTTAAGGTAGAGTTGTTTCCATTTTCCCTTTTTAGTATATAAACTCCTATTATCAGAGTTTTTCACAGTTCTGAAGCATTTCTAGAGCCATGATACATGATAAATGACTTGTTTCATCCCTCAAGATGTGGGGTAGAAAATATTAGCCTTGCCATGCTGGAGAGTGTTTTAATATTTTAGCTATTTCCACATGATCTCCTTTCGGTGATATTATGTATATAAAATTACTTTTTAAGTGTTCTGATATTTTCATTGGTTCCTACTGTAACACTATAATAATGACAACACTGTCTAAATCATAGATATTAAATGTCTTGAGAGATTTTATTCTCAAGAATGTAACAGAAGGCCATGCATTTGAACTACAAAACTGCAGAACACAATATAAAGTGAATATATTAGATTTGCTAAGGGAAGCATTAAAAGGCAATGGATATAAATTGAGAAACATGACCATTTCATTCTACTGAAACCAACAAACAAATAGATATGTGTTTCAAATAAAACTATAAATAATATTATAACAGAACTTTCCATGCCACCCTCAAACATGCACACATATCAAAATGAGCTTAAGCTGCAGCATTAATATGGGAAAGAAAGGAAAGCAGAGGCAGAAGAAATAAGAGTTTCTGAAACAAAGGCAGTTTAGTATTGCAGGAATATGTTCGGATATATCTAACTCCTTGCTCACTGTTCTCTCATTATTTTATATCCTAAATCCATATGATTTGTAAGAACAATTGAACACCTTGGGAATTTCCCAAGTTTAGTAGAATGCCATCTTAGTGCCTCCAAAAATACTCACTGAATGTCATATTTGCTTAAACTGAAATTGTAGAATTTTCTAAATTTCAACAAATAGCAAAACAGCGAAGCTGCTTTTTTAAAATTTGGAAATATGGGGCTTCCCTGGTGGCGCAGTGGTTAAAAATCCGGCTGCCAATGCAGGGGACATGGGTTCGAGCCCTGGTCCAGGAAGATCCCACATGCCGCGGAGCAACTAAGCCCGTGCGCCACAGCTACTGAGCCCGTGTGCCACAACTACTGAAGCCCATGCGCCTAAAACCTGAGCTCAGCAACAAGAGAAGCCACCACAGTGAGAAGCCCATGCACAGCATCGAAGAGTAGCCCCTGCTCACCACAACTAGAGAAAGTTCGCACACAGCAACAAAGACCCAGTGCAGCCAAAAATAATTAATTAAAAAAATAAAATTTGGAAATATGATTTTGTTTTTGTAAATATGTAGTAACTAAAATTTGAAAACATATTCTCATAAACTTCTTTCATCTTTGTACTTCATGGTTTGGCTTTTCTTCTCACTCTGTTACTCAGTGTAGTAGCAGTTAAGTTGATGGGATTGAATACTATCTGGATTTCAAATCCTGCCACTTACCAGTTGTGTGACCTTGGCTTAGTCACTTAACTTTTTTGAGGCTCCATTTTTTTTCAGATATAAAAGGAGCTTACAATGTATTCCTGATAGGAATGGTATAACAAATTAAAAAAGTTTTTCCCAATGAATTAAAAACTTAAACATAAGACCTGAAACCATAAAACTCCTAGAAGACAACATTGAGAAACGCTCCTTGATATTGGCCTTGGCAATGGTTTATTGGATATGATACCACAAGCATAAGCAACAAAAGAAAAATTAATAAATGAGAACATATCAAACTAAAAAGCTTCTGTGCAGCCAAAGAAACAATCAACAAAAGGAAAAGGTAACCTAAAGGATGGAATAAGATATTTTCAAATCATGTACCTGATGAGTTAATATTCAAATATATATAAAGAACTCATACAAGTCAATAGAAAAAATCTGTTTAAAAGTAGACAGAGGAACTAAACAGACTTTTTTTTTTTTTCTAAAAAAGACAAACAAGTGGACAATAGCACATGAAAAGCTACAGCCATTATGGAATACAGTGTGGAGTTTCCTCAAAAAATTAAAAATAGATTTAGCAAATGATCCAACCATCCCACTTCTGAGTATTTATCTAAAGGAAATTATATCACTAACTTGCAAAGATATAGACACTCCCATGTTCATTGCAATGTTATTCACAATAATCAAGATATAGGCATAACCTGAGTGTCCACCAACAGATAAATGGATAAAGAAGATGTAGATGTGGTGTACAAATGGATTATTCAGGCATGAGAAAGAAGGAAGTCAGGGTGAACCTTGAGGGCATTATGCTAAGCGAAATAAGTTAGAGAAAGACAAATACTGTATGATCTCACTCATGTGGAATCTAAAAAGCCAAAAACTACTATACGTGGTAGTTTTTTTTTAATTAAATCTGTTATTTCATTATGGCATAATTTTTTTCTTTTATATTAACATGATCCCAGATCATAAAGAAAACACATTCACCAGTATTACCTCGCTTCTTTTACAAGGTGGACTTTGTGCCATGCATTTGAATGTAGATAGGCTATCTCGTTTAAAATTAGGTTATGATTATGGCATTTTATTCCAAAAAATAGTGTTCTCTTTTATACACCAAAATATATTGTTGTATATACAGATCTTCTCTACCTTTTAATTACTGTAATCTTCTGACTGAGACAAAACATATTGTTAAGGATGTATTATGTAATACTTTTCCAAAGAGCTGGTTATTTTATCCTGTCGCGTATATGAACGTATTGGCTTTGCTATTAATGAGTTTGAGTAGAAGGAGTTCTTAAGGGACATTAAGTCCATTCCTGACACCTATGTAGTACAAAAAAACACTTCCTAAAATAAGACACTAATCTCCTGCTACAAGAAAGAGAAATGGTGGTAAAGGCATGTAACCAACTTTGTTCTCATTTCCTGTCATTATAAAAACAGTTTTTCTATTGTCCAGTAGTCTATATTCTTTTGTATAATTTAAAAAACATTGGACATGGATGGGTGAAGAGGGGTAACTGGCCAGGTGTCTAATCAAAAGCCTGGATTTCTCCATCAGAAATGTTCTGTACCACCTCTGGGATTCTGAAGCACTGAAAACAACTGCCCAGACAATAAAAATGAATTATGAATATTTTGGCATTTAAGAGAAAAGTATGTGTCTAATCAGTCCATTGGCTGTAATGTTGCTATGTCAATTTGAAATCTTTGAGTTCATTAGAGCTATTAGAAATCCAAAAGAATGAACACATAAAAGTAAGTAGTCTCCTTATAGCTAACTATATATCTAATATCCTTGCGATTTTACTTACCTGATACCTTGGACCCTTATTATAGTAAGAGAAGAAAAGTCCTCAGAGCAGAAAAGGAGAAAGAGAAGACTGAGTTCAGACATTTTAGGAAATTTTTTTAGTATGGAGGTTCCTTAGAAAACTAAAAATAGAGTTACTATATGATTCAGGAATCTCTCTCCTGGGCATATATCTGGAGAAAACCACAATTCAAATAGGTGCATGCACCCCAGTGTTCATTGCAGCACTATTTACGATAGGCAGGACATGAAAACAGCCTAAATGTCCATCAACAGATGAATGGATAAAGAAGGTGATATATATATATATATATATATATATATATATATATATATTTATCTATCTATCTATCTAAATATATATATATATATATATATATAATGGAATATTATTCAGCCATAAAAAAGAATGAAATAATACCATTTTCAGCAACATGGATGGACCTAGAGAATATCATACTAAGTGAAGTAAACCAGACAAAGAAAAATATGTGACATCACTTATATGTGGATTCTAAAAAATAAAAGATACAAATGAACTTATATACAAAACAGAAATAGACCCACATATATAGAAAACAAATGGTTACCAAAGGGGAAAGGGGTAGGGGAGAGATAAATTAAGAGGTTGGGATTAACATATACATACTACTATATATAAAATAGATAACCAACGAGGATGTACTATGCTACTGAGTATAGCACAGGGAACTATACTCAATATTTTGTAATAACCTATAAGGAAAAGATATATACTCTGAAAAAGCATACATATATGTATACATATAAAAGAATATATATGTGTGTATTTATATATATATATGTATTTGAATCACTGTTCTGTACACCTAAAACTAACACATTTTAAATCAACTATACTTCAATAAAATAAAAAAAGAATGAACTTCTAATTTCCTCACTCCACCTCACTGACTCCTCTGAAGCCTCCCAGTTGATGATAACTTCTTGGTGCTCAAAAATCTTGAAATCATCCTTATTTCCTTTCTGCCCCCCCCCCATATCACAATTTCACTTCATCATGAAATCCTCTCAGCTTTCTCTTCAAGATTTTTTAGAAAATATGGCCACTTCTTACCACCTTAGCTATTACTACTATGTATCTGGTTTCATTTAAAAACTTCTATAATTATAATCAACAAAATATGTTCTTTGACCAAATATGAGCCAAAATAAATTTAAAAATCGGGCAGTATTATCTGTAGTATTTGCAATGTGAAGATCGGTTTTGAGAAAATCATTGATAATTTTTAGATCATAACTCATTAATTAATATTATTAATTATTGTGACAAACCAGTATAATATGTGTATAAGCTTGTCTAACTTTTTCAAAAAATTACTAATATACTTATAAATTACTAATTTATTAATTTTTTCTGTTTGGTACTGTAATATTTATTATTTTATTAAAATATTCAGTGGCATCATTATGCATTATGTCCCCAAAGTTTGGTAGAGTTTTAACCTTTAATTACTTTTTTTTGGGGGGGGGGTACGCGGGCCTCTCACTGTTGTGGCCTCTCCCGTTGCGGAGCACAGGCTCTGGACGCGCAGGCTCAACGGCCATGGCTCACGGGCCCAGCCGCTCCGCGGCATGTGGGATCTTCCCGGACCGGGGCACGAACCCGTGTCCCCTGCATCGGCAGGCGGACTCTCAACCACTGCGCCACCAGGGAAGCCCCTTTTAATTACTTTTAAGTACCTTAAACTTGCTCATTCTGTATCAGTTGGAAGGATAATTATTCACTGTCTGGTTTTCTTCTGGCTGTTATTTCCAATATGTAGATCTACTTCATGTTCTTTGAACTTACAGGCAAGCTCCTAATTTAGCACCTCTTCATTCCATTCCCTCTGCTCTTTATCATCTTCCTAATATCAACACTGCTTATCCTCTCATCTCTTCAGGTTTTTGCTCAAACATCATCTCATTGAGACCTAATCTTATCACTTTATTTGATGTTACTAGCTCTTCCAGCCCCCACCAAAGAACTTTAGATTTGCCATACCATACCATGCATTATTTGTCCTTTTTTTTTCAGTTTGACTTACTTACCAATTTCTAAAATAGAATTCTATTTCTTTATTTTTATTTTTTATGTTTTTACCTTTTTACCTCCTTCTTAGAATATAAGCTACATAGCTGGGATCCTTTGAAGTCTGTGTTGGTTTTCATTAAGGTGTCACCTTCCTAGAACCTTGAATTGCACATATCAGTACCTCAATATTATTTTTAAAAATATTTGTTGAAAGAAGAAATAAGCATGCATCAGGTTTTATGCTTGTAACCACGAGCAGTGCCTATCCTTGTGGAGTTTAAACTCCACAGAAAAAGACAGACATTAAACAGATATTTAAAATAAATATATAAATTTTGAGACATACTAATTGGAATGATTCAGAGTTCTATGAAAGGGTTAAAACTGAGCTCTTTACCTATCTCTGGTGAGAGAAGAAGCTGTAGGGGTTGGATGCCTTAGTGCTGAAAATATGATCTGAAAAGTAAGAATGGACTTATGTGTAGATGTGGATAGGGGCCAGGGGAGAGAGTATTCCCAGCAGAGAGAACTGCAAAGTTGGTGTGGAAGAAAAGATTAGCAAGGAAGATTAGTTTAAGGCACTGAATAAAATGTGGAGTGTCTGAGAGGGCAAGACATATAAAATGAGGCTGGAGAGTTAGTAGCTACACCATGAAGAACTAAGTAGGGCAGAATAAGTATTTTTTTGTTTGCTTGTTTCTTTTGCCTAACAGCAATGGTAACTATTGAAGGGTTCTAAACTATGGAATTTGAGGGTACCAGAATCAATTTGTATTTTGAAAAGAACAATATGTCTCGCATGTGAAAAAGAACGAATGATGAGCAAGAATGGCCTTTACAGATTTTTACTGTAAAAAAGAAGTTCAGAGGAAGGATGATGATAGCTTAGACTAGATCCCCTCTCCCAAAAATAAATGGTGATCACTTATGATTGTCTTCACTGACTTTTTTTTCCCAATCATTTATATAGCTTCACAATTTGGTTCTTCTTTTTTTTTTCTTTTTTTTCAAGTTATATTTTTACTTGGCACATTTACTCCAATAACTTAAAATATTACTAATATAGTAAAGCCTTCCAAATTAAAATCTGCATTAAGGACGAGCTCCATAATTTGTGGGGCCAGCACTGAATGGAAAAAACAGAGCTCCTTGTTGACATACTGTTAGGAATGTCTAGACAATAGTGGCAGAGCATAGTGGGAGTCCCTTTTTTCCAGTGATGCCCTGTGCAAATACATAGAATGTTTGTCTGCAAAGCTGGTCCTTTTTACAGGCTCTGTTTCTCCCCTAGATCAAGATAAAATTAAGTTGGAAACTACGTAGTTGACATCTATAGCTAGATGTCTCCCAGGCACATGACAATAAATGTGTCTAAAAATAGACCGTAAATTTCCCCTTTAATATAGAGTTCTCTTGTGTGTTTTGTTGTTTGGTTGGTTGGTTTCTGCCTCTTTTAGTTGATGGTATCATCATTTTCTCTCTCATGGAGCTAAGATCCTGAAAAGCATCTTCAATTTTACCCTCATGCCCTTAATCCAATTAATCAAGAAGTCCCACCAACTAAAATTTCACATATCTCTGCAACCTTCTCAATATATATACAGACCTTTATTTCTTATCACAGTCACCCCCTTACTCTTTTTATTTTCTGACTGTAGTCTCAATTATCTCCTGTCCTCCTTCAAAAGGCTATCAGTATTTCCCCTTTAAGTCATTTGACATTATATTATTCTTGCCTAACTTAAAGATCTTTGATGGCTCTCTAACACTTCTATAGAAAGAACAAATTATTTAGCAGAATATTCAATTACCTTCATAACCTGGCACTACCTCACATTTTGTTCAAATTAATATCTCTGCATTTCCCTCTTTATCCACACTTCCCTCAACAATACCATCCTTCACCAAAGATGCTATTGATATTCCCATCACCATACCTTTGGCTTTAGTCTTTCTGCCTATAATATCCTTACCTATGATTCTATAGCTACTTAAATGTCGAGAGCCAGCTCAACTGTTAATGTGTCAATGATACATTAATCCCTTCTGCTGTCTAGTCAGAAACAGTAATTTCCTTTTCTTTATTCTAGTTTTGTTGGAAGACAATTCTCCATTGGTTCCTCACATTACTGCATATCTTGCAAGCAGAGCCGCTGACTGACTGTCTTTGTTTTGGATTGTTTTTTAATGAGTTTGTATAACAACAGCCCTGTTAAACCAAGATAGTTTTTAACTATCTTGAAACAAAGGGTAGGCATGCTTAGTGCACATTATGAAAGATTTGGGTTCCTTAAGCTCAGGTTTCCTCTCCTGTAATACAATCTACCACATGTACAACTGTCACATGGCTCCACTGGTGTCAGTCTGGGACAATAATGGCTTGGGGAATTAGTGCAAGAAAAGGTGGGTAGTCTTCCTTTAGTTATTACTATGAATGATAAACTGTCCTTTATCTCTGACCCAGGATTTTTGTGTCTTCTGCCAGCACCATAAAAATTGTAGCAGGCTATCATATAATTTCAAAATTGGGCTAAAATCTCAAATATTCACTTTTCTAAACAACTATTAGTTAACGCATTTATCCATTACCAGTTGTATGTGTTATTGCTCTCTCATATTTTCCCTGTAGGGAACCTATTAAATTCAATTTTGTTCAAATTTTTAGTATTTACTCTGGGGGACTACGGAGCAGACCCCCAAACTCAATACATTTGTTGCATAAATGGGTAAATAATTTAATAGCAATATAATTCTCAAAGCAAACTCATTCAGTTCTCAAAGACATATGGCTATAAGTGTTTTCAGTGAACTGTTTGGTGGAAAGAAACATATTAGTAATAACCTTTAGCTGTAATGAACTTGTTTAGATTTATTTAATAAAATTAGACATTTCTTATCTACATAGTTTGCTCATAGTGTTCCTTCTACTTCATTTGCCTTCCCTACTTTTACAATTTCCATTCATCTTTTATGGTCTATCCTTATCATTAAATTATTCCCACATTATTCAGTTACGTGCAATCTCTCCCCTCCCTTTGTTTAATTTACTCTTTGTCTATAGCTCAGTTACATTGCTTATTAGAATTGACCTTGTTTTATATACTTTTCTTATCTCTCTCAGTAGATTGAGTTCTGACAACAAAACAGCTATGTCCAATTGGTCTTTGGATCGCCCATGGTGCCAAGCACAGTGTATAATAGGGAATCAATAAATATCAATTTAATTAAATGGAGTAAAGTATTCCATACTGTACCATTAACTGGTTCTCATTTCTTTTGCCACTTTATTCCTGATCTCTTCCCATTTACTTGTTTTCAATTCCATTGTTCCTGAGGTGAGTTAAAGCCAACTGAATTCTTTCCAGAAAATAATTTCTTACAGGCATCGAGACATCTGGGGTGCCACATTTGTATTTGAGAACAACAAAAAAAGGAAATATAACAATTTCATTTTAATATCTGTGAGAACAATGACATCCAACAGCTTTTCAACCAGTTTGAATATGCATATGGTAGAAAGAATGAAAGCCAAATCTCCTCAGCTTCCATGGATGGAAACACTCTCTGTGGAAAACTACTAGGAGTAGACAGTCCAATCTCTTTAGGAAAGTGGGAAAGAAAAATGAAAATAGAAACCTTTATCAATTGACATTGCTTCAGACACCCATGCAGTGTATGAACATTTATTATAAAATGTGATTATTTGAGCAACAAGAATAATTGGTAACTTTTTTTAGTGCCACCAAAGGTATGCCAGATAAGTCCTTACTAAAAATGAAATATTTTGACATAAAAATTCCACTTATGTGTCCTTTTTTTTCAATCAATATGTTGATTAACCTGAATTTTCCCATTTTCTTATAACTGAAAGGCTGGCACTTCAATGTTTTGACTGAATAGAGTGGCAGCTGTCAAATCAAGTGTAATTTTAGATTACATTTTTAGAAAGCAGCTACTGAAGACTCGTTTAGCATAAAGTATACATGATTTACAAATTAGTTTAGTAACCATCATTTCTTTCATTTCTATTTATAAAATCAACCACACATTCCTAAACAACTTTAAGAAAACTTGCTGCTAATTTGGCATCCATTAGTAAGGAAGACTAGGCAAACACAAAATAAAACAAAATGAAACTGGCGATGGTTGTTTCCAAAGAAATGTATCTATACCTAATCCTCTGGGCCTGCAATCAAGGAAAGCTCTCTTAATTCACATTCTCAGAAAATCTCCTGATGTTTTAACTGAACATCATTTGGGGTAATTCTGTTATATTATGCACTTTCAGATGTGCTGAGTTCCACTCTATTATATGAGGAAAGTTGTAATATGAGACAGCTTTCTCTACATTTGTGAACTCTCAAATGAGGAAAAGCAACACCAAAATGTTGCATAATTTTGAATAAACTATAAAGTGCCATGAAATTGCCTTTAAAATCTGAGATGAATATAAACTAACTAAAATACCATCAGTTGTAAAGTGATTATTATGAACAGATTTGTCTCAGTCTTGAAAATCTTAAATATGCTAAGGAATTTGCAGGTCTTTTGTACAGATGATACTTTACATTATTTTCCATCCTTTCAATTAATGAACTCTCTTTTTTACAGAAGTTTAAGGTTTATACAAAAGTAGGTGGAAATAACAGACTTCCCATATACCTCCCCACCCCCACCTCAGCCAATTTCCACTATTATTAACATCTTGATTCACTATGAGTACGTTTGTTATATTTGTTACCAGATATGACATGCTCTGATTTTTAACTAGAAGAATTTGGAAAGGTACTAGCATTATATCCAACAGTGGGCATGATACTCAAATAATGTTATTGCAAAATACTACAACCAAGAAGGGTCCTTATTAATATTATGTGGAAACCAATTTCCATGCCTTTCTGTTTCTTTCATTTGTTTGTTTTGTTCTTAATCATAAAGGAAGACCTATTACTATTTTGAATTCCATTATAGTTTCTCTTTTAGACTTTAGCTGATATAATGAACTTAGGTCTCCATTCCCCATGCCTTCATACCTCACTGATGTAGAATGCTGGCAGCAAAACACAGAAAAAAAAAATTAGAAAACAATTTTGAACAAAAAGATACAAGGTTGAATATTGATGAAACAAAAGTGTTGTGGGCTATAAGTAGCAAGAAATCTATGTAAAAATAAGGCCTAGAAATACCACCACCATTTTCTGTTATGTATAATTTGAACAAACACATACTGAAAAGTTTCTACAATTAGTTATAAACACCTTCATTGGAGAAACATGGCCTGTTGTATCATACAGGTGAGGAAATGAATATGCAGGAGAAATCCTGATTCACTCCTAGCTGAAGGCTATACTGTTTCTGAAATGGAAGAACTGAGGAAACTTATATAATGAGCTTATGACTTATATATAGATTTATATGAAAATTGTGCATACCAACTATATAGTAAGCACATATAGCTATTATTCTATAGTGTTTATTTGGCCATTCTCAATGAATCCTTCAAGTTATCTTCATAAATTTCTAAAATAAATAATTACTATAGGTAGGTATAGCCAGAAGTGGATATCTAAGCCAGGTAGAATCCTGCTGAAACTTATAGATCATATTCTGTTTCCCTGGGTGGCAGACTATGTGAAATTCTGCTTTCAAAATCTTATGCTTATTTGGATATAGTACTAAATACATGTGTACCATGAGCTCACATTTCCCTTCTTTGAATTTTCTAGGCTGATAATTGAAGAGCACTATAATGGTCTAAACAACAATAATTTCTCAACAAACAGTTAATTCTTAAGACTCCCAATATCCTAATATTTTTGTAAGCTAAGATCTGATTTTATTTGTAAATGTTATTAATGCCCATTAGGAGTTTTGAATTCAGATTGTCTCATAGATTGTGATGACTTTTTTTTTAATTGAACTCAACTTGTATTGACTTTACCCTTCTAAAAATCCCATCTTCAGAGTTTATACAATACAATCAGTTACAAATAATTAACTAAAGGCATTACTCAGCATGTAAATATGGTTAGTAATTGGGTGTTTTTATTGTAATGTGTATTCCAAGAACTACAATTACCCATACTCATATAGTTTTTTTTCCTTGTTTAATATCTTAACAATATCTATTAGGCCTAAAATTGAACTTAAAATTCCAGTTAATTTAGAACTGGGTGGCAGGAGATTTTGATGGCAAAATTTACTTTGTAAGTATTCGTTGCTCAATTTCCCTTACTTATATTAAGGTACATGTTTAAGAACAAATGAATTTCACTTATGTCATCTCCCTAGTTTTTCTTTATTTATGTCTATGGAAAACTGCTAGGAAAACCTTTTTCAATTCTGTGCAAGTTCAGATTCCTGAACTGTTTTACATAAGATGATTTTTAAAAACTTTAATGAACATTTTTCAGCAAGCTGTGAACTATCCATATCAATGGGGAGGGCTAAAGGTTCAGGAATTCCTTCTCCAATCTACTAGCAGTGACTCATTTCTTATAAGGAAGAAAAGAACATTGTTAAGTCAGATCCCAATCCAATAAATTAATCAGTGAATTTCTGACTCTGGTTATTAATACACTAGTAATATGTTAATTAGAAATGAAACAGGTAGAAACTACATAACACATTACCATTTGCATTAAGATTTTTCTGCTGCTGCTTGTTATATGTGTGATCATAAACCTCTGTCTTTGTATGCCCCCATCTATTAAGAAAAAGAAAGAGAGAGAAAAGAAAACAACAATAATACTCGTGTGTGCCTCCTTTGACTGAGTTACAGGAAGAAAAATATGATTCTCTTGAGAAACCTAAAGGAGCATAAGACGATCATTAACTTGCCAATCAATTGATTAGATTGTTTGCAAATTAGTGCAGTTGGAGGAAATGAGATATTAGTGATGTTATACTGATTAACTGTCAGATAACTACCTATTAATTGGGCATAATTAATTAAAGCTGATGTTAACCATTCTATAGGCACCTATTTTTCAAAGTTCTAGCCATTGAGAGAGCACAGTAGAGAATTACTAAATCTAGCAATCTAACAATATGGAAACAGAGAAAGCACATTCTACTTATTTGCTGGCAGTGATTTCCTTCATGCTCTTCCCTTTGGATATAGTCTACTCTAGGCAAACAAGGTGGACATCTGTAGGTTTAGGGAACAATTCTTTTTGCTAATGAGCACTGATGCCTTCATGACAGATGATGCCTGCAGATGGTTGGTCCCCTTCAACCTCCTTGGCTGTTCACTTCTCACAGATTTCTATACAAATATACTACATTTTAACATATTTCATCACAAATTTATCATACTTCCAGAAAAAGCTCACCCTAAAACTGCTTTTTCCCATTTCTTCAAAAAGCCTTTGGCATTTAAATATTTATCTTGACAGAGTTGTAATTAAGATGGGAGCGGTGTGTATGTTTGTGTATGTGTGTGTATGTGTGTGTGTATTTGCTAAATATACTAACATAGTTAATGCATTTCAACCCCATTTTCCTTCAAAGATTATGTTATATATTGGTCCCTTTTTGCTTCTTTCAATGTAAATATGACCAAAAATAAAAATGACAACATTTTGTACCTTTCACAAGAATCTTCTGGATTCTCAAGAATAGTTCACAAATATATGCAGAAGAATAATTAATCAGGGGTTCTAAGAAATTGCTGCAATTAAAAAGGGGAAAAACCCTTTTCTGAATTTCCTTTTTTTTTTCATTGAAACCTGTTGTGGAATACCTATCCATTTTATACTGGCAAGTGTTCATTTATTGAACTGTTTTAGAGACCAGGTTCTTTTTGTTTCTTACATTAAAAAAGAGTAAAGTATGGCCAGTAAACTGACATTCTTTAATAAAAAATAAGGCATTCACCTTTTTTAACTTTTAAGCTGCTTTGAGGTACAATATTTGCTTCCTGTCGAGCTGGCTATGGCTAATACACGTGCTATATCACTGCTGTTGAAACACAGTACCTTGGATCTCCCTGAAACAAAAGGTTATGTTGGTGCCAATCATTCATTTCTCCTGTCTGACATAAGATAAAATCAGATTTGCTAATAACAGATGCACAATCCCTTGGCAAGCTGTAATGGGACCAGAAAAGATGAAAGGCAAACATAGCTCAGTGAAATAAAGTGAAGGTTAAATGTGTTACCCCTTGCAGTGTATGGCACCCTGATTACTGATGTGAATCACATAATGATTCCTGCCATTAATAGAGATATAGCAGTTAGCCAATGTTCTACAGCAGTCAGCTATGTTGACCAAAAGAATCATTCATTTTTGAAATTCTATATACACATTGAAAATTAACCTTAGACTTTTTAAGGAAAAAGCAAAGAAAAAACACTATGAATTCTCCTTTTTTCTTAGAAAATTTTATTTCTCAGTGAAAAAAATGTTCACTGAGAACACTTTCATCTTGGTTAAGCTTCATTATACTTTCAGCAGACAGGTTTGCTTACTACTGAAGAAGGCTAATGTTTGTCATTGACTATATAAACTTTAAATTTTCCTGTCATATTTCTTTTTGCTACTAATAGATTAGGATGAATCTAGCCTTCCAAATGTCTGTAGTTTCTGCAGTGCTTCCAACTCAGGAAGCAGAAGCTTCAATTCAAAAAGGTAGATAGATAGATAGATAGGAGATGAACTAGTGTCATTCCGTCTTTCCTCCTTCTGTATTTCCATATTTCTCCCTTTTTAACCTTTTTGCAGTATTTTTCTTCAGTCATGGAAATTTCTTCAAGAGTTTATTTTCTCTTTCACTCAACTACAGTAGTGTCCTTATAAACTCTAAATTGAGCTGAAAATTCTGCTGCAGATCTAAGCAAATAATTCTACTTTAGAGTATGGTATTTATTGTCAAACCTAAGCAACTAAACTGTCTTCATCTTGAACTTCTCCAACTTATGGTAACTGTATTCATGATGTAATAATCAGAAGATCTTGCTATATTCCAACAACAAATTATTTTTAAAAAAGAAAAGCAAACAAAAACACTGATGGGCTCCAGTGGATGCTCCAACTTAATCTTATTAGAGTAAAATTCTAATTCATTTCAATTATGGTAGACCAGATATCATAACAATTTGAGATTATCTATTTAAAGCTCAATTAAAGTATTATGTGGGTATTTGGATATATATATTTCTGGCATTTAGATTAGAAGTCTGAGCTGCAAATATAAATTGAGTAGTTTCCATCTTATATGAGATAATTTAAAGCCAGGCGACTGGAGGATGTAATCAAAGAGTGAGTATAGACTGAAAGGGTATCTAAGACATAAGCTTCAGAATTTATGATGAATCAACATTTATTATGGCCTTATCAGTAGATGAGTGATTGGTCAATTGCCTGATCACTTTGTATCAAATATTAAATACTAAAAAAATATGCTGTAGACTAGCTAATTTTCTCAGTAACCTTCTTTTGCCAGATGGTTCAGAAGAGAATACCAAGGTGATTACAGGTATGAGAATAAAACTCTTGTGGAATGGACACATGGACTTAATTCATATGACTCCTTTTGTCAGTGCCACCAGCCATCTCTGACTTCGCATTTAGCATTTCATACAATTGATTACTACCTCTTCCTCAGTGTACTTTCTTTATTTGATGTCCAAGATACCAAAATCTTATGGTTATACTGCTACCAAACTAGCCCCTTTACTTTCCTTTTCTTACTCGTCTCTTTTCTCCAATCTCTTAACCTTGTAGAATTCAAAACTCAATCTTTAGATCTCTACATATACTCAGTCAACTCCTTTTGTCATCTGGTCTCTTGACTTTAAATTAAATACCTCAGATAAGTTTAAAAATACGCAATATTTATCTTATGCCTAGAGTTCTCCTTTCAATAAATAACAGACTTGTATATCTAAATGCTCACTCACATTTTTACTTGACCTTCGTACAGACATCTTAAACTTAACACCCATCCAAATCTCCCTCACACACTTGATCCACTCTACAACCTTTCCCGTTCTCGGTTAATGTTAATTTTATTCTTTTACTTATTCAAAACAAATATATTTTAGTCATGTTTGGTACTTCTTTTTCTCTCATAGCCCACATTTTTCTTCAAGAAGACCCTGGGTTCTCCCCTCTCTGAATAAAGACTGAATCTGGTTACTTCTCATCACCTTCACTGCTACAAGCCAAGTACAGTTGCAAACATTTCCAGCATGGTTTTAGCACTGCTTTCCTAACTAGACTCACAGATTCAAAACTCTATCTGCCTCCCCACTCCCTCCAAGAAAACGTACTGTATCTTCAACTCAGCAGCTAGAGCAGTCCTTTCAAAATATAACTTACTTTTCTACACAAATGTTACTTCTTCTATGAGGGTAAGCATTTATTAAAAAATTCAAATAGTGCCCCCCCCAAGAATTTTTTATTCTTATCCCATCTAGTTTTTCTATAACACTTATGTTCTAACATATGATTTACTTATATACTGTATATACTATTTAATTATATCTCTACTCAATAGAAGTTAAGCTCCAGATATACTGGTGTTTTAATGATTTGTTCATCATTGTATAGTAAATGCATACTTATTCAATCTTTGTTCAATTAATAAGGGGATTAATCACTCACTTCATGTCTCGAAGGATGTTCAGTGTCTCTTGGGGAACCATTTATCTACTAACTGCTAGTCTAATGTTTTACCAAACTGATCTACACTGGCCATCTTCATGAAAGCATGTTCTCTGTGAATTAGACAATAAGGTTGGGTGTCAACATAAAAGTGATGGTCAAACTAGTTCTCAGGAAATTATAGCAGGGGTTCAAGAAATGCCTACTTTGATAACAATAAGTTGCAGAGAATGATAGGAAAAGTATCTGGTTGAAATTAGATCAATATATAAACTTTCAAAGTTATTGACAAGTGAACATTTTTCTAAATGGCTGAGTGGCTACCTTGAATGAACTAGACATTACAGTAAGTGCACTGCATGCCTCCCAGTAGCAACATAATAAGGCAAACTTAACAATTCTCGGGTAATTCTGTGGGATAATATAATCAATCAATATTTGTTCTTAAATTCTTTTTAATGTATACATAGTTTGACTTTGTCATTGAATAATTAGAAAAAATGAACCTGTGTAGTGATATGAATTCATTCAATTAAAGAAACTTGCAGAATTTTATACATGCAAAATGGTTATTTAGTGCATTTTACAAAAGAAGTGTTAAATAAAGTTTTATGAAATATAAATTATTTGAAGTTTTATATTATAGCATAGAGCTTTCTCATTTAAAACCCAAATTAGGTATATAATATTTTCATTAATCATAAGGTATTCATTATGAAAAGATTCTTAAGAAATGGCTAATATTACTGCTTTGTGTTTAAAGCATCATTTTCTGATAACAGTAAATCAGTATTCCCCGCAAAAATTGAAAAAATGTACATGGATGCATTTTTATTCAACTTCACTTAGTATGGCTATTAAAATGAAATTTTATTTCAATACTTAAAACTTATATGTTTCTTCTTTTTATAAATTTTGTGATTATATTTAGAGCCCACCCAGATAATCCAAGATAATCTTCCCATAACAAGATCCTTAACTTAGTCATATCTGCAAACTCCCTTTTGCCATATAAGGTAATATTAACAGGCCCCAGGATATGGATATCTTTGAGGACAATTTTGAGCATATCCCAAAAAGGAAAATTCAATAACCTCAACATAACATATTTGTAATTATGTTCTTGTCGAACCTTGGCTATATCAGAGATGATGATTATTTAACTTGATATAATATTTTTATTTGGTTTATATTTTCATTATCTTGCATCATTTGTGAAAATAACTCAACTGAAATTTATAAATTTATTGCTAACTTTGCCTCAATGGAATATAAACCCCTATTTTTTTAATTTCAAAAAGTATGATTTATTATGTTGTATAAATTACTAAAAATAGCTGAGCATAAATCAGTACACAATGGCTGATGGCTGATACTAATATAATTTACTATGAAATATAATTTGGTCAAACTTTCCAGAATTCTCATTAATATATATATATATATATATATATATATATATATATATATATATATATATATATATATATATATATATATATTTTTTTTTTACTTTCAAGTACAAAGACTGGATATTACATGCACACATATTTTTAGCCCATGTCTTCATCTTTTCGAGAGGCTGCTTTGCTCTGGGAGAAAAAAATATCCAATTATAAAACCATCTGGTATTTTGATTTTTTATTGTAAATTTAAGATTTTAATTCCTTACCTCTGTATGCAGTTAAATGAAAGAAAGCACAGGTTTTCAAGTGAGCTACAGCCTTTTTATTGTTCCTTTTGATTAAAAAAAAAGGAAAAAAGGAAGAAAAAAGAAAAAGCAACCATCTGCCTGTGCCAGCTGCTAGAATGCTGAGAAGATAATGGAATTCCTATATATGATATCATTTTGTTTTTCTAGTGGAAGTTGTGACATCTTCAACAGTTCTCTTCAGGATACACCTGCTTCTCTAACTAAGAAAATTTAAGCCAGTATATAGTAAAAGGGTTGTCAACCTTATATTAACACAACTCTTAGAAAGCCTCCCATGGAGATATAGATGTAGATATACATATAGATATACGTATACATATATAGTTTTATTTAAATTTCTTTACATTGTTTTATAAATTACAGTTTAAATGCTAAAGAAAAAATAGAAAATAAAACAGATTCATATTTTAATGCTGTCATTACTATAAATCATGCTCATTTAGTAAGCAAAGATTTGTAAACACATTTATAGAACAATTTTCTTCTTGCCTGAATTTTAGAGGGATGATCTGAGAGCCCTGGGTAGTTGTATCCAAAATATGTTGAAGCTTTTGGGGTTTTTTTTTTACTTCTCTTTCATTTTTTATGGATGGAAATAATCATTATTCTGAAATTATTAGAAACCATAAAATGAAGTATTGTTTGAATACATGGAAAACTATGAAATAGTTTTGAACATTGACTGGTAAAGGGGTGCCACTCATAAATTAAATTTTTGTATATTTTTTCTTCTTTAGCACAGAAGTTGCCCATTATTTCACATTACAATCATGAAAAGAAAATTACCTGGAGGCAAAACTTCCTTATTCTTTAAAAAAAAAAAAAGCAATTTGCTTTTGAAGAGTTTTCCTCATTGTTCTGTGTATTTTTAATAGTTTCAAAAGATCTTATGTTCCTTTTGGATGGGAACTTTATTATAATGAAGAAAGGGAAATAGAAGTTCTTGGTTCTAGTGGTTTTGGGCCATTTTAGAGATGGAGTGAGTATTCTTAGAAGTGTCTCTGAACATGAGAAGTGACAGCTAGTTCTGTGGAATCAAGAATATCAGGACATAAAACCCTCTGAACTGAACTAAACCCTGAGAAAGGACTTTCACTTAAATAATGTTGCTAAATGTCTCTCTTCCTCATTCCATGATTGTAATCTGAGTAAGAGACTCAGCCATCACCACTGAATACTAGAACTAAATTTAGGGAATCACTTCCTTTGTGTAAGTGACTTTCCATGTTTCCTTTTATTTCAGAAAGTTATAGAACATACAAGAAAAGCATAGCAATGCTTTGCCCCAGAGTGCTCAGGTATAATAAACAGAAAACCAGCATGGAGGAAATTTGTCTGAAATGAAGAAAGAGATAAAAATCATCAAAACTGTCAAACATATTACAGGTAAATTTTGGAGATTAATCCTTTGTCAGTTGCATCATTTGCAAATATTTTCTCCCATTCTGAGGATTGTCTTTTGGTCTTGTTTATGGTTTCCTTTGCTGTGCAAAAGCTTTGAAGTTTCATTAGGTCCCATTTGTTTATTTTTGTTTTGATTTCCATTTCTCTAGGAGGTGGGTCCAAAAGGATCTTGCTGTGATTTATGTCATAGAGGGTTCTGCCTATGTTTTCCTCTAAGAGTTTGATAGTGTCTGGCCTTACATTTAGGTCTTTAATCCATTTTGAGTTTACTTTTGTGTATGGTGTTAGGGAGTGTTCTAATTTCATACTTTTACATGTAGCTGTCCAGTTTTCCCAGAACCACTTATTGAAGAGGCTGTCTTTTCTCCACTGTATATTCTTGCCTCCTTTATCAAAGATAAGGTGACCATATGTGTGTGGGTTTATCTCTGGGCTTTCTATCCTGTTTCATTGATTTATATTTCTGTTTTTGTGCCAGTACCATACTGTCTTGATTAATGTAGCTTTGTAGTATCGTGTGAAGTCCGGGAGCCTGATTCCTCCAACTCCATTTTTCGTTCTCAAGATTGCTTTGGCTATTCGGGGTCTTTTGTGTATACAAATGTTTTTGGTGTTCAGGAGATATATCTAACCTAAAGTGACTCTGGAAAACTAAAAGCAAAGAAGTTGTCAAAGGTATACTAGATACATGATAATAAGAAGAAAATAGGTAAAAATTACAGTGAAAAATAAAAAAGAAGTACCATAGTGCATCTAGTAGAGTGTTAAAATCCAAACAAACAAAATGTCAATTGCTGGTTAGAATTCTGAAAAGAGGAACTCTCATTCATTGCAGGTAGAAATGCAAAATGGTAGAGCCACTTGGAAGACAGTTCAGCAGCTTCTTGTAAAACAAAACATAGTCATATATTATCATCCAGCAATATGCATCTACATATTTACCCAAATTATTGGAAAACTTATATCCTCACAAAAACTGGCCCATGAATGTTTATAACAGCTTTATTTATAATTGCCAATAACTGGAAATGACTTCAATATATGAATGAATAAACAAACTGTTGTACATCACTCAATAGAATACTACTCAGAGATAAAAAGAATGAGTTATCAGAATACACAGCTACATGGATGAACCTTAAATATATATATATATACAGATTGAAAAGCCAGTTGTAAAACGGCTTATTTTCTTCTGTATGATTCCATTTATATGACTTTTTTGAAAAAGAGTTGGAAAACTGGATTAGAGTTCAAAAGCTGAGAGATGGTAAAATCAATCAATCAATCAGTCAGCCAGTAGTTGCCAAGGGTTTGGGGAGAAGAAGTAAAAGCTTGAATAGGTGTAGCAAGGGGATATTTTTAGGGAAGGAAGCATATTCTATATGATACTGTAGTGGTGGAT
The DNA here is from genome assembly GCF_964341445.2 of Mesoplodon mirus. Lineage (NCBI taxonomy): Eukaryota > Metazoa > Chordata > Mammalia > Artiodactyla > Ziphiidae > Mesoplodon > Mesoplodon mirus. The sequence goes on from NC_138976.1 coordinate 48,833,992, forward strand.
ACAGGGTCCTATGCATTTGTCAAAATCCATAGAACTTTACAGCACAAGAGTGAACTTTATTGTTTATAAATTCTTAAAAAAATATTTAGGAGGTCAGGGGGATCCCACAATGGAATGCAGACTGTGATGAGGAAATCTAATTGGATTACAAATGTATAAAAGAGTCTGTATGAGAAAAAAATACACTCCTGTGTGTTCCTCCTTTATTCACACATTCACTATACTTCTGATGGCAGATGTGTGGGTGTTTTCCCCACACTAAACAACTTTGTGTGACACCAGCTAGATCTCCTACACTTAATTCTGATACTGTCTACCTTGAAATAACGTCAGATACTGCAGGTTAATGGCTCAGTCCCACAAGAATGCCCACCTCCTCCCCACCGACACACACTTAATTCAGATGTCAATCACAAATCCATTTGTCCCCTCTACTTCTGACTGATGAGCTGTACATGGGGTTCTGATGACCCCTTCCTTGGTTTCAGTTATTTGCCAGAAAGGCTCATAGAACTCAGAGAAACACTTAAGTTTACCAGTTTATTATAAAAGGATATACTAAAAGATAGAGATGAGCATACAGGTGGAAGAGATGCAAAGGTATGAAGATGTAAGGTGTGAAGGAGGAGCTGCAGAGTTTCCACACTTTCTCCAGGCATGAAAACACCCTTTTAGTACCTCCATGGGTTCAGCAGCCTAACAGCTCTCTGAATGCTTTATTTCTGAGATTTTTAGGGACATTTAATCATGAAGGCATAATTGATTGTTAACTCAGTCTTCAGTCTCTTTCCTCTTCCCAGAGGATGTGAGGTTGGAGTGGAATGTTCCAAGCTTCTGATCATGGCATTGTCTTTCTAATCATGTCATGGTCTTTCCGGTAACGAGCCCCCATCCTGAAGTTGGTGACCAGGAGTCACCTCATTAGATCAAAAGGCACTCCTATCATCCAGGACATTCCAATGGTTTTAGAAGCTCTGTGCCAACACATGGGGGCAGAGACCTGTATGTATATCCTCTATTGTTTCACACAATCTCCCTGAAAGTGGGGGGTGGGGGGGCAGGTGTTAACCAAAGTAACTTTGAAATAATGAAGACTTTAGGACTAAAGTCAAAAGAAACTACCTATGCACTGTCCTCTACTTTGTAAAGGACTATTTCTCATGAGGGTATGAGCTAAAAATTCTGAAACTACTATATATGTATAGTGGGATGGGACTATTAAAAAAATAGATGGCAGGTGGTGGAAGCCAGGTTTCTCACCACTGGATTGGGAAGGTATAAATAAACAAGGAAGAAATTCTAGAATAAACTATATCATATTGGAAGAAAAATATAGTATGAACTCATGTTTAGAGTAATAATTTTATTTTTATGGTAAATTATATAATATGATTTTATATTATATAATATAAAAATAATATACATCTTTAAAACCAGAAGATATAATTTCATATTTCCTGCAACTTTTATTCTAGCCAGAGTAAACCACAGTTCAAAGGGTTAGATATTTTCTCAAATGAACTTTCAGGTAGATAGATAATTTGTAAGCTCTTATAACCAATGACACAAACCATACATTGATACATTCACTGATTTCTCTAGATCCATGTAAGTACCAACAAGCATCTTTTCTCCCCACACAGGTGAGTGATTTAAAATAAAGCAGTTATTAGCAGCAATCTAGTTAAACTTATTCAGATGAACAAATGAAAGTCTAGGGGAATGACACGTATTTCTTGCTGCTGGATAAATTGACCCAAGTGCTTAGTCACCCAGATTTTCTTTCCTCATCTATAAACTGGGGCTAATGTTGATGCCTTGCACTTATGGAATCTGTGAGGATTACTTTGGTGGCATAATTAAAGTGTCAAGAACACTGTGTGATACAAGTTAATGACCAATAATCTATATTTATTGCCTGTCCTCTTCCAGTCTCACAGCTCTCAATGTGAGAGTCTGGATGGGAAAGTAATACCTTCTCCAATGATCAATATATTGTATCTTCATGAAGAGATTACAATCACTGATTCTCAAATGAAAATTTTAAGGAAATAACAAGAAAGATTATATTCCATTATCATTGTTATAGTTTTTTCAAACATAATATGACAGTTATATAACATTTGGTTAATCACCACTGCAAAGCCTTTTATCCATAGCAGTTGTAAAGATGGTTATTTTCTTTCTGAATGTGAGAAGTGAGTCAGGTTCCTGGACTAGAGCTCACCCTATCATGTTTTACCTTAGCAACTGGTGCTCGGATATTTTAAACTGTTTTCAAAAGTGCTAGAAGATAGTATGAAATGGAATCAAGATTGGAAGATGCTCTATCAGTATAAGTCAATGTCAGGTCAGTGGATAAAATAGAAAATACTTCCCCAAACTTGAGAGCAATAATCCAGAATTATGTGGAGTCTAGAGAGATTTAACCAGATCATTATGGCTTCAGATACTCCAAGAGCAGATGATTGACATTTTATTTTTGATTTTCCTGTTGTCATGACTTTCTTTGCTGAGGTAAACTTCTCTTGGAGCTTATAAGAGGGTGGGCACTAGCTGCTAACTTGCTGCTTTCTATTGATTGTTGCAATCTATGACTCTTTCCTGTGTTGCGCCAACAAGGAATGCAGCATTAAGGTCCCATGTTTACCAAAATTGCTTCTCCGCAGTTTAAGACACTGGTTTGAAAAAGTCTGGTAAGAAAACTTACCTTCTTTAGTCTAGCACTATCCAAAGCCTATCACACGTGGCTCTTTAACAGGAAAGAAGAATGAGATTGATACTTCTATTAAATAAAAAGGATCTGTGTTATCTTAAATCCAACAAATTGCACATTGATGATATAACAAGTTTCGGTTCTGATAGTTTTAACTTCATAGAAAAAATAAAGCTAAATTCCTTCTAAAATAAAATACACCAAGTATTCTTTAAACGTATCATGGAAAAGTTTAGATTGTTTTAATTTAGTACAGTGGAACACTGGATTCAATAGTATTTCCAACAGGGAAAAAGTACAAAAGAACAAGAATTATTGAATTAAAACACTTTTTTCCACGGCCTCACAGAACTCAGGAGTTAGCATGGACCTGTTTGACATTTTATGGCATATAGAAGAATAATCAGAATATGTGCCTTTGATTTTCATATTTGCAGTCTAGATAATACAGGGCTCTTTTACTCTTCTCAAGTTTTAGTTTCTTTATCTGCAAAATCAAGATAACATCACCTACCTTCACAGTTTTGGCTTAAGGATTGAATGTTATTGAATATTTGAGTAAGCACTCAATATGTACTTGTGGAATCTGAATCATAACCCAATGATGAGCTTTTCATGGCTCTTTGTTAGCATTTGATATTAAGCAGATTCATAAATCCATATGCTATTATCTTTTTATTGTATGTTCAGTAAAAGTGTGTTGATTAGTTGCACATTGATAATCGCATGCATTGAAGTGTGGTATGCTGATAACTTGAGCTCCAAGTATATTCTGTTCTCTTACATTCCATATAGTATTTATAAACTTATGAGATTGCTGATTAGATAATAACTGTAATTATGTAAAATATTAATTAAATGAGAGCTCTGAGGTTTACGAGAATGCATATCATACTAGAATCCAAGCTCCCGTATTTATAATATATGTAATACCTTAGATGAATCATGAATCTCTCTGAGGCTCAGTATTCTTATCAATAAATTGGAAATAACACTTAACATAGTATCTTTACAAGTCTGTTGATTGGATACAGTGTCATGTTGTAAATCAAAGGAAATTGTGAATTATAAAAAATACATAAATATTTGGGCTATTATAATGTGGAAGTTAAAAATCTGTCTCAACATAGATTTTTTAAAATTTTGTTAGATGATCATTTGTGGCATTGGTTTATACACTGAATTCTTAGTGAAGGCTTCCAACAGTGTGTCTTGACAAAATAAAAATTGACATTTAAAAATGGTCCAAGAAAAGGGCTACCCATTGAGTATGCACCAGAACTTGTGAGGGGAATAAAAATTTCAGATTCTCTGCGAATGATATTTGTTAGACAGAAGCAGATCATACATGCCAACAGGATGAGCGGTGTTGAGGAATTCCATGTGTTCCTCCTTCAGGAGAGTATTGCAGATACACTAACATGAAAAATAATGATGGCAGTTCAGGGAAATAAATGATTAAAATTTGCACTGGATTATAAGACAACAAAGGAGTAGCCCCCAAATTAGCCTTGGGCAAGAAAAAGGCAAATAGGGATATTGATGGGAAAGAGAAAAGATGGTAGTTAAAAGGTATTGTCAAATCAAACAATAAACATGATTTCAATTGACCCTTGAACCATGTAAGTTTGTGTGGGTTCACTTATACATGGATATTTTTCAGTAGTAAATACTACAGTCCTACAAGGTCAGTGGTTGGTTGAATCTGTGGTTGAAGAACATAAAGATATTTCCAACCCTATAACAATTAATAGAAAACTTAGACTGAAGAAAGAACTGTGAATTTCATGGAGAAACTTTGCCTTCCCGAATTAACCTCAAATTTGTGCATTCACACTATGGGTACATAGCAAAGCCAAATACAATTTATGTTTAAAAATAAGTAACTTGATAAAAATGTCAAACTGGACACACACATCTACTTTTTTTGCCTTCTAAAACACCAAGATAATATTGGGAAAGGATTTTTTAAGGCATTACACCACCAAGACATTGAGAACACAAAAATTGACAACAGTGGCATTTTGAAAGCTACAAAGCAGATGGACTAAGAGGATCCATAAATACAAATCTTTATCTGGCAGAGGGGAAAACAAAGAAGGAGCTTAATTTGTATCTCAGAATTCCCATAAAGTATAAGGACCTGGCATCTGGAGTTGAGGGTAGGCAGTAAAGAGCCAGAAAAAGAAAGGTGGTTTAATTCTTGTTTAAAATACGTTAAACTTATAATGGATCAGTCTTGCTAGTAAGAGCATGAGATGAAAATTCGGGTGCTTTTGGTCTTCTGACGAATTACAGCAGAATAGCAAAAGGAAAAGATGAGAATAAAATTGTGTTCTCAGGTAAAATTTAGCATAAACTGCTTCACAGAATTATCCTCTGTTGAGGCAAGGGTGCCTACCTTTTTACCACTGTAAATGGTACCTTAGACGTATCCAAAATTAATCAAAAGAAAACTTCACTCTTAATGAAATTCAAGTAGTTATTAGGCAGACAAGAGCAGAGAAATGTTCCAGAAAGAAATAACAATATGTGCAAAAGAGCAAAGGTGAAAATGCCCATAGTGAATTTGGGAGACTGTAGGAATTACCTCAGAGATGCAATGAAGCAATATTTACATAAAATTATAGTTGGATACAGTTGGATAATGTTTACTTTTAATTGCTTTGAGAATTGTTATGTACTTAATATTTAAATGTAAAGATACAGAAATTCTTAGATTCCATATATATGTGTTAGCATACGGTATTTGTCTTTCTCTTTCTGACTTACTTGACTCTGTATGACAGACTCTAGGTCCATCCACCTCACTACAAATAACTTAATTTCGTTTCCTTTTATGGCTGAGTAATAGTCCATTGTATATATGTGTCACATCTTCTTTATCCATTCATTCGATGATGGTCACTTAGGTTGCTTCCATCTCCTGGCTATTATAAATAGAGCTGCAATAAACATTTTGGTACATGACTCTTTTTGAGTTATGGTTTTCTCAGGGTATATGCCCAGTAGTGGGATTGCTGGGTCATATATATGGAATCTAAGAAAAAAAAAAACCAAATGGCATGACAAACCTAAGGGTAAGACGGGAATAAAGACAAGACCTATTAGAGAATGGACTTGAGGATATGGGGAGGGGGAAGGGTAAGCTGTGACAAAGTGAGAGAGTGGCATGGACATATATACACTACCAAATGTAAAATAGATAGCTAGTGGGAAGCAGCTGCATAGCATAGGGAGATCAGCTCTGTGCTTTGTGACCACCTAGAGGGGTGAGATAGGGAGGGTGGGAGGGAGGGAGACGCAAGAGGGAAGAGATATGGGAACATATGTATATGTATAACTGATTCACTTTGTTATAAAGCAGAAACTAACACACCATTGTAAAGCAATTATACTCTAATAAAGATGTTTAAAAAAATACAGAAATTTATGCAACACTTCCACTTTGTAAATATTTTTCTTTAAAGTCTTATTTTAATTGTTTTGAATTGTTTGTTGTAAGTCTTAAAGTCTTATTTTCAAAGAAGTTAGAGAAATCTCATAACATACTTTTTGTCTACTCTGAAGTATTTAAGCAATAATGCTTAACTTGAAAAGAGCAGAAAAGATATATTAAGAAAAAAGATATCTAAAGGTTATATGAAGGCCACTCTTGACATATAGAATGTTCTTATTCTGCCATTTCTGACTCTGCACTTCAGATTATAATATCTTGGGGATATATTTTCCTCATTTATTGCTGATGTTTGTAGAAATCAAGTGAACCTTAGCAACGTCACTATATACCAATTCCTGTTTCGAACTCATCTGTGTTTTTAGCTCATATGATTATCACATTAATGGTCTTAGTTGTCAAGCAGTACTTTCCCCAAAATTCTTCAGTATAAATATATCTGTATGTCTTTGTGCTGGCTTTGAATAAAATATAAAAAGGGCTTTCCATGTTCAATATACTAAGAAAATTTTAATGTGTGTGATTCACATCCAATTACAAAACTGAACTCTAAATCAGTAAGTTAAAATCATGTTTAAGGAAGTTTCTTTCCCTTTTGCATTCTATATTTGTGTCTTTCATGTATATATTTGTTAATTTATTAGCCTATTTTCTGGAAGTCCAAGCATTTTTAATAATGGAGAATGGAGGTCAGTTTAAATTCAGAATGATTTAAAATATAAACACTACTTAGCATCTTGCACATAATTATATACATAGTAGGGACCATATTGCTATTTATGGAGTATTTGATCTATTGATAAACCGATTGCAGTTTATCAATACTTTGTATACCCTGGTGTAATCATTCCAATTAAAATGAGAATATGAATTAAAAATCCTTGATAACTTACATAGTATCAAATTGCTTTCTGTAGAACCCTGTAGTACTTCAGAATTATGGCAAATAAAATTGAAAACTGATAATGAAAAAGCACTTAAAGTGTTATTCAAAGAAAATGATCCCATGAGGCATAAAGGAAGAGCTGGAAAATTGTATCAAGCCATGTGCCACAAATTCTTTAATAACCATTACTAGGGACTTAGTTGGGTCACCCCCAAATTCATATGTTAAAACCCTAACCCTTAATGTGATGGTATTTGGAGAAGGGATCTTTGAGAGATAATTAGGTTTAAATGAGGTCATAGGGTGGTGTCCTCATAGTGGGATTAGTGCCCTTTTAAGTAAAGACATCAGAGGACTTGCTGTCTTTCTATCCCCGTAACATGAGGACATAGTGAAAAGACAGCAATCTATAACCCAGAAAGAAAACTCTCATCAGAAACCAACCATGCTGGCACCTTGATCCTGGACTTCTGGCTTTCTGAACTGGGAGAAAATGCATTTATGTTATTTAAGCCACAGAGTCAATGTTATTTTGCTATGGCAGCCTGAGCAGGCTAAGACAACCATATTTAAAGAGGCTCCTGCAGTTAGAACATGAGCTGACAACACAGTTCAGGGAATTATCTAATAATATTCATCATGTTGAACTGGTTCAGCTATCAAGATAACATATAATCTTTTCTGTTCAACTATTCGGATCTTCGGGTTCTTTCTACTTAATTTTTTTCATGATGTGTCTACAAATATAGAACATAAAAATAGTTTTCTTAGTGAAACACTTGCTACATAAACAAAGGGAAATAAAACGGATGGGTTTAGGCCATTAAAAAATATTCTACCCTACAGATTGACAAAAATAGAGTAGAATGTGTATGACAGTATGAATTCATTGTAAGGGAAAAAAATATGTGTAAAGGTATAAAAATGAATTCAAATAATCATAGAGATAGAATCTTTACATTTGACAGGATTCAGTTATTTGAAATGCTATAGCTAGAGAATATTGAACTTTACTTTTTTTTTTTTTTTTTTTTTTTTTTTTTTGCGGTATGCGGGCCTCTCACTGTTGTGGCCTCCCCCGTTGCGGAGCACAGGCTCCGGATGCGCAGGCCCAGCGGCCATGGCTCACGGGCCCAGCCGCTCCGCGGCATATGGGATCCTCCCAGACCGGGGCACGAACCCGTATCCCCTGCATCGGCAGGCGGACTCTCAACCACTGCGCCACCAGGGAGGCCCTGAACTTTACTTTTAACAGCAAATTGTCCTGAGCTGATACAAATATATCTGTTAAAGAAACTCCACTTGCTAAACATCTCTCAAATATGCTTTAGTTGGGCAAACCTCTCAAAATTGCGTGTGTCTTAACAAGCCGGAAATGCAAGCTGACAATGTTACTATATTACAACTTGAGATAAAGTTCAGTTAAATTAAAGTTAATTTCAAACGATATAGAGCACTTAAAATAATTTGTTTTGAAACATTAAAAACTCTGATTTTTAAAAATACATTTTCAAACATTTCTTAGTATTATAAACTGTTTGATCCTGTTCTGCCATTTGCGCACAGTCAGGTCATAGCATTTACATAAGCTCTTAACTCAGTTTCCTCGCTTACAAAATTAGAACACCAATATGGGCTTTAATTTTAAAATGTGTGTGTGTGTGTGTGTGTGTGTGTGTGTGTGTGTGTGAACACCTCCTAGATCAAGATATAGAATAATCCTAACAACTGCAAGGACTTTCTTGTGCCCCTTCCCTTCACCCTAAAGTATCCACTCTTCTGTCTCCCATCACCCTCAATTACTTTTGCCCTTGTTTGAACTCCATATAGATAGAATTATAAATCATAAACTTTTTTATACCTGCATTCTTTCATTTATCACTATACATGTACGATCATCTATGTTGTATAAACCTGTGGTTTTCCCTTTTTTATAGCTAAGTAATATTTCATTATACAAATAACCTCAATATTTTTCCATTTTCATGTTGGTGGAATTTTGAATTGTTTCCATGTTTTGGCAATTATTAATGAAACTATACGTCTCTTGGTGGACATTGTCACTTATTCCTCTTGGGTATATGTTTAGGAGTGCAGTTGCTACATCATGTATAGTTGTATGTTTTACCTTAATGGTTGAATCAGTTTGTATTCCCACATCATGCAATAAATCACATTTCAGGCTAAGCTTGACTCAGGTGAGGTTTTCACACATATTCAATTAGACCAAAATTTCAAAAATTCTCAGGTATTTTCCAATTAATTATAAAAGTAATGAAAAATTAAACGCATTCGCCTAGGTGGAAGGAAGGACTAGTAATATAGATAAAGATTTTTTTTTTTTCCTGGATAAGTAGCTTACTGCTTCTGCTTTCATGCATTGAGTTGTGCAGTCTCTGTTTTAATACTGTCCTTTCAGACATTGTGGAATCATTCTAGGTCATGCCTTTAAAAATCTAAACTTTATATTTTATGAAGAAAATATCAGAAAACACATATTATTCAGTTTTCCTGGCTATAAACTTATTTACAGAGAACTTTACTTTGTTCAAGTTCTGAAGACTATTTTGTTTTAACTGAAGTCAAATCTATTATGTTGACTAATGATGATGTTAATATCATCCCTCCTTTCAATGATGCTTTGTTGTGAATGTGAGAGGAAGCCACAGATACAAATATCCCATTTTATCTGGCTTTGTGCTAATTCTATTCCAGTATCACAACTATAATTGAGACCAGTAGAATTCAGGGTTTTCAGTTCAAGGAATGCTGAAGGTCATCTAATTCACAGTCTCCCCAGTCAAGGAGTTTCCGAGAGAAGGAAGAATAACATTTTTCTCTTGTAGACTTCTGTCTCAGAATATAGTAAAAAAGCAACTTTTTCTTATATTGTAGAATGCTGACTGCCATTTCATTTGATGTAAGTAACAGCCAGAAAAATAAATGCTTCATCATTACTGTTGTTCCAAATTTTAAAAAATCTGTTTCTTCAAATTTTATATTACTTTAGTTTTCAAAGTTACCGTAAGATTTATCATATTTAAAAATAATACGTAGTGATTTTATACTCCTGGACATAGTAATTTTATACTCCTGGACACAGTAATTTTATGCCCTTCTACTTATGATAATATGGTAATTTTTCACTACACTAGAAATTCATCTGGAGGTTTAAGCGCGTAGTTTACAATAGAAGGTAGGTGTACTAAAAAAATAATTTATAAATAAATTCATAGGGCTTCTAACATCAGGAATCAGTAATATACTTGGAAATAGAATATCATGATGAAAGGATTAACATCATCACAAGACAGAATTTTAAGCAAGCCCTTTCAGGGTAGTTTAAAGTTTTCAAATTTGGAATGTTTCTTAAAAGAGCAGAGATTAATGCCTATGGAGACTTAAAGAAGAACAGTTGTCTTGATGTGTCAGAGTATTAAGTATATCATATTATGATATATACATTGTATTAAGATGTATCAAGATGGGCAATATCTAAACAGATGTAAGAAATGCTATATAAGCCCAATGTTTTTGTCTCTTTGATGTCAGAAATATGTCTGTCTCTTCATTTGTAGGTAAGATCAAGTAAATATCCAGTGGCAGGACATTTCTTCTTCCAGTTTCCTCAAATTCCTTAGGAATATCCATTTATTGTTACCAGTATCTTCTATCTGCCTTTGCTGGATACTTTTCTCTGTTCTGTTTTGGGGGATATTCCTTTATCTCTGGGATAAGCAAAAACATGGAAAATAACCCATAGTCTTGATGTATAATACAAGCAAAAAAATATTTCAAAACACACACAAGGATTTTGTTTGAGGAACAGAATTTACTTAAAGCTTTTACTTAGAGCTTTTGAGAGAATTCCTAGTTATATTGAAACATCACAAGAAATCTAAAAACATTATTTAAATATTCATGCTCTTACAGTTTCTTTAGGAACTCTGCAGTGTTGTTCAGCTACCCTCCTTCTCTTCTCTTTCCCATGAGAAATGAAATATGATGGCCCTTTTTTCTTCTCCTTCAGTTTTAATCGCCCCCCCACCCCTACATTATTATTAAGTAAATATATATGTAAATACATATACACATATAGATGCATATATATTTCTCTATAAACTCATACTTCATGCCATCATCACATCATCATCTGTTCCAAGAAATTTTCTTTTTGTTTTTCTAAACAAATATTTTTTTCTATGAGATTAATTATCTAACCAGATATTAAAATACTTTTTTCTTATGCTGCTAGAATTCTATTTCTTGTAAGGTAGCAAAACTTAATTTTTCTGAACTCAGACATTATGTTCACTTTCAAAGATTAAAGTGAAGAAAAATCTTCATATATGACTGAGAATTTTCAATAGTACATTAATAGGATCATACACCATGATCAAGTGGGTTTTATCCCAGGGCTGCAAGCTTATTTCAATATCTGCAAATCAATCAATGCGATACACCACATTAACAAGTTGAAGAAGAGAAGCTTTTTAGTTTGGGTAGTCTCACTTGTCTAGTTTTGCTTTTGTTACTTGTGTTTCATTGTTATATCCAAAAAATCATTGACAAGACCAATGTCATACAGCTTATCCCCTATGTTTTCTTCTAAGTTTTTATAGTTTCACATTTTACATTTGTCTTCAGTCTATTTTAAGATGATTTTTGTGTATAATGTAGAAGAATCCAAATTTATTCTTTTGCATGTGGATATCCAGTTTCTCCATCATCATTTTTAAAGAGACTGTTCTCTCCCCGTTGTATATTCCTGGCACCCTCATCAAAGATCAGTTACCCATAAGTGTGTAGATTTATTTCTGGGTTGTCTCTCTATTCTGTTTGATTGGTCTATATATATCTCTCTTTGTGTCATTATCATACTGTTTTAATTGCTGTAGGTTTGTAACATATTTTGAAATTAGAATGTAAGATGCCTTTAGCTTTGTTCTTCTTCCTGAAGTTTGTTTTAGCTATTATTCAGAGTCTTTTGTGGTTCCACATGGTTTTTAGTATTTTAGAAAAATGTTTCTATAGAAAACTGAGGTGGTTCACCATTATGAAATTTTTAAAATAATTCCTTTACTTTCTGGCAGAATGCAGTCTCATATTTCAACATGGTCCCTTTTCCCCTCTCCATGCAGGAAGCACACAAAAATTTTTCTCTAATATTTATTGTGAGAATTCGGTTGAGTTTCTGGAGATAAATCTCACAAAATTGTGGGGTGGGGGCCCCTATGGCTGGGTCCCCCTGCAGTTTTTAGCTCAAGATTTTTCACATTGAGCTTCCAGAAATTCATCATCTACAGTTCAGATATTCCTACTCCAGCCCTGGATCCTATGGCAGTTTCTGCTCCTGAGTCTCTGCTGTGGATAATTGTGTGGCAGTGGTTTGTCCTGTGCCCTTGCTCTTTTAGACCCAAAAACAGTTGTTGAATTTTTCAGTTTGCTCAGCTTTCTACTTGCTTTTAGTACACAGTGGCACCTTCCAAGCTCCCTACTTACAGAACTAGAAACTGGAAGTCTGCTTAATTTTATTTTATTGCTGAACGCTACCCCATTGCAAGGATGCAGGATAGTTTGTTCATCTGTTCGTTTATTGAAGGATATCTTGGTTATTTCTGGTTTTGGGTGATTATAAATAAAGTTTCTATAAATATCTCATGCAGTTTTCAGCATGTAAATACATTTTCAAATACGTTGCACAAATGCCCTAGGAGTGTAATTGCTAGATTGAATGGTAAGATTATGTTTAGCTTTGTAAGTAACTTCAAAACTGTCTTCCAAAGAACTATACAGTTGTGCATTCCTGGCAGCAATAAGTAAGAGCTCCTTTTGTTCCATATTCTCTCCAGAAATGGCTTATTATCACTTTTTGGGGTTTAGTCATTGTAATAGGTATGTAGTAGTACTTACTGTTTAAATTTTCATTACCATATTTTAATTCATTAAAATATAAAAACAAATTTACTTCCTGTAATGATTCTGGATGTTTTTTCTTTATACTCCCTTGACAAATTTTGGAGCAAAGTGATTGGAACAGAAACCAATATAATTTCTTGTCCTTAATTTAGGCTATATGAGGACTAGGTGTACATTTCTGTTTCTGTGCTCAATAACAATGAGAAACCATATTAGCCATTTTTTTCCAGAACATAAATATTCCCAAAGATTAGGCTATGATTTAACTATAATTGCTTTCTTTTACAAACTAATGTATTACTTATTACTCATCAAGACTCAGTGCTAGACCCTCAACTTATTACTACCAATGCAAAGCTTTATGTAATAAACTCTGCACAATCTCAACCTATTTTCCTTCCTACAACACCCGTCTTAAACTGATTCAGCTCAGCTCCTAAAACCTTATAAATAACCTCCTCTGTCTTCCCCTTTCTTCGACACTTTCTCTCTTTTAATCTATAGAATATTTGGCTATATTGCATATCTCTGTTATACTTAACTGCTTCATAATTCTCCATGATATGACTCTATTTGACTTCACCTCCCTGTTTTCATGAATAATACTGTGTCATGAAGAGGCTTGTTTATTTCCATTTATGGAAGAGTGTGAACATTTCTTTGTGCTGTGTACTCAAATACTGAACTGTTGGTTTGTAGTATATTAATATACTTAAATTGATTAAGTGGTGCTGGTTGATTCCCCAGAGTAGTTGCCATTGGTAGGGTGTGTGGGCATCTATATTGTACATCATCATCAACACTTAGTAGCATATATTTTCTAAGTTTTAATAATCTAATCGGTGTAACATGATAGCTAATTTTTCTTTCAGTTTGCATTTCTCTCGTTAATTAAGAATTTGATCAGCTCTTTGTTAGCTTTTGGGATTCCATCTTAATACACTACTTATTTATATACAATGCCAATTTATCTTTTAAGGTTAGTGTCTTGTTCTTTTTGATCTGTATAAGTTCCTTGCCCATTATAGATAGCAATGAGTCCCTTGATGGCTTTATACACTGTAAGTGTATTCTTCCTTTCTGTAATCTGCTTAATACTATCCATGGTGTTCTTAATTATAAAAAATAGGAAAAGAGTTATTCCTCATTCTTGGTCATTGATATAAGTTCCTATATTGTTTTCTAATAATCTTTTAATTTTACATTTCATATACAGTTCATTTTTATATAGTCCACGTTAAAGTAAGTGAGCCTGTTTTATATTATTTTCCTATAATGAATCAGTATCCCAATACTATCTACTAAAGAACTCATCATTTTCCTGTTAATTTATAATGTCAATTTCATTTTTAAATTAAATTTTCATGCACATAGGTATGCTTCCAAAATTTTTATACTGTTCCATATGTGTATTTCCCTGTGTTTGTTCCATTTCAACACTATTTTTGTTGCTATCATTTTACAACTTATCTTGATACTGGCGAGCAAGCCAACTACTATCCTACCACCTATTTTCATTTTATACTCTCTTTTTAAGGTTGACTTAGCTATGTTTCTTCCTTTGTGTCTTGATAAAAACATGCTAGGTATATTTTTCTAATGCTTCTAATGCTAAGGTTTATTTTAATTACTAATGTGAGTATCTGCTTATGTATATTTCTTAAGTATCATTATTCAATCTCAGCTTGTCAGTGTGATTATATATACATTATATACACACATATACACAGTTCTATGTATTTTATATGTATCCATATGTATTGTATATGCGAATGTGTATACATATACATACATATACATATTGCATACATATATACATATATTGTGTTAAATTATTATAACAGAAAGGATGTCATCACTCTAGTTTATAAGGCTATAATCTAGCAGTTTGGGGGGAAACGGTGGGAAATTGTCCCAGTGTAGCTTGTTTTTCAGTCCTTATTTTTTTAATACTTTACCCTACCCTTTTGCTGTTTCTTTCTGTGCACATATTAGCATTGGTGGTCCATTGCAGTGAGAAAAGTCAGTGATTGCTGCTGGACTTATGGAGCCAGTGGACTTCATGTCTAACTTTCAATGTGAAGTTGTTCTACAAACTAATAGGACAAAAGGAATATTTAAGTTAGCTAAGACATATAGAAATGTCTGTCTACAAATCAGTACATGGTAGAAGTTATCTAGGTAGGGTGGACAAAAAAAGATATGGGGGCTTTATCAGTAGTAGACATGAAAAGTTCAATAGAAGATAGGCACTTTGAAGAATTAGTGGAATTGTGGCAGGTCGGGATAGACAGGAGATCATGTAATAGTGGATGCTGTTATTGCCTCTCCAACATCCAATCAGTACCAGGTGATTAGTCTAAGCCAGTCATTGTTTTCAGTGTTTCAAAGATTGGTCTCAGTTCCAGCCAGTTGCAAGAGAAGGAAAATCTACTGGTGGGATAAGGTAGAACTGGTTTGGTGTAGCACTACTTCTTTCTTATAAAAAATCATAGGAAAATCTGGTTCATCACTTTGCCTTGAACCATTCCATGTTTAGGTGTGATGCCCAGAGCTATGGAAGCTACCTTACTACCAGCCTAAAGACAAGGCCAGTGCCAAGGTATGTTGAGTGGAGATGTAGACATCACTGCATAACCAGTTTAATCTATTCTGGAGCTCAAGCTATCTCTGGAATTATTATACATGTAACTTTATGAAGAAAAATGTGAGATAAGTCATTAAATTTAGATAATCAGTGGAATACAGTTCTATCACAAGATAAAAATACCTGTTACTTGGAAATGATGGAACTTAGAAAGTAAGTCAGGGATAATACCACAAATTTTACATTCTTACAGGTAAGTAAAGGGATCCAAATATCTCCAAGGTAGTATTTAAAGAGAAAATGCAATACAAAAAAGAATGTGTAATGCCTATATTTATTAAGTTGGAAGCAAAAAAACTTCCATTCGCACAAAAGGAAATTTACAGGTGGTCAGAAGAGACCTAGAACTTTCCAGTGCTGCAAAAACGTGGAAGAAAAGTATTAATAGAGGTATAGAACTGCCAAAAGTATCCAAAGAATGAGATGAACAAAATAGTGAAAGATTTTCTTTCCAGGGGATACTAAGGACCTTTGAAATAACTTTAGATTTTTCATCCAACATATCCTTATGGAATAATGCAAGGAAGAGAAACATACTAGGAGACAAATAAAGAATATGTGAATGCCTAGGAAGTTTTTTCTTAGTCTTCTAAGGAAATCATGGCCATTTGAACTCCAAATCAGTAAAGAACTTTTTCCAGTGTCATGTTTTAAATAGTACCATACCATAGTACATGTTTATTCTCAGGCCAGGAGGCTATAGAAATGACGTTGACCTGTTCAAAGAACATTTCACTGTTTCCCACTCAAAATTACATTCTGCGTTTAGATTTTCCTTCTGTGGTCACAAGCATTAGGTAAAGGCTTGCACTGCTGAGAGCAGCAGTGCATGTTTTACCTTAACAGATGGTTGCTGTTGAGGCAGATTAAAATCAGCAATGTGCGCTTGTTTTAACATGTTATTTTCATTTTAATTGTACACCAGAAACCTAGTAAACAAAAATCCCCTCAGGCTAAACTGCCGTGTCTGTGTGTGTGTGTGTGTGTGTGTGTGTGTGTGTGGTGTGGTGTGTTTATGGTGCCACAAACTGTGAAGACAAATATCAAGTATTAATAATGATAATAATGTACTGATGTGTACTCTACATTAGGTCTGTCTGATACCACAAATAACTTTTGATTAAGAGAAAGTGAGAAATAGGGAAGAAGTGTAGGAAAGAGACAGAGGACAATAGCTTTCTCAAGAGTTCTCCAGCTTATTTTATAGGCAGGAAGATCAGACACATACCTGTGTGGGTGAAATATATAGAAAAAGTAAATTAAAAAGTGGTGGAGTTATGTCTCTAGCTGTTGAAGACTTCCTTTGTTGCGTAGCCTTCCAAATAGTTATGTGAATGTTTAGATTGTAGGTATGGAAAAACCTAAGAGATAGTTTTCCTAATTTTACAGCTGTGCAAACAAGAATGGGAAATTCATGGACTGGGCTTCTAGTCTGACCTTAGTTTAGTCCCAACTGTATTACATGATGAGCCTTTGGGAAAATTAGTTAAACTTCACATTTTTGTTTCTTCAGCTACAAATTTGAGATAAGAATAAAATGCCTCACACAGTTGTTGTAATCAGTAAAGCAAACAAAATGTATGCAAAAAACTTAGCTCAGCACTCAACAATGAATAGTTACTCTGTAAACGTTGGTTCTTTTTTCTTTCCTAAGTATCATCAAACTTTTAGTAGTTATCTTGATTCCATAGTCTTGCCCACAAATTTTCAGAATACTTTTAAATGAAAATAATATATATTAATATCTTGATATCTGAGGCCCTTCTAATTCAGGAATAATAACGGTGGAGTTACTACACTTGATTAGAAATTGTTGTTAAATTTAAAAACAAATAAAATCAAGAGACTCAGTTTAAACAAGTTGCACTTTCCCCAATCTCTTATCTGTACTACAATGATAGATATTACCAGAGCTATACTGTGCCCTCTTCTGAAATCTCTGAGCTGGTGTATAAAAGACTTCTTCATCCATGGAGAACACAAGAAGGAGGCTGCTTACAACTTAACACCAATCCTCTCCAAGCAGGTATTAGGACTGGACTGCGAGAGGGAATAAAAGCATGTCTGAGCAATCCCCCCTTTTTTTCCTTTCAATTTGTCTTGGATTATAAATTGAGGATCCCTTGATATAGAGTTTGAACATATCTTGATATATTTAGTGACTTGATAGAGTTATTCTTAAATCAAGTAGTCTCAGTATTGCTATTCACCTTCTCTCTTTCTCTTAACAAAAATTAGATAGAATAGATTGATTGATAGACAGATAGTTGACAAACAAGCTAGTTGCCGAACAGAATTTGCTGTAGATTTTTTTGGGAAAAAAAGATATTCCTGGATTGTTTAATCCATCTACTCTATAGTAAATGGAATAATTATAACATGGCCTTGTCAAGGGAATCTCAGACTCTATGCCTATTTTATTTTTTTTTTTTGTTTTTTGCGGTACGCGTGCCTCTCACTGTTGTGGCCTCTCCCATTGCAGAGTACAGGCTCCAGACTCACAGGCTCAGCGGCCATGGCTCACAGGCCTAGCTGCTCTGCGGCATGTGGGATCTTCCCAGACCGGGGCACGAACCCGTGTCCCCTGCGTTGGCAGACGGATTCTCAACCACTGCGCCACCAGGGAAGCCCTATGCCTATTTTAGATTGTTTTGTAAATATAAAAGATCTCAAAACATAAATTTCAGTAAGTTATTTGAGGACCAAGACATATTCATATACTACTTTGCATTTCCTGTTGCTAGTACAGATGCAGACATATAGTTAAAATTCAGTCAGTAACCACTGAACAGAACTAAAGAACAGATTTGTATAAATGATTATACTAGGCACAGTGGCATTGTGGGAAGTAATTTAAAATATGTTCTTAAAAATAAATTTTACTTTTATTGTATCCCAAAATAAAGGCATGTCTCTGCTAAGGAAATTTGAGGAAATGAATCACTTTTCTGGGTCATGTAGCAAAACAGCTATATTTTGTTCTATTGATAGTATCATAGAGACAAGTCTTATAGATTTAATTTTTTAAAGAACAATACATTTATAATTCTGTTCCTGAGATGTTTATCAAATAATAAAGGCTCAGCTACTTTAAGTGTCCATGAAACCATTTTTCATTAATTTTATAGAGATCTTTAAACAGGGGTCACAAATGCAAATGCTACCAGATACCAAGCATGTAGTAAAAGGAAGGAAATAATTGGATTTAAAGCAAATGGGAGAGTGTGGAATTGTGATGAACTGGAGTCCATATGCTTATTTTAAAGACATTTTAAAAATTTATAACACTATATGCATAAAAAGGTCAGTAGAACAAATTTTTCATGTGATCTGCTTGTCAGTTTTCACCTCTTTTTTAAGAACTAATGTTTCACATGATAAACATTTACCTCGTGTTCAGTAATTCCATCCTTTTTACTTTAGTCTGTGTTTCTTTAGTTACATTAAAATGAATTTAATATTTTATAAAGATAATCTTAATAGTTCTATCCCACTTTACTAAGTGCTTTCTATCTAAATGGATTTTTTATCAATTGTTTATAGACATGGGTGTCTAGGAAAGATGCTTTCTAAAGGTTAACAATGCATAGTTTCCCAGTGAGAGATTTAAGATAACTATTTTCTACTCACTTCTTCACAGTTTTCTGTATTGTTTCAATTTTACAACATATGCATTTATTAATTTATACAATGCATGCTTATTATTTATTTACTTTTTGTCAATGTTCTAGTCACCATGAATATAGTTAGCTCGCAATGTGTTTTTGCAGAGTCCCGTTCTCTGCTCATAAAGCAGAATGTAGAAAACATCGGCTCAAAATTGAGAAATAATACACCCCCATTTTAAAATTTTAGTTTTTAAAGTTTTTATGGATTAGTTCATGTAGGTTCCCTTAAAAGATATTAATAAACTGTTTGAAAGGAAAGGGAAAGGGGACTCAACTGGGTCAGTCTACAGATTCTACTATGGCTTATTGTCTCAAAAACATCCATTTTATATTATTTTGCTCTACTCTGGGCAGGTTCAGGAAAGATAGTCAGAGTATATAAAATGATATACTGATGCATCTAACTTATTTTCCATTTTAAAAGGAACTTCTCTAAATTCTCTTTCAGTTAGGAGGCCTGAGGATAGACAGCATATATGGTCATTCCAAACTGGTAAATTAAGTCTCTAAAATGCTGTGTCCTGATTTTCCAGTTGTCTGGCCTGGTATCTAGGCAGCACTGTAACAATCAACATATCACTGGATTTGTCTTTTGAAATAAATGAGTTGATGTGTAGAAAATCCCTACGTTACTTAAAATCTGAAGTGGTACAGTCAGTTTATCTCACTCCTTTCTATCTAAAATTTATAGTATTTGGCAACTGTCACATATTTTTGCATTTGTCTAGTATCAAGAAAAAGTGTTTATTTTTCCTTCTGATTTGGGTGTGTGTGTGCTTACAAGGAGTTGAATAAAATAATATTTAACCAATTTTTAGTTGGCTATTTACTGTCTAAATTATCCAGGGTAAAAAATGATTCCATCAGATAAAGCATTCAAACTTTAAAAGATGTGACTTTCCCAATGTGGAACCAGTAGTTGGAGACATAATATCCCTTTGTGCTTAACACCTCCAATATAAATCTTAACTCCCCAAATCTTGGATATCTGGACAATGAGATAGTCATTGGAAGGAAGGAAAGATGGAAGTGAAGGAAAGGATAAAAGCAAAGAGGGAAAGAAGGAAAGAGAAAGAAAAGCATAGAGGGTGGGAGGGAGAGAGGAGAGAAAGAAATTATATTTCTCTTAGAATGATGTAGAAATATTTTGATTAATCTTGAAATCACTAGAACATACCAGTTTTGGTGTGTTAGATATCTAAAGTATAGAAATGAGATAATGTACTTTTTAAATTTAATTTTTTCTTTCTTTGAAATAGCTATAAAATATTTGATTTCACTTCATCTAGTTAAACAAGGGATCCTATATATATATATATATATATATATATATATATATATATATATATATATTTAATCTTAGCTTAGCTGTATTAATAAAACTAATTATATTTAACTTAATTTATCTGCCTTTCCTCTTTCATTTCCCACTTAGCTTGGTTCAGAAGTACGTTTGGTAATCTTTATCTCATGGCTGCATAAGTATGTTCTTAGTCATAGAATATGAATGTGAAGATTTTGGTTGACAAAATTTCACAAGTAGAAACCCAAGATTTTTAAAACATTGTTGAACATCCTTAATGCTACTTCAAAATGAAATAAATAAAATGTTATATACTTATAGTGCAAAATAAATATTATAGCAAATGTAAAAGATATGTAATTAAAGTCTGTATGGTCTTTTGTTTTTTAATGTCTAAGGAGGACATATTTACACAGTAGGAAATAGTTACTTTTGGGTTTTTTTGTTTGTTTTTTAAAATTTTTATTTATTTTATTTTTGGCTGCATTGGGTTTTCGTTGCTACACACGGGCTTTCTCTAGTTGTGGTGAGTGGGGTCTACTCTTCATTGCGGTGCCTGGCCTTCTCATTGTGGTAGCTTCTCTTGTTGCAAAGCAAGGGCTCTAGGTATGCGGGCTTCAGTAATTGTGGCTTGCGGGCTCTGTAGTTGTGGCGCACTGGCTTAGCTACTCTGCAACATGTGGGATCTTCCCCGACCAGGGCTCAAACCCATGTCCCCTGCATTGGCAGGCAGATTCTTAACCACTGTGCCACCAGGGAAGCCCCAGTTACTTTTGTTTTAATTAATATTTCAATTATTATATGTTAAAAATTTTTAATTAGTTTTCTTGTGTCTTTAAGCTTTTTTAACTCTAGTAGTTATAAAATAAAATTAATCATTTTACTTGTTTTCAAATTATATTCAGCTAACTTATACATTTTCAAGATTAAAATCTGTTTAAACATTTACCTCTATTTACATACTTAATTAAACAAATTCACTTAGACATTAAGCTACAATCTTATCTGATTATCTTAATCACTTTGAACATCTAGCACAGCAAGTATATAAATTTTATAAGCAAAATATTCCTGTGCACTTAGGCAATGCTTATAAGTGTGATAGAGTATAATTATAAATTTCATAACAGATTAATCTAACCATTCAAGTCAACTTCAAACAAATACATACACACAATGCAATGTCTCCAAAAATCCATTACTGTATTTATATTACATAAAGTACATAACATTTTCAGTAATATACTCATTTCTTCATCCCAGGGTTACAAATACATTTTCTTAATGAAGTGAAGCATAATGTCCATCTCATACCTGCTGTGGCAACTTTGACTTTATACTGCAGTCAATGGCCTAGGATTATCTTTTGCATCTAGGTGTAGCTTCCAGGAACATTCTACCCAAACTTGATTTTACTGGCTATTTCTTACATAGTGCAACTTTCCAAGGGATGAATTTTCTTTCATTCTGGGTAATCTCACATCCCCTTATCATATTATACAATTTTCCCTTATACTCTTGCTAAATGTGTGTGTTTGTGTCTATGTGTGAGAGGGGAGAGAGAGGCTATGTGTGTTTAGAGTGTAAGGGGGTGTTGAATAAAATCCATTTACTCAAACCAGCATTTCTCCGGTCTAATTTGGAATTATACAGGTGGAAACAAAATGAGAAATTCATCAGGTAAAAATTTAAACCTTAAGGATGTCATTTTTCTAGTGTGGAACCTTAAGGATACCATTTTTCTAGTGTGGAATTGGAGAAACGTATTTCCATGGGTTTAACAAATTCAATATAAATCTTTACACTGTCCCCAATGTTTTTGTTGACTGATTTCACCTACTTAGATTTTTGCTATCCCATCTAGAAGTAGAACTAATCACTTACTATCAAATAAGTATGATGCAATTTAAATGTTGAGTACAACGAGATAAGCATATAACTTGGATATACTCATATTCAGCAATTTCTATAAAGACCTGAAATATATTTGTAAATATCCATTCTTTAACATATTTTGAGAATCATCATATATTCATGGTTTTTCAAAGAACTATTATTTTTTATTTAATTCTTAGATGATGACAACTTGTTTAGGAAAGCTCCTTTAAGCAGACCCCTTTGCATCCCTGAAAATGTTCTTACTGTCTGGCAACAACTCAATTATCTTGTCCTACCTCTATTTTCCCTGGCTCAAGGTGCACACAACTCCTAAGAAGCTTGTCTTATTTTAGTGAGAATAAGGTTAGCACTGGGGCATTGTGGATGAATAAAAGATTGTAGCAATAGGTAACACTACTTATTGGGATACCTTAGTAAGAGAACTAGAAAATATTATTTATAAAGTGAAGAGTTTTTTTTGGATGCTTTCAAATTAATTTCCTACAGATAGTGTTTATTTGAATATGAAATGTTTTCAACTTCCCTTTTCCTTTTCCCACCTTCCTTCCTCTCTATTATACCACCTTATCAACTTTATTATATGAAATATGTGTGCACATTGTAGTACTATTAATTACTTCCTGTAGGATGTATACCTATTTAGATCTCATAATCTACATCAGAAATTCAGTTGCCCTTTTCTACTTTTTTGTGTTGTTAGTATATCTCATTGTCCACCATTGTACCATCCCTTAGTGACACTTCATGAGCTCTGTAGGAAAGACATATAATGTAAGTTTCAATTTGCCACATGTAAGTTTCCACTGTAAAATAACAAGTGCATTCTGATTCATTTCTTAGCATATGACTGTGGTTTTAGAAGTTTGAGGGGACGCAGTACTCAATTCACATTAAGCCTTTGCTTTGTCATTATTACTCATCAGTTGTGATACCATTTGATGTGTAATGTTTTTCTTCAATTGAGTTTCTGCTGCGATATGTTGATTGGCTGCAACATGTTATTTTTTGACTGCTGGAAATTCATTTTCTGAATGAATATTCCCTGATACAGAGAAATACAAAGAATTTTCACTAAACTATGCTGAAATCATACAGTTCTCTGGACATACAGCCTAGCATATTTATCATAGAGGATATACTTAGGTGAATAAACTAGGATGTTTATCCAGAATTCTCCAGTTATTTCAATTGCCTTAATCCAGTCCTTTTTTCCCCCTCATCTAATTAACAGATCAAAACATAAAATGCTGATAATAAAGTCACACAATACAATTAAAGTATTGATAGGTCCAAGGTCCCAGAAAGTCAGAATAGCAAGGCATGCAAAAATATGATTAATATAGTATTGGCATTACCAAAATAGAAAAAAATTTGAACAAGTCCTTTCATCATTTAAAAATATGAAACATAAGGGAAACGTTTTATATTGTATGGTGAGACCTGAGACCATATGCTCAGAGCTATTACAGCCAGTCACCTCTAATTATTTCCATGTATATTCTGACAGTGATAAACTTTCTTTGTTCCTCATGTTGGCATTTCATAGACTGGAAAGAAGTGGCCAAATAAAATTGATACCAGTGGTTATGCAAATGAAAATAAAAATTGCAAGAAAATAAATTATTTTTATAGAACGCAAACATAGTTTTTGCTGGTTTGCCTAATTTCTATGTTTTCTAAAACAAAAATACTATAATAGTATTTTCAATTAATTTTAAATTATATTTTTCAAAGTTTAAGAAGATTAGACATCTGAAGGATCGCATGTAGTCATTTCAAATCAATTAAAATTAATTTAACATGCAGTATGACCAGTTTCTCCATTTTCTTGTATTCATTATAAATGTAACTGTAATTTTTGTTAGAATAAGAGTTTAAGAGCACATATTTATGATAGCTCTAGAAATGTCAACTTGAAAAATTTGAAATTAGTGAAAAATAGGTAGAGGGAATTTTTAAAGATATAAGAGATATATAAAAATAATGAGAAAGTATCAGAAAAAGTTAAGAGGAAAATAAATATTTTCTGTTAAAATTTCAAAGAGAATATTCTGACATAACTCAGAAAACACACATTTGGAGATAAAGAGTATATTAAAATACTAATAATCATCATAATCAACATCTATTTAACACTTACTAAGTGCCAGAAACTGCTCTGTCCTTTCCATTATCTCATTTACTCTTCAAATAACCCTATGAGTTATTTTGATGAGGATACTTTTTTCATATGATTACAGATGAAATAACTGAAGACTAGAAAGGTTAATTAATACCCTTAGAATCTATGACAGAATTGAAATTTAAAATCACCTCTGTTTAGGTTGAAGAATGAGTAGGGATGGGAGAGTCAATCAAAATGGCAACATAGGAGGCTCCTGAACTTTGCTCCTCTCAGGACTGCACCGAAAGTACAGCTACACTTGGAGCAATTTCCTCATGGAAATCCAGAAACTAGATGGTCAGCTACTACAAATGGGGCAAAAAAAAAAAAAAAAAATACTCACATTGAAATGGTATGAAAGGCTGAGATACACTCTCACCTTAAACCGCACCCCATAACAGTGCCATACAATAAAGAGAGAACACCCAATATCCAGCTTCTCCCTGAAGAGCAAAGGGTTTGGACCACGATCTAGTGCTCCAGCTTTTTAGACTCCAACCCAAGAGATGGGCCCCCGAAACATATAACTTTGAAAGCCACCAAGTGTAAAAAGAAGCAACTCCTAACAGCCTGATAGCACTCACCATGGTTATTTTCCATGAGCTCAGCACAGAGGGAGCAGACAAAAATGCCCATCTCTCATTCTTTCCTTGAAAGTGGCCTAACTACGTACATTACAAGCTGCTGCCTGAAGGTCCAGCTTCTAATTTCAGCACACAGCTAGGTCCTGCCTGTGATACTCCCCAGAGACCAAGAAAGCTGGTGGGTACTTCCACCACCTTCTCTTTCTGACCCATTTCAGCAAGTCACCATTATTTCCCTAGAAGGAGCCTTTCACATGCCTGGCACCCCAGCTTTTGCTATTGTCCACCCCCCTGCCCCTGAGGAACAGGTCCTCTGATAACCAATGGGGCAAACATTCACAAGTCCCCCAGGATTTCAGCAAACAAAAAAGTTTCTAATCAGGTGCCCCATATATGCAGCATCAGTGCAGGGGAAACAGACAAAAACACCATCTTCCAGCATCTCCCTGGAAGTATATAACTATATACTTTATCAGTTGCTATCACAATTCCAACAGCATTTTTCAAGGTTAAAAAAAAATTTATATGGAACCACAAAAAACCTTGAAAAGCCAAAACAATCTTGAGAAGGAACAAAACTGGAGGCTTTTTCCTGATTTCAAACTATATTACAAAGCCACAGTAATCAAAACAGTATGTTATTGGCATAAAAATAGATCAGTGGAACAGAATAGAGAAGCCAGAAATAAACCCATGCATATATGGTCAATTAATTTTTGACAAAGGAGCCAGGAATATGTAATGGAGAAAGGACAGTCTCTTCAATAAATGGCACATGCAAAAGAATGAAACTGGACCACTATCTTACATCGTATACAAAGATCAACTCAAAATGGAATAAAGAGTTGAAGGTAAGACCTGAAATCATACAACCCCTAGAAGAAAACATAAAGGGCAAGCTCCTTAACATCAGCCTTGGCAACGACTTTTTCAAAAAAATTTCACACCAAAAGCAAAGGCAACAAGAGCAAAAATGGATAAGTGGGGCAACATCAAACTTAAAACTTTTACACAGTAAAGGAAACGATTAGCAAAGTGAAAAGGCAATCTAGAGAATGGGAGAAAATATTTGCAAACCACTTATCCAATAAGGGGTTAATATTTAAAATATACAAGAAGCTCATACAACTCAACAACAAAAAAGTAAATAACCCAATTTAAAAATGGGCATGAAATCTGAATAGACATTTTTCCAAAGAACACATAAAGAGGACCAAAAGGCACATGAAAAGATGCTCAACATATCAGGTAAATGCAAATCAAAACCACAATGTGATATCACCTTATACCTGTTAGAATGGCTGTTTTCAAAAAAGACAATAGGGATCAAATGCTTGCAAGGATATGGGTAAAGGGACTCTTTGTACACTGTTGGTGGGAATGTAACCACATACAGCCACTATATAAAACAGTATGCAGGTTCCTCAAGAAATAAAAAAAAAGACAACAATCATATGATCCAACAATCCCTCTTCTGGGTATATACTCAAAACAAAACCATTATCTTAAAGAGATATATATGTCTTCCCATGTTCACTGCAGCATTATTCACAGCAGCTAAAGTGTGAAAACAACCTAAGCGTCTGTCGGCAGATGAGTAATAATAGAATGTGATATATATATATATATATATATATATATATACACACACACACACACACGCACACACACACATACACATATATATATATATATATATATATATATATACAATGGAATATTGTTCAGTTTTGAGAAAGAAGGAAATCCTACCATTTAAGACAGCATGGTTGAATCTGGAGGGCATTATGCTAAACGAAATAAGCCAGACAGAGAAAAACAAATACTGCATGATATCACTTATACGTGGAATATTTTTTTTTAAGTCAAACTTGTTTCCAGGGTCTGGGAAGTAGAGAAATAGGGAGAGAGTGGTAAAACGGTACAAACTGTCAGTTATAAGATGAATAAGGTCTTAGGATCTAATGTATAACATGGTGACTATAGTTGATAACAGTTGAAGATTTCTAAGAAAGTAGAACTTATATGATCTCACCAAAGGGGATAAAATGTAGATATGTGAGATGATTAATGTGTCAATTAATTAACTGAGGGGAATGCTTTCATGATGTGTATATATATCAAGTTATATTGTATGCCTTAAATATCTTAAATTTTGTTAATTAAACTGTATAAAGCTGAAAAAATCATGTCTGTTTAATCCTGGGGACTTTAACTTTCACCATGCCAATTTCCATGACTTATTTTTGTGCAATGTCTTTTCATTGTTCTGGCATCTTTTCTACATACAGATTTTAATGGGAAAATGCTATGAAATTACAAGGAAAGGAAACGTCCTATCCATGAAATGTGATACTTCACCTAACATCTTTGCTTTGCCCCAAATAGCAGTGCTCTTAGTCAAGTCACATCTTATTCTATCATGAGTACTCTTAATTCTTCTTGAAATCCTCAGATCTAGGACTCTTGCATTTTCCTAGCTTGCTTTATTGATTAATAAATATCAAGTTTATATATTAATGCTATGACTGGATTTGAATACTTGACAAGAAAATTGATTTGAGGGCTTCCCTGGTGGCGCAGTGGTTGAGAGTCCGCCTGCCTTTGCAGGGGACGCGGGTTCGTGCCCCGGTCTGGGAAGATCCCACATGCCATGGCCGCTGAGCCTGGGCGTCCGGAGCCTGTGCTCAGCAACGGGAGAGGCCACAACAGTGAGAGGCCCGCGTACCTCAAAAAAAAAAAAAAAAAAAAAAAAGAAAGAAAATTGATTTGAAGCTTTGATAATAACAAAGTAATATGATCGTATTTCTCCCAGTCAAAGAGAAAATGAGTTGAGGAAAAATGCAAGGGATAAAGGAAGAATCATGACTTCTAACATTTGACACAAGGATCTACCTGTGCCCTAATCTTGGATGACGGGGCTGGATATCTAGGATTTTGCTTTTCAGACCTGTAATTTTGGACCAGATTCTATAATTTGGAGGCCATTACTTATTCTCCATGCGTCTCATTTCCAGCTCTTACTACACATGAATATTGCACTTCATTGGTGACCATGTAATCTCATGTTTCTTTACTTGCTTCCTTCTTGGAATGTTTTATATGATGTATTTTCCTATCTTCAACTTTTTTTTTTTTTTTTTTTTTTTTTTTTTTTTTGCGGTACGCGGGCCTCTCACTGTTGTGGCCTCTCCCATTGCGGAGCACAGGCTCCGGACGCGCAGGCTCAGCGGCCATGGCTCACGGGCCCAGCCGCTCTGCGGCATGTGGGATCTTCCTGTACCGGGGCACGAACCCGTGTCCCCTACATCAGCAGGCGGACTCTCAACCACTGCGCCACCAGGGAAGCCCTATCTTCAACTTTTGATTCAAGTCAGGCATCAACCCCTATGATCCCAAGACTTAGTAAAAACGCTTTTTGTCTATGCACACACAATTTATCAGTACCAATCAGCATCTTATTTTATTGGTATTGTTAAATTAATTTTGCTTTGACTCTCTTGTCAGAATGAAATCCTTGAAAGTATATGGCCTATTAAAATCACATCTGTAGTTTTTCTGCCTTGTTCAGGTCCTGTATCCAAATACACCTCCCTTAAATGTGAATTGAATTGTTATGAAGCAGCAGTATTCACTAAATCATAATTTTAGAGATATTCATTGAACAAATAAGTATATAGTCATTATATTCAAGCCTTCATCGTAGATGTGATATCCTCAGTTTCAATCTGTAAGGAACCTGTAAGGAATTTACAACATAGTCTCCATCCTGAAGGAATTTATGACACAGGGAGAAAAGATATAAACTCAAATAACTATAAGAAAAGAAGTGTAGGGCCTCCCTGGTGGCGCAGTGGTTGAGAGTCCGCCTGCCGATGCAGGGGATACGGGTTCGTGCCCCGGTCTGGGAGGATCCCATATGCCGCGGAGCGGCTGGGCCCGTGAGCCATGGCCGCTGGGCCTGCGCATCCGGAGCCTGTGCTCCGCAACGGGAGAGGCCACAACAGTGAGAGGCCCGCATATCGCAAAAAGAAAAAAAAAAAAAAAAAAAAAAAAAAAAAAGAAAAGAAGTGTATAGTAGATGTTATGTCCATGGTCTGTTGGAATAGTTGTAAGAGTTCAGAGATTAAAGAAGGGAAAGAAGTCATTTTCACCTAGAGTGATAATAAGAGGCTTCATAGAGGAGGTGCCAGTCTTTAAATATGACCCAGCCTATAAAAAAAAATGTACAGAATTTGAAGGTGGAACTTGGGAAAACATGGCTATAAAAGCAAAATAGGGATTGACAAGGGCAAATGTATTGAGGTATAAATGTATAAAGGTTAATGGCACAGCAGTGTGACTGATGGTTTTGCTAGATTGGTCTACAACAAGGGGAGTTAGAGCAGTTAATGTCACAACAGAGAACTGAAAATCTTCATTCTAAAGGCAATAGATTTTGAAAGTGGAAGTGATGAAATTAAAGAGGTGTTATAAAACAAGTAATGTTTGGAATGGGTTGAAGGAAAAAGAGGCAGGCAGCTAGAATAATTTAGTTGCAAAGTGTGAACAAATAAATTCTTTACAAGAGAAGCAGCAATGGAAATGTAACCAGAGGGATAAGCACACAGTTATCAGTTCCTTCTTAGAAGTGGTAGTAATTCACAGTAAACCTATACAAATTCTCAGTTGTAACTGGGCTGAACTAAAATAAGAACAGTTTATCTCCCTTCTGAAGGAAAAACATATTTCCAAGTCAGATGTTATTTTCATTTTAAAACATTTTTATTGACTTTGTTTTTTTTCAGAGCTGTTTAAAGTTCACAGGAAAATTGAGGAGAAAGCACAGAGATTAACCAAATAATCCCAGTCCCTACACTTTCAACACTTCCCCAATTATCAACATCCCCCACCAGAATGAAACATTTGTTACAATGGGTAACCCTACATGGACAAATCATAATCAACCAAAGTCCATAGTTTACATTATGGTTCACTCTTGATGTACATTCTGTGAGTTTTAACAAATGCATTGTTACATCAGTATGGTATCATACTGAGTATTTTTACTGCTCTAAAAATCCTCTGTGCTTTGTCTATTCATCCCTTGCCCCACCCCAACCCTGGGAAACCATAGATCATTTTTATTATTTCCATAGTTTTGCCTTTTCTAAAATGTCATATAATTGGAGTCAAACAGTATGTAGCCTTTTCAAACAGCCTGCTTTCATTTAGTAATGTGAGTTTAAAGTTCCCTCATGTCGTTTCATGGCTTGACAGCTCATCTTATTTTCATCATTGAATACTTTTCCAGTGTCTGAATGTACCACAGTTTATTTATCTATTTACTTACTGGAGGGAATCTTGGTTGCTTCCAAGTTTTGGTTATTATAAATGAATGATGAATTATTAGGACCACTCTAAACATCCTTGTGCAGGTTTTTGTGTAGACATGTTTTCAATTACTTTGGGTAAATACTAATGAGTTGGATTGCTAGATCCTATGTTAAGAGTACCTAGATTTGCAAGAAACTGCCAAACTTCCTTTCAAAGTGACTGTATCATTTAGAATTTCCACAGCAATGAGTGAGTTTCTGTTGCTCCACATGCAGTATTGGGGTGTTGTCAGTGTTCTGGATTTTGGCCATTCTAATAGGTGGGTAGTGGTATCTCATTGATGTTTTATTTTGAAATGCCTTGATGACATATGATGTGTATCATCTTTTCATATGCTTATTTGCCATCTGTAGATCTTCTTTGGTGAGGTGTCTGTTGGCAATTAACTATTTTTTTAAATGAGATTACCACTGTGAAATACCAGTTTCCAAACTAATCGATAAAGTATTTGTACATATATATGTTAGTATTAGATGGTACCTGGAAATCACCAAATGAGTTTATAAGATTTATGAGAAAGTCTTCCTCAAAACTGTTAGGTATATATCAAGATTCATGATGTAAGATAATGACATGAAGTAATGTGACAGTTGTCATAATCATATTGAAAACATAAGTACTTCAGTGTAAAAGGAAGGAAAGACCTAAATAAAACACAACAAAACAAAAATGGTCTTTCATTTGAAATGCAAGAGAATGGAGCATCCAGTAAAGAATGTCATTCTTCTACACTCTTCAGACATATGTGAACATCTCTTCATATTCACGGGTTTTCTTTTATGTTTTATCTCAAGCCTTTAATTTCTGCTAGATACCCTTCTTAGCTTCCTTTACCTTTAAAGAAATTTTGCAGAACAGATCCTATTCCCTAAATTTCTAATATGAAGATCTAGAAGTGTGTTAGCACTCAATTCAAGGGGCAGAAACCTAACTTGAATTAGATCAAGCAAAAATGGGTAATATATTGAAGAAAATAGACAAACTACAGAAAGGATAAAGGTAGAGATGGGTTTACTGATAACTAAACCTTTGACAGTTACATCAACAAAATCATTCTCCATCATTTTTCTCTGCCCTGTCTTGGTACTTTTCTGCTAAAAAAAAAATGAGGGTGAAAAGGAGGTAGAAACCATTCAATTGATTCTTACATTTTCACACTTTTGCAAAGAGGTAAGTAAAAGCGTTTTTTTTTTTTTTGTCCAATCCCTGTTTGGAAAACATGGTTAATATTATTAACCATTTTTTTGTAAGGGCAATAATACAATTTCATTCTGATTCCAGAAAATTTGAAGAGCAATAGACTGACAGAGGCATAAAGCAATTGATCATATCAACAAATATCTTAATTTGGATTGAGAACTCTCTAACTACTATGAATCACGTCCAAGCAAATTCAGCAATTTGTATAGAATAGGAACAAAATGCAGTTGCTTCTGTGGTGCCATCACTCTGCTATAAAATGTCTTCTGGAGTTCACCAGAGTCCTCCTTATTACCAAAGCTAATGTCCACATGCATTTTTCATCTGTATTAAGTCTGTGCATCATTAATACTTTTGTCCAGTATTAAAATTGTATCCTTCCTTGATTTAATAGGTAATATTGTGAATGCCTCTCAGCTCTCTGACTATTCTTTTATTTTCTTTTTTGTTGGTTCCTGATACAGCTCTCTGAATTGTAGGGCTCTCTAAGGCTATAACATTGTGTATTCCTTTGCAGTCAGTTCTCTGGCAGTTTCTTTCTAGCATCTTTAATCTCAGTCTATGCAAATGCCACTGCAGCAAAGACACTATTGTGTCAAATAGGTTATTTTTTCTCCTAGGCATAAACTGCATTTCCCAGCCTACTGAAGGAAGTTGAGTCAAAATCCATGGAGCTATGTTGGAAGTGATGGACACCAATTCCAATCTTATCCCCCAAAACATCCAATACACTTTTAATAGGCTCTTTCTTCCCTGGCTGCTAAACTTATGTTGTTTTAAGTGGATGGTTTCATAGCCCTAGAAGAGGATGGAACTGCAAGGCGAAAATAGCCTAGGTCTCTGAAGGAGTGTTCAGAGCAGATTCTACCTTAAACCTACCCACTTCCCATCCTTCTAACATTGTACTTCCAACACTAAAGTCATCCATGAGAAAGAAACAGATAGTTAGCATTTGAAGCCACTAAATGTGGGGCTTGTTTATTGTAATAGTTAGCCTATTCTGTCTGTATCCCAGACTTTATTTTTAACTCTGACCTCTTTCTCTCTTATAGATCCATATTTCCAGTTTCTTTCTGGATGTCTTTAACTTCTTGTTTTCTTGGTTCTGAACATTAAATGATAACTTTTTTTCCTCAAAAACTAGCTCTTTTTCTTAACTCTTCTACTTATATTGGGAACATAATTATTATTATATTTTAATAACACTAAAATTATGTCTTTAAATGTGTCCCCTTTTTCACTTCAGGGCTTTTGTACTTTCATCAATGAATCTTTAATAACTGGAAAAGTGTATGATACACAGTAGGTGCTTGATAAATATTTTCAAATGATTGAACACATTTTTTAAATATTACTTCTCCAAATGATGCAAACTTAAGAAATCAAGCATCTTTAGATTTTTCTTAACTCTTGATGGAAAATTCATAAATCTCACAGATTTTATAGCATCTAAATTATTCAAATTTCTTTCATCTCTCTATCCCTTTCCTTTTCCACTAATTCTCATTAATTCATATAAATGGTGATTTATCTGGAGTCATGCAAAATGTTTCACTTTATCCCTGCATACTATCAAGTATTCTAGCTATCTATAAGTCATTGTGAGATCAAACTTTGAAAAGCCAATTGAATCAGATTATTCCCCTAGTTAGGCTTCCCATTGTTTACCAAATTTAAGGCAGATATGGCACCTCATCAAGGTGTTCCATAACACATTCTCGATCTGCCTTCTTAGCCTAATTTCTCCTATGGGGAAACGTATTCCAGATACTCCAGACAAACAAGTATATTTGCTATTTCTCATAGAGAAGCCAAGTTTCCCTGTCTCTGTGAATCATCCAATGCTATTCTCTCTACTTGGAATACTTCTTACTCTGGATTATATGTCTGAATATAAATGACACCAACCTAAAGAAGTCTTTCTAATAATCACAATGAAATGTGATTTTTTCCTTCAATTATTTTCCATAAAACTTTGTTTTAATAAAGATACTATTCCTTAGTGATTAAGGTAGCTGAATCTGAAACCAACTGCTTGGGCTGCATTAATGCACCCCTAGTTAGAAGTTATGACATATTGGGCAAATTATTTAACCAATTTGTTTTCCAGTATATTCATTAGTAAATGATGGATATTAATAATGTCTACCTTATTATATTGTTTCAAAAATCAAATGAATTAATAAAAGTAAAATACTTAGAATACCACTTTGCATATTAGTAATATGTAATATTTGAAATTATTTTTATATTATTGCATAAAACTCAAAATTTTTTTTATCAATCACCAAATTTCTCTGCAATACACACATATATATATGCCTGCAAACACAAATATATTAAAACATGGATATTGTCTTTCCTCTTTTTCTGTCAATCCTTAATACTTAAAATGACTTGCTTTTACACACATTTTTTCATTAAATATTGATGATATTATTGTTGTATACACTATAGTTTTTTGGGTTTTTTTTACAGTAGGTCCTTGTTATCTATTTTAAACACAGCAGTGTGTACATGTCAGTCCCAAATTCCCAATCTATACACATAATATTTGATATATGAAGAATTATCTTGTATACATAATGTCTCTTTAGGGTATCTTATAAGCATAAAAAGGTCTTCAAAACAAATTTATTCCAATAACTTGTTCTTTCATTCACCAAAATCTAAGGAGCACTCACTCTATGCCAGAATTTCTTTATAGGTCCTGAGAATACATTGCATGATAAGTGTGGTATGTTGAATCATGAACTCCAAAGGTATCCATTCCTTAACCTCTGGAATTTGTGAGTCTGTTACTTTATATGGCAAAAGGAACTTTTCAGTTATGATTGCATTAAGCATCTTAAGATAAGGCAAATGTTCTGAATTATCTGGATAGGCACAAAGGGTGCTCATAAGAGAGAGGAAGGAGGGTCATAGAAGACAAGACATGATGATAGAATGAGAGGTTGGAGTGACGTGTTTTGAACATGAAGGAAGGAGTCACAAGCCAATGAAAGTCAGCAGCTTCTAGAAGCTGGAAAAGACAAGAGACAGAGTCTTCCCTGGAAAGATTCTTCCTCCAGAAGGAGCACAGACCTCTGATATCCTGAATTTTAGCCCTCTAAGACTCCTTTTGGATCTCTAGAACTATAGGATAATAACTTTCATGTTGTTTTAAATCACTAAGTTTGTGGTAACATTACAGCAGAAATAGGAAACTAATGAAATAGTTACAGTAATATCACCAATAAATTCTATATCCACACCATTATTGGGCTTGATCATGGAATTTACTTTGGTCAATGATACATTAACAAACATAATACAACCAGAAACTTGTATATAATATATTAAAAGTCGTACCCCCTTGCTGCTGGAAAACTCTCTGCTACCATGTGAAGGATGCCAAGCTAGCCTCTTTGCAGATAAAAAGAATATAGCTGGATAGAGGTCTCAGTTATCCCAGATCTCCCAGCCCTGCCAGCCATAACAGTCATGTCCCAAATTTATGAAAAAACACAGAAATGCCAAAAGCCTTGAGATAGGATCTTGTGCAATTTGAACTATTTAGATGAAACTGAGTAAGGAAAGGACAGTAGCAGGGAATGAGGTCACAGGCATAGCAGGTCCAGGGAAGCCATCATGTGTACTTGGATTATACTTTGAAAGATAAGAGAAGCCACTAAGTGGCATCAACTGATTCATATTCAATATTTTAAATAATGACTCTTGCTGCTAAACAGAGAATAGACTGCAGCTGGCAAGGATAAAAAGAGGAACCCCAATTAGAAGGCTACTGTAACTGAGTTAACATGAATTTTATGCTAACCAAAACATCCTCTTTGTGGCCCATCAAACATACATTGTACACCTGCTATAATTATTAAAGAAAAGGATGCATTGACCAGAAGTAAAGAAGGTCCATGTTAAAAATAAAGTTTAGGGGCTTCCCTGGTGGCGCAGTGGTTAAGAGTCCACCTGCCGATGCAGGGGACACGGGTTTGTGCCCCTGTCCGGGAAGATCCCACATGCCGCAGAGCGGCTGGGCCTGTGAGCCATGGCCGCTGAGCCTGCGCATCTGGAGCCTGTGCTCCACAGCAGGAGAGGCCACAACAGTGAGAGGCCTGCATACCACAAATAAATAAATAAATAAATAAATAAATAAATAAATAAAGTTTAAATGCCTCCTTTCCTGGATGCCAATGCTGGTACTTCTTTGATAAGACTGTCTTCCCAGGTGCCAAGGCCATACTGTCTGGCTGTATATGTGCTGGTCTGTTTTTCTTGAAACCTTGAAGGAATGTATCCCTGACTTGTTTCAGGTTTTTTGTTCTGACAAGATATAAAACTGTGCTGAAAACCATGCTTCTCCAGAGCAGTTCCTCGGAGTTATATGAGAGGGTGTCTCCTGGGATATAGTCCTCAGTTTGTCTCAAATAAACTCTTTTCTATTCTTAAAAGACTATTGTAGCAATCCAGGTGAAAGATGATGGTTATTTGGACCATGATGAAAACAGTGAAGATAGTGCAACTTTGTGAGGTTCTGGGATGTTTTGAAAGTTGAGTTGACAGTATTGTTAATGGATTGAACATGAGTTGAAGAGAATAGGGTTTGTCTTATTTGCTGATGTAGCATCAACCAGGGCAACAGTAGATTAGTGGTTTGGGGGACAGGCAAATTAGATCTCAGTTTTGAATATGTGAAGTTGGTGATGCTCATCAGACATCTAAAAGGAGCTGGTGAGAAGGCAGTTGCCGTTGTTACATAAGCAAAGCCAGAGTTCAAGGAAGAGAAAAGTCTAGGTTGGAAAAGAGCTTTTCTAGGGAGAAATTGAAGAAAGGAAGTAGGAAAGCCCTCACCTGGGTCCTGGGGTTCTCCAAAGCCGAGACCGCGGGAGGAAGGAAAGGAATCAGTACTTTTGGAGGATGCTGTAACTGAATTCTATCTACCACTATGTCTATGTGATTTCTGCCCAAAAATCTCATTAAATTTCCTGTTTTATAGATGGGAATAATCAAAGTTTTGGGAAGTTAAACAACTTGCCCAGTATCATAAGCAAAGTAACTAGGATTAGTCCCCTAAGTTATTAAATTCCTAAGACTCAAGTTTTCAACACGTATCCAATTATATGTAAAGAATTGAGCCACATAGCCATCATTTCCTGTTCTTCTTGTGTAGAATTATTCACTGCAAATTACTAAAGTTTCAGTTGTCATACACAATGTTATTTGAGATCGGAACTTCCTGATAGCTCCCTATTTTACTAACCACAAAACTGCTCACAGGGCTTCCCTGGTGGCACAATGGTTAAGAATCCACCTGCCAATACAGGGGACACAGGTTCGAGACCTGCTCTGGGAAGCTCCCACATGCCCTGAAGCAACTAAACACATGCGCCACAACTACTGAGCCTGCGCTCTAGAGCCCTCGAGCCACAACTACTGAAGCCCAAGTGCCTAGAGTCTGTGCTGCGCAACAAGAGAAGCCACCGCAATGAGAAGGCCGCACACCGCAAAGAAGAGTAGCCCCCGTTCGCCGCAGCTAGAGAAAGCCCACACACAGCAACGAAGACCCAACACAGCCAAAAATAAAAATAAATAAATAAATAAACAAAATTTATTAAAAAAAAAAAAACAACAGCAAAAAAAAGCTGCTCACATCTGGGATATGATCCATTATTACTTATTCACTACTCTGTAAGATAGTTTATCCAGAGCATAAAAAGAAGTATAAGGCTTTTGGAAGAGAACAGTCACATTACAACAATTCAGCTTGGTTATTACTGCATCACTTCTCCCCTGTTGGTTATATCCTCTCAATTGTTGAGCATTATCCTACACTTTAAACATCCTTTATATTTAGAGGGACTGGAGAACATTTCATTAAAATTATCATAAACCAACAACTAATGTCAGCTATAAATAAGTTCATTGTGTAAGCCAATAGGACACTAGCGGTTCCTACTCTAATATAAAAAGGTGAATAGGATGCGAGGGGGAATATTATTGAATCCAGAAGCTCAATTTTATTCTCTGTCTCTTTTCCTATTTCAGCTGTTGAAAGAGAGAGAGGGAGGGAGGGAGCACACACACAAAATGTTGCTTCTAAAACAGCTTTGAGCACCTTTGGCTTACCTAAATTTAAGCTCCACAGCAACTAGGAGTTAGGATGTAGAGAATGCTTATATTGACAAAAAATTTTCAAAACATTTAGAAGCAATCAATGCACCAACATCATTCAAAACCAGAGACAAAACGTGGCTCACTATTGGGCCACTCATAAGACATGTCCAGGGCTTCTATCAGAGAGTTGTGATTTAAAATGAACTAGTATATGCATATGACTATATTTGCATATAAACAATGGCACATACATGGGAGATGTGCTCAATTTTTTTTCTAATAAGATCAAACCATTGAAAAAAGTCTGGATATTATTTTGAAAAATAAAATACAACCTGTGGACAAGGCACAGAATCCTCTTCTCCGCTTGGCGCTAAGCTGTGTTGAAGGGTATCCTCAGAACCGGGCAGTCCACCCTCAATATCCACAGGTTCACATCTGAGAATTCAACCAATCACTATGGATGGGAGGGCCAAATGTACTCTATACCACTGTTTATAAGGGACTTGAGCACCTGCGGATTTTGTTATGGAGGTCCTGGAACCATCCCCCCCAGGGCTACCAAGGGATGACTTTATTTCCTTCCCTCCTACAGCCATACAGCCCTGTAGCCTAGGGTTATAACACTAGCTGAGGGTTATCAAACTTGAGGGGCAGCGACAGAGGAGTTGAGAATTACTTGAGGGAGATTCCTATGCCCTTAGTCTCAGAAACTCTAAATCATTGTTTCTGAGTTTTGTTCTAAGAATCTGCTTTTTTAACTAGTGCATTTTGAAAGTCACTGGTCTAACCACACTTATTGTTGGCCATTACTCTTCCCTTCTGAACCCTTACTTATTCCATTCCCATTGCTAAGAATATTCATAGCAAAATTATCCTTTTGGGCAGTTAACTCCTAGTGATATTTGAAGTCCAAAATCTACATCCTTTTTCTCTGTAATAATCTTTTTTCACTTGTGTACCATTAGCATTTTTAAATTATTATTATTAGCATTTTGCATGTCTCTATTTTTTTTTTTTTTTTTTTTTTTTTTTTGCTGTATGCAGGCCTCTCACTGTTGTGGCCTCTCCCATTGTGGAGCACAGGCTCCGGACGCGCAGGCTCAGCGGCCATGGCTCACGGGCCTAGCCACTCTGCAGCATGTGGGATCTTCCCGGACCTCGGCAAGAACCCGTGTTGCCTGCATCGGCAGGCAGACTCTCAACCACTGCGCCACCAGGGAAGCCCTGCATGTCTCTATTTTATTTCTTATCAGTTTCCTACTCAAAGCATAGATCACAATCTAGAAGCATCATCACCTGGGAGCTTGTTAGAAATAAAGAATCTCAGGCTCCACCCTAAATTTACTGAATCAGAATCGATTTTTAATAAGATCCCAAGTTGATTCTTATACATATTAAAGTTTGAGAAAGACTTATTTTCACATTTCACAGTAGCTAATTTTTTTGAGGTTCTATGTTTCTCTTTCTCTTTTGGTAAAACACGAATTTCTCCTAAACTGAGATTGAGTCTTAGAGGACATTATTTCCTCAGCTTTTAGCACAAAATCAAATATATAATAAGTATCACTATGAATGTCTTAAATTGGAGATACACTTGTAAAAGATTTCTCGCTACTACAAAGAAAACAGAAGAGAAATGTAAACATATAAATAAAAGAATAAAGATTAATACAAAACACGAACAAAGAGATGTGTTAAAAATTATAATAGAAATAAATCTATTATAAGATACTTCATTTTCAGATGAAATCAGTTTCAAAGGATTTGTTGCCTTTTGTACCATAGCAACCTCATACAAGCAATACTTAATGTTACTTGGCTGACTTAAAATTTTTTAGTTTATTTTACTGCAACTTTCAGTGTCAAAAAATGTGTTCTGTTATAATAGCACAAACCATTACCGTAGAAACATTAGTAATCTGTCTACAATAGTGATTTTAAAACAAGTTTGTAAAGTTTCTTAAAAATCCCCAATGTAAGTTCAACTGCCTTGAAAATGTTGATTCAGGAGTCCTGGGGTGTGGCTAGGAATATACATCATTTTCTTGCTCCCCAGAAGATTCTGATTCATGTGATCATAAGAAAGCATTTGGCTGAATATCTTATTTGTTATGGGTTGAATTATGTTCCCCCCAAAATATGTTGAATCCCCGGGACCTCAGAATGTTACCTTAATTGGAAGTAAGGTTGTTATAGATGTAAGGAGTTAAAATGAGGTAATATTGGAGTCACGTGAGCCCTCAAGCCAATATAGTGAGCCCTCAAGCCAATATAGTGAGCCCTCAAGACAATATAGTTGGTCCTTATAAGACGAAGAAAGCGAGAGACACGGGGAGAATGCCAGGTGAAGATGGAGGCAGAGCTTGAATGATGCGTCAACAAGGCAAAAAACACTAAGGATTGTTTATGTCCCAAGAAGCTAGGAGAGAGGCATCGAACAGATTCTCCCTCAGAGTCCTCCAAAGCTACCAACTCTGCTGACACCTTTGGATTTCAAGGCTCCAGAAATGTGAGAAAGTAAGTTTTCTGTTATTTTAAGCTACCAGGTTTGTAGTACTTTTTACAGCAGCCTTAAGAAACATACATTATTCGTGTTTGTCTTGAATGAGCTTGAGTACCACTCTTGTTCTTACTGTCACAGAGAACAAAATTCTCAAACATCAGCATAAGTACCATGATCTCATGAGCTTGTTTGAAATTATTGAACTCTGTATCAACAGAATCTGTAAGGCTTGTTACTGGGCCTATGCTCCCTTCTGATCCAGCTCACCTGCTGATTAATCTTTAAGGTTTGAGTTTGCTACGCTTAATTTATTTCCTTGAAGGTTAGTGGATGATACAAATGATAGTATAACATTAAATTGCATCTCTCCTTTAAAATACCATAGAAGGAAATGAAGTAAGGCTTTGTATCCAGATCTTACTAATTTCAAAGTCTACGTACTTTCTTCACTGTGGTTGAACTTTACCTTGAAGGCTATTTGTGGGGGAGGGAGTGTGGGGAGGTGGGGGAATATTAATTTCTCAGGTTTGTACACAGAGAATCTGAACTACATAGAAACCT
Source organism: Mesoplodon mirus (assembly GCF_964341445.2). Lineage (NCBI taxonomy): Eukaryota > Metazoa > Chordata > Mammalia > Artiodactyla > Ziphiidae > Mesoplodon > Mesoplodon mirus. The sequence continues at coordinate 48,874,989 of NC_138976.1, forward strand.
TTCCTGTGGAGATAATTTATTTTTGTTGTTGAAGTTTTGGAAAACGTCTGCAGGAGATAATAAGTAGAGGAGAACAGCTGAAGTAAAGGGCCTCATTTGTGAAGCCTTGGTGTGTTTGGAGGCATATGTGGCAGGGGGCAAGGGAGAAGCCCTTCTCCACTCCTGTGCACAGAACCCAGCACCACTATGGAAAGCTGTAGGGTCGGTAGCATTTAAAAATGTCTGGATGTGGTATCCCCTGGAGTATTCAAGGGCTCAAAAGTATTTGTGGAATAATTGAATAAATAACCCAGGGAGCTGGATCAAAAGTGGATAAATGTAGAAATGGAATAAAAGAAATCAGTGGATAGGATGGTTTGGGAATTTTTGTATGACACCCATTTCAAAGCTACCAGAAATCATTTGGGGTTCTCAGAATGTTTCATGTCTGGTAATCAAGGTGAAAAAGTCTCAAATATACAATTTAATTAGAATATATGTGACAAAATTATGTACTTACATGTGTAAACCTATATTATTTGAATCTCTCTTTCTCATATAAACACAGAAACACATTTTAAATTAATGAAAGCTAAGAAAAAAATAAGGAATTTTAATCCCCCAGATAATTGATACCATAAGTGGAAAATAACTTTTTCATTTTTTCAACCTACTAGAATCAGCACAAATTTATTTTAAGAGCATTTAGCATTCAGCCCAGTCTGCTTTGAGGATACACTAATAGGTGAGATAAATAGTTACTGATTTCATGAGCTCCTGTTTGGGAATTCAAACCAGAAAAAGTCCATTTGACATATGGAATAGTTCAGTGCTCTGATAGGAGAAATAGAAAATGTTGTAGGAAGTACATAGGTGTGTAACTAAACCTGATATGGAAGGAATGGGGGGGGAATCCTTGCAAGAGATGGTAATGTTTATGCTGTCACAAGATGAGTAAAAACCGTGAGTGAAGAGAGTGTGTGTGTCTATACCTGTGTGTATTTGCATGAGTGCATTTTGTGGTTACATCAAGGATGGGGAAGAGGCAAAGCTGGAGCTAAAAATATGGGATGTTCTACCTCATTAGTGATCATAAAAATGAAGATTAAGATAAAAATAATATTTTTCATCCATTTAGTTGGCAAAGATTAAAAAGTTTGATACTATCAAGTCTGGCAGAAAATGTGAATCAATAGGATTGCTTATATATTGCTGGTAGGGATATGAATTAGTACAGCCATTACTCAGAAAACTGAGATTACTTTGTAATCTAACATACTCATACACTGTTTTAAGTTTAGTTACATACCCTCGACCAGCAACAAATTTTATAACAACACTGTTCATATGGAAAAATGAGTGTGCCTTAAAAAGAGGATTATTATTCATTTAATTCTGTATAATAGAGGTCCAGTGAAAGGGGAAAATTATGCAGGGACTTGCAGTCATGATAAGTAGATTGTGTCAGCTGTGCTAATAATCTTGACTGAAACTGAAGCAGTAGGAGTGGAGACAAGGGAAGGACAGAGGTGTAGTTATCAGGTACCATTGATAGGATTTGTTGACTGGTTGGAGGGAGTGAGAAGGGAGGAGTCTGTAGGATTTAGGGGGTTAACTCACTTCATGGTAGTGCCAATTACTCAGATACTAAATACAGGGAAGGAAGCCAATGCAGGAGATGAGAAGAGGAGAGAGAGTGATTGAAACATAAATGTTAGCTTTTCTTGTGTATCTCACAGTCATTTGCAGAGGACTGGATGTTGAGTAGTTTCTTTGGATGTTTAATAGTTACTTTTATTGAAAAAACATACTGGAATGTTTGGAGGTTTTGTTTCTACATTCTGTTAAAAATGAGACATCGATAATTATCATGGTGTCCCTTGCCTCATGCCTCAGTATTTTTTATACATAAAAATGGATTGTCTATATATTTATTTCAAAATAAGAGAAGGATGTTTTCTGTTGTTTGCACCATTGTATATTCATAGATCACTTTCTAAAACTCCGTTATCATTCCTGACACTTCATAGGAGGATATTATCCCAAGCTGGCACTTAGTTTAATCTGCGCATGGGGTGGTTTGTTTTCCTCTTGTTGATCCTTGAAGGCTTTCATTTGTCTCTCCCATATGGCAAAAATGGTTACATATTTTTTGAGCATCTGCAAGGCAATATTTAATACCCTCACATTCCTAAGAAATTATGTTCAGGCTGACACATGTTTTCACAACCAATGCAGTTAAAATGTATAATGTCACACTGTCTGAGAAGAATAAGGATCTATTGTCAGTTTTACTGAACGTTAGGAATGCTATCTGATGCTCTGTAATTTGCTTTGGACAAAACTGAATATTTAATTTATTTGACCATTCAAAGAGTTTCTTTTTTGATAACTATGTTTTTTCTATTTGATCCAAATGTTCATCAAAAAAAAATATCAGGATGAAGGTTGATACACAAAAGTGAAGGATATTGCAGATGACACCATGAACTTCATGTTTACATGCCTCGTTCATACTAGATGTGACTATAAATTCTTTGGTGTTGCAACTTAGAGATTTTTTAAGCTTGGAAGCAAAAATTCAATCCCCTGGTGCTTCTTTTGGCGTTCTCTTCAGATTCAGATTACAGGCCACATGATGAAATAACTATCATTGCTTCAAGTTTTCAAACCAAAATTTTATTGCCAATTGTCAAACTCATTTTTCAGTCATTTTACCTCTGAAAAAACTTCAGATGCTTCCAAAATTCAAATCCTGCATTAAAGGGCAAATGTGTTTTTTCTCCACTGAGAGGATATAAATAGACATGCCACAGGAGACAGCACTCAGTTAGATGCATAACTTCTTCAGTGCTTTTTACAAAATCTGTTGCATTGCTTTAACTTTATATTTCCTATACTAAGCCAAGTATGATACACATATTTTCCCCAGGAAGTTTTCTAAATAGTTAGGAGATCACTAAACACTGCTATTAAAATCTGTATTTTGTTCCTCTAAATTAAGGGACAGCAAATCTTTTCTGTAAAGAGCCAGATAGTACTGATCAATATTTTAGGCTCTTCAGGCCATAGTGTCTCTATAGCAACTACTCAACCCTACTATGGTACCCAGAGAACATGTCTAGACAATAAGTAAACAAATATGTATGATCGTGTTCCAATAAAACTTTATTTATAAAAAACAGGCAGCAGGGTTCATGGACCATAGTTTGCCACCCCACCCCACCCTGAATCAGTCTTATTCTTCTACTGAGTAGACAACACATGCTTTTACCCCATTTAAGAAATAATTATTAAGTTATAGAAAGATATGTAGTGAGCATTGTGTAGCATTTGCACAAAATTGAATATCACTGGTGGAATTAAGGAAGCATCCTCTGTGTATTGGAAAGATTTTAATTCACCTCTTTGTTCATCCCACCAATACTTAATACTAAATATCACCTTTATGTTAGGAACAGGAGAAATAATGATGGAAAAAGCAAACGCAGTCCCAGTCTAAGGAAGCCTGCATTAAATGCTTTGAGGAACACACGTGTGTGCTTTGGAATAGCATCCTCTGCTTTAAGACGTAAAAGAGTTAAATAAAAATCACTTTGATTTTTTCCCTTTCTTTTTTTCCATTTTGGATCTCCAAGTCTTTCCATATCCTAAGTAGTAGACTTGGCTATTTATGACAAGAATAGGTAAGACACAGATGAAAGAGAACAAAATACTGTTAAATAGATAATGGAATTTCTGTATAGAGAGCTTATAGAATTTGATCAAAGTCATGTCTCAAGCGATGATGGAAATGGTGGAAATTCATATGGTAGCATCACTTCCCAATCTCAATTCATTTTTTTCCCTAGAAGTCATAAATAATATAGGCAAAATTAATAATTTTGGGGCATCTATAATTAACTAAGGACACTATATAGGTTACCTGTTCAATCCTAAATAACAACCATCTTAGGAGTCTAAAATTATTTTCCACATCTGCCACATTTTAAAACTAAAACTTAAAAAAATGAAGCCAAATCACATTAGAATTCAGGTCTTCCTACCTCAAAAAATCTATGCTTCTTACTATATAACTCAATTATGCACAAGAAATAATAAGCACATTTTTTTTTTTTTTTCTTTTTGCGGTATGCGGGCCTCTCACTGTTGTGGCCTCTCCCGTTGCGGAGCACAGGCTCCGGACGCGCAGGCCCAGCGGCCGTGGCTCACGGGCCCAGCCGCTCCGCGGCATATGGGATCCCCCCAGACCGGGGCACGAACCCGCATCCTCTGCATCGGCAGGCGGACTCTCAACCACTGCGCCACCAGGGAGGCCCAATAAGCACATTTAAATTATTATAAGTGCTATTAAAAACATAACAAACTTTCTCACTTATTAAAATCTTAAGACTTGAGTTACAATAAACAGTAAACATCATGCTTCTTCTCTAATGGTTTTGAATTTGTTTTCAGGACAGTGACTCTAGGTGTGATTTATTATTGTCCTTTGCAAATAGCTTTAATAACTGCTCAATCACAGTAATAGAATACACAATATAAAATATTAACAATATGAGCTACTGTTTAATGATCTATTTTTCATATAAAACAAGTCAACTACTATTTCTGGCACTCAAGACATGACAATCTGCCTTCTACCAGAGCAAAACCCAGCTATAACGATTTGTGGAGAAATTTTGTATTAATCTCTGACATGGCACCTATAATGCATTTTGCAGAGAAACTTTGACTTTGTGAAATTTTCACCTAATTGCAAACTAATCACTGTGGAAGAAATAATTTCACTCTGTCCACTATGCCAACCTCACAGAATACTGATTACAATTCAAAGAGAAAATGCTTTTACTATACTCAGCACAGTGTCTAAGCTTTAGTGTGCTCTAACTCTCACTTCTATTGCTAAGTTAAATACATTTTTTTGTTATCTATAAGAAAATTAGGATAAACTTAAGAGTCTTCATGTTGCCTTCATCTTAAAAATGTAACAGTTTGATAATTCTATTGTATAATTCTATTGTAGTTATATAAGCTGCAATATTTAATACTTAGGTTCAGCTCTAGCCCCATACTCATATAGCATAAGATTATTTTGAGTGAATTACATCAATTTTTGTATTTGAGTTATCTAAGATAGTATTATTATATAGATGGTTATCTTATTAAAATATTATTTACCTAGAATAAGTATATTTTTATTATTTTAGTGTAGATTACATATAACATAGTTCACTTTGGATTATGAAGTGTATGGCTCTGACATATACAAGATGGTTATCTTGGTCTGGAGTCAAGAATAGTACATCATTCTAATATCCTTGTCTCCTTAGTGCTTATGACAACTCATTATATGTACTATTTTCATTTATTTTAATATGTGAACTACTTACAAGCTATTTTTGTTGAGTTTTCAAACGCAAGTCTGAGCCTCATGTTTGCATGAGAATACTATACTTGAACTAGTATTTCAAGTTTCTATTTCAAGAATAGGAACTCCAAAGTATTTTGCAGTATATAACCCAAAGAAAACGGTTTATGTCCAGTTCTCCTATCAGTTTTAACTGAGTGTGTCTATGAAAGACAATGATATATTTTCAAGGTTTGAAATATACCTTTCAAGCACCACTATCTGGCTCTGTGTAAAATATCTATTATTCGACTATTCTCTCTAAGTGACTATTTGGTTCCTGGGAATTTGGTTCAAAAAGTGTTTAACCGTCTTGATATGTAAGAATATGAGAATAATATAACCAAAAGTTTAATACCCTTGTAGGAAGATTTCCACTATAGAAAGTTCTGATATTCTTCTAGGCTAGATGTTTAAGGATGACTAAAGGAAGCAGGTCTGATTTGTCATGACTTGATAATGGATAATTGTAGACAATTTAAGTAAGGCCATCTTACAGTAATGCATTTGATAACAGATTTTTTTGATTATGGAAAGATAGAAAAAGATTACCACATCTATCTTTTAGGGAAGTGGATTATAAACCCATTTGTAGGAGAGTTCATTCATTTTCTCTCTTGCTCTATTATTTTTTTCCTTCCCTACGTTAGCATAAGAATAACCTCAGACTTGCACTGCAAATGGGATAGGTATAATTTGTCGAGGTAAGTCAGGATCAACCTGCCTTCTGTCTTTCTGTTTTGTAGCTTACCTTATATAGAGTGTAAAGAAATCTTTAAAAATACTGGTGTACCTATAGTTCTCCCAGATAACTCTTGTTTTCTTCTTACAAACCTTCAAGAACTATTGGTTTATAACACCACCCTCTTCTCCCCAAAAATTCCCAGGTATTTTCTGAGCTGCATATTTTTCCTGAAAAAAAAAGTATAGGTTACAATCTAATGCACATTACTCTATGTATTTTTATATTTGTAGGTAATATACTCCATCCAAGTATGGCACAAGGTGTCCATCTGTAGTGCACGCCCCTTTTCAATGGAAGTCTGAGGCATTTTCTTATTGTATAAACTAGTGATCTAGAAAATTACTATTATTTCAGAAAAGTGCAATTTTTTCAAATTATGTAGGGATTATGTGCTCTTAAGGGTACTTTGAAAATGACAGGTTTTCCAAAGAAAGTCTTAAAAGCATTTATGGGAGTCCAAAAAAAAAAAACAGTGCTTTCAGTAAGAGGAAAAAACACTTTGATTCTGTTAAATAGATCACCAAAATTCTTTGCTATATAGCTTCTCTTGGAAAGTCATGTATTTCCTAGTTCTTTTCATTTCCATTCCCGTAATTGTCCTTCCTAAGATTATTATATGTAATGCAGTTCTGATCACATTAATGAACTAGTCTATGGGAAATATTTAAAAACAGAAAAGTAATAGAAAAAGAAGGGAGACCAACTGGAAAATTCACCATTAGCAGGTTTTCAAGTAGGAGTCTAGCTCTAGAATTTGCATTTATGATTAAATCATCATTGCAGTTTACTCATCAGCAGCATCTTGAAAATGAAGGCATAGCTCAAAGCTGACTGTTGGTCTTCATATTTTTAAAATGTTCTATAATTTATGGAAATACTAACTAATACATTTTGTTTAGCTTTCTGTTATAATCCTGGAGACATTAAAGTAGGCCATAAAATCCACAGTTTCAGTTTTTCAAAGGTAATCAATGGGTTTCAGAAGTCCTTGGAATCAATAGTACGTTTTGTCTAGGAGAGAGCATCTGAGTATCAATCCTTTGGTCTACATTCTGTGGGTTGTCTTTTCGTTTTGTTTATGATTTCCTTTGCTGTGCAAAAGGTTTTAAGTTTAATTAGGTCCCATTTGTTTATTTTTGTTTTTATTTTCATTACCCTAAGAGGTGGATCAAAAAAGATATTGTTGCAATTTATGTCAAAGAGTGTTCTGCCTATGTTTTCCTCTAAGAGTTTTATAATATCTGGCCTTATATTTAGGTCTTTTATTCATTTTGAGTTTATTTTTGTGTGTGGTATTAGGTAGTGTTCTAATTTCATTATTTTACATGTAGCTGTCCCAGTTTTCCCAGCACCACTTATTGAAGAGACTTTTTTCTCCATTTTATATTCTTGCCTCCTTTGTCATTGATTAGTTGTCCATAGGTGCGTGGGTTTATCAGTAGGCTTAATTTTTAATATAAAATCTAAAAAGACTAGCATGAAGCAAAGATTCATAAAGAAGACTCTTTTCCATTTTGTACAAAATAAATTCCAATTTTGTAATATATATATATGTGTATATATATATATATTCCTTATTACTGCCTAATTTTCCCCCCTTGAACCAGATCAATAAATTATTAGGATAGTGTGCTATATCTAAAATCAATACTTTATATATTAGTGAAGTTAAAGTTCTTGGAAAATCTACCAATAAATCTCCTTTAGGAAGTGATGAAATGCAATAGTGTAGAATAGCTTTGTAGTAGGTAATAGCTGGGTTCATATGCTGGCTCAACCATTCTAAATGAATATTAAATGTGTTAAAGTTGGCCCTTTAGTCAAGGCTAGCAACATACTTAAATAACCTTCTTTCCCTTCCTCCCAAAGTCCACACCCAAGTTCTTACCCTCCGTACATTATACCGCAGATACCAGGAAAGGCAAAAAAAAAAAAAAAAAGTTGAAAAAATAGTGTTTCTTCTAAGTATTTAGAGAAAAGCACAATTAAATGATCTAGTCATGTTTTCATAAGATGGCAAACCTACTAAACCTGACCAAGCAGATACTGCCAGTGTTCAAAGTAACAAACAGTATCTATTAATATATGCTGTTAGCAGTGAATGTTGTTTGAAAACTCTCTAAATAATGCTTATTAACAATTTTATTGCCTTTTAAAGTTATTAAATATAGCTATTAAAATCCATGAGTAAATGATTGTGTATTTTAGTTTCCACAAATGATTATTAATTACATACTTGTATTTACATCAAGGAAATGAATGTACACCAACACAATGTCTAATATTTTATTTAAAATAACAATAGCACTTTCCATTATATAGGGCTTAACAAAAGCCTTTCAAAGTACATTTTATCCTCTCAAAATACTGCAACAAACTGATGCTATCCTTATAGTAAAAACAACCAAACAAACAAAGTGCCTATAGTGGTTAAGTGACATGAAAAATGGTGTATAATCAATGAGGGAGTTGGAATCTGAAAATGAGAGAAGTTTTGAGTCCAATCTAATCCCTTTTTTAGAACAGTACTTTACAAAATTTTAAATTTTCTCTGTATTCTTAAGATGTGATTATATTATATAAACATACTAAATGAGATTCTCTGAAGTAATTTCAGACTATTGTTAATAAGTATAAAGCTGTTGATTCATTTATTTGTTTACATCAAAAACTTTTAATTGTCGCTGCCTTTCAACTACCTTCTTATTACATGCCTACTCATAACAAAGAAGTAAATGAAAATTTAGAGTGATATAATTTATCAGATTGGCTAATATTTTGCTATACCCACTGCCTTTCTTTAATATTTAAGTTCTGTGCTTATTACTAAATAGTTAAATCACCTCTCCAAGCCTAAAAGTGTTTCTTCGGTCTACTTTCTTGGCTAATAATATTCAATAAACTTTTAGATTTCTACCACTTATAAAATAATGACAAAATATATTTTTCATTTGTCAAAGTACTAGAAAGTTCTGAGGGAGGTATAGTGGTCAAAAGAAAAGAACATAGACCTTAGAGTTAGCACAGATACTAAAAAGGTGGATTAAAGAACCTCAAAACCTCAGTTTCTTCCTGTAAAGTGAAAGCTATAATGCCTAACATACAATGGTAAATGTGAGGATCAAATGAGCTTTACATGGTAAAAAGGGTGGATGTGTTAAGAGATGTATCCTTGGACTTTCCCATTTCACACACTGTAACACTGGGATTTTCCAGCAGACAGAAATCAAAATGATTTTATTCTTCTGCTCTATTTAAGCCAAAAAATGATTATCTGAAAAGCCAGAGAGCAAGTTACATGAACTTGAGATAACAGACTGCATAGGCTAAACACTAATCCTTGATCCATGATCTTAAGGGTCAATCTCAAGAGAGGTTCCTTTGCCCTTTCAAGGTAGTAAAAGACTCAGACTCATTTTTTTAAAAAAAGAATTGCCATATATGTGTGTGTGTGTGTGTGTGTATATACACACACACACACATTTCAAAAGCATAGTCACTTGGCTTTCATCCAAAACCTGGATTTTTTTCAAAAGGTATCTTTGGAAACATTGATAAGGTTAATTCAATTCCATTAATAAAATCATCATAATGCTATGTGTAACCAGGATAGCTTAGTCATTTGACCTACTCTAGAGTTTACAATAGGCATACTTGTCTGGTCACAGTTGCCAAAACTGTGAGGTGTCCAAATAGTGAGACACAAGTCAACCTCTTGGAACTTAATGAAAATGGGTTACTTAGTAGCAGTTTTTTTGTTTGTTTGTTTTTGTTTTTTTTTTTCAAAAAAAAAGGTTAATCATAGTTGAAATAGGAACTCCATATATATTCATGTTTCTGAGTAGTTGGAAAAAGTGACTTCTCTTTATTAGGAATAAAATCAACTGTAATAATAATTTATAAATCTGAAGGAATGATGTATATTCTTCCTGTATGAGATTGTGAGTTACAGCAAATTGGTGCAGAGAGGGCCATCTGAAATTGGATGGATCAAATGTGCATAAGTGTCACTCATAATAGGTTTTCCAAGTGAATAGATGTCCTAAATGTGTGCAGTTTATATATTCCTACCCAGCTTGGGTCAAGTGGTACAGGACACTGTGTCCTTCTAGGGCTTCTTGGGAAAAAATTGAACATAAGCAAATGTGAGATTTGAGTTACACTGAAAATGTTTCCTAATATGTCGGTATCGTTGGAACAAATTCATGTTTCAAAACAAACATTATAGCAGAACTGATTGTAGTTGGACTGTGTAACAACATAAGAATTTTTTTCTACTTTATCACTTGCTCCCCTTCTAAAACCTAGCAAAAATTGATGTCAATAGTAATTGGAAAGATTTGGTCATGTGACTCAAAACAAAAGAACCAGTAGAAAGTCTTTGGGATATAAATGTAGAGGGAATATGCTAAAAAGGAATCAAGATTTTCTTGTCTTGCAAGTTCTATCCCAGCTAAGAGAATAGGAAATGCATATATGGTGGAACTTATTGAAACAATGAAGCAATTCATCCAGCCAGAGTCTGTAGAGAAGAAATGCTTGCATCCTGAAGTTGTAAATTTAAAAAAGAGTATCCAAAGGATGCTGGATGCTTTTGTGTTCTTGAAAAAACATAAACCTGGAATTACACAAATCTGTGTGATTGTGTAATTCTTCTATTAATTCAATGGCTATTAAACATTTATCGTCCTCTTGAGGATCTGATTAATGAAATTAAATATAGGGCATTAATGCTCATCTTGGTTTAGCCAATTGTGAGAAATGACGCATGGGACTGTTATGGCACAGAAAAGATTCACATTTCTAAAGGGCTTGCTTTCTAAGATGTATACAATGGATTACAGGGTCATCCTAAAATTTTTATATTCTTTGATAGGCTGAGAAACCATTGGTTGTTAAAAAGGAGTTTCTGTATTTTTAATTCAAAACCAACCCCTATGTCTATTATAATTCGAGTTATAAACAGTTTTCCCTCTTCCTCTTTTTTTCTGGGAACTTAATTTTTATCAACTTTTGACTTTCTGCATTATGATTTATTTGTTATTGAAAGTTACCAGGACTCCAAGCCAAAAAGTTGGTCCATATCATATCCTACAAAACTGCCAGTATTTTAATTTGGCTGTAGAAGGAATCTTCAAATTGTCTTGTCTGTTTATGACTACCACACAGGAGATGTTGAAATATACATTTGCTTTTAACCTATGACTTAAGATACAGAATTGAAGCTGTATAATCTCTGCATATTTTTAAACAAGAAAGCCTTTATTCCTTCCTGAAGCAAAATAATTGCCAATCACAATTATCCGTTTGAAATTTTTTATTGGGTAGTTGATTTACACTGTGTGTTAGTTTCTGCTGTACAGCAAAGTGAATCAGTTATACATATATGCACTGCTTTTTAGATTATTTTCCCATATAGGTCATTTCACAGTACTAGGTAGAGTTCCCTGTGCTAGGAACTAGCAGTGGATCCTTATTAGTTATCTATTTTATATATAGTAGTGTGTATATGTCAATCCCAAGCTCCTATTTTATCCCTCCCCCCTCTTTCCCCCCTGGTAACCTTAAGTTTGTTTTCTACATTTGTGACTCTATTTCTGTTTTGTAAATAAATTCATTTGTACCATTTTATTAGATTCTGCATATAAGCGATATCATATGATATTTGCCTTTCTCTGTCTGACTTACTTACATCCAAGTTACTGCAAATGACATTACCTTGTTATTTTTTATGGCTGAGTAATATTCCATTGTATATATGTACCACATCTTCTTTATCCACTCCTCTGTCAAAGGACATTTGCTTCCATGTCCAAAGGAAACCATAAACAAATTGAAAAGACAACCCACAGAATAGGAGATAATATTTGCAAATGAAGCAACCAACAAGGGATTAATCTCCAAAATATACAAACAACTTATGCAGCTCAATATCAAAAAAACAACCCAATCAAAAATGGGCTGAAGATCTAAATAGAAATTTCTTCAAAGACGTACAGATGCCAAAAAGCAAATGAAAAGATGCTCAACATCACTCACTAATCATCAGAGAAATGCAAATCAAAACTACTATGAGGTATCATCTCACATGGGTCAGAATGGCCATCATCAAAAAATATACAAACAATAAATGCTGGAGAGGGTGTGGAGAAAAGGGAACCCTCCTACACTGTTGGTGGGAATATAAATTGGTACAACCATTATGGAGAACAGTAAGGAAGTTCCTTAAAAAAATAAAAATAGAGCCACCATATGATCCAGCAATCCCACTCCTGGGCATATATTTGGAGAAAACCATAATTTGAAAAGATATATGCACCCCAATGTTCACTGAAGCACTAATTATAGCTACCTTTTTATAAAGGATGGCATATTGGGGACACTCTTGGAGATTAATCTATATTTGCTTCTACACTGGGAATAGCTGAATCACACAGACAATTCTACTATCAAAGAGGGAAAACATAGCAAATATTTAAATTGAAACTAGTTTTGCATGATGTAGAGATCAAGGCATTCTTCTGTCTCAACGTTAGCTGCTTCTGTGACATCTGTGGGAATGTACTTGAATGTGTGATTGAAATAATGGGCTGTAGATTCTAGAAGGGACATGCCTGTCAGTGTCTGGCTTGTCTGGTGTCTCATAACCTCACACTACTTACATCTGAGGTCATGACTTTTTAGCTTTTTCTCTTGTAAGTAGCGGTAGAGTCTTATATACAAATGAGCCCGGTCAAGATGTGAAGTAAACCTTTATGTGCCAGTAACAAGGCACTGAAATTTTGATTTAAGCCTCTAGCTCAACTCACTATCTGACCACATATTCTTTGTTAGGGTTCTCTAGGTTATAATTTTGCACGTGCACTAAGATCTCTAATTAATCTCCTCACCAAGGAAATGGCTTGTATCATACAGAGAAGGGCAACCTCAAAATTCCCAGGTTTTTCTGGGAGTTTGATGAGATTCTCTCATCATGAGGGTGTGGAATATCTTCTAAGGAAACATGTCATAAGTTTCCCACTTCACAGCAAGGGGAGAAAGTAGGGGGTGGGGGGTGGGATGAATTGCAACATTGGGATTGACATGTATACACTAATATGTATAAAATAGATAACTAACAAGAACCTGCTGTATAAAAAATAAATTAATTAAATTAAAAAAAAGACATCAACAAAGTGTAGGATATGGGTTTTCCTACATCCTAATTCAAATAAATCAACAATAAAAAGACATTTTTGAGTGAATCAGGGAAGATCACATTCAGACTGGGTATTAAAATATATCAATAAATAATTTTTAATTTTGTTTGTAAAAAAAAGTGTCCCACTTCAACAAAGAATTAATAAATTAGATGAAATATCCTAAGTGTGAGGTGGCTCTTTTTCTGATACATAAGTGCTCAGTAGTAGTTATTATTCTAAATCTCATATGGAAGTTCTGAAGTCCTGGAGGATTCTAAGAAAAAGAAGAACTTTAAATTGCAGTGCTTAAAGTTCAAAAACCATGAAGTTAGATAACAATATCTAATTGTTAGATGAAAAAGAAACTAATGCAACTGGCTATTAATCCAATAGTCATAAAAGTTTTGTAGAAATTTCTGAAACATTTTAAATAGTTGACACATAGACAATTTTTAAGAACCTATTGTTTAGTAATCCTAGTGAAAGCAAATTCTTGGACAAATTAATATTGCTTGATAACTTGGCTTAAAAATAGCTATATATCTTCTCTCTGATCTTTTCACAGTGTGAAATATAATGGGAGTGTAACAGTCAATTTTATGTAAGATCATGGAAATGCGAACATATTTTAAACTAAAATGACTCTTTAAAAGATTTATCTCTTGTAAACCTGAGGTGATGCTGCATGCAGACTTAGTTATACCGTATAAACTATTTCAAAATGTTTATGGCATCTCTCAGACAAATTTTTGCTGTGATTTTGTTGCTCTGTAATTATAAGCACCAAATGATTTTAGAACTTCAGACTAATAACTGAGTAAAGACAATAAATGAGTCATTTTGGTTACCTGAAGTCTTGAAATAACTATACAATTTCTTTGACAATAATCAGGAAAAAATTTTTAAAGTAACCAAATCTAGTTTTCTATGTACATATTTATGTAATGAACAGTGTTGTCTCACAACTTATTGCCCTTATTTTTTTATTAGTTTCTGCTTTATAACAAAATGAATCAGTTATACATATACATCTGTTCCCATATCCCTTCCCTCTTGTGTCTCCCTCCTTCTATTGCCCTTATTAAATTCAGTCTCCAAGTTCAGAATAGTAAAACTGTTGAGTTGGCTTTTATATGAAAACCAGGTTTAGTATTTCCCAGATGGCCACTAAGTAGCTCCCAGGATTATTCTCTCCCTTATAAAAGGAGAATTAGTAGAAATGAGTATGTACAGGTATTCTTAATATATTAATTAACTTAATGCTATTGTAAAAGTTATCCTGTTTAGCAAGCTCACAAGAAGGAAAGAGTTGACAATTTAAAAAAGTAGAAGCCAAACCTCTCCAAGCTGAGTTGTGTACAAATAAAATATTATTGATGTGAGTAGGTTTCAGAAGAATGTTTCTTTCCACCTGTTTCATTATAGAGAGAAGCATACTCATTTTAATGTGTAATGTTCTAATTTTCAATAAATTAATATTTAATAAGGTTTTCATCCTAAATTAAGCTATCCTCATCATTTTTGACAGTTAACACATACTTTGCTGGGTGAATGAAGGACGCTGGAGTTTTGTCAGTGTCCTACTTACTGTCCATAATGTGTTTTTTTCCTAAGGGTAATCTTGACTTAATCCTTATGAAATAGTTATATGTCATATATCAAAAAGAGGATTCCATTTGCCTCCATTCTGACACTGATTGCTGTAGTAAATTATTTACAACCACTCAGTCTTATCAAACAGTAGTTTTTCTTTTTCCCTTATGCTAGCCTAAAACCCTCTTCTAAAAGCTACAGGATAGAGGAGGAAGCAGTAAAAGAACAATACTTTCAATTAAGTATTTTTCTTCCTCTTGACTATTGGTATTGCAAGAAGTAGAATTCATGAGTAGATCATTCCCAACGAAAGCTGGCCTCAATATCATAAACAGACGCCTTCAGAATATTTAACTGAACTGAGTCAGGATTTTCAGGGCTCTTTTAGTCCACAGCTGATGGTAGAGTGAAAAGAGCTGCCAGGCAAAATATTATTGAAATGAGTATAATCACACAGAATTGAATGAAACTTAGAAAATATAATTGTGGCTGTTCAATTAAAATATTTTTGATATTATTTCTGACATTTTAAGTGGAGAAGTGAGCAAAAATGTGTTTTTGAAATATGGACCAAATTAATTGGGTTAAAATCTACATGTTAGAGCTTTAAGTTGATCAAAAGGTAGTTCTAAAGAAAATGAAAACTGATTTTAATTTTTAGCTTAGTCTAGTTGCTCAGTTTGAAATGGAACATGTCACATATCACATATCAAGGCCAGATCTCAATGATAAATTAAAAATTCCATTTGTTACACTTTCAAAAGCTAAGTATTGTGATTTTTGGGAGAAGCAGGGAGTCTCCCCAGATACAAACAACATAACAGGGAAGACGGAAGACTGCACATAAGCAGTAAAAGTCAAATCGCCATTTAAAGACTCATAAATATAGCTCTAGGGAAAGTACAACTAATAGCAAAGAAGGACTACCTTTAAGGAGAAGTTACTAGAAAAGGAAACTATACTGTGTAAATAGCAGAAATCCAGAGCATTGTGCTGGGTACAATAAGCAGACCTAGATCTAGACTGTCAGAGGACTGCTGAGTTCATCAGATGCACTAGAACTGTGTGTCCTGGAGAAGGGTAACTAACAACAAATTCAGTCTGGTGATTAGTGCAATAGCATGGCAATGATACAATGTCACAAGTTTCAGGATTTTCAGGGAAGAATATCTCAGACAAAGATAATCGTACATACAGGCTTAAATTTCAAGGTTTCTTGGAAGATTCCCCTTACAAATATATTTTCCCTATCAAATGTTCTACTAGCTAAATTTCTAAAATCTATTTGTCTCTTTTGAAAATGCAAATGATGAAGTCATCTTACACAAAATATTGCTCATCAGTAATGAATACATGCAACCATTGAGTGGATTTTATTAAGTGCTTACTATGTACCAGACACCATGCTAGCCTAATGGATTCAAAGACAAAAACAAACATAAAAATGAACAACTCAAAGCCTAGAGGTAGTAAGTGCTAAAAATGAAAAACAGTATACTCAAGGTACTAAACATAGATACAAGCACCTCTTTGTGCTTGAATCAGGGACACAGGCCACAAAGAAGTTTGAGCTAACACAGGAAGGATGAGTTTATTTTTCCCAGGTACATAAGACAAGGGTGAACACATTAGAAAAATAATGGAACAATGCATGCAAAATATAGAAAAATGAAAGGTCATGATATCACCGTATATTACTGCCTATTCATATTACAGTGTGAATGAATTTACTTTCCCTCTCCCAGATCATTTCTTTTGGGGCAGGATTACAACATTAATATCTGTAAAATAAAGGAAACATAGAAGGAAGACAAGACATAAAATGGCCTATTTATTTCTCTTGCAATTGTTATTTGGGCTATCCTTGCTTACAGAGTAGAAAGATTTAGTTTAGACATGGTTGGCACATAATGATACCATAAGCACTTAACTCTTAGATTCAGAAATACATTTTACTTTTAAATTTCCAAAGTATTTTCTCATGAACTGAACAGATAAGAAAAAATAAGAGTTTAAGCAGCTATTAGAACAATTTAGCAACATATCTACCATCAACTGACTTTTTTCTCTTACTCTAAGTAGAGGCACTTTCTTCCTATCTTATATAATTCAACCTGGGCTCCTCTTGATTTTGTAAGGGCAAAAGAAAGAAAAGATATAGACTGTTCATTAACAGCCTCTATGGCTTTTTGATCAGGATGGATCTTGGTAATTCCATTTTCCTCTGAAGGTGTTGCATGGCAGACTCATTGCTGGCTATAAAGGTTGCACTCATTATGCTACATTTATCAGCCCCTGGGGAAGAATGTTATTTTCCCAGCCACCATGCTGCCTAATATTGATTTTCTTAAAAAACAGTACCACTGATTTGTACAGGTTTTGTACTTTGTGCCTTTCCTTTTCATACTCTCCACCTCACTAGGCTCTTAATGTGTGTTTTATGCCCTATTGTTTAATCAAGTCACGAGCCTGTGGACTACCAGATAAGTTCAGCATGTTTAATTATGACCTTACTGAATCCTACTGCGTGAAGCCTAGTTGTCTTACTGAAGGAAGTCACAAGTGGAAAAGAGAGTACAGATTATATATAACTGTATTCAATTGCTTCCAGAGGAAAGACATCTGAACTCTTAGGGCCCATAACATTGATCTAGACCTTCCTCCTACAGAGGTGGTGTTATACCCATAAAAAACAGAAGATGAGTTACATTAAGTTATCAGCCCTTGAGAGGGGAAACAGATGAATGGGTTCATTGTTGAATGAAGAGAGTGTACATTCAGTTTTCACGTTACCTGAGAAAAACTTCTTAGAATTGACTGTGTGACAATTATAGAAAATATTAATTACAGTGATGCATAGCAATATTAATTTTTATTACACAATTAATGTTTATTAAAGAATATCAAGTGAGCATAATTTCTATTATTTAGTAGCAATATAGCACTTTTCATCCCATGTTTTTAAGCCATAGGAGAGAGCTGAGAAGCCTGGCTTAATATATGCAGGTTTTTGAAAGAAACTATGATGTAAAAGCCCAGAGGAGGGACTTTGTGGGGCTGGAACTCTGACTTATAAGGAGGAGGCACTGCATGCATGAGACAGACATCCTAAGACCTTAGAGGAAGGACCTCATGGAGAAGGGACTCAGACTTTGGAGGGCTGCCAGAGGATGGTTTTGGTACCTCCAGGGGTCACAGTGAGAGTAGTTATGGGTGTGTTGAAAAACTGGACATTAAAATCAAATGCTATTGTTAGGTGAATTGCCACCACCAAAATCAAGGTGCACTGCTATGGTGATGCTGGCAGGAACAAAAAGCAAGCCTGAAGCTGAAGTCAAAACAAAAAGATCTAAAACCTCTCTCTCTCCTCTGACTTTCTAGTCTCCCTCTAATGCTTTCAGTGGCAGAAGCTTATAGGGATCCAGCTAGCAAAGGAGAAATGCAGCTTACAGGGTCCTTGCTGGGCATAGGAGAGTGAGTTTTAATCTGAGAAGCAATAGCCCATCAGCTGGCACAGCAGGTAAATGTAGGGAAGTGAAGGGCAGTGAAATAAGCAAAAACTTCACGAAAGAGGGAACCCTGAGCCAAAGATGAGAGAGTGGGCAAGAGTTTTCCAGGGTCAGGTAAGAAATTTCATATGAGCCAGGATAGCAAATCATGAACAGGTGTGGTTTGCTAGAAGGGAAAACTAAGATGACTTATTTACCAGGAATAACGATGGGAATGTTTATTTGAAAGATGATGGAGATAAAACTGTTTGGATTAATAAAGAGCATCAGATGATGAAAACCTGACAACATGAGAAGGTAATCTGGATAAACATTCACTATGTAGCCATTAATGCTTTAAGCGAGACTAGTACTATGAGGTAGATGATTTTGCTTAAGGAAGCCTGAAATGGTTACAGGTTTTAGGATGACTGGATAGAAGAGGGGGAAAATGGAGTCCAGTATAGGAATTATTCTTATAGTATATAATTATGGTGATGAAGGTGGCCATAAGGGAGTCAGTGCTGACAAATCTCAAACAAATTATACAAGAAAAATTAGCCTGACATTCAAATTTGTTTAATATGAGCAGAGAGAAAGAAGAACTTCTTGCATACAGTGAATCATAGTGCCACTAACTCAATATTTTAAATATAAGGTGAATGAACAAATTGTTATTGAAATGAAAATCTACTGAAAATGTAGATTATAATCATCAATAGTGAAGTGATCACTTAGATAATGAGAATTAATAAATCCCACAAATGTATATCTTGAAACAGAGGGCACATAAAATTAATCAGACCCTTGAGAGACATCATCCCAAAGTTAGGAGAAGAAAAAGGAACAGTAAAATGGTAGAAGAATAAATCAAAGACATGAGAGCATTTTAAAGAGTTGCATGATACAGAAGCAGAATGAGGACAGCATTTCAAAAGAGGAAATGTTGTTCAGTCTCTACAGCTGTGAACAACACATCAAAGAACCTGAGGTTTAAGAAGATACAATCAATTTTTCTAGAAGAGAATGACACAACCTTTGAGAGGTCAGTTTCTGTAGAATGGAAGGACCAGAATCCAAAGTAGTAAGGAAGTAGAAGGCTTATTGAAAAAAATGGAAGATTTTAGCAATCAAAATAATATATGGCAATGCTCACTAAAGTTATTTTCAAAGTTAGAAGGCATTATAACTAATTCTGAGGTTTTAGAGTGGACTTTGCTTTTTTATATGTTGGGTATTTTAAATTTAAGGAAACATTAGTATCAACTCTTTACAGAAACCTTTTTATGGGCCATATAGAACTGTGCTAAACACTTTACATGTATTATCCCATTTAAACTTCATATTTTAAGACAGAAATTATACTTATTTAACAGACCAGGAGACTAGCTTTAAGAGACAAAGTAACTTCATTAAAGTCACAGTGCAGTATGTATTAAAATCTCCAACTATACTCATGGATTTGCCTATTTCTCTATTTTTCACAGGTTTTTTTTTTATGACTTTGAAGCTCTTTCTTCAGGCACACACACACATTTATGATTGTTATGTATTCCTGATGAATTGACCTTTTTATGAATTGCCCTGTTTTTCTTCTGAGACTTACTATCTAGAGATCCACATTTATGTTAATGTAGACAAAACAGCCTTCTTACGTTTACTTTTTGAATGGTTTAATTTTTTCATTATTTTATCAAGCCTAACATATCTTTATATTTCAAATTAATCTCTTTCAGACTATGTAGTTGTGACTGCCTATTTTACCTAGTCTGATGTCTATTTGTAAATAGTCAATTTACATTTAGTGGAATTACAGATGCGATTGGATTTGGAGCTACCATTGTTTATTTTTATTTTCATCTGAACTGTCACTCTGGATTAATCAAAAATGTTTCCTGCTTCCTTTTGGATTAATCAAAAATGTTTAGTAATTTAATTACTCTATTGGTATTATTAGTTATATCTATATATTTATAGGGGATTGTAATACTCTGTCTCTCATCAGAATCTACATATAGGTAATATCATGCTTCATGTAAAATATAAGAACCTTACACACTTCACTTCTCTTTACCACATTCTTGGTAATATTATTTTCATATATTTTACATCTCACAATAGATAATTTTTTTGCATTTAAATTATCAACTGACTTTTAGATATATAAAAAGGAAAAAATATATGTTCTTTAAAGTTACTCAAGGAGATCTTCCTTCTGGTGTTATTCTTTCTTTCCTATAGATTCACGTTTCCTATCACTTAGGCTGCTATCATTTTGCATCAACCTGAAGAAGTTCCTCTGTATTTCTATTAGTTCAGATATGGTGGTTAAAATTCTCTCAGCCTTTGTTGATCTGAAAAAGTATTTTGCCTTTATATTTGAATGATATTTTCACTGGATATTGAATGAAAGTAGTCCTCATGTTATATGATTCTGATATGTACGAGTTTCATTTACCACAGTTAGTTAAATAATACCAATCCCCCACAACATGGTTCAGATTTCAGTTACCACTGTGTATTGGGTGTGAGTAATTGAATAAAGTACAAACTTCGCTGCTGTCTCTTCAGTCCACAAATCTTCATATAAGTAACAGATGCATATTAGGATTAGCAATCAATCACATCATTTCTTCCAAAGTCATTCAGTGATTGATCACTGCACATTTGTTACTCAGTTCAAGTACAGGGAGCAAAGCATGTCAATGTCTCACATTCTTGTGTCTTGTTGATAAACTTCTGACATTTTACAAATATGGATACTCAAGAAAGGGACTGGTCAGCAAAGATGAAAGTGTAGCAAAGAAACAAAACGGTATAATGCTTGAAGTGAAATTTAAATTGAACATAAATGGAGTTATAGACAAAATAGGTAATTGTCAGAACATTGACACTGCTGTCATTCAAGAGACTCTAGCTATGTATCCAGTAAAAAAGCATGTTCTCAATTTACAGATACTTTACCATCAAAATTGCTCCATCACTGTGAAAAGGAAAGATGACTCTAAAGTTAAGGTTGTTTATATTTGGGGATGAAAAACCTATTTAGTAACTTGATGAAAACTATAGAAACATTTTTGGAAATGTGACGTACGTATAATCAACATACAGCTTTAGAAATTCACACAAACAGTGAAGCTCACTTAAAAAATAAAACATAAAACAAAAGCCCAGTTCAGAAACTGTAATTTTTTTCATTTCTCACACACACTATTTTTGTTCTATTTTAAAAGTTGGATCCACTTCAAAGAAACCACACACACACACACACACACACACACAATAAAAGGTAAAGGTAATTTAAAAAATTCTGAAGCAGTGTGGAAAATTCACACTCAAATGTGTGATTAAATCTATAGTTGGCATGAATGTAGTATTTAAGCTGCTAAACATAGAGCTTTCTAGAAGTACAAATTTTCAGCTGCTTCACAGAGCCCTAGCTTTACTTTGGAGGTGCTTCTCACTCAGGAATCCAGGGCAAATGTTGCTGAAAATACTGGTCCTCTAAACCTTTTAAACCAGAGTATCTCATGTGTTTTAAAGAGCTGAATTCCTAATTCCATTTTTCATTGAATAATGGCTGTCACTTACAAAAAATAAAAACAATTGCAAATATTGTACAGATTCTAAACAACCAGTTCCTACTTTTAACATGAGATACCATCACAACATGATGTGTTTGACTGTGATTAAGAAATGACCCACTTAAATTCCACCCCTACACTACCACCCACTGGCATTGTGAAGAGTACATGGACGAGGATGATTTATGCTGCTGCTTAAATTGATAAACTCTGAGAGCTCATTCATTTCCAATTAGTCTCTTTAAAGAAATCAGTGAGGTTCTCCTTAAATAACCAGCAAGTAACAAGAATGCTTAGCAATCAAGAGCCTCACGACTGCACTGTTGTGTCAGTTCTTAACCTACCTGATCAAACAAAATATGCTCTCTCTCCAGGACATGTGTATTATTAACCACTGACTACAATGCTGTTGAAAAGGATCATGGAGCATAGTATATGTACGCTAATATGATTTGAAAGTCTTATTTCATTACATGCCTTCTGTCATACTGAATTAGCATCATACCACAAGTAGCTGTTGTTTACCCTAATAAGAAAGGATTTGTTGTAATTAGACCACTGTCTCATATTTATAAAAAACAGATGTAATTTGGAATAGATTAACCACTGTAAAATGACAAAAATGACTAAAGCAGAGGAAGGTTTACAGGGTAATTTCCCCAATCACGTTTTTCTCTTTCTGTGTGTTTGTGTGCGCGTATGTGTGTAACATATATACATTCCCTTATATTTTTATATCACATCCATACTAGATGCAAGATAGATATATAGATAGATTACAGTTCTCTGTGTTGATCTATGTATATAGATACATACACAAATACATTTATATACTTCCTTATTGCATGTGAATACAGATATTTGTATGAAAACACATACGTATATATATAATTTAAACCCTTCATTTATGGTTTAAGTATGTAGGAATTATGCCATATTTGGGATAAAATATGCATATGGAATAGACAATTTTCAAATATATATTTTAGGTTTTCCTCTTTATCTTAGAGAATTTCATATTTTAAAACTAATGTACCTTATTCATAAAGTATATTTGAGACACATCTTTGTCATCTTCAAAAACCATTCCAGGTATGAGCTTTGCTTATCATTTAATCTACCACCCAGTATTATTTGAGAAGCACAACTTGATTGTTATATTGTTATGATTTTCATATTTTACTTTTTTGAATGTTTTAGACTTGAGTATCATGTAATTATATTTTCTTTTATTCTGATAATCAGAGAGTTCCTTATTGAATATAGTTAACTGAGAAACCTACATACTTCGTAGGATATCTTAATTTTATAAGGTATTTTCTTCACCCATATTAAGTTGTAACTTTGTCACATCTCTTAACATAAATTATTGTTTTTTGCTTGTTAAAACTGTACCAGTGGACTGTGTATGATACAGGCTAAGCACAGAGAAAAAAATAAATGTAGTAATTGGACAGAGAATGAGGAAGAAGTTGAAGGTGGTAATTACCAATCATTGCATCTATTCCCCTCAGATGAATAGGCTTCAGGAAACATATGGCATCAATGGATAAAAAAAATACATAAGTAACAGCCAGCAAATATTAATTTGCTACTCACTGGCTAGAGAAATGTCCACATGCTCATGATATTCAAGAAAATGTTCTGTGACTCATGAAATGTTGACCATTATTTTATTTATGTCATCTGTTAACATGAGCAACACAACTAAATTCATCTCTTTAAGTAGGCTTGATGTTTCTGAACTGTGTTGAGTTCCATCTTGGCTTCTCCTGGTGCAGTTGCAGCCAGATTTAATCTCCTCTTTTTTCACTAACTTCTGAAATTGGGAGAGGATATATTTCCACTAGTCCTTTAATTTTCTAGAAAAAGATGCTAATTTCTCAGGATCACCTGTACATAGAAGTTCCATCTCATTTTGGGTAAATAAAAAGCTACATAGATTATTCATTATATCAATTATCCCAATATTCATAGCTAATGCTTATACTACAGTGAACAGAAAATCTATAGCAATGGAACCAAATAGACAAGAAGTTACAATATAAAGCATTGCCTCCTAAAAAAGAGAAAAAGGATAACAGAATGGCAACTGTAAGGAACACTAAGAGAAAGTGGTATTATGAATAAAAAGAATTATGCCCTACCTTACCTGCTTGCTTATTTATTTTGTTCTTTACTGGCAAGTGAAATATTCAAGGAATATGTTCCACAAAAAAAAATAAGGCTTATAGTATTAAAAAACCTCTGTTTCCACATTATTCCTTCCAGTGATTGGTACTTGATATTCTATGAGACTCTTTTATGTAGAAATTATTGTACTAAGGTTTTCTGCCTTCTGTGTGTGTTATTATATAAATATAATAACCTTAAATATCTCTGATATACTCTCTGTTAAATATCTTATGTCTGTGTAAAAATATATTACTTTATACACTATTCTTTTTTTTTTTTTTTTTTTTTTTTTTTTGCGGTACGCGGGCCTCTCACTGTTGTGGCCTCTCCCGCTGCGGAGCACAGGCTCCGGATGCGCAGGCTCAGCGGCCATGGCTCACGGGCCCAGCCGCTCCACGGCATGCGGGATCCTCCCGGACCGGGGCACGAACCCGTATCCCCTGCATCGGCAGGCAGACTCTCAACCACTGCGCCACCAGGGAGGCCCTACACTATTCTTAAAGAATTATTTTCTATTATATATAGTTATATTTTATACAGTTATACTTAAAAATAGGTATACATACAAAATAATAGTTCACTAAATCCTTATAATCAATATATCTTAGTCTCATATATAGATATGAAAATTGAAGTTCAGAGAAAGTGCCTTGCCCAAAATAATGCAACACCTGACACATGAAGATGAGATTCAAACATAGACCTACATGGCTTGGTATTCCATGTTTTTAACCATTATTCATGTTAGCCTGTTTAAAGTGGCCTTCACTGAATAGTGTTTTTTTTTTTTTTCCTCTCCAACCTAATTCTGAATGCACTGAGATAGAAAACAAAGAATAGATGATGATGATGGTTAACATATTACCTTTACCACAGAAAAGCAAGGTTGGAAGATGCCATTTATCGTGAGAGTCACTGAAGCTGCTAGTTGAATCCCAGCATCAGGTTGACTGAAATGCCTAGTCCGGGCAAAGCAGGACCAGGGCATAACCTCCCCACACAGCACTGGCAAAGCAGAGCTCTCCCCTGGAGGAACAGAAGACACACCAGTTCATGCCAAGATGCATAAAAAATTTAACTGAAATAAGCTCCTCCTCAGGGACAGAGTATGTTGGGAACAGCCCTGGAGGTGCATGCGAAAAATCTCTCTTGACTGAAATCAGCAATGAGGAAAAGCAGTCTTATCTAACATTCTACTAAGGGAATTTGACATATAAGAAATCTAGTTCTTATCAAGGAAATATTCCTAAAAACTCTGAGAGAGGATATACTCTTTGAAAGGAATATTAACCCTAAATAGTTAAACCTTCTTAAATGACGGTCCTCACACATCACTGAAGAAAAACAATCTTTTTTTTCATTCTCTGAAAATATATAAAATAAGAGCAATAAAAAGAAAGTGAACCAAATTATTTGCTTATAGAACTGTGACAGTTTTATCAGCCATGTATTACATTTTTATATTCGTTTAGATAAAAGGAAGTTACTTTCTTTTTAAAAGTCGTAAAAACCTTAAAACTAATGAACCTCTGCCACCTTTCTCAGAGGAAATATAAATTTCTTACTTATTATAGCCTTAAAAGTTATATCAATATGAATTTATATAAATATTAAGAAATATAGATGAATCTATGCCTAAATTTATTGGTTTCAATATTGCTATTATCTTCCCTTCCTTACTTCAGTACCAACTATTTGACTATTTCCAAATAACTATTGCGGTATTTGTCATGTTTAACATTTTCTTGTAGACATTTTAAAATTTTTCTCTTTGATCAGATCTTCAACTTTGATTCTACGTTCTTCATTTCAACAACAGCAAGAGAAAAAATATAGAACATAAAGGCAAAAAGATTATAAAACAAAGCATCATAATCAGCATCATCACCCCAAAATTATGCTCAGAGCTCATCATAATTATCCTTTGGAGCCATCAAAATACTGTTTTCTGGAAAGCTATTTGCATTTTTCCTTTCATGTCTATGTATTTTGAAGAAAATCAGTTTTTTTCCAGTAAGTAATGCATTATTGAATGTCTATCAATAATCTTAATGTAATTTTTGCTTGCTAAAAATATTTTCTTCAAGTACATATTCCAGATCAACGCAAAATGATAAATCCAATATTATTTTCAAGTTAATTTCTTTTTAAAAATAAAAACACTCAATTTATACATTTCTTCATTCCATTTAGCTTTATATATGTATTATAGTATAATTTATTTATTACACCTAATAAAATAATGTAAAAATCATTGTACAAAACAAAAACATATTTTGAAAACACTTTTTAAATAACTCAATTAGTAAAAAGTTTACCAATATAAAATTATTTATTATTATTATTGGAGTATAGAGATTATGTTGACTTTTGCTTTTAGCCATGATGTAGTCGTAGCAACTGGATTTACTCACCTTAAACAGCTGGATAAATGAAAAATATATGGAACAATCATTTTCACATATTTGACAACACAAGGAGCAGCACTAGACAACAATCTGTAAGACAAGGGCAAAGAAGGCTGGCTTTGCTGTCTGAAGTCACATTCCAACCATAGAACAGGGGTCAGGATTCCATAGCAGTCTTGCTGAGTTGTGGAAACAGATGCACGAAAGAAGCTCAGAAAGTCTGAGGGGACTAGCTGTTGTGGAGTAGAGTTGCAGGAAGGAAAGAAGTCTGTAGAAAAAACACATGCCAGAAACCTGCATAGAGATCCCCTTGAATCTTTGCTGAAAGTGTGGTTCTACAGGAACCTCTAAGCAGGCAGTCTCTGGGATAGGAGATTTGATTTAATCTCAACCTTATTTTCCTCTAATTAGCCTTAGTAACAAAAAATCCACCCCAGAGGTTTTGCTCATGTGGACTGACACCCAAAAGGTGGGCCTTTGTCAGGTAGGCACCTAGAAGACAGTTGGTTAAGCTGTCTTTGAGAGCCACTTTAACCATAGGAAACTTTTATATCTTAGTAATGTGAATAGTTGGAATAGTTGGAATATATACCTCTATAACGTCTTCTATCTACTCAGCCATCACTCATTCCTCTATCTCTGTGTCATAATAGCAATGGGCAGTTTCATGAGTCAAAATTCAGTAAATTTAAGAAAAGAGATGGCGGCACTTCCTTACCTATTTTGGGGACATAAAATGCACAATCTTAGATAAATGAAGTGAGTGAGACCTAACCTGTCAAATCTAATAGGAGAAAAGAGAAAAGGATAGTACTAACTCCTTCTCATATTCTTATTCATCAGGTAAAATATCTGTAGATTCATCCAGACACAAATAATTTTCCAGAGAGGTGGAGTTGAAGGTCCACTATACAGGTCAGTGAAATATAACTTTATGAAGGGGTGGGTGGCCAGGATTGAACCCTTGCTCTCTATTGCCGGGGCTTCCCCACCAATACAAGAATACCTCAAGAAATGCAATGACATCATTTTTCCCCATTTTCCTAGATGCTCAGATTTTTACCATGTTAATAGTCACTAGATTTGAATTCTAATTTATTTGTATTGCAGGTTGATTCAACTCAACCCAAGGTCTGTCTTTGTATAATTAGCATTGCCCTTCCCATAGAGACAATGAAACACTTTTGAACACAAAGATGAAGTCAGTTGCATCATGAACACACAATCATTCTATTGTGACTAATTTGATGAATATCAGCTGACTTTGCTTAGCCAGTATGTACCTCATACCTCAATTAGAACAAAATCTTTATTTCACCTATATTTGATAATGAGATAAATATCAGTTTTACTAGACTTTCTTATTGCTACTGTCCTCAGTATCAACAGAGATCCAGCAAGATGTGGAATAAAATAGGTTCATTGGATTTGGCAGTAAGCTCTTGATTTCTGACAAACCAATAGTTCTTTGCACAAATAAGAACACTGAAATGGTTTATTTCTTTTTTCCCCACCTACTAACAATGCTTCTATTATATAGGAAGCAAAAGCAATTAAATATTTATTAGAAGACAATTTGAAATTTTTCCCTCATAAATTTCTTCTTCAGAATAATGATGTAGTGGGCTTCCATTTCTAGTACCCAAATGGCCAATTGATTTTAGTTAAAATGATACAATACCAAAGTCTGTCAGAAACAAAGACACAGATTCTTTCTAGATAACTGGAGGAAGAATGGTTAAGTCAATTATTTTAGTGAAGAATGAAAGTAAGTGTTTTCAGAAATTTAATGGACATTAAATATAGATACAGACATAAGAACTAGCCTGAATAGATGTCTCAAATTGATATATGATGGAAGAGTCTGATAATTGTAAATCATAGTGTAAATTCTCCTATAAATTATGGCATCTAGCTATATATTTACCTATTTATTTATGCCACATGTAGAATATTTCAAATAGATACTAAAGCAGCGGTCCCCAACCTTTTTGGCACCAGGAACAGGTTTTCTGGAAGACAGTTTTTCCACAGACCAGAATGGGGGTGGTTCAGACAGTAATGTGAGTGATGGGGAGCAGTGGGGAACAGCAGATGAAGTTTCCCTCGCTTGCCCGCAGCTCACCTCCTGCTGTGCGGCCCAGTGCCTAACAGACCAGTCCACGGCCCAGGGGTTGGGGACCCCTGTACTAAAGGATAGATAATGTAACAGGCATACATACATACATGCACACATATATATAAAACAAGCATATATGTATGCTTTTATATATTGCTAAATTAGGTTATCTAATATTTTGTGAGAATTTTCACGTATGTATGTATTTCTCACAGTGTTACAAATACCATAATATTAAGCCACTACTTTTGACACTTTTATTTAAAGCCCAGGGGATAGAATGTGTAAAGAAAAAAAGAAAATCAAAAGTCATCCTTCCTCAGTCTCATTTTTCTTTTCCCCTAGTAGCAGTTGTTTCCATGCATGTTTAACACATATTTATGTGCCTCTAAATGTTAAATGGAAATTATTTTCTGATATTTAAAATTTGGATAAACGGCATAATTGCTTTTATGATTGCCATTATATTATGAGATGTATCCATGTTGTTAGACAGTTGCCATAATTCATTAACTTAAAATTATGTACTTTTTATATTTTTCATTTTTATTAACAGACATAGAGATTATTCCCAGTATTTATTCTTGAAAACAATATTTTAATACATATTTTGGAAATTTACGAACCAACCTTGCATTCTTGTGATATGCTCAACTCATTCATGATGTTTTTATATGTTGCTGAATTAGGTTTTCTAATGTTTTGTTGAGAATTTTTGCATTTGTGTTCATGAGTAATATTGGCCTATAATTTCCTTTCTACTGATTTTGGTATCAAATTTATGTTGGCCTCAGAAAACAAGTTGGAAAATATTTCCTTTTTATATTTTCTCTGGAGGATTTTGTGTAAGATTGATGTTACTAGAATACTCTCATGAATATATCTAGGTCTGTTATTATTTTATCAGAATATTTATCAATGGATTTCACTTTTAAAGTAAAGATTTAGAACCATTTAGAGGTCAATTTCTTCTTGTATTTAGATAATTTACATTTTTCTAGTAATTTGTCTATTTTATTTAAGTTTTCTATTTTATAAGTATAAAGTTTCTCATAACATTTTTATATCCTTTTGAATGACATTGTGGTTTGTAATGCTATATTCCCTTTTATATTCCTGAAATTTGTTATTTCTTCTTTTTCTTCCCTTTTTCTGCCTTAAGAAGCCTCCACATATTATTGTTATTATGTTAGTCTTTTCAAAGACCTGCTTTTGGTTTGTCTGTTTTCTCTATTGTAGACTTATCTTCTTTTTTATTGAGTTTGATTTCTCCATTTGCTATATTTGTCTGACTTAGGAGGAGTTGACATGCATTCTATTTCAAATTTTATTTAATAAAATCTTGGCTTCCTGGTTTTTAGCATTTCTTATTCTCTAGTATGTGCATTATGGCTAAAAATTTCCCTGTAAGCAATGTTTAGCTGCAACACATTTATTTTAATATTTTAATTTTATTAGAGTGTATATCTGTTTGAAATAGTTTCTAAAATCCCTTGTTATTTCATCTTGGACCTGTGTGTTATTTAGGAGTTTATTTAATTTCAAAATACAATATTTTCTAATTATCCGACTGTTACTGCTACCCTAAATATATCGAGGGCTGTAGTTATGCATACGTGTTCTGCATGATTTTATTTTATATTTGCTGAGATTTGCTTATGGTCAATTTTTATAAAAATTGCACTTGAAAATAATGTATGTTCTCCAATTAGGGGATGTAGCAGTCTGTACATATCAACTTGTCAAATTTGTTATTTATTATGTTCAAATCTTACGCTTAGTATTTTATTTTCCTGCTTACTTTATCTGTTACCTATAGAGGTTTATTAAAATCTTCTCTAATTTTAGATTTTCCTACTTCTTTTTTGAGTTCTCTGGATATTTGTTTTATGTATTTAGATGGTATACAACTGCTCTTTTCAGTATAGTAACTGCTAGCCTCATGTATCTATTTACATTTAAATTAATTAAAATTAAATTAAATTAAAACTTAGTTCCCCATTCACAAAAAGCCATATTTCAAATGCTCAATAGTTACATATTGGAAAGTGGCTTTTATATTGGCCAGTGAAGATATAGAAAATTTCTATCATCCCAGAAAGTCCTATTGGACAACACTGCTATGTAATTACATTTATACAAATTTAGATTTATTATATCTTCCAGGAACTTAAAGGTTTTTATGACGGTGAAAGGTCTTTCTATATCTAGAAATCCTTCTTTGTTTTTAAATTTCCCTTTGTCTGATGTTAGAGTAATTACACAGAATTTCTTCTGGATAGTTTTGCATGTCGTATCTTTTTACATTTATTAATCTTCTTTCTTTATGTGTACATACATTTTAAATTTATCTCTTTTAGACAAAAACTACTAGAGAGTAGTTAATCTTCTTAAACTCACTTTAATACTAATATATTTGAGTTCAAATCTAACATCTTATTACATGCTTTCTACATATCCTCTCTGTTCTATAGTTTTCCTCATTTCTTTTCTTCTTTTAGTTGTATTTTTGTCAATCCCTGTTTGTCTTAATCAACTCAGAACATATACAGTTTATTATTGTTATTATTATTGCAATGGTTCCCTTCCAAATTACAACATGCATCTGTAAATTAGCTAAAATTAGTAAATATCTGGTCCTC
Source organism: Mesoplodon mirus (assembly GCF_964341445.2). NCBI lineage: Eukaryota > Metazoa > Chordata > Mammalia > Artiodactyla > Ziphiidae > Mesoplodon > Mesoplodon mirus. The sequence continues at coordinate 48,906,310 of NC_138976.1, forward strand.
TCATCAGACAGTTAAAGAACCTAGAGCACATTGATTTCATTTTCAACTTCTCAACTTGTGTATGATATTATTTTTAATAATTTATTTATACACATAAAAATTCCTTCATTCCCTCTGTAATTTTCCATTAGGGAATTTTTCTTTTTGACTAAAGTGCGTTCTTCAGATTTTCCTTATTGTGCATCAGTCAGTAGCACTGATTGATTTTTGTTCACCTGAATTTTGCCTTCATTCTTAAAATATATTTTTGGCTGAGTTTAGACTTGTATAAAGCAGTTATTTTCTTTCATCAGACTGAAGATATACCTCCTGTTGTTTTCTGCCTTGCATCTTATATGGAGAGGTCTGTGTGATGTGATTGGCACATCTATAATGATAATTTGTGTCCCCCTCCTCTCCTGTTTGAACATTTCTTTTTATCCTTGGTTTTCTTTAGTTTATCCCTGAAATGTCTTGGTATGGATTTTTAAAAATCTATTCTTTTAAGAATCTGTCAGGATTCTTGAATCTGTGATTTGGGATATTTTATTTGTTTTACAAAATTGCAGCCATTCTCTCCTCCAATATAGCTTCTGCCCTTTTTCTATCTTCCCTCCCTCTTTCTCTGTCTCTTTTCCCTCTTTCAGTCTTGTATTAGGACTTTCTCACTGGAGCCTGTATGTCTCTTATCATCAACTATGTATTTCTGTGGGGGTTTTTTTGTCTCTAGATAATCATTTTCTTACTTACATCTCAGTACACTAATTCTCTCTTCTGATATATCTAATCCTGTGTTAAACACATTTGCCAAGATCTTAATTTTTGTATTTGACATTTTTTTTGCTTCATTTTAAAATCTGCTCTGCTACATTTCATACTTTTAGTTCCCTCTGGACATTTTCACCTATCTTTTGTCATCTCAAACATAGTTGCTATGGTTATTCAGTCTGTTTTTGAAAATTGTGGTATCAGGGTCCCTGTGAGTCTGTTTCTGTTATCTGATTCTGGTCTTTCTCACTAACATATGTTTTTAACCTTGCGTGCCTGACAATTCTTGCCTGTGTACTGGATACTGGATATTGTTTAAATGGAGGGAATATTCAGGGCCTAAAATGATATTACCTTTCTTTTCTTCGGAGAACATTTATGAGTCATAAACCACTTTACTCCAAGTTCAGGTCCTGAGGTACTCAGGACCACCAAGGTGATACTGACTTCAACTGCAGTCTCATACAAGAACTGTTTTACTTCTGGTTCACATTACTCTATGAGGTCACTCTATATTTCAAATTTAAAGTATTTTTATTGAGATATAATTGGCATATAAAATTGCATAAGTTTAAGGTGTACAACATATTGGTTTGATACATTTATATATTGCAATATGATTACTACAGTAACTTTAGCTAACACATTTATCATGTCACATATTTATCATTTATTTTTTGTGTTGAGAACAAATATTTAGTCTCTTAGCAACTTTGAAGTTTATAAGACAGTATTGTTGACTATAATCATTCCACTGTGCATTACATCTCCAGGACTTTTTTATCTACTAGTTCCAAGTTTGTGTCCTTAAGCAACATCTCCCCAGTTCCTCCATCCCCCAGCCCCTGGTAACTACCATTCTGCTCTCTGTTTTTACAAGTTCAGCATTTTTTAGATTCCACATATAAGTGATATTATACAGTGTTTGTCTTTCTCTGTCTGACTGATCTCATTTAGCATAAGGCTTTCAGGGTCCACCCATGTTGTTGCAAATAGCAGGATTTCCTTCTTTCTCATGACTGAATAATATTCCATTGTATTTGTGTTTTTTAAAGTATCAGTTTTAAATGTTGGGGATGTATCAAACTCCATTACTCTGGGTTGGTTTTTTTGCCCTGTACTTCCTCTACCTGCCATTCTACCAAAATTACAGCATATTTTAGTAGCTTTTTGTTTTGAATGGGAAAGGCCTTCAGAGCAAAACCAGGAATGTTTGGTACTAATGAGCTAGCTTATGCTGAAGCAGAACCTGTGCTATGAAGTCACTCAGCTTTAATATCTAGCTGGTCATTTCATACCCTCAGGAGCTCATGGCTATCTGCCTTTCTCTGGTGCTGCTGTGTATTATCACTGTCAGTTACTTATTACTTAATAACCAGTCTCAAAGATCAAGCACAGGTGCCTCATCTTGTCCATATTTGTACTTGTCCATATTTGTACTTTTTTGGATCTGCTTCTAAAAATTATTCCTTGATTTAATGATGCAAGGAGCTTAAAGTGCAAATATTTAAGCATCGCTGGTCTACTATGTCTCTACACATTCAGTATTTATATATTTCTCCTGGTTATGACAAGGGCCTCAGTTAAATGCCCATTGAACATTTACCTACTGCACTACTATTTCATTAAAATAGCCTTAAATTCTTTTATTTTTGATACAATAATATAGTTAATATTTTTAAAACCATTGTTAATATACTTTATTTACATGTTTAATTTTTATGGATTTACTCCTATTTCTTTTATCTCATGTTCTCATTTTCTCATATCTCTCAGTTTACTTCTTTTTGCCAAACATTGCCCTTTAAGAGTCATTTTAGTGAGGGTCTTTTGGTCTTAAGACTTATCCACTAATAGTCCAATATTCACTAGTACTTTCTAATAGTTATCTTAGTTTTTGTTTTCTGAATATATCTTTCTATTAAATGAGTGTTTAGCTGACTATAAACTTCTGAGTTGTTAATTGTATTTCAAGAGCATTCTGAAAATATCATAACACTGTTTTCTGACATTTACTGTTGTATATAAGACATCTAAGGTCAGTTTAATAACTTTTCATTCATAAATATTTCATTTTCTAGCTTTATATAGTGTTTATTTTTCCTTGATGCTTTGCTGTTTCACCAAAATGTCAATGGATTTAGATTTTCTTTTACTTATATTATTAATTAATCTTAGTGACTTTTAGAATAAGAATGTAAAACTTCAATTCCAAAAAATTTTTTCTCACTGTTATTATGGGAGATATTAATTTTCTGCTGTTACCTGTTTTCTTTTCTTCTTTAATAACTATTATTCAGAACTAGAATTTTGCACTATATTCCCAGCTTTCTTAACTATTTGTTAATTTTTACGTTTAAATTGCCTTTTCTTCTCTCTGCTGCCTTCTGTGTGATTCCCTCAATACTATCTAACCATTCACTGTTCCATTCATCAAATGTATTGTCTAGATTTTTTTTTCATATTGCATTTCAGTAATTTTTCATTTTAAAATCTCTTATTTCATATTTGTTTTTCTTTCATTTTTGTGTGCTTTCCTTTAAAAATACTTCTTTTTCAAACTGGGATTTGTCACCCATATTTCTCTTTAAATACTTTCATATAATTAAAGTCTTTGTAAGAATTTGCTATAAAATTCAAGTAGAAAGTTTTTATATTCCAATGAATAGGGATTTTTTGACTATCAATGCATTAGATTATTTTCAGGTGTTTTATTATCTTGTGTGGGTAGTTAGGAATTTTGGGGATTTTGACTCTCCCCCCCACCCCCACCATTCTTGGATCACTTCTTGCTTTGTAGTGGTATTTCAGTTGCCTCCATTCAACCCTACAGGCCCACAATAAAGAACCAAATCTTTAACAGAGTTTATGATTCTCCATCCTATGGTTATGTTAAAAGTTTAGCAGATGCAGACACACACACAGCTAATGATTTGGCTCAACTCTTGGTCCAGAGATTTTTCTGTCTTCTCATCTCCCTATGTTTGAAGCATCCCAGGATTTACAGACCCAGGCAGTGATTGATATTATTTTATTTTGTTATTTTATTTTATTTTTTTGTCTCCATTTACAAAGTTTTTGATAGAAGGGACCAAATTTCATTCCCTGGCTTTATGTAGTCAATATAGTTTAGAGTCACCATTTTACATGAAGCAGTTGTGGTACCATTTACACTAGAGAAACTTAACCCCTGCCCATACTGCCTTCTTTCTGTACCTAGAGCTCAGTAAGCCTGCAGCTTCAGCGTGGCTCATTACTACATGTTTTTATTCTATTTCTGGCACAGAGCTTTTTATCTTGTATTTGAGCCCAGCAGTGTCTTTTAGGTTTTCTTCTTTAATATTTCATCATTCATTACTATATGTTTAGAACAGAGAGTGTGATCAAAGCATGGACTCCGTGCTCCACCCTGATCTGAATGCCAGTAGCATTGATTTTTTACAAAACTATGTAGCTGCTCTGTGGAATATTAGACCTACCAGTCCTTTAAGCAGATCATATTGACCACAAACATAAAGGTGTAATTATAAATTATGCAGCATGCAGAGAAGATAGCAGAAACAAAATGTCTCTATTAATGAAAATATTTTATGCAGTATTGAGTTTGATTTTTCCAAGATATTCGACTTAATTTCCAGATGCAACTTAGCTGTACTGTTTTACCTACAGATTTAGAAAGGCACTGCGTTTTATTTTTCATAAAGGCATATCTATGCTAACATTTCAAAGCATAACTCTTTGACTTCTGGCACTACTAAAACAGATTTTTCACACTACCATTTGTTAAGTAAAAACATCTCATATTCTTTTTTTTAATCCTGGACACTGTGCCTGTATTTAATAATTGAAAGGAACGGCTCAAGGCACAAAACCTTAGGTCTATCAAAAAGGTTAGATTTTTTTTTTTTTTTACTTTCTGTTGGGCTTTGAAGTTTTTCTTCATGTATTATTTTTTTGCCTTGCAGTATTTGTCAGGTTCACATTGATGAACATTGGTTAAAGCAGAACCACTTCGATTAAACAGAGCAATATAGTATCAGTATTGGCTTTTTCCTTTAAAATGATTTTGGTCATTGATTCTCCAATAATTTTGGGGAAAAATTAATATTTTGACTCCTTAGAATTTATATTGGTCTGTCATTGAATAAAGTTCCCCATACCAGTAGCCACACTTGACAGTTTATTTATCTTTTGTGTATAGATACATTAACAGAGTGCTATCATACTGTAATGTCATCATAACACTGTGTCCATTTAATAAGGCTTGGGATTGAACATACTGTTGAACACTATTTATCACAGCTTTGCAATGGACCCGAGAAGAGTGATTTAACTGTACATTTGGGTTACATTTTAAAGCTGTGACTAAAAACGTAGAGCACAAGGAATTAAAGTATGGAACCTTAAGGGAAAGTTAAACTTCAGGAGATATTATATCAAGCTGGTCAAATCTCCTCCAATGTTTAACCTGCCTGTTTTTGTAAGAGATCACTGAAATAGGACAATAAATTATATAAATTTTATGATAAAATGTATTTGTCCAGACACTGTCCATGGTAATTAAAAAAAAAATGATATTGACTTAATGTCTGTACAGTGATACTCAAAATTAAACCTGTGGGTTAGAGGGCAGTTCATTCGAGGCAGCTTTCCCAAATATGAACAAAAAATAAAATAAAGAAAAATAAAATCACTTAAGAGGAAATGAAAACTACATACCAAACCAACCAGCAAAAATTCAGAATGAATTTTTTACACATAAATGCATGCCTTTTTATCCTATTCAGGTGATAGAAGTGGAATATAATATTGTGATTAAGGCAAAAACCAAGGAGAGAAACACTATGTTATCTGTTACTTTATTTACAGAGTCCACAGCTTTAAAAAAAAACAGTATTCAGGGCTTCCCTGGTGGCGCAGTGCTGAGAGTCCGCCTGCCGATGCAGGGGACACGGGTTCGTGCCCCAGTCCGGGAAGATCCCACATGCCGCGGAGCGGCTGGACCCGTGAGCCATGGCCGCTGAGCCTGCGTGTCCGGAGCCTGTGCTCCACAAAGGAAGAGGCCACAACAGTGAGAGGCCCGCGTACCGCAAAAACAAAACAAAACAAAAAAACCCCCACTATTCAGACAAATACAAGTCTCCATGCTACTGATACCCAAGAAAGATTTACTCCATAAATGCTCATAAACTGGACACTTTTTGATGAAGTGAACAGCAATTTAAACAAAATTACTCCTTGTCAGGAAATGTTTTCTGTAAATGACCAAAATAAATATTTACATTTACAGCATTCTAATCATCTGGGTTATTAGTGAATAAGCTAACTCTATCTGGATAAAAGGTTACTTTTTTTTTTCTTTCCCCATCAAATATACTGAAGCAATGCTTTTTAGTGAATAAGATAGCAGAGGAAATAATAATGGATTATCTGAGGTTATATTGATTCTAATCTTCCCCTTAGTGAGATATTTTTTTCTCAAAGTGAAGAATCATAGGTATCTTGAGATCTGCCTGCTTGGATTCTTCTGCTTGGAAATGGGCTGAGGAAATTACCTGTGAACATGGCCAGGATTCTCCTCATGAATGTAATCCGGATATACGCTAATAAATAGAAATACAGTTTTACAAGAATATAAATAATATGATGAAAATAATTTTAGCCTAAATAATTTTAATCTGGATGATACTAACTAACTGTTACAGCTAGTTTTAACTTTGTAACCTAATGGTAAATTTTCTAGGCCCATTAGGTTACAATATTAACTAAGAAATAAAAACAGTAAATTAAAATATCAACTTATGCCCTCATTTTGTTAAACTAATGAGTCATTCTTAAAACAAAATAAATATTATTTCACTTGAAAATTTCATCAAATATTGACTTGGAAAAAATTCTGCAAATGTTTCATTTTACATATTTAGCTCTTCATCTTAAATTTGTTTAAATACATTATTGTAATAATAGCTACAGTTGAATTTGGAAAAAATAAGCTTTTTGAGAAAGTAAGTGATAAATGAAAAAAGTTAAAAATTAAATTTTAAAGCAAATTAAAATTAGAATTTAATTATAGATTAAATTTAAATGTAAACATAAAAATAATAAATAATTTGAAACATTACTTTAAAAGGTCAAGTCGAACATAATCTGTTTTTAAGTCATTAATCGTTCACTAAGCACCTATTATGAGCTAGGCATAGGAGTGGATTATGTTATACTCTTTTTGTTCTCTCCTCAATTTTTATTTATTTATTTTTGTGTCTTCTAATATTATCTCTCCTCTCTTTTGACTTTACATTTTAGTATTGCTATAATAATATGTTAAATATATATGTATATATATTATTTTTAAACCTCTCTCAAGATAAGCTGAGCTGGTAAATGTATTAAAATAAGAAAACAAATGATTAGAAATACAGAAACAATTTTTCTAAAGACCTCAAAACAAAACAGTGTTTTCCATTGATTATATGCAGTCTATTACACATCAATTATTTTGCATAATTACTTAATATAGATTATGTTAAGATCGATCAATGCCACTAATTAAATTTGTTGAAGCAAAGGGAAATGCTATCCAAAATTAGACAAAACGACAGTCTGAAGGTAAACACAGTTATATTTCAAGAAGTAGATTTTAAAACTGGAGTCGTATTTTAAAGAGTCTCCATAATTCTTTAATCCTGCACATTGATATATCCCTTGTAATTGACCTTTATCTTTGCTATAACCTCAGGTTTCGTATAATACCTCTCTCTATTCCTATTTGTATTCATGAGCTCTACTAGGTCAGGGGCCATGTCCTAATTGCTTTGTTTTTCCAAAATATAACAGAGGGTTGGCACTTGAATTATTAGATATAAACCTCATGTAGAGAAGTCTGAATTAATTATTGTGGTAAATAATCAACATTGCAACATCTGAAGTAGACGAGTGAGTTTGAGAAGGTAGAACCTCAGTTTCTCTTCCTGCCCAGATACTATAATATTTACTTTCCTAACCAGTCTTTTGCCCTTCTTTTTCTCCAAGTGTCCCTCTTCCTGGTTTCCAAATTTAATACCCTAAACTTCACTAACATTAGTTTTATTAAAATAATCCCCTGTTTGTCAATCCTGTGTTCAAAAGCTTTTGCAATAAACTGAAATCTTCTTAGCATAGTGCTTTCTATATTTTCTCTCTCAACTACTCCTCCAAATCCTCTAGTACACCAAGCTGCTTACTTTTTCCCAGCGACTGTCCATGTTTTCATGCCTTTATATTTGCTCCTTAATTGTGGAATATTGCCTTCCTTCTTTTTCCTTCCCTTCCTTCAAATGACACTGCCTTGTTAGATGATGCCTTAGCTGTATGCCTCTGGCAGTTAGCTCTACCTCTTCTTGTTACATTTACACCTGTACAAGTTGCTGTTATAACACTTACCTCCAATTTCAACTAAAACTACTTTTGAGTAAGGTTTTTGTCTGTCTCTTTTGTTAAGCTCAACAATGTAGAACTGCTAGGGACTAAGTATAGAGACAAATGCACGTTGAAGGCAGAATGCCAAGGAAAAAATGATAAAGTTTAAAGTAAAAAAAATAAATTTTAAATAAAGGTAAAATAAGAGGAAGTACAGCTTTATCATAATATGACAGTGAAAACCATGAAAAAAAGTCTGTGGCTTCTCATCTCTGCTGTTTTCCACATTGAATCACAGGTGCCCTCCTGATTTTGTCCTTGCAGCTATAAATAGACAGGACTGTAACTTTTCAAAAATAGCCTCAGGAAACCCAGTCATTGAAGCAATAATTTTTCGATATTTACCTCCCAGTGCCCTTTAAAGCCTTTGAAATTAAGCATCTTATTCAACTTCCATTTGCGATTATTCATATAATTTACTGTTATATCAACCATCACCTTATTTCTGTTAGGGGTACTTTTATGAAGATTTGACTAATAAAATTCAAGGATAGAAGACATAAATAAGAGTGCTTAAATAATGTACTAGTTTATGTTGGTTTCAAAACAGGTCAATCTTTTCATGGCTTGAATATATTGAAGTTTGGATTTTCATGATATGGAATTCAAGGGATTGTCTTTTCAGCTATGCTATATACAGTAAATTTTTGTGGATTTTAGATTTTTACCTCTTTTCTAATACAATATTTATAAATGTCTTCCAAATATAAAGTTGTTTTAAACATTTCAACTTTCTAGAGAATCAGTTTGCCGTGTTCACCCTGGCCTTGAATGTGGCGCTCAAGACATACAACCATATATGTTACTACCAAGAAAAAAATTAAATACTTAGGTATAAAATCAACAAAATATGTGTAAGATCTACATGAGGAAAACTATAAAACTCTGATGAAAGAAATGAAAGAAAATCTAAATAAGTAGAAAGAGATTCCATGTTTATGGGTATAAGGACTCAATATTGTTAAGATGTCAGTTCTTCCCAACTTGGTCTATATCAGACCCAATATCACTCAAAATCCTGGCAAGTTTCATTATGGAGATCAACAAACTGATTCTAAGCTTAAAGCTATAGAAACATTTAAAAAATATCAGTGGTTTCCAGAGGTTTGGTGTGGGAGGGGAAAATGAATATGTGGCATACAGGGCATTTTTAGGATTGTGAAATAGTTCTGTATTATAGTGTAATGCTGGATTGATGACATTACTCATTTGTTGAAACCCATACAACTGTACCATACAAAGTGAAACCTAATGGAAACTATGAACTTTAGTTAATAATAATGTAACAATTATTTCATCAATTATAATACATGTAGGGGAAAATGTACATGTAGGCATGTGGATATATGGAAACTCTCTATACTTTCTGAGCAATTTTCTGCCCTAAATGCTCTTAAAAAGTCCATTGAAAAATACACCTTTATTAAAATGAATACACAAGTAGTGAATGGGATGAAATATTCATAATACATATATCCAACAAAAATGTTTTATCCATATTATATCAACAAGTCTTAAAAATGAATATCAAGGTTACAAATTACACAATAAAATGGGCAAAATAATTGAATAAGCACTTCACACAGGAAAATACACAAATGGCTAATAATTTCATGATTGCTTATTATCATTACTCATCAAGAAAATAAAAACTGAAATCACAATGAGATACCACTACATACCTAATAGAGTGGTTAAAATAAAAAAGATTGACAATACCAAATATTGGCAAAGACATGAAACAATCTACGTATTGCCCCGGGGAGTATAAAGTGATAAAATAACATCCGAAATTTGTTTGACAATTTCTAATAAGAGTTAAGAACATACCTATCCTATGAACCAGTAATTTTACTATTTTGTATTGCCCAAGAGATATGAAAATTTTAAGTCTATAAAAAGAAGTACTGGAAACAACCAAAATGTCTATCAATAACAACATGGATTAAAACATTGTGACTTATTCATATATTGGAATACTATTCATTAATAAAAAGAAACCTGTAGATACAAACAATAAGGATTAACCTCAAAAACATAGCTCTAAGCAAGAGAAACTAGTCGAAAAATAGTACATACTTTTTAATCTCATTTAAATCAAGCTCTAAAACAGGAAACAATTTCTCTATTACAGAAAGATGTAAGAACAGTGGTTGACTCATGGACTTGGCAGTGGAGGGTAAGAGGGAATTGTCTGAGGAGTGGAAAGAAGAATATTTCTTGAGTGATGGAAATATTATGTCTTGACAGGAGTGTAGGTACATTTTTTGTGTGGTTTAGATGTACTAGCAATAGCTGTACATTTTATTACAGGTAATTTATCCTTCAGTGAAGAATAGTTTTTAAAAGTGCAAGAGAAGAGTTAAATTTTGTGAATAGTGGCAGTAACAAGTAATTCTGCATAATAAACAAGGCTGAGGATTATAGAGGTCGGATCTCCATAGAGTTTTGCTTACTGAGAAATGTCATAAGCAGGATGCAGCTCCTAGCCCTTACCTAGGGATATAGATCGAGACAGAATACATTCTCAGCAATTTGCCACTTACTAATTATGGGAACTTGGGGAAATAACATAATCGCTCTAATCACAAAGTTCCTAGTTTATAAAATAGAAATAAGTGCCAAGATTTTGAGTATTTATTAAGATTATATAGTTAATGCGCTTAGCATAGGATTTGTACATAGTAACTGCTCAGGAAAAGTGTCAACTACTCTGACTACTCCTCTTCAGGCATAGCACTGTGGTAACCTAGTTATAAAGGTGATGTTAAAATAAGTACCTCCCATGCACTATTTTGCAACTATAAGTGTCATATAGAGTATTAATGCAATAAAAATTACAAATTGTTTTATCCTCTAAGTATTACTATTAGGTGACAGCATCATTAAAATAGAAAAGAGAGAAAAAAGTTATTTTCCTGTACCACTATTCAAACAAATCTGCTGTCACAACAATGATAAAGTAGAACATGTTAAACAGTCTCCATCATTCAGACTAAACGTGAGAAAAACAAAACCAAGACATTTATTATTTGAGTCATAAAATTTTTAAATGAAGAATGTATTTGTGACTTTGACAAATTAGGTGTTTACAAGTTGAAGTCACTAGAGATGACACTTTAACGAATGGATAAATTTGCTGGCAATTACCACATTAGCCTTTTGACTAAATGGTTATATGAGGTTTCACATAAGATGATTTAAGCATAGCCTCATTGACCCTATGTTTCTGTTTTGTTTTTGGTGTTTCCTTAGAATTCATCTTTAAAATCAGCTTAAGAGTAAACTTCAGTTACTCTTAGACCTTACTCCAATTATATAAATTGACAAAAAATTATCATCTGCTAAGTGTCAGGTGTTAAAATACTCATAATCAGCAGAAAAGGGATTTAACTCCCACGCTGTCCCAAATTTTATATTCAGGAGAAAGCAGTGCTGATGTTTCTTGTCTTCAGATTTGTTATGGCTAAAGAAAGTTTAAGAGGTCAGCCATGATTTCTATGCAAGGTATACACACACACACACACACACACACACACACACGTTTACATACACAGTGGTAGCAATTCCATTTCCTATATTTGACAGATATTTGAAGGAAATATTTAGAAATCTCCATCCCGGTATAACCACAACAAACACTGTCTTATTCTACCAAGAACTTTGTTGCATTTGTGCCATAGTGATGTTCTTCACTTTGTCTGAATTAAGTTTTCTTTCCATGCCATCCAATCCACTCTTCAGCTCCGCCTAACTTCTCCTTCCTTGAATTCTTAAATTCTCTTATCCTTCACCAAGTAATGTATATTTCTTATCTCTGTCTTCCTGTTTAACTTACTTTGTGTCTTTCCTGTTTCACTTGCTTTGTATCTCACATATCACTTTTCAAATACTGCCTTACACTATGGTTGTTTCCTACGTATTTTTAAGAGGTGCGTTCTCATTAAATCTCTGTTGATTAAATTGTAGACTCATGCACATCAAACTGCTGTTATTGCTATTTCCAAATAAAGTGCCACTGTGCTTCGTCACTTGAAACCTACTTTAGTTTATCCTTAATATGTTTCTTTTATGTTCCCTACTTAAACCACTTTTAACGTAAACTATATTAAAAACAAAATACTATGTGTCTTATACTCACAAAATTCCATTTATTTATAAGTTCAAATAATCACAGAAAGAAAAGAAAATTTGAAATGTTAAAAGTTAATGTTCTTTTATCCTTGACCTAGAGGTCTCAACCCTGTTCTCCAAGTGTAAAAGCATTTTATAAAATTAATTTATACTAAGAGCTAAAGGTCATTTTCAAGAAACCTCAGAGAATTAGTACCAAATAAGTTATATGGATTTCAGTGATTGCCACAAGAAAAGTCAATTTCCAGTGCTAATATCTAGGAATTTAATTTGATCACTCTTATTAGTATAATTAGAAGTAATATTGCTTGGAGGCAAGTAGCTTAATCTATGAAGGAAAAAGAGAAATTTAAATCCACATAAGTTTACTTACCAGTATTCTACATGAATGTCATACTTTGTATTTTTTCCTGAGGTTACAGATAATCATGAAAATATTAGTCAGATATCTATGCCTCTAAACTCAAGAAATAATAAAAAGAAGTGGGGGGCTTCCCTGGTGGCGCAGTGGTTGAAAGTCCGCCTGCCGATGCAGGGGACACGGGTTCGTGCCCCGGTCTGGGAAGATCCCACATGCCACGGAGCAGCTGGGCCCGTGAGCCATGACTGCTGAGCCTGCACGTCCAGAGCCTGTACTCCGCAACGGGAGAGGCCACAACAGTGAGAGGCCTGCATACCACAAAAAAAAAAAAAAAAAAAAAAAGCGGGCAGGGGTTTGGGACTTGCTAGGTGGTCCAACATTAAAAGAGTGAGTGTTTTAATTGGTTTGTATGCCCAGATGATAGACATATGATATAAGAGAAGGAACAATGCAATTTAAAGAAAAATCTACCTACCAACAGGTGACATGTGGTGAATTGTCCATTTCCTCTAAGCCTTATTTCCTTATGTATAAAATGGGGACATCCATGGCTTTTCTCACAGGATTATTGTGGTAAGGATCTCACTGTAGATGTGGGGCATGTTTTGGCTACTGCCTACTGCCTTCAAAAACTGAACATGAGTCAGAGGAATGTCTAACTTTTGGTAAATAACTTTTTGGCTAGCTTTATTCAAATTTTCAGAGGTCAAAATGGGAGACTGAAACCTATATCAGTCTCTGTTGTTCTTAACTCTCAATTTAAGGAATCAAATAATTATTGCTTGAGCTCACCTGCTATTTGATCCTTAATAAATAATTCCCACCTCAGTCCATCATGCAGGGAAGAGAAACTTAGGTATCCATATGAAGAGAACAGATTGCCAGGGTTTGAGCCCCTTCTCTACCACTTACCCTCTAGTGATCGTGAGACCTTTCTTTGTCTCGGTTTTATGATATAAAATATCAGTACCTGCTTCATTGAGTTGGTATGAAGCTTCAAGAGTTAATGCTATATGTTTAAAGCACTTAGAGTAGGGTCTGACAAGTCCCTTTCATTTAGTCACAATTTTATGGGTTAACTTGGAAGCTCTTCCATACTGAACTGGCCTAGCTCATCACCACAGTCAGTTAGTGAAATGACTGAGGCTGCTGTCTAGAATGTCCTCACTTAAACTCTGAGTCTTGTTGATCTCTGGGGCCTCACGTGGTTAGGCTTGTTCCATGTGGTCTCATCCTCCAGTAGGCTAGCTCAGGCTTCTTCATGTGATGGTAGGAAGATTTCCAGCACATGAAGGAATCTTAAAGTGAAAGTGCTTTTTGAAACTCCTTGCATCATGCTTGCTACTATCCTCTTGGCTTAAGCAAGGCTTAAGAATATCCCAGATCCAAGTGAATAGAGAAAGGCTCTACTTCTTGGGAGGAGGCAAAGCAATGTGTCTGATTTTACAATCTACCACACTATATTCATACACACACACATGCACACATATATGTTTCATATATCATATGCATATGTAAACCCATCCACTATATTTATGCATGTATGTTTGCATATATATGCATGTATATATAAATATATTTATTTATAAACATACATAAGTTATGACTAAAATATAAACAAACAAATGCCCTTCCTGGGCAACAGAAAAAGCATCTTTGTGTATATATCAGAAATCAAATAAATATAAGTATAAACAGAGAGAAATAAATCAAGACATGGTGTGCTACTGCATAACTTGTATCAACAAGTCACATCACTATTTTCCATTGGTGAGATTTAAAAGCTCCACTATATGGTAGTGTTTTATATTCAGTTGCATAATAAATTATCACCAATAGAATGTGTTGCCAGCCTGCTCTGTATACAGGGTCCTAGTCTAGGCACTAAAGATTCGAAAAAAAAAGTTTAAGTAATCTAAAATCTAGTGGAGGTAAACCTGCAGATACATATTTGAAATTTACCTAAACAAATTCTAAATAAGTGTAGATCTTGAACAGAAATAGAAGAGCAAAATTAGCTGGAGAGATTCAGGGAAGAAGATACCTGGGGAAATTATGTGATGAGTTTCTTATGTCAAGAACAATACATAGTTGAGCAGAAGGACTGAGTGTGGAAGTAGTGTGAGGCAAAGTTTGTTGAAGAAAATAGGAAGCATATAGAAAAAGAGCAACAGTGACCCTGAACTAGGGAGTTTACATTTAATGTCCTAAGCAAAGGGAAGTTATTGAATGTCTTTAGGAAAGACATAGTCCAATGTGATATTCACACTGCAGGTGACTTCACTAATTAGTAAGCCTCTTAAACAGTTCAGGAATATAAACTTGAACTTTAATCCACCTATTTTAGGGGGCTTAAATTAACCTACTTTTAATAGTTTTAAACTTTTACAAAACATATCACCAGATATTTAAGTACAAATAAGTCTAATTTCCTTTCCCAGTAATATATACTATAAGTAGATTAAGAAATAATTAATGTAGACAAGATTCCTGAAAAGTACTTCATCAAACATAAAATGTGTAAAAATTATCATCAAAGTAATTAAAATTGGGCATTAATATTTTCTTGACTTTTTCCGTGATTCCTTGGAGGTATAGAATTAGTATTACAAGGCCCAGTGCCTCTTTTTTTTTTTTTTGAATTTTATTTTATTTATTTTTTTATACAGCAGGTCCTTATTAGTCATCAATTGTATACACATCAGTGTATACATGTTAATCCCAATCGCCCAATTCATCTCACCACCACCCTCCCCCACCCCCGGCTGCTTTCCCCTTGGTGTCCATACATTTCTTCTCTACATCTGTGTCTCAATTTCTGCCCTGCAAACGGTTCATCTGTACCATTTTTCTAGGTTCCATATATGTGCATTAATATACGATATTTGTTTTTCTCTTTCTGAATTACTTCACTCTGTATGACAGTCTATAGATCCATCCACATCTCAACAAATGACTCAATTTCGTCCCTTTTTATGGCGGAGTAATATTCCATTGTATATATGTACCACAACTTCTTTATCCATTTGTCTGTCGATGGGCATTTAGGTTGCTTCCATGACCTGGCTATTGTAAATAGTGCTGCAATGAACATTGGGGTGCATGTGTCTTTTTGAATTATGGTTTTCTCTGAGTATATGCCAAGTAGTGTGGTTGCTGGGTCGTATGGTAGTTCTATTTTTAGTTTTTTAAGGAACCTCCATACTGTTCTCCATAGTGGCTGTATCAATTTACATTCCCACCAACAGTGCAAGAGGGTTCCCTTTTCTCCGCGCCCTCTCCAGCATTTGTTGTTTGTAGATTTTCCGATGATACCCATTCTAACTGGTGTGAGGTGATACCTCATTGTAGTTTTGATTTGCATTTCTCTAATAATTAGTGATGTTGAGCAGCTTTTCATGTGCTTCTTGGCCATCTGTATGAGAGAATAAAGTTTTGTCATTAGACCAAACAGGACTTGCAAATACTAGAATGTGATTATGAAAGCTTTGGGATTTACTCAATGTTTTATACAATGATAGGGAAAAACAATTCAACATAGCAGTTCGAAGGCATACAGGTAAGAGTGGGTGAAATTGTTTTACGTGTGAACTCACTAAATCTAGCTCATTTAATAAATAAATTACACCCTAGTTCATTTAATTTTAGGTATGTAAACTTTAATCTTCTCAAGGTACAGGAACTATTTTGATGGATTGGGATAGAATATATTGATATGATATGATCTAAACACATTAAATAAAAAACCCTGATATCCAGTAAAATGTAGTGATATCAGAGCTGAAACAATATGTGAATGAAAGATTTTGCTTGCCATATCAGTAAACAAAGCATATTGTAGCCATCCAGCCACTTCCCCTGTGCCTGACAGTGAGCCCTGAGAGAACTCAGGGTGGAGACAAACAGGCTGCCTGCTTCCAAGCCCTCAGTCACTGCAGCCACCCTTCAGTGGTGCACCCGGAGGGGATGCAGGATGGGAAAGCACAGAATACTGGCCCTAGATAGCTGAGGTGCATATCAAAGGAATGATTTCAACGAGCCCAGAGTTTTGCATCTTCCCATACAGAGGAAAGCGCTAAGTTCATTAACTTGAGATTTCTGGTTTTCTTTAATTAACAGTAATCGGTTGAAGTTCCGACTACCTGGTCTTTGTTGCAAAAACTCCTATATATGCTGGCTCCTCCTTGCCTCTTTGGAGCAGTCCCTCAGAGTTACCTGAGAGGCTGTCTTCCGGGCCTAAGTCCTCAGTTTTGTCCACCAAATAAAACATCGTTCTCAACTTTTAGGTTCTGTACTTTTTTTTCAGTCTACAAATAAAATATTTCAACATGGATTGAATTTGAATTCTACCAAGACACAGATTAAGAAGACAACTGTTAGGTTGTCTTTTTAAATGCAAACTATTTTTTTTTTTTTTTTTTGGCAAGGAAGATTGTCTTTAGATATGATCCTAACATGTTTGGAATCTGTTAAAGTAGATCAGACAAGACATACTCAATGGACAGTTATTATCAGGAAAACCAACCTCCTCTGACAAATACAGCTTAAAATTTGGGATGAACAAGTTTTTTTGAAACATTATGACAAGTATTCCTGTTCCAAACGTTCATAGATTAGAAGTCAGCAGTTCTAACAATATTTAAACTTTTTTGAATTTGTAGGAAGAAAGTTCTTTGCCTCCCTTGGTATTCAAATTTAGGCAGAACCTGAACTTGTCACAGAACCTGTAACAAATTACGTAACATGTGAAGCTTTAACTAAAATATGTTGGCAATAGATATGTGAATATTCATTCATTTCCTTCTTTATCTTTCTAAACAAAGGCTAATAACTATTTCAGAGTTTTTAATCAGGTCAAAACGAAACCTACTCAGGGCACACAATTTTTTTAAAATTTTTATTTATTTATTTTTATACAGCAGGTTCTTGTTAGTTATCTATTTCATAAATACTAGTGTATATATGTCAATTCCAGCAGGACACACAATTTTATTTCACAAATATTCTGTGTTTTTCTCCAGCAATATTAAACTGATCAGTGGCAGGGACAGAACAGGAGGATATTTGTTTTTCACCATAATTGAGGTGCTTCCAGGCTAGTGTCACAGAGGTGGGGGGAAATCATAAAGACTAAGGGAGTTTGTAAAGGTGTTGTTATAATGAAGACCCATGAAACAGTAGCTGTGTAGGCAAGAAATGAACAGATTAGGGTGAATGACAGTTTATGGATTAGGGCTATCAGCCAATTTTATAAAAGGTTTTAACAGAAGTATTAAGGTAGATGAACTGGAAGAGTAAGGTTATATGACTGGGTTTTGGTCACATGGTGTTCTGAACATTTAGGGCTTTTTGGATCCCATCGATTTCTTGGTCAAATAGGTGTTTTGGCCACATTAGGGAAGTAAACATACAGTGGGGCTGGTTATATGAAATTATGCTTTGCACCATGACGCTAAATATCCCACATGACCCAAAACAGGATGATAATTGTTTCCCTCACTCTTACCTTTACCTTTCATAATGTATCCAGTTTACCTTATGTAGTAGCCGAAATCTTGGCAAGACTGTCACCTAGGGTAACGTGGAAAATGAAAACTGTATTTAAGAAACTAGTTGAATTTGCTAACGATATTTCCATGTTGAATTTTTAAAGGTTCAACAGGTTTCTTTTAGCTCTGTATGATAAGGTACAACTAGAAATCAGCTAAAAAGGTGTTGTTCAATTTTAAAGCAAACTTTAGAAAAAAGTATTTAGGAGACAAGACTTACCAAGGTTTTGGAAAAAAAAAACAAAAACAAAAAACTATTCACAGCCTCTTCAGAATGCAAAAGATTTCAAAATAGTAAAGGGACTCAGGGAAAATGTCAAATCTACAATATTGTCAGGAAAATGTGGCTTCAGAGTAAAAATGAAGCAGGGTTGTAATTGAAAATCTCTTTGTTAAACCCTCCAGAAAATTTAAAGTGATGCCTTTTGGACTCTTTAAGAAGGCAAAAGTTCTTTTAAGTTTATTTGATGTGTGCCTCAGAGACACTCTTTGTTAAAAATAGCCTTCTGTTAATTCTTAAGGGTGTTGTCCCACAACTGTCTCATAGGAAGCCCAAGATTGAGAGAATTTATCATAAAGTGATTTGTGGATCTGGTTTTCTTTTAATGGAGTGGATTTGTAAATTGATACATAAGAAACCCAGAATTGTTTAAAAGAATTTTATCAGCTTGGACTAAAAGTGACAAAGGCAGTATGAAACGTGGAGATCTTTAGAACTGGAAACATATATCCAGTTAGACACCAGAGTTGCTGTGGAGTCGTGACTGCTCTGTACCTTTCATTTCCCCCTTGCTATGTCAATGTGTATTGTAATATTTCCAAGTTGGGAGTTACCTCAAAGTCACCTGCACATCTTTTGGTGACAGGTCAGAAGAAACCTTTAAGCTTCTGCCTTGTGTTTTTCTGCATGCTCTCTGCATGTTCCATTAAGAACTCAGGTGTCAGGCTCTAAGGAATTCAAGCCACATGGAGAGACCACAGGTCAGCTGAGGTCTTTGAGTTATCCCAGCCTGAGCACAGATATATTAGTTAAGAAGCCTCCACATTATGTCAGGCCCCATTCATTTGTGTCATCCCAGTTGTTTATTTCTCCCAAGTGAGGCTTCAGTCATCATGGAGCAGAGGTAAGCCACCCTATTATACCCTTTCTAAATTTCTCACTCATGGAATTCGTAAACTGAATAAAATGAGTGTTGTGTTTTACCACAGAGTTTGGAAACATTTGTAACATAGCATCTGATAACTAAAGCACTGGAAAGTTATGATTGATTTTGAAATTTTTTTCAACATTTTAACAATTCCTATTTGATATTATGTTCATTCATTGGAGTATTATTCCAAGAGAAGAGGGTCCTGAAACTAATCACTGACAAACTGAAGCTAAAGTGTGACAGAAAATAACCACATAGGAAGCCAAGAAAGAAAAACTAGAATTGGCAAAAAAAATAGTTGAACCGCAGGAATATATAGATTAAGGACTTAGAGGAGCAGTGCAAGCTGTCTCCAAATATGTGAAGGGCTGTCATGTGGAAGACGGATTAGACTTGTACTGTAGAGCTCTAGAGAGCGGAACTAATACCTCACATTGGTAGGTCCAGGGAAGCAGATTTTATACTCAATAAGAGGAAGCAATTTTCAGAATCAGAACAATAAATTTGTGAGCTAGTTTTTGAGGTAGTAAACTTCTATAATTTCTTTGAGGAAAGCCTAGATGTGTCAGTGATGGTATGTAATTTTCTAGAGAAAATTCTTGTTTTGTGGAGAACATTGAAGTAGTTGTTCTAAGATATTCCAACCACAAGGTTGTATAGGAGTCTATGATATACCCTAGATTTTTATAGTAATCTATATCAAAATTTAGGTTTGTGGGTCAGTTAGAAGACAAAGGAAACTGTTATATACAGGTTTACAGTGATTTGCACTTTCAAGGCCAACAAATACCTAGTAATTACACAGTACTCAATAACAAGTTTAGGAAAAAAATGTATTGACTAGATCAGGGAAATATCTATGGTACCTATGCATAAAGGCATAGGTGACCCTAAAGTTGATGCTATTTTATTTTACATATAATTCCATTTTACATATTCATATACATATTCATATAAGTATTCATATAAATATTCTTTTGTACGTACTGCCTCGTTCTTCCAAAGATTTGATGGAGCCTCCATCAAACAACATTATAAAACGAAAAGAAAGTAAAAGCAGAATCTGAGTAATTTAGGTGAAACAGAGGATAAGAACTATAAGAAAGTTAATATGCAGATATTCAGGATATAACATCTTACACTAATTATAGGTAAATAGGAATATAGTGTAATAGGAAGTGATCAAAAGAAAAAGTACGTCATAATTATCATCATCATCACATTATTATTTCTATTATAATTTTCTTTGAAGTGGCAATCATTTATTCTGGTATCACAGTCCTTAGCATATGATATCCATTATCTCATTGAATCTTCAACTGATTTTATAAAGAAGGGAACTAAGGTATAGAGAAAAGTATGGCATACTTAAGGCTACCCGGTTAAGTGGATTAATTGGGAATTGAACCCAGATCTTTTATAATGACGGAGCTCAGTTTATTATGCTATGCAGTCTGTTGGTATAGATGAGATCTGTACTTTTTATGGTAGACATTGGTAGTCATGAAAAGCAGGCCTCCAAATAATAGGCCCCTTTGGAGTCCTCTATCATAAGGCCTCCAAAGACCTTCACTATTCTATTTCACATTTTCTGAAATTCCACAGTTAGGTACTTCCTTTAGTTCCTGATCCACCAGAGAATGCAAATATTCTTCATTTATCTGCAAATAACATTGAGAGGGATTAGCTAATACATTTGGCTAATAGATTAGATACAGTATAGACAACAATTCAGGGAGTGGCGAAAATGTGGTTATTGTGGAGTTGTCAAAAAGGAAGAAAAATTGGGACTTCCCTGGTGGTACAGTGGTTAAGAATCCGCCTGCCAATGCAGGGGACACGGGTTCAACCCCTGGTCTCGGAAGATCCCACATGACGCGGAACAACTAAGCCCGTGCACCACAGCTACCAAGCCTATGCTCTGGAGCCTGCGAGCCACAACTACTGAGCCCGTGAGCCACAACTACTGAAGCCCACAGCCCTAGAGCCCGTGCTCTGCAACAAGAGAAGCCACCGCAATGAGAAGCTGGCGCACCGTAACGAAGGGTAGCCCCCTCTCGTCTCAACAAGAGAAAGCCCTTGCGCAGCAACGAAGACCCAATGCAGCCAAATTTATTGATTTATTTTATAATAAATAAATTTTATAAATAAATAATTTATAAAAAGAAAAGGAAGAAAAGTCATGAAATCCAAGAGGAAAGAAATGCTGCCTAGGACAGATATCACCTATTTAATATTATTTCCCACATAAAAGACACGCAATTCATCTTTTAAAGAGGTGAGGAATGTAGGATTGTTCACTTTAATATGGAAAACATTAATCTTTGGGGCTAACAAGTTGGCAACAAATGTTACCTACACAGTAGGCAGGTAAATTTGCATCTTAGTGAAAGGTGGCTATTGCTGGAAAAAAAGGAGACAAATATAGCTGATATTGAGCTAGATAAATATTTTTGAACTTATAGAAAGAGCCAAGGTAAATAGAAGTTTTCTGAATTTAAGATGGGAATTGATCAAGTCTTCATCACAGTATTTCAGGGAGGACTGAAGAGCATGTGCAGACATTTAGGCAGGAGGTAAGAAAGTCAGATGGGGATGCTGGAGCTGGAGAGAGAAATCATTTGTAATATTTTGCTTTTGCTTGAAAGTTTTCTGAAATAGTTTATATTGTTCACAACAAAATTCTCTTAGTTGGAAAGAAATGAGAGTAAATCATATGCTTTTGTTAGTTTGGTATGACACTACTGATACCAGAAATTTTATGTGAGGATGCTGACAATTTATATAAAGGCCAGGAGTCATGAGGTTCAGGCTATTAGATTTAGTCAGAAATGATATGTGGAAGGAAGGTCTTTATGTGATTTACCTAGTACATTTAGTTCAAATTCAACTCTATTTGAAGTTCAAATATTATAACTTAAATTATAATTTGGATATTTTTCATAGTCTAGACAAATAATCCCCCATATGCAAATTAATTATTAAATCCGTAATAGTTTAAAATTTAAAGAGCTAAATGTTCTAAATAGCTTTACCTAAGAAAGGAACTAAGATTCAAAAGTATTTAGTCAGATATTTTTCTACCTTGTTTCTCTTGTTAGCCCCCTCATTGCTGTTGTTGTTTTTTTACCAAAGCAATTATAGAATGCATATATATTTATAGAACTGGTCTACTTTGGTAGATATAATTTTTAGGATCTCACAACTTTATACCAATACCTCCACCAATAAGAATAACTCAGATTTACTTAAGTATTTTCAGGCACTGTGATATCTGCTTTACATTAATTCTCTCTTTAGTTCTCACAACAGTTCTATAAGGTATTTACTATTGACATATACCATATTGGAGATGAGAAAATTAAAGAAATGAAACTAAATAATAAAAACTTTTAACAATTAAATTGGCTTTGGAAAGATTGTTTCTCTTAAATGAATTGACAGATAGGCCTAAATCACCATATTCAGCTACATTTTTCTCAATATAGAAAAATGCAAAAATACACTTACTTAATGAGACCTTTAATTTTTATATATTGATAGAGTGGTTTAAGATTGATCATCTATTTCTTTGGTCCAAGGTAGTTTGTAAGTCTCATTTTTAGAGAATATGTACAAGTCCTGAGGTCTTTTGTAAGAAGAGAATTATAAACATTATCTTTAGTATCTAGCTCATATAGCACACTTCACTCAATTATTTGACATCCTTAAACCTTCACAAAAACTTTTGACTAAAGTGCATTTAATTAAATGAATTAGAAAAATACAGTTAGTGCATCAATTATTCAGTGGGTAAGCTAAAAATAAGCAGTGAAAATTCCAGGTATAATTTAGTCTAAACTTTCATTCACCACAACAGTGACTACTAAGGCTTTATCCATGTTCTTGGGTGGATGTGGGATGTAGATGTGCTCACTCCTAGGTCTTCCCAAGTTTCTAGAGATCCCACGGGTGAGTGTAGAATATTTGAAGTACTCAATAAATCTTTCTTTCTTTCTTGCCCTGGTTTCAGAATCCATTTATCTGCTTTGAAGTCTTACTATAGACAATAAAAGTAATTGATATTTATTGTTAATAATGTATCAGGTAAAATACAAAACATTTTATTTATAATTATTATTTAATAATTCACAATAAGCCAGAAAATATTACAAAGCAGCATTATAATGTCATCTTCTCTTTACAGAAGTTATGTAATTTGCTAGCAGCCAGTGACAGAACAAGCTCATCAAGCTTTCTTTGATTCTAGGGCCCAGACAACCATTTAATGCAGCTTCCCAGTCATGGTGTTGTCACAGTTGCTCATTTTTCTGATTTCCATTTAGTCCACTTGAGAATAAATTTCTGTCATATTAGTAGTGGCTTCTGCGGCCTCTCCTTGCCTCAGTCTCCCAATAGTACTGTCTAGTGTATTCCTGTAAAAATCTTGAAGCATTTAGTTTACTAAGCAAAAAATGAATTAACCATACTCCAAAAAATCTTAGAACCAAGATAAGTCAGTTGGTAGAGTGCTCCATTTTCAGATAATATTCAACATAACTTTAAGCCTGATATTGTTATTCAAAATCTGCAAGCTGTGTTTTTAGACAAAATTAATGTTTCCCAAACTGACAGTGGCTTTAATGGAAATAATAATAAATGCACCATTTCCAAATGTGCTGGCACTGTACCAGTGGTAGACGAGGCAGAGTAAAACTGTTTCTTGTCACATCCTTTATGAAGAAAAATGCTCACAACTTCAAAACAGTCTTCATAGTCTATATTTTGTAAATGTGACCAAAATGTATCTTTTTTTTTAAGAAGTAGAGAAATGTGAAATGAAGAAAACCTTTTTGAAAAGGGATTATATTTCTTGCTTAGATTGTGATGGAAAAATAGACACTAATAAATAAGCACCTAGTAATTCTTTTTAGTCTGTTAAATTAAGTTTGGGAATAAAAATTGTTCCTAGGCCGAGTAGACCATGGGAATTTTGGTCAATTAGCTTTGCAAAGAGTTTTCTAAAACTATATATCCTACATAGCTTTCAATAGGCTTGAAAAAATAGCTATTGTAATTTACCTTCTATATTTTCATTTTTCACCTCCTTCAAGCAAATAAATGTAATATATAAAAATAAAATTTTGTAAAAAGCTAGAGTAAACAAAAACCATAACATTATATTAGTACATGTACAATCTACCTTTAAACGTTTATTCCCTTACATTTTTAAAAACCATGTTCTGATTAGTATTGCTTTGATTTTTACCTAGAGACAAAGTAATTACATTTACATTATATTAATTTTATATACATATGTTATATAAGGTAATTGTCTATATTACTTCTTGAGTGTGTGTGTGTTTAGAATATTCAAATCTAGGATTAAATCTTGGGAATCATCTTAGTGTTATTACATTTCTACATTTCAAAAAAAATTTTTTTTTTTTTTTTTTGCGGTACGCGGGCCTCTCACTGTTGTGGCCTCTCCCGTTGCGGAGCACAGGCTCCAGACGCGCAGGCTCAGCGGCCATGACTCACGGGCCTAGCCGCTCTGCGGCATGTGGGATCTTCCCGGACCGAGGCACGGACCCATGTCCCCTGCATCAGCAGGCGAACTCTCAACCACTGCGCCACCAGGGAAGCCCTCCAACAAAATATTTTAAAAGAGTGGCTCACTTCTCTTATAACAGCTCTTACTGTTGCTTCCTTGTCTCATTGTCCTCTGGTTTCTTCTCCTAGATCACTGTGGAATTGATTATTTTAAGTTAATTTCTTATTGGCCGGATCTAATTGCCTCTCATCTTTTTTGAAATCATCAGATCAAGTCCTCTCTTGAAACTGACCTCCAGTACCTTCCACACCACTACAGATTCTATTTCCCTTTCTATATTTTTCTTCCCTGGTTGCCTTCTCCATACTGCTTCAATGATGCTATTTCCAATATTTTAATTTTAGCCACTTTTTAAAAAATTTGCACATGTTTGGGGGGTTGTCAGACTCTTTCATGACTTCAAGAAACATTTATATGCTACTGATTCTCACATAGCCATACTAACCACCCTCCTATGTCCTTATCTACATGTCTATTGCCCTCAGTCTACTTGGGCATTAGCTGGACCTCAAAACACCTATGGCCATTCAGTGCATCTTACACGACAGAAAGTATAGAAAAATTGGAGTTCCAAAGGATAGTGTTCTTAAATGGCACTGGTTAAACATTTTAGCATTGGTAATTTTATAAAAGCATATGATCCTGTGCATACATGTGCCATACTCCTGGTGTAGGAAGAGGCCTATGGAAATAAGAATCCAGAAACTTAAGCTTAATTTGCTTCATCATATATTTGCCTCTGCCTCTCCTTTTCTTTTCTTTTATTAAAATTTATTTTATTGAAGTATAATTGATTTACAATGTTGTATTAATTTCTGCTGTACAGCAAAGTGATTCAGATATATATATATATGTTCCTTTTCATATTATTTTCCATTATGTTTATTACAGTATATTGAATATATTTCCCTGTGCTGTACAGTAGGACCTGGTTGTTTATCCATTCTGTATGTAATAGTTTGCATCTGTTAATCCCAAACTCCCAATACATCCCTTCCCCACCCCCTTCCCCCTTGCCCACCACAAGTCTGTCCTCTGAGAGTCTGTTTCTCTTTCGTAGATAAGTTCATTTGTGTCATATATTGGATTCCACTTATAAGTGATATCATATGGTATTTGTCTCTTTCTGACTTACTTCACTTAACGTAATAATCTCTATATCCATCCATGTTGCTGCAAGTGGCATTATTTCATTCTTTTTATGGCTGAGTAGTATTCCATTGTGTATGTATATGAGTATATATATATATATATATATATATATATATATATATGAGATATATATATATATATATATATATATATATCTCACAACTTCTTTATCCATTCATCTCTCAATGGATATTTAAGTTGTTTCCATGTCTTGGCTATTGTAAGTAGTGCTGCTATGAACATTGGAGTGCATGTATCTTTTCTAACTATGGTTTTCTCCAGCTATATGCCCAGGAGTGGGATTGCAGGATCATACTGCAGCTCTATTTTTATTTTTAAAAGAACCTCCATACTGTTCTCCATAGTGACTCTATCAATTTCCATTGCAACCAACAGTGTAGGAGGGTTCTCTTTTCTCTACACCCTCTCCAGAATTTGTTATTTGTAGACTTTTTAATGATAGTCATTCTGACTGGTGTGAGATGGTACCTCATTGTAGTTTTGATTTGCATTTCTCTAATAATTAGAGATGATGAGCATCTTTTCATGTGCCTGTTGACCATCTGTATGTCTTTGGAGAAATGTCTGTTTAGGTCTTCTGCCCATTTACTGATTGGGTTGTTTGGGGTTTTTCTGTTATTGAGCTGTATGAGCTGTTTGTATATTTTGGATATGTGCCTCCCCTTTTCTAATCCATGTTCCACACTTCATACACAATATACTGCACAAATCAATCCCTCTTTACTCTTACAATTCAAATAATAATGTGCAAACAATGAAGCACGGCAGGCAAAGACCTTAAAACTATTTCAATTACTTTCTAAAATTTTGTCACAATCCAGACAGAAATATCCCACTGAATTATTAAAATTAAGGAGATTATTCATGGCACAGCTACAACTTAGCCTCATTGTTGGGCTGGAGTGGTTCACACTGCTTTTTTACAGGTGATTGTGTGGATCTCTTTCTCACGCCATGTTCAATGGTGGTAGCAGCAAATATTACATATTTTGGAGATCTGGCTATTATATATACACCAGCATAGCACTGTATAATCTCATTTGGGAAAATACATAAATTTTGAAATTATTAGCATGTAAAGGGCAATACAAGCCACATGTTGCTTAAGCAAAATAGAATTTTCTTGCAACATGTCAATATGCATTTCCAGAGCCCATTGTCAGGTACAGTTCAATGCAGCAATCATTTGATACAACCAGGTTATGAGTTGTCTTTTTTCATTTCATTTTTCAGTTTTCCATATATTGGCTCTTTTATCAGGTAGGCTCTCTCCTTTTCACCAGAAGATGTTTATTAATTTATTTCAAGAGGAAAGCGAGAACTTCTATGGGGATTATTTCTTGAGCTTCCTCAAGTTTTAATTCACTTAGTTCAAGTGTACATTATTGAATTAATTGCTCTGGCCATGAGGTTGTGATTTCATGGATGAGATTATGTCTGAGTCCTCTTGCCTACCTCTAGGTGTAGTAGAGATCAGCTTCTATCAAAAAACAGACCTTTTAGAAAGAGGTGGTTTCCAAATGAATAAATTCAACTACATTGAATATAATAATTATATTCATGTGGTTTCTACTCTAGTGAGGGAGTCAAGTAATAAAAAATAAATTTAACAAAACTGAAAGCAAAGAAGTACTGAGCAAAAAGAAACAGTCTTACAGAGGTAGCGATTAGGTGAGAACTAAAAGGAAAAATAAAACCGAACTGATCATCTCAAAATTAAGAACATTCTAGGAGACTTCATATAATGTATTGTCCAATAGCTCTGTTAAGCTAACTTTCCAGCAGGGAAATAAGTCAAGAACAAGTGACTTATAACACATACATAAAAAATGTAGTGAGAGTTTAGATACAAGTGTATATTCTAAGATCGTATTGTTATCTGTGTTTCAATTCTGTGCTATTATTAAGACTTTATTGGGTGCGGCTTGAACATCTCCCTCATATACAGTGTGGAAGATTTTTGCCTGCCAGTATTAAAAGTCATGTAGACACTGCTACTCAGAAGGAAAAATCAGTAAAAGTACATAATGTCATTTGCCTTATCTTAAATTGCATAGCCCACTACCTAGATCTGAGGTTAGGGAAACGGCTGAGACAGTTTCATCAGTCTGCATTAGAATGAGGTAAAGAATGAAAGAAAGAGTCAGGTTCAAGACACATAGAGAAATCATTCCAAATTGTAATTTCATTGGGAGTTACAGACGTGATAAAATTCATTGTGCAATTTTTAAAATGTCAAAGAGCTTTATAACACTTTGGACTATCAGGTCAGCAAAAATATCTTCTACAAAATGGCCTCACATTCCCACATTTATATTGTATGTTGCACAGCATTTGGAGATGAATCTATTTAAATGCAAATGTACAATCACAAAGCAGTGAAACCAAATTTTATGCAAACAAAACTAGTTGAAGGAAGTGAGTAGTTAAGCATTTTCAATCAAATTTAAAGGCAGATTTGTTTCCTTTCAAAAACACTACTTAACAAAGTTTAAACATGCCTTTTCCAGATTTGTTATTGCATTACACCATCGAATATGCCTATAGCATTATAGCCATATTTTGAACAAGACCTTATGCATTTGTCAAGTTTGTGTTCCAGATTCCTTCTCTAGCAGTAGAAAGAATTTATTAGCATAATTTTTAAATGATGCTAAATAGTGAAACAGAAGAAATTCTGGGAGCTAAAAGATACACCAATTGGCATATGTAGATATGTCAGTCTACAGAGAAGGTACATTATTTTGCCCAATGGCATTAGATGAAATAAACATCATGTCACTGGAAAAAAAAGGCAAGACCAATATTTATAATTATGAGGAGATAATGATATGGTGTAAAAAAAGAGCTCTAATATTGCCAATAATTGCAAT
This sequence comes from Mesoplodon mirus, assembly GCF_964341445.2. NCBI lineage: Eukaryota > Metazoa > Chordata > Mammalia > Artiodactyla > Ziphiidae > Mesoplodon > Mesoplodon mirus. The sequence continues at coordinate 48,935,346 of NC_138976.1, forward strand.
AAATATTATCTAAAGCATATTAAATGAATAAGAATACCATTATTTTCTTTAAGCCAACAAAGTTAGGGAAGATATTAGGTAAAGTCATGATGGTATTAAAAAAATAATGACTAGTTAGGTAGAGCCTAGTTGTCTCTGAATTAAAGTCTACTACATAAATATTTATGGAATAATTCAATGGAAAGTTAATAATAAAAAGTGATGACCACTAATATTTATTATGAAATATGTGCAACTGGGAGCTTTGTAGGAAATTTTTTACTATGAATTTCTTGGATGTGGGGCTATTCAGGCTAATTATTTCTCATTGAATGAGTTTTACAGTTGCTGTCTTTCAAGGAATCTGTCCATTTCTTCTAAGTTGTAGAACATATTGACACAGAGTACATCCTAATACTATCTTTTTTTTAATTAATTAATTTATTTTTATTTTTGGCTGCGTTGGATCTCCGTTGCTGCACGCGGGCTTTTCTGTAGTTCCGGCGAGTGGGGGCTACTCTTCATTGTGGTGCGCAGGCTTCTCATTGCGGTGGCTTCTCTCTTGTTGTGGAGCACGGGCTCTAGGTGCATGGGCTTCAGTAGCTGTGGCTGGCGGGCTCCAGTAGTTGTGGTTCATGGGCTCAGTAGTTGTGGCGTGCAGGCTCTAGAGCTCAGGCTCAGTAGTTGTGGTGCATGGGCTTAGTTGTTCCACAGCATGTGAGATCTTTCCGGACCGGGAATGGAAACCATGTCCCCTGCATTGCCAGGCAAATTCTTAACCACTGAGCCACCAGGGAAGTCCCAGAGTACATCCTAATACTATCTTAATATGCTTTTAATGCATATGGAAACTGTTGCATTGTCCCCTCATTTATTCTGGATACTAGTAATTTGTGTCTTCTCTCTCTACCTTTTTTTTTTAATACTGTTTTCTTGACCTTTCAAAACACTAGCTTTTCATCTCCTTTATTTTCTTTACTGTGGTTCTGTTTTCAGTTTCATTTATTTCTGAACTTGCCTTTATTTCTCTCTTTCTACTAGCGGTGGGTTTAATTTAGTTTTCGTTAGGGTTTTTTTTCTTTTTGGTTGCTTTAGTTTCTTCAGGCAGAAGCTTATATCATTCGAGACTTACTGCCTGATATAATTATTTAACAGGATAAATTTCCTTTTGATCAGTGTGTAAGCCCCATTCCGTAAATATTGATATGTTGTGTTTTCATTCTATTAAGTTAAATATAGTTTCTCATATATTAAACTTGTGATTTCATCTTTGATCATTATCTTATTCAGAGGTCTGTTGTTTAATTTCCAAATATTCAGGGATTTTTCAGATTTCTTTCTGTTATGGATATTTCCAATTTAATTTCACATAGTCAAATAATATTTATCATTTCACTCTTAAATTTATTGAAACTGATATTGTGGCCCAGAATATGGCCTATCTTGCTAGAGTTCTTTGAGCATTTGAAAATAATGTATATTTTGTTTTTGCTTGGTAGAGAGTTTTAAGACGTCAGGTCAAGATTGTTAATAAGGTTGTTCAAGTCTTCTATACTCTTATTTCTACTTGTTCTCTCTGTGACTGACAGAGGCTTAGTAAAATATAACTCTGCAATTACTGATTTGCCCATTTCTTCTTTAGATTTCTTCTTAATTTTTTCATCATTTCTTTTGAAGCTCAGTTGTTAGTTTCACACTCACATAGAATTTTTATTAACAGCAATTATTAGGGAAAAAATAGGAAAAGAACCCATACAGTTCAATATCCCATATGAACTCAGGCAAAATATCCTTAACAAAATTTTAGCAGTTTGAATCCAGCAATATATAAATAGCCAAATACTTCACGATCAAGTTGGATTTATCCCAGGGATGCAAGGTTAACCTATAAAAATTATTTTTGTTATCTGTAGTCTTCATTCTACAAAAACAAAATGATTTTATTATCTCAACATATAAAGAAAAAGGTATTGACAAAATTCAGTCTCCTTACATCATTGAACACTTTCAGCACACTAGGAATAAAACAGATATCTTAACCAGAAAGGACAGTTACAAAATATCTACTACTAATATTATACTTAATGCTGGGATACTGAACATTTTAAGCATAATCTCAAAAAAAAAGTAAGGATTTCCACTTTCACCACTTTTATTCAACATTATACCAGATGTCCTACACTTCAGTAAGGCAAGGAAATAATTTAAAAGTCGTAGAGATTGGAAATGAAGAAGTCTTTATTGGTAGATTATGTTTTTTTTCTATGAAGATAATCCTAAGGAATGTGAAAAAGCTATTGAAAGTAATAAGCAAGGTTTGAGGATACAGGCAAATTAAAAAATGAATTGTCCTTTTTTGTTTTAAGTAGCAATGAAAAGTGGGAATTTAAATTAAAAATACAATACCATTGGGCTTCCCTGGTGGCGCAGTGGTTGAGAGTCTGCCTGCCAATACAGGGGACACGGGTTCGTGCCCCGGTCCGGGAGGATCCCACATGCCGCGGAGCGGCTGGGCCCATGAGCCATGGCCGCTGAGCCTGCGCATCCGGAGCCTGTGCTCCGCAACGGGAGAGGCCACAACAGTGAGAGGCCCATATACCGCAAAAAAAACAAACAAACAGTACCATTATAGTAGCATCAAATACATGAAATATTTAGGAAAATATTTAACAGTATATGTGCAAGATCTGTACATGGAAAACTATAATACAATGCTGAGAGACATTTTAAAAGACTTAAGTAAATGAGATATATTCATGAATCAGAAGATTTAATGTTTTTCAGATGTCAGTCCTCCATAAATTAATCTGTGGACTCAGTTACAATCCTCACCAAATCATAGCTGGCATCTTTGTTAGAATTAACAAGATAATTCTAAAATTTATATAGAAATGCAAATGGCTTAGACATTTTGAAAAATGGCCTTAAAAAATACAGACTTGAAGATATACTATTCAACTTCAAGCTTTACAATAAATCTATGTTTATCAAGACAGTGTGGTGTGGGTAAAAGAATAGAAAAGAACAGGGTCTAGAAATAGCCCCCCACGTATACAGTCAGTTGATTTTCAGCAAAGATGTACAGGGAATTCAATATAAAAAAGATACTATTTTTCATATATGGAGCTGGAAAAATTAGACAGCCCTGCCTAAAAATTAAACTTTTACCCCATAAACCAGTATTAATTTGAAATGCATCATAGTCCTAAATGTAAGAGCTAAAACTTTAAAACTCCTAGTATATGTCATAAGAGAAAATATTTGTGACACTTGTTAAGCAGATTTTTTCAGATGGTGAAAACCATAAACTGTAAAAGAAAAAATGACAACTTTTATTCTCTAGAAGACACTGTTAATTAAAAAATCACAAAAGCACACCACAGTCTATGAGAAGATATTCAAAATACATTTATCTAATGAAAGACTTGTTTCCTTTATATTTAAAGAACAGTTACAACTCAATAATAAGAAAACAGCCATATAAAATGGACAGATGATTTATGGATGAAGCACATAAATATTATGCAAAATGAAAGAAGTCAGATACAAAAGAAAACTCTGTACTTCTAAAGAATATATCACTAAAATGGCAAAAGTAGATCAGTGGTTATAAAAGATTTGAGGTGGGAGAGGGGAATGAATAAAAAGGGGTATGGAGGAACATTTTAGAGAGATGGAAACGTTCCATATCATGATCACATGGTAATGATTATGTGGTAATTACTCAACTTATATTTGTTAAAACTTAACATATTTTGCACTTAACATTTATTCTAAGAATTCTTGAGAAAGAGTTCGGATTGGCTTGGTCAACCAAGTACAGATAGTAGACTGGGATTATATAAAAATATGTGAGTCCAAAGGTAGCTCTTTGGTTGTTATTGGGGCAGGAAAAGAGGGTACACTTGCCTCTACAAAGATGTAGGAATATTTTTATGAATAACAGCTATGAGCTTTATACTGTTATACAACTATTGGGTCACCAGTACTCAGGGAATTAAAGATAAGGAATTAATACATTCCAGTAACAACTACCAAACCCCTGAACCAGTAGGCATTATTGATTACCAAGAGGTATTATTGATTACCTGTATAAAAGTGCCATGATTTCACTTAGATAGTCATCTCTCTGAGAACTTGACCCTCTCCCAGTTTTGAGAAAATCCTAATTAGTCTAAGGTCCCATAATAATCCTATATGTCCTGTCAGTTTCTAGTCTGGTCTTGCCATGTAACCCAGGTATCTCTAATAACTTATGCTCTAAGGTAAAGGGGAAGATGGAGCTTTATACTTTAACAGGGGAAAAGTATTTTCTATGACCACTGCTATATTTGGATGTGACACTTGGAAATATTGTAGCCATCTTGCAAAGCATAGTTGGGCCATCAAAAGGATGGCGAGGTGATGAAATGGAAGGAGGATGGATTGCTGATAACCTCATTGAGTCACTAAATTAATTATTCTTAAAGCTAGAATACTTGGGTTTAATGTTATATGAGATGAAAATTTATTTACTGTTTAAGCATCTTTAAAATTGATTACCTGTTATTGATGAAATAAAGCATGCTACCTGATATAGCACCAAAAATAACAATGAGAGGATAACTACATATTAATTTTTCTATAGCATTTTACATTTGGCAAAGCAATTCACATACATACTTAACTTTAACCTCAAAATAAACCTGAGTATTACTGTTATAAAAATTAAAGATGTTAGAAATATTAAAAATTGTATCATCTTGCTTAAGGTTCTGAGCAAGGAAAGGAATCAGGGTTTGATGACCTAGCCTAGGGGATTTATTTTCCCCACTCCTATGCTGCACTAATTTTGCTTATTAAATCACTGAATTTTTTTAAAGGTAATCCTTCCGGTTTGTTGCATATGATTAACATGGATTTTAATATGTCTAATTTGTATCTGTTATATTTGCTCTCTATATGACATAATATAACTGTTGTATAAAAGTAACCTGAAAAACTTACAAAAATGCAAACATACAAAAACTGAAAGAGAAATTCTTTTCTTTCAAAATACCTATTTCAAGAGGATTTTAGACACTGTTAAGTATTCTAACAGTGCTTAAATTTCTTCGGTCTTCTTCCTTAGGAATGCCATCAGTGCTAGTTTATAAGTCACAGACACAAATCACTCATATTATCTTTTAGTCACACTTCAACTTGATCAAAAACAGTATTTTCCTCCTGGAATCTTTTACTTAATTTATCACACTTTGTGCTAAACTGGGTCTTACTGTTTCCCCAAACCAAACCTATCCTCAATTGATAAAATTTTTCCATCAGTTATATTATTTTTAAAGAAATGTTCAGTGGACTCTGTAGGCAACTTTAGCAAAAGGGTTTAAAAGTTTTTGGTCAAATTCAATATTTTTTGCTATTTACTTATCAGTAAATAAATAGAAGTGGACAGAATTAATAGTGTCTTAAATTTTCACATGCTTAATAAAAATTTGTGTCATGGGTCTTGTGTTGTAAGCAGCCTTTATTCAGCTAATCATATTGGTCATGTGAAAAATTTGACTCATTCTGTGTAGCTGACTTTAGCAGTTTGTTTCTCTATTTCCTAGCATTGGTTTATACTCTGTGCAATTTAATAAAGAAATCAAAGACATTTTTCACCAGGAATCAGTAATTCTGATACCGGAGTGACAAGTCTAGGAATACTCAAAGAAACTATTTCATATGTCTTAGGTGGCTCCTGTTATGCTTTGAGACCCAACTCAATTTCTACCACATTCATGATACCATCCTTAAATGTGAATTTGACAGTGTAGTCTTTAGTGTGACAGGAGAGGAAAAAAGTACATCAAATCTTGGGATTCCTAGCCCAGGGCCTTTTAATGGGAACTAGTAGCAGCAAATCCCAACCAGGAATGATTTTGAACTTCATATATGATGAAACTTGTATCCACTCTTATATTTGGTCTTCTTTCTTTATATTATTGATTTAATTTTTCCATTTGCCTAAGTTTTGCTAACTAGTTTCTTCTCCCAGCAATGAATGTTTGTCCATTACCATTCTTGACATATTCCTTACATAAAATTTGTTTTGTGTGTTTTTTTTTTTCAGTAGTCACTAATCTAAGCTTCCTAGCATTTAAACAAGTAATTCTATTTTCCCTTTGCTCTCTGTGAAGGACCTACCATTAAGATGCACCATAGACAGAACATATTCTTTAATGATTCCAATCACTGTCTGCATCATCCAACTAAAACATTTTCAGAATCTTATGGCAGTTGAATTAAAAGGGATTTGGGAGTGCATCTAGTTCAATTCTCTTATTTGCATATAAGAAATAAATCTGAAAGAGTAGAAATGACTTGCTTATAGACTCCTAAATTGTAACTTGACATGAACTTACTATATTCCTGTAGTGGAATAAACATGGATCTTGAAGTCAAGAAAACATGGAATGTGAAACTTCACCCTGTTACTTAGCCAGTGGAACATGGATAAGCTCTTTTATTTCTCTACGACTCTTTCCTCACTTATGAATCTGAAGTAATAATGATAACCCTCACATACTCTGTCAGTATTTAATGAGCTATTACTTTGAAGAAGCTTAAAGTTCCTGGAAAACAATGAAATAATAGGTACTCAATAAATGGTTGTCACTTGGCTTGTTTTTAAATTGGTGTGTGTGTGTGTGTGTGAGAGAGAGAGAGAGAGAGACAGACAGACAGACAGTCAGAGAGTCAGAGAGAAAAAGAAAGAGATAGAGAGTGAGAGAGAGGGATATCCCATTTAGAGAATTATGTCTTATAGACATTACTATTCAACTTTTACCATATATTTAGTAAACATTCACTTTTTTCAGTACATATTTGTTTGTTTGATGCAATATCTGAGATTCGGATATAATTGGCTTTTCGGCTCTGGCAATATACCTGCCAAGTAGCTAGGAAAGATCAGATATAGATAGCTGCAAAGTCTTCTGTATTTAAAATGTCTATTTTTAGTACTATTTGAGTCAAAGAATTTTGCTGATCCTTTATAAGGTACATTCTGTTCCACTTCCAGAGTTGGTTGGATATCATAAGCATAATCTAGAAAAACAAATAATATTGATTAGTGGACCTAGCCAGATTATTATGTCATTGGTCTAAGAAAATTAAGAATTAGTTTCTGGGTAGAGTCTAAGTAACAATTATGGGTTTTGCTGATAGGTGTTTCCAATAATTAGGGGTTTTTAAAAAACATTCTGAGAATGTGGAACAGTGTTAAAGATACACTAGATCAATGTTATAAATACACCTTTGTTGTTTAAAAATTCTGAGTACCAAAGAAACTTTTCAAACAGGCTCTTGAAGAAAAACAAATTTCAGATTCTTTCCATGGTAACATTCTTAGAAACATACGTTTCCCCAGCCATGCTATCATTTGTCATATGCTCCAAAATCCAGTTTTCAATGCCTGTAGCCCTTGGTCTTCATAATAAAACCATCAACATGCATGTTAATTAATGCCAATTGGGCTGTGAATACCTATTCACTAGGAACTGGACTGAAACCACCAACTAATTCCATATAGGCCATTGAACAGTAATGACTTTCCATCACTTACAACCAGAGCTACTTTCAACTAGCGACCCAGAAATGAAAGGTTCTGTATCCCATTATCATTTCCCTGGAAAACATTGTTCCCTTGAGATCACTTACTCCTAACAGTTCTAAAAGGCTTTATTGGCTTTAATATGTGTACTAGTGAGGCAGAGAAATCAGAATTTCATTTAAAATTGTTTTTAAAACCTTCAAAATGCAATAACCTTAATTTCTATGGGTGATAATAGAAATGATTAAAAAGTAAAATTTCCTTTGACATACAAGAGACAGCAATACTGTCAACCTTAATTCTTAAATGCTTCTTTCTAATAAACATCTAACTATTTGAGCAAAGTATCCACTTAAAATAATTAGATAATGTGATATTATAAAATGGGAACAATCATAAAGAGGTAATTAATAGTTACTTATAATGATTGTGTGTTTATGTATATACCTATACATATATACATAAATGACTGCATTTTTAAAAATATTTTTCTTGTGTTGAGAACTTTTTAAGATCTAAATATATTTTTTTTAATTTCTTATACTTACTATGACTTCTTGGAGAAGATATGAATTTATAGTGAATTCTAGTCTACTCAGAAACAGGAAAAAACACCTAAGTTGCAGAGTAATTTGGAATTATTATTATACTATTCCTGATTTCATAAGATTTACTGATCAATTATATCTGGATTTATCCTCGTTTATTTGAAAGGTGTACTAATTTTAAACCAATGTGACAATAAGTATCTCTATGAGTATATGATCTGAGGCTCTCATTCATTAATTCTATGACAAAAATTAATTAATTGAGTCACATGGTTTTCTATTTTCCTAATAAGTTAATATTTGAATCAGTTAAATGTCAGAGTCATGAGATATTTGCCATAATTTATTGGGAAAATCCTGGGCTTTGGACTCATAGAGACAAGGATAAGAATTCTGGCTCCAACTTTCATTAGCTGTATGATCTGAAAAAATTTTACTTTGTCTGTATCTCAGTTTTCTTATATGGAAAACAAAGGATAATATCTATCTCTTCAAATTTTATAAGAATTAGAAATAATATGTGTGATTCTGGCAAATTGTAAGTAGTCAATACAACATAGCTAGTATTGCAAAGTGGAAGAATAGCTTTGGGGAAATAAAATCTAACTTTGCGATACCTGTCCTGAAACACTGAGAGTCAAAAAAATATTACTCCAGGGCTTCCCTGGTGGCGCAGTGGTTGAGAGTCTGCCTGCCGATGCAGGGGACATGGGTTCGTGCCCCAGTCCGGGAAGATCCCACATGCCGCGGATTAGCTAGGCTCGTCAGCCATGGCCGCTGAGCCTGCGCGTCCGGAGCCTGTGCTCCGCAACGGGAGAGGCCACAACAGTGAGAGGCCCGTGTACCGCAAAAAAAAAAAAAAAAAAAAAAAAAAAAAAAAAATTACTCCAAATATGTCCTGAAACATTAGTTGGAGCAATGTTTTTTTGACTCTCAGTGGGATGTGTTTAGCTTTAAATAACAGAGTATTACCCAAGTAGTTGTATTAATATTATCAGCTTCACATAGGAGGTAAATCTAGTGGCTCAACAATGTCAAGAAACAGAGCCTCTATTGCCAGCCCCAGTTTCTCAGCTTGGTCTCCTTGGTAAGGTACATGCCGAAGCCCCAAGCTTCACACTCTTTGTCAAGAACATCCCAGTAGGAAGGAAGTGTGCCATGGCAAAAAACTTCAACCATGTAAGAGTATGGTTATGTTAAAGAGAAAGAAGGGATGGTGGCTCTTGGATAGGCAGCAGTAGTGTTTCCTTTTCTCCCCTTATACCATTTTTCTCTCTTTCCAATAGTTCTCAGAATTTAGAGTTATAAATGCATTTGTGTTATTGTCCAATTAATTTGTGTTTTCTCCACTAGACATTTAGCTTCTCCAGAAGCAGTTGTTCTCTATCGAATCCCCATTGCCTGAATGACTGCCATAGTTGAACAAATATTGGCTGAATGTATGCATGCATGAATGAAACTTCTGTAAAAATGCTGACGCTTATATTTTATTGACTTCTCACAACTTAAGTGATGCCAATTCAAGAGAGTTGAATATTTTTTGTGCAAATATATGTTATCTTCCCATTTTTCTTTTTGCAGTTTACATCCTTGACTATGTCTCCTACTCATTTCTAGTCTAATACTAAATGTTTAGTCATACTAAATGTCTAGTCATACTAAATGTTTTACAGTTTCTAACTGGAACAGCTATATCAACCATTTCCATTACATTATCCTTTTTTGAATAGAGTAATGTTCCTAATCTGGAGTGGCAGAAAGAAGAATAAGAAGGTTGGTCAGTGTGATAGCCTAGTCTGATAGCCAGGGTTTGTTAGGTGCTTATTTTTGCACATTCCAGTACATTTAGTACTTATTATTTTTAAATTGTTGAGGTGAAGATTTCTAATACTCTATTCATGCATTCACTGATCCTTATTTATGACCTGAAAACTTTGAAGACAGAAAAATGATTAATTGTGTTAAAAATACATAGAATTCTTTATTTTATTTGCAAAAAATTTTAACTGCAAAATCTTAGAGTGTCATCGTCAACTGTGTTTTTCTTTTAATGGTTTAATTGTCAGGAATGGCAAATACTCCATCGTGAAAGAAGCTATAACAAATTGCATGCCTATAGTTCAATTTGCTTGATTGAAATATCAAAATAATATCTATGTTTATTTTTTACTATGAAGAAGTAGTTTGCAGCACCGATCAATGATCTTACTGAAAACGACTAGAAAAGATAGGTGAAATGTATACATACACAAAAACAAATTTGTATGAAGGTGGCAGGGAACTTTTGAACCAAAATGTCAGAAAGAAGGAGTGTATATTGAATTATGGCCAACATTCCATCTGTCATATCGCCTTTCAGTGAATTTGCTGTTTTCCTAAGTATCATAGGATAAGATACATAAAAGCTACAGAGGATGAAGAGATAGAGACACCAATAGGTTTATTTGTAATCTCATAGGAGTTGAAAGGCAAAAATTGAAATTTGGGCCTACTGTGTTCTTGGGGGCTTAAGAAGCTGAGATCAAGAAGAGAAGCACCAAAAACTGAAAACATAACTGGTTCATTCTTTATTTTCATTAGTTTGAGTCTTTTAAATTTGTAACAGTACACTTAGGAGTAATATTTGTTTTATAGTCTAAGAAAAATACCTTACTCTTTCAATAAACTCTTATGGGGGCAATACAGGTGTGGGGAATGGGAGGTACAAACTATTGGGTGTAAGATAGGCTCAAGGATGTATTGTACAATATGGGAAATAGAGCCAATATTTTATAATAACTATAAATGGAAAGTAACCTTTAAAATTGTATAAAATTAAAAATTAAAAAAAATATTATGAAGCACTCATTATATGTTCATGACTGTGAATGACACTGAAGAAACATGATGCAGTCCTTGCCTTTACAGAATCTATAGTTTATAAGACAAGACTGCAACTTACTTAGATGTTCAGCAACTATTTATCAAGTACATGTTGTGCTCCAGGGAATGTCCTGGGTAGTGAATGCCTTCAGTAAAAAAAAAAAAAAAAAAATGTCCTTCTCTCATGAAGTATACATTGTATTGGTTGGTGCGTAGACAACAGCATCAAAAAATAAGTATGTTTTAAAAATCAAGAGAGAAGTGCTCTGAAGAAAACAAAAAGATAGTAAACACAAAGAACTTGATGCAGTTGGGAATAGGTCTATTTTAGGTGAAGTCATCAGGAAAGACCTCTCTGATAAGACAGTTTAAGGAGATAAAGCATGAATCAGTCATATATCTGAAGGAAAAAAAATTTAGTCAAAAGGATCAGTAATGCAAAGGCCCTGGAGTATATGCCTACAAAAGCCTGTACAGGAGGAAAATGGAAAGAAATGAGGTCAGGAGGATAACATGGAGCCAGGCCATGCAGAGCCTTTGCATTTATGGTAAGGACTTTGAATTTTATCCTAAGTGAGATGGAAATGCTTTGGAAATAAGTAAACAGATATTATAAAACAATACTATCAATGTGATAATAGGAGTATTGTGCTGTTAACAAAAAATTAAACAATAGTCAATGTAAGAAAGACATGGAAAACTTTACTTGAGCCAATCTGAGGATTATATCCTGGGAGACAGTCTTTTAGAAAACTTTGAGGACTATTCCACCCATTAGAGGTCAAAGCACAATCATGTAAGTTTTTGAGAGAAGTGGTTACACTTGAAAGTAACATATTGACAGTTTACATAGTCCACAGTGAGTAGTGGGTCATTGTGACCACTTATAGAATTGAGAAAGGAATGTTACATCCTAAGCAGTTATCTTCCTGGAGCCAGGTGGAAATGTCTCTTTTTTTTTTTTTTTTTTTTTTTGGTGAGTAGGAATTCCTGTGTCCAAGAGAATCTAGTTAATGTATAATTCAGATGCAAAATGCACACTAAAGGGGAGGGGGCAGTGGCTCAAATAGCAGAGAAAATTTTATGTTAAAATGTTCTTGTCCTGCCTTAAAAATAATTTTGTTTCACCAGTGCATTAGAATATTATAGAGCAGTAGAGCAGATAATTACTTCTGACAGGAGGTTTCAATAAGACTTCACAGTGGAGATGATCTTTTATTGATCTTAAAGGGTACAGTAGAACTTTCCAAATAATGAAAAATAGGAGAAAAATGATAGAAAGGATCTTTCCTGTAAGAGGAAACTCTCTTAAAAATGTTAGAAGTCTGGTTTGTTTTGGCTTCCTATTCTTTCTCTGTCATGCCTTGAGGGAGTTCAACCTTTCTGGAAGGTTTCAGAGCAAGGAGTTTAAGGTATGCAGGTGGTAAGTACAGCTACTCCAATCTCATCCCAAATGACAAAGACATCTTGGAGAATGAGCTTCTGCTTAGTATCAGTCCTTGGATTTCCTGAGGTTCCCTCCAGGCAGCAATGTTGATAAGTGGAACAGGTGGTTCAACATAAATATGCATCTACACAACCTATTCCCTACATGGACTTAACTAAATTCAGCTGGAGAAGCATAGGTCTCCCTAGGCTAGAAATATTGTGCAGTGGAAGATTCAAATTAAACTTTTCATAGAAAACTGAAATTATTTATTTTTTATTGTCACTTACTTGAGACATTGTTCTCTTTCAAAGTTCTGCACAGATCATACCCCAAGCAATGCTAGATGATCATATTTAGCTTAGATTCTTATTATGGTTTGTCTAATTCCTTGTGATTTTTCACCCTTATCCTAAGGAGGGGATACTATAAGGAATGATTGCTGTAGCCAGCACAACTGGAAGAGGAATAGGTGCTTGCAGTCTTTATTGATTACTTTTACCTTCTTAGTTATAACGTTCCATCTTTGGTGACTCTCACATTTATGGTGGCAAGAATAAAAGTATTTTATTGTCTCTCCTTTTTTTTCCCTCTTTTCTTGTCCTATTTCTTTTTCCACAAATTCTTTCCAACTATAACTATTTCTCCTGGTTCTCTAAGAAATTAACAGGGTGACTACTAGTAAATTTCTTATCTTCCTATGGAATTAGAGTCTATGGAGACTCTGTGGAGATTGAATCTCCTTGAATCTCCCTTTGATCAATCCTGCCTTATCGCCCTAGTTGAGTCTGAACTTATGCACCAGGCAATGAGTGTAAATCAAATTTTGAAGTCAGAAAGTGGCAGAAATTATATAAACATAAAACACAATCCCTTTGGAAAACTGTGGATTGCACATTGAATTTAATAGAAGCAAGGAGACAAATTAGGAGGGTATTGAAACAATCTTGTCATGGGATGATAAGCACAATTAAAAAATAATGGAAATAAAGCATAGAAAATAAATATATGGAGAATATGAAACTTTAGTATTAGGCCATAAGGAGAAAAGAAAAACAAACATGTGTAACTTAAAAAAAAATACATTAAGCAAGTAAATAATTAAATAGCTTCTCTTTACCAGAAGCATTTGTTCCTTGGGAATCTAACCTTAAATGACAAGGAACTTCATTAAGTGCTTGTCTCCAGACGACACCTGGGAATCAGAAGTTCCACTACCTCAAACATTTGCTCCCCATCGCCTCCTCCCCACTTACCCCAGGCCACCACTAATCTGCCTTCTGTCTCTATGGTTTTGCCTATTCTGTTTATTTCATATAAATGGAATCATATAATACATGGCCTTTTGTGTCTGGCTTTTTCCCTGCTTTTGAATAAGAGACCTCCCATTTTTATTTTGCACTAGATCCCACAAATTATATAGCCAGCTTTGCCTTGGGGAGATAAGAAAGATCAAAAGTGGCTCGAAATGTATGTGCCTTTAAACAGAGATGTCATTATTTATATCAGGGAGAGATTAAATCTCTGGACTGCACCCCTTCAATTAATGGAAGAAGAGGAAAAAAAATCTCTGAAATTACTAAGGCTAGGAAGTTGTATGGGGCACTCACTGAAGGGGAATTCACAGAAGATGCCCTTTTTAGGCCAAAGTAAATCTTAAGTTGGAGAGGGCTAAGTAGGTAAATTTATGTAAATAAAGATGGGAAAAGAATGTAAGGCAAAATGAGCTGAATTTGGATGGACTCAGCATGTCAAACAATAATAGAGCTTGTTAATTTGACTAAAGGGATTTTAAAGAGAGGAGTGTCTAATATTCAATTTTATTTTATGTTGATGTAATGCATTATTTAAAATCTTGCTTCACCTTGCTCTACGTATTAATATTTTGAGAAAATAAAACATCTGCCTACCACATAGAAGCTAAGAGTAGGATCAAGTTTTCAGAGAAAGCAGTGAGTCACAACAAGAAGAAAACAAATATCCCACCAGAAAATTAAATAAATCTTGACAAAAGCATTTACTTTCAATAGGATGTATGAATATTTTATACATCAGGGGACAATCTAGGTTTATATAGTCTTCTCTTTTATTCAGTGTCTCTTTATATTTTACTTAATTTTTTTTTCATGTTAATGATTCTTGTGATGATGGTGTTTACTTGTTTGTTTTGTAGGGGGGGAAGGCATTGACCGTTTTCCCTTCTATATTTTTTGCCTGGCCTAATAATTAAATTAACAGAAGACAGATTAACAGGAGAAAAACAAATTTAATTATGTATGCACTGGATCTCAAAAGACTAGAGAAGCTCCCTGACAGGCAACTGGGGTTTACATGTCATTCTGAGCTAAAGTGAATGGGGTAAGCATCTGGGACTTCAGAGGGTAGGAAGAGAGTTCACAGGAAGATGGAACAAAGAGCAAATGCTTGATAGACAAATGTTTGCGAGGCCACGTGGACAAGTCTTTATGTTAAAAAAGTTATCTTTGGTACTAGCTCTCTTCCTGCTATAGGCTCCCTATCTAAATTAATTTAGACAGTTAAAAGGGAGGTAAAAGCTCTTCTTGTGTATGTTGGGCCTTAATCATCTTCAGCTTGAAATAATCCACATGCTAAGGTGGCGCATTTTGGGGCCAACTGCCCTGAACCCCATCAGTTTTTATGCTTAGTTAAACTTAAACCAGAGAAGTATACAATATATCCTAATATATTTTCTTTTCTGATAGGATATTAGTTATTATATTAATGATTTATTAGCATACTATTTTATTTAATTATAGTGGTATTTAGGCATAAACATTACATGTTGATAATATTAACTCGGGATTATTCTTTGGCTGGCACTGTAAATTCATTCCATGATATTTTTCATCAAATCTTCATACTGTATGAAATACTTATAGAGTAATTGTTAAACCATGGAATTTGGAATTAGACTATCTGAATTTGAATCCTGGCTCTGACATTTCCCAACTATGAGACCTTGATGAAACTACTTAATGCACCCTTGTCTTAGTTCCTTCATTTGTAAAATCAGAATTTTTAGAATTGTTGCCTTAAAGAATTAATCATTTTCAGCTTAGGACAGTGCAAGGCACATAGTAAAATTTGTATAATGAGTTCTTAATATTGACCTCATTTGGCAATTGAAGCAAGGTAAGCCTAGAGAAGCTAATTACACAAGTCATGCCTTCCAGTTACATGCTCTTCTGGCTTTACATTTATAAGTTGTTTGTGATTCAGTAAAATTTGTCATTCTGATTGCCGGGCAAAAAGAAAAATGTTTCAAATTATTGAATCATATTTCTTTTTCTTTCTCTTTTCTTCACATGACCTGTACTCATTTAGTGAATACTAACTTGAAGCTTGCCAACAGTTTTGAATTAAATGAAATACAAAGGAATTATCTTTGCAAACATTCTCAACATTGCGCTCTCATTACAGTAATGATACTTTATTGGTTACATTCAGGAATCTAGTGGGCTCTGAAAAAGATACATTCCTTTTGCTGTAGGAATCTTAAGTGTTCAGGAAGATTGGTGTCATGTAATAAAATAATTGTGAATTTAAAACTTTTAGATTAGAACTCTACCCAAGTACCTAGGAGGTTGTTGATCTTAAGCAATTATAGTTTCCCAGATTCTGTTTATTTTCACTAGTAAAATGATTGTTTTAATTTATCTGCTGAAAATTTGCATAAGAATAATAAGGAACTGATGAGATAATAGTTTATAAACCAAGAAGAAAACATTGTGTTTGCTTTATTTAAGAGGAATATGGTAGTTCTGTCGGCCCTCCATATCCTTGGATTCTCCGTCCACAGATTCAACCAAGCACTAATTAAAAATATTCCAAAAAAGTTCCAGAACGTCCCAAAAAGCACAACTTGAATTTGTCACATGCTGGTAACTATTTACATACCATTTATATTGTACATTTTACCCTTGAACAACAAAGGAGTTAGGGGCACCAACCCGCAGTGAGTTGAAAATCCAAGTAAAACTGTACAGTCAGCCCTCCGTATCTGTAGTTCCACATCTAGGGACTCAACCAACTGCACATCGTGTAGTACTGTAGTATGTATTCATTGAAGAAAATGCTCCTATAAGTGCACCCATACAATGCAAACCTGTATTGTTCAAGGGTTAATTGTATCAGCTATTATTAGTAGTATAGACATGATTTAAAATATATGGGAGAATGTGTAGGTTGTATGCAAACACTGCATCATTTTATATAAGGGGCCTAAGCATCCTCAGAGTTTGGTATCTACAGAAAGTCCTGGAACCAATCTCCCTCCAGTACCAAGGAATGACTGTACTCCAAGGAACTGGGAACAGGAAGTAATATATTGAAATTTGACTGTTGATGGAATTCTTTTGTCATCTTTCAAATCACATTATTTGGAGAAATAGTATCCTGTCCATTCCATGGCTGCCTCTGTAAGCAACGTTTTTATCTAAAAAATGACTGCAAAAGGGAGCTTTTACTTTGTAATTAATTGTAGGATTTAATACATGCTTCTCTGTTTAGGACTCCCTAAGTGAGATTAATAAAATGCATGGTGCTTGAATTGGTACTTTAAAATAATTGACTCCCTAAATTTTATAGCGAGATTAGAAAAATATACATGTTAACACCTACAAAATATGGTGTCACTTTGTCTAAGTGCCCTTACTTATAACTGATAGTTAAAATCTAGGACTTTACTGTTTTTATATGAAAATACAGAAAGCACATTAGAGGAAAGAGGTACGTTCCTTTCCTCCTTCCTTTTTCTCACAAAGGAACCTGTGTATCCGAAATGGGAATATCCCTGATGTTCATAGAATTATCTTCCTGAGCCTATGTCCTGCTTCAAGGCCTCTGCCCTCTGCCTTGGAAATTTCTCTACATATGTTAAGACTAAATTAACCAATATTTTATCATTTCCCTCATCTTTAAACCTAAATCTGGATTGTCTTCATTTTAACACTAAGGTCTAAAATGAAATGACCAATAAAGAATTCCTTGATAAAAATATATAAATATATATATATGTATATGTGTATGTATATATGTATAAATATATTTAATACAAGTTATATACACATGTATGCATATCTATCTTTCTAATATCTCTAATAATGTTGCTATATCTCTTAATCCTTGTGAAAAATCTACCATCTCTGTATTTTAATATTTTTAAAAGGACAATATATACCATTCTTCTTTCCCATTTGTCAAGATCAATATGCACAAATGGGGCTTCCCTGGTGGCACAGTGGTTGAGGGTCCGCCTGCCGATGCAGGGGGCACGGGTTCGTGCCCCAGTCCGGGAAGATACCACGTGCCGCGGAGCGGCTGGGCCCATGGGCCATGGCCGCTGGGCCTGCGTGTCCGGAGCCTGTGCTCCGCAACGGGAGAGGCCGCAGTGGTGAGAGGCCCGCGTACCACAAAAAAAAAAAAAAAAAAAAAAAAAACACACAAACGAAATGACATTAGCCACAGGGTAAAGAGATATTCAAAAAACAAACTTAATTTTATTAGTTTCTATTTTTAGAGGAATATTTTCTTCATTTAACTTGCTTTTTCAAAATCAGTAAGAAAAATTGCCTGGCATCTACTGGTAACAGTGCAGTTACTAGCTAGAGTAGTTTTTGTTTCATTGGTTTCCTAATGGTACTCTGATACTTCTGCTCCATGACACCCAGAATGTAGCAGAATCACACATAGAATGAATAAAAGCTTCCATCCTCTCAGCATCGGGACTTTTTTGTTATTGAACACAGCACCACTACTACCATGTCCAAATCTCCCTAAACTATTTATGATTCTCAAATTCTACACAGTTTGTTACAGTGATTCAGCATAAGCTGAGTGTATTTATCAAGGTAACTGTAACTGATGTAATACCTCAGTCTCTAAATTTCAGTGGTTTAATAGAATAGATGTTTATTTCCTGTTCATATAAAGTTGAACACTAGTGATCCTTATCTGTAAGTGGCCTTCTACAAGGACATTTAGGGATCCAGACTTTTTCCATGAGAAGGGAATGTCCATTTCTAGGGTGTCTGATTTCTCTGCATGTATCAAGTACATGGGAAATGGGAAACCATATGAATGTATATCTGCTTCTTAATTGCTTTGGTCTGGAACTGACACACATCTCTGTTCAAAATGCACTAGTAAGGATTATTTACATGATGTTACCTAGATTCAGAAGTACTTGGAACTGAGACCAGAATGTCACTGCTAAGCATGTCTCTACTCTGTGGTAGGAATTCACAAAATTCTGATGGACATCTGATCATCTCTCTCATATAAACAGCTGTATACATGTAATCAGTCATGTCTGTGACTCAACACACACTTAAGTATGCTTATGCTTTAGTCCTTCATTGTCAGGTTAAGAAAACAAAGACATTCAAAGGCTGTGTCCAAGTCTTTCATCTTGTGAGGCACACACACACAGATACAGAATCTGGGACTCTCAAAAATTGTATAACAAAAGCACCTTTTTTATTGAAATATAGTTGATTTAAAATATTATATTAGTTTCAGGTGTACAGCAAAGTGATTCAGATTTTTTTTTCAGATTCTTTTCATTATAGGTTATTACAAGATATTAAATATAGTTCCCCGTGCTATACAGTAAATACTTGTTTATCTGTTTTACATATAATAATGTATATGTTTATCCCACACTTATAATTTATCCCTCCCCTTTCCCCTTTGGTAACCGTAAATTTGTTTTAGAAGTCTGTGAGTCTGTTTCTGTTTTATAAATAAATTTGTTTGTATTATTTTTTAGATTCTACATATAATGATATATAATATTTGTTTTTGTCTGACTTTACTTAGTCTGATAATCTCTAGGTCTATTCTTGTTGCTGCAAATGGCAATATTTCATTCTTTTTCATAGCTGAGAAATATTCCATTATATATCTCACATCTTCTTTATCCATTCGTCTGTTGATGGACATTTAGGTTGACAAAAGCAGCTTTTAAAAAGACATTTTACCAACTTGATTACCCTAGATTATATATCAAGTGATTTGGGGAGAAATAATACTTAGAATTCAGGTTTCAGAAATAAAGTCCCTCTAACAGTCAGTAGGGCTTCAGCAAAGTCACTAAGCCACAGATTCTTCATTTACAAACTTTGAGAAAACATATGTATACTCTGCAGAATTTTTATGAGGAACCATCCATGCCAATAAATTGCGTGCCTTCATATGCCTTTACTCATATACTTCTGACTCCAACATGTGCTCCATTTCCCTGCCCCATGCACAGCTAAACGTTTCAAAAAAAAATATCTCTACTTTTTCATCTGACATATGTACCTCATTTGTCTACCGTTCGGCTTTTAATCCCACCACTCCACTTTTAAAGCCTTTATAATCTACTTCTTGGGAAACTCAATGGTTAATTCTCCATCTTCATCCTCCATGACTTCTGAGCAGCCTTTGACACAGTTCCCTGCTTCCTTCTTTGAAACACATTCTCAAAGGCCTCTGAAAATGTCTCTGGAGGAGTTTTCTGTCTTCCTAATGGGAATTCTTTTCCATTTTCCTTTTCTGGCTTCTACTTTGTTACATACTTCGAAATGTTGGAGTATCCTAGGGGGTAGTCCCTGGTGATCTTCCCTATTCTCCTTTCTCCTAAGGGATCTAACTTAATTGTAAAGTTTAAAGAAACCCATTCATAGCATCCAAATTTATGTCTCCTCTCAGTTCTCACTTCTGAGATCAAGGATTATGTGTCCAGCTGACTATTCTGTGTCTCCCTGGGATGTATAATTGATAGCTTCAATTTCACTTGGCCAAAACATAACAATTGGTTTTCTTTTCCAAATCTGTAAATGTCAACAACATTTACCTAGATTTTTAGTCTACAAATAAAGGAGTAGTAATTTACTCCTCTCTTTGAAAATTGACATCTAGTCTTTCCATAAGGTCTTTGGTGCTAGCTCCTGGATTGGACCATTTTATCTGCATGCATGTGCACTGCTATAATCCTGTTCAAAAGTGCTCCATACTCCATAGAACAGGTATCTATGGATTAAGTTTTAATATTAATCAGTGATGTAATGTCCTTTCTTAAAATCCTCCATGTCTTTTTATTGCAATTAAAATAAAAGTAAACTCCTTGCCAGGCCTCTGCAGGTTCTACCTACCTGCCCAACCTCATCTCTCTCATGTTTCTCCCACTTTCACCATGCTCTAGGTGCAGCGACTTTCAGTCTGAGATATGTAAAGGTCATTCCCTCCATGGTAACTTACTCTTCCTTCTTCTTTGAATTTTCCCTCAAATATTTGCATAGCTATCTCCTTCTCATGATTCAGAACCAAACTCAAATATCACCTCTTCAGAGAAGCCTTTCTTGATGACCCTAGGAAAAACCACTCATAAAAAGTACCTAAGGCATTTTACGTTGAAGAGATTTTTATCCTTAAAGAAATGAAGGATTATTAGTGAGCAGCAGAAATAATGAGAGAAATACAAGGGGAAAAAAATCCCCCACTAAATTGGATGTCTGGTGCCCCTTGACTACTAATTAGCTGTGTGACATGCAAAAAAATAATACACTTAAAATCTCTGGGAATCAGTTTTCTAAAATGATTAGTAAATTCTATAAATCACTAAGGAGTCTTAAAGTTCAAATATCCTATCACTTATTCTATTTTACTTTTCTAGGAAGTCTGGAATGCAGTTTATAAAACTTTTAGCACTTGATATATCATGTTTAAGATAAACACATTATTTATCTTAGGGGCACTGTTTATCGTGAAGTAGCATAAGCTGGGAGACAGAACATCAAGGGGAAGTGCTAGAAGCTACTGTGAATCAAATATTTTTGTTGTAATAATTTCAGAATCTTTCCCAGGTGTATTGACTATGGACATTCTCATTGTTTTAGAAGACATAAATAACATTTAAGTTACTGAACTGAGATTATAGATCATTAACCTGACTGAATAATTATCCTTCTCTTTATTTCATAAACCACAGATGTTATTTTATGTACTAAAAAGTATTTTGTTCTTTTTGTACAGTAGTTTTGGAAAAAAATTAAACGAGACAACACTCACTTTCTTTCTCTTAAGAGTGCTATGTGGCTATATTGGAATCATTTTGAAAAATTCTGAGTCACTATCCAAATTTCTCCCATTCTCCAGTAGCTCTCAAAGTAGATCACAGTTTGAGTCTTAGAAATTATTTATTTTACTTTTAGATAGAGATTACCTTTTAACTTTAAGGGCAGAGATTAATTACAGTAGTCTTTCTTATATATTTAGTTTTTAGGTAGAAGTGAGAAAAAATAGGTTACCATTTTCTTTTTACATTATTTTAATTGTGGTAAAATATAGGTGACATGAAATTTACCTTATCTGTTTTAAGTGTATAGTTCAGGAGCATTAAGTACATTCACAAGGTAAAGCAACTCTCATCACTATCTAGTCCAGAACTTTTTCTTCTACCCAAAAGGAAACCCAGTACCCATTAAGCAGTTACTCTCTCCCTAGACCCTGGCAACCACAAACCTGTTTTCTGTCTTTCTGGATTTGTCTATTGTAGGTAGTTCATATAAATGGAATTATATAATATATAATTTTGTGGCCTTCTGTGTCTGGTTTCTTTAACTTAGCATAATGTTTTCATAGTTCATACATATTATAGCATATATTATATATTATTAGTACTTTATTTCTTTTTATGACTTGATAATTCTCTATTATATAGCTATAATATATTTTATTTCTCTGTTCTTTCCACCTTTTGGTTATTGTAAATTGTGCTGCTGTGAACATTCACTTATAAGTATTTGTTTGGATGTCTTTTTTCAGTCCTTTGGGATATATACCTAGAAGTGGCACTTCTAGGTCAAATGAAAATTCAGCATTTAACTTACTGATGGACTTCCAAACTGTTTTTCAAAGTGACTGTACCATTTTAATATTAGGGGTGTTCTAATTTTTCCACATTCTCATCAGCACTTGTTTTTATCTGTTTTTGATTATGCCATCCTACTGGATGTGAAGTGCTATCTCATTGTGGTTTTGACTTACATTTTCCTAATAACTAATGACTTTGATCATCTGTTCATGTGCTTATTGGACATTGACATATCTACTTTGAGATATGTTTATTCAGATCCTTTGCCCATTTTTTTAGTGGAGTTGCTTGTCTTTTTTTGTGGACTTGTAAGATTTCTTTATATTTTTTGGATATTAGATACTTATCAGATATGTGATTTGAAAATAATCTCTTCCATTCTGTGAGTTGTTTTTTCATTCTGTTGACAGTATACTTTGAGGCACAAAAGTTTGTAAGTTGGATAAAGTCTAACAGTAGTAGTTTTCTTTATGGCTTGTGTTTCTCATATCATATTTTAGAAACCATTACCAAATTCAGAACCATGAAATTTTACCATGCTTTCTTCTAATAGTTTTATAGTTTTTGCTCTTACATTTAGGTCTTTGATATATTTGGGGTTCATTTTCATATGTTAGGGGTCAAAATGTACTCAAGGTGTGTGTGCACACTTGTGTGTGCATGTGTTGACAAGTTGACCCAGCACCATTTGTTGAAAACACTTTTCTTTTCCCATTGAATTTTCTTTGCTCCCTTGTCAAAAATCAGTTGTCCTTAAATGTGAGTGTTTGTTTCTGGACAGTTAATTCTATTCATTTGGTCTGTATGTCTATCTTATGTTAATATTACAGTTTTTATTACTATAGCTTTGTACTAAGTTTTGAGATCATGTTTGAGAAATGTGCATCCTCCTTATTATTATTATGCCTATACTTTGTACCTGGTGCTGTACTCAGCAGTGGAATTGAATATATTAAAGGCACTTTACCTGACCTTAGTATCCTCAGTGTAGGCAGGAGAGGTAGACCAGTAAACAGACAACTGCTTAGATGATATAAGCTAGGAATTGATGCTTGTTTATTCATTCATTCATTTATTCAGTCGAAACAAATGCCATTTGTTTAATAGTAATTATTAAACATCACTGATTTTTTCTGAAGAATGTTACACAAAGTAAGCAACAAATATGGATAAAATGGCTAACATGAACAACTGTGCAAGTATTTCATAACTTAAAAGCAGACATCAATAGCTTGGCGCTAAAGATCTAGAAGCCACATTTTGCTCTTCTATTATCTGTAAGTCAAAATACAAAACATGATACCTTGTTTCCTTTTGTTGATCCACAGGAAAGAAAACCCACAAACTCATCTTTAGGTTGAGGTGAGCACATGAAAATATAATGTGAGTGCCACCTATTATTAGCACACCCTAGGTCAAGTTACTCAGCCAGACAAGAGAGAGAGAATATAGGGGGAAAAAAGCACAGATGGTTATAGAAGCCTTTAGGTAACTTGAAAATATTGCATAATTCAAACCAATATTACACTATTTCTAGTAGTCCTTGGAACCATTAGAACACGTCTTTGAAATCCACTGAACTAGAGAATGAATAACTATCTTACTGCACATCTTTTGGCATCACTTACTATACCTCTTATAAAGTAGTATCATCTCAACACACATACACACACACACACATACACATCCCTGATGAAATATTAGGAGAAATATTATTTCAGAAGAGTGGAGCACAGTTTTGTTGAAACCCAAGACATCACTTCACTTCTGTGTTGTTATAAGGGTAGTTTACTTGGCACTCACCTATATCCATCACAGATGAGGTTGACTTTTACCATGAATAGGATCATTAAGGATTACTAACTGGAACATGAGGGTAATTAAAAATAAAGTAACTGTGTAAGCATGAGACAAGTTCTCATTACATCTGCTGCAGTGACATTAGTAACAGTATAATATGATGCACAGAAAGAGTATTATTATCCTCTGAGATGTACAAGTGTCAAAAAGTACATAAAGTACAAAAATCATGAAGATATAGTTAAAAATTGATTCAGTTTATACTAAATATCCAGAATAGGTAAACATGTAAAGACAGGCAGCAGACTGATAGTTGCTAGGGACTTGTAGAAGAGGGAAATGTGGGGTGACTGTCTAATTGGTACACGGATTTTTTTAGGGGTGATGAAAATGTTTTGGAATTAAATAGAAGGGGCAGTTGCACAACATTATGAATTTACTAGATGGCACTGAATTGCACAACTTAAACTGCTTAATTTTATGTTATGGAAATTTCACCTCTCAATTAGAGTAATTAAAAAATAAAACTTTTTTTAAGAAATTAGATTGAAGCAGAGGCTGCTTTTAGTTTATATAAGTAATATTACTTTTGATGTCCTCTAAAATCACAGACACATATATGTGTGTCTCTAAAACCTTGGAGGCAGTCTATTAATCTTGTGATTGCTATACTTTATTCCTTATTAATTCTACTCAACCAGCAAGTTTCCAGCCTTGTTGAGCCTAATGAAATACCAATGGTAGGATGTTTGTTCTTAAATTTAATATCCCCTAAGTCTGAATTCATTTACCCCAATCTAAGATAATTTGGTCAGTTAAGGAGTGAGCTTGAGGACCATCTTGCATGACCTTACTGTCCTCGGGTATTCATCATCCTTATCTTTGTCTACACCTACCCCACACCTACCTGGAAACCCTATAATGACAATATGATGTTGTATTATATGACACAGAAAAGGGTTAAAACAAAGAAAATACTATTCTCAAAGTATCTTTTTCTGATAATTGAACAATGGAAGAAAGAACAATATATAAGGAGATAACAATCGAGAGGAAAGGGATAACATTTAATGTCATCTAGCACAGTTTTTTACTTCATCTGTGTAAAGTTCATATAGTAGCATCTTCAGAATGTTTTGAGCATTTATTAGATGAAAAAATTCCACAAACTTCTTTTCTCTTAAGAATATACAAATGGAGGAGGAGATCAAGATAGTGCAGTACAAGGACGTGGAGCTCAATTCCCCCAAGGACACATCAAAAACACATTTATATGTGGAACACTTCTATCTGAAACTAACTGAAAACTGGCAGAAGGACTCCTGTACAACCAAAGCTATAAGAAATATACACATGTAATCAAGTAGAAAGAGTGGAAAAGCAATCAGGTCGGGACCTGTGCCCCTGGGAAAGAACTCAGGAAAAGGGAGATTGCACTGGCAGACACCTACTCTGGGGAGTGAGTGGTGTTAGCCATAAGTTAGGAATCCCAATCGTGGGATCCTACGTGGAAGAGAGAAGACCTGTTGGGTGGTTGAAGGACTGCTGGGAGAGATAGAAAGGCTGGATAAACTTAGATTCCACTTGTGAGGAGCAAGTGTGTGCTGGCTGCCCCTGAGAGAGGTCTGCTCTAGCGGTTCCTGGGTTTCCTGCAATCACCTCATCATGTGCCTGGGCCTGGAGTGAATGAATACTCCAGCCTGCTCACTCCACGCCACAGCATGCTACTAAAAAAACAATCGGTTAATGAAGAAATCAAAGGAGAAACCAGAAAGCACCTCTAGATAAATGAAAATGAAAATGCAACACTCCACAATCTATGTAATGCAGGAAAAGCAGTTCTAAGGGGGAAGTTTATAGTGATACAGGCCTTCCTCAGGAAACAAGAAAAATCTCAAATAAATAACCTAACCTACCAACTGAAAGAAGAACAAACAAAGCCTAAAGTCAGCAGTCAGAAGGAAATAATAAAGATCAGAGAGGAAATAAATAAGAAATTAAAAAAAAAAGCAATAGAAAAGATCAGTGAAACCAAGATCTGTTTTTTGGAAAAAGTAAACAAAATTCATAAACTTTCAGCCAGACTCATCAAGAAGAAAAGAAAGAAGACCCAAATAAAATAAAACATGAAAGAGGAGAAATAAAAGTTGATATCACAGAGATACCAAGAATTCTAATAGTATACTGCAGTTATGTGCCAAAAAATTGGACAACCTGGAAGAAATGGACAAATTTCTAGAAACATACAACCTGCCAAGACTGAATCAATAAGAAATAGACAAATTGAACAGACCAATCACAAGTAGTGAAATTAGATTTGTAGTTAAAAAAAAAAAAACCTCCCAGCAATCAAAAGTCCTGGGCCAGATGGCTTCACGGGGGAATTCTACCAAACACAGAAAGAACTAATAGCTATCCGTCTCAAACTATTCCAAAAAATTGATGAAGACAGAACAGTCTAAAATTAATTCTATGAGGCCACCATCAATACCAAATCACACAATGCCACTACCAAAAAAATTATAGGCCAAATATAATCCAACAAATATTAGCAAGCCAAACCCAACAATATATTAAAAAAAATCATACACCATTATCAAGTTGGATTTATTCCAGGGTCACAAAGATGGTTCAACATATGCAAATCTATCAATGTGATATTCCACTTTAACAAAATGAAAAATAAAAATTACATGATTACCTCAATAAATGCAGAAAAAGCATTTGAAGAGTGTCTGTACTTCAATAAAAAATATACAAATGGATATACAGAGGAATTGAATGAATGAATGAATCAATGCAATGATAAATTTTATAGAATGATAGTGCCAGTGGGACCTGAGAAACTATTGTAACCAAGACAAATTCTTAAAAGAAATCATCAAAGGCCTATAGCTCTCTGGTGGTAAAATAGACAAATAGAAACAATCTTATTCTTATTTTGGTAAAACTGCTCACTTATCTTAACAATAATTTATTACAACCTTGTAGGACTTTATGGTCTGCAATGTAACACATTAACCTAGACATCTTTGGAGTATACAACTACTTCTGACTTGGTCATTACCTATATTGTAAAGATGAAGAAAGTGGAGCCAGTTAGTCTGATATCTCCATGCATGATTTTTGAGCATTAACAAATGAATGAATAAAGTTCAGAGAAGTTAAGTTGCTTGCCCAACAGTATATAACTAGTAAACAGTATAAATCTGAATTCAGGTTTTTTGCCTTCAGCTTGTGTTACTTTCACAACACCACTGACACAGGGGGTAATATTTTCCTCCAGTTCTTACGGTGTCAGATTATTTGATGTGAACATTTATGACAGTGGTGAGGCTGCTGTTGAATATTTTCTGTTTAATCTCATCACTTTAATATCAGACCTAAACCTGACTTTACCTTCAGCAGTACTGAATAATTAATTAAAAGTTAGAATTCACTAGACATTTTTTGCTTAATTACTTGTAATATGTGAATTTATTAGAACATGAATAATGCATCTCTGTATGGAAAAAAGTAGCTAGCAGTTACTTCTTGCCAATAAGTTATGATATATTTTAAAGATAAGAAACATGAGGGATATTTAATCCTCATTTTACAAATGAGGAAGCTGAGACTCATAGCTGTGTTGTGAGGGCTGCATAAGACAGGAAAGCACTTATCATGTTATCTGGCTCGTGATAGAGCTTAGCTACTATTATGAACTTATACTTTAAATGGATGTTCTCATTATAAAAGCCATTATTGATCAGAATTTGTATTGATTATATTCAAAATTCTTAAGCTATGTTTCACCAAAGGCAAAGGCCAAAACTCTTAGTTTTCATGATTGAAACCTTGAAAACGTAGTTAGTTTATAACATATCTTAATAAATGTATCCTTAGATAATTAAATTCACCAATAAATATATGAAAGAGAAGTAAAGTAGGAAAACACAAAATAAGGAAAAACTAATTATACTAACCAATGTATTTTATTTCAGTTTGAAAATACTAAAAAAACGTGTGTTACTTTTTGAAAACATTGTTATGTAAGATTCTTAGAATAAAAAGAAACGAAATTGAGTGATTTGCAGTGAGATGGATGGACCTAGAGTCTGTCATACAGAGTGAAGTAAGTCAGAAAGAGAAAAACAAATACTGTATGCTAACACATATATATGGAATCTAAAAAACAACAAAAAAAATGGTCATGAGGAACCTAGGGGCAGGACAGGAATAAAGACGTGGACCTACTAGAGAATGGACTTGGGGACACGGGGAGGGGGAAGTGTAAGCTGGGACGAAGTGAGAGAGTGGCTTGCACATATATACACTACCAAATGTAAGATGGATGGCTGGTGGGAGGTGGCCACATAGCACACGGAGATCAGCTCCGTGCTTTGTGACCGCCTAGAGGGGTGGGATGTGGAGGGTGGGAGAGAGGGAGATGCAATAGGGAGGAGATATGTGGATATATGTATGTGTATAGCTGATTCACTTTGTTGTAAAGCAGAGGCTAACACACCATTGTAAAGCAATTATACTCCAATAAAGATGCTAAAAAAAAAAAAAAGATTCTTAGAAAAATGAATAAAAATTTTTCAACAGCAACAAACTTGAAATTTTTGCAATTTGGAAATAATAGTACAAAACTCTCCCCAAATCTAACATTTGAACTATGAAAGAATGTGACAAACTTGAAATTTTTGCAATTTGGAAATAATAGTACAAAACTCTCCCCAAATCTAACATTTGAACTATGAAAGAATGTGACATAGTTAAAAACTTAAAACATGTAGTGCCAAAAAAAAGAAGCATTCTACAATTTTTCTTGAATTTTTTACATTCTACAATTTTTTCTTGATTTTTTTAACGTAGCTTCAGCTTGTTCATATCCTTTCATGTTAAACACTTCCATTTTGTGATTACTTCAAAGTGTATTATCTACGCTCCTGTTCATGGCCATTAAGTTGTATCTGACTTTTATTTTTATATAGTGTGCTGCTGTTATCTTGTCTTCTGATATACATTTTAAGAAATTCTTTTGGTAATACAGTTAGGATAGTATTTCTCAGTTTAACATAATTTTAATTTATAAAATAGTACCATTTTTCCAAAGTGATTTTCTAGCTTCTAAAATCTACAAAAAGATTAAAATATCTTACTGATCTGCATCCTCTCCAGCTATTAGTATTTTAATTGATGCCAATCAGATGGACAAAAACAATGGCATGTTATTTTGATAATGATTTGAATTTAATCACAACTGAAAGCTAAAATGTAATCCCTTATATTTGCCTATTTTTTCTTTTATTAAAAAATATATAGTCACACACATATATATACAAGAAGTATACAAATCATAAGTTTATAGCTGAGTGCATTTTCAGAGTGAACATATACTTGTAACCACCAACCAGATTAAAAAAAAAAAAGATTATTACAAGCAATACATAAGAAACGCCTGCCACTTTTTACCACAATCCACCAAAATATAACTATATCCTGACTTCAGACACCATACACTAGTTTTGCTTATTTGAACACTATTTAAAGAAAATATATTGCATGTATATTTTGTGTCTTTTTCTTTTGCTCAATGGCATGTTTGTGACTTTCACTATTTGTGAGTCATTCATGCTGTTTCATGTAGCAGTAGTCCTTTGTGCTGTATGGTGTTTTATATGATGGTTATCTCTTTGACTGTTAATGACATTTAGGATTTTTCAGTTTTCAGCTGCCATGTATGAATTTTTATTGGATATATAAGTAGGAAGTTAATTTCTGGGTCTTGGGGAATGGTCGTCCCGCTTTATAGATATTATCAAAAGTTTTTGAAGATACATGAGTCATATATGGCATTTGGCATTCTCACCAGCAGTTTTAAAAATTCCAATCAATACTGTTTCAGTGCTTGCTGTTGTCAATCTTTAATTTTTAGTCTCACTAAAATAGATGTATACTGGTATCTCATTGTGCCTTTAATTTGCATGGTCCTAATGATGAATTAATACCATCTTATGTGTTTACTGGTCATTTTGGCATACTTTTGGGTAATATTCCTATTGAACTATTTTTTTTTTTCATTTTTCCCTTTTGCATCATTTTTTTTGTTAATTTAGAGAACTCCTATACTTATATTTAGGATATGAGTCCTTTGTCAGACATAGCATTGCAAATATCTACTTCCTTATTTCTTTCTGTTTAATATGTGTTTTCTTACAACTTTCTTATGTAACTCAATGTTATCTGTAGAAAGACCTTTTAAATGATATTTGTGCTGCATTCCCAAGTATAATAGCTTTAGTACTGCAGGACCTTCCTTTTCATTCTCTATTTAACAAATAAGTAGAACTACTAAGAATTTTGTTTACTTTTCCTCCCAAGTTTAATCAAATGTTTGAATGTTAGTTATCTCACCTATAGTATCCATCTAAAAATAAATAGGATGTATTAAAGTAGCTAAACTGTGTATTTCACAAAATTTATGATTCAGAATTATAATAAGAGACATCAAATGATTTTTTGTTTTATATGTTCAATTTATTTCTGGTCCAGGTTTTGTAAAATATATCCAACACACACATACACATACATTCATACATATTAAAAATAAAATACAGTTTTATTATCTATGGCCTCAAGCCTCGTTCCCTGCTGCTTTTCTTTCCTCATGCTCTATCATAATGCCAACATTTTTTAAAACCTATCTTATTACATTCCTTAGTTGTTTTATTCACTCAATATATTCTCTTTTATTTTTACTCATGTAAAGCTATCCAGTCTTCAAGGATAGGCTCAAGTGTAATTACCTTGTGAAACTTTTTTTTTTTTTTTTTTTTTGCTGTTCGCGGGCCTCTCACTGTTGTGGCCTCTCCCGTTGTGGAGCACAGGCTCCGGACGCACAAGTTCAGTGGCCATGGCTCACGGGCCCAGCCTCTCCACGGCATGTGGGATCTTCCCGGACCGGGGCATGAACCCATGTCCCCTGCATCGGCAGGCAGACTCTCAACCACTGCACCACCAGGGAAGCCCCCTTGTGAAACTTGTAATTAGTAACTTTCATCTTGGATTATATCCTACTTCAGTTTTTAAAATCTATCACATAATTTTTCTCCAGACCATATTTCATATTAATAACTATTGTTTAATGCTATTGTTTGTGTTTGTCAACTAAAGTGTAAATTTTTTAAAGGCAGTGGGATTTTCCTATGCTTCTTTATTTCATGTAGTGTGTAATAATCTTGAGTATATAATAGGTCTCTAATTGATTGAATGTAGATTAACCTACCAGACCTATTGATAAAAATGAATACTTTTTAATCAGCATAGTAGTTGATAATATATGATACTTCAAAAGGGGTGTGGTAGACAGAAAAATAGCCCCAAAACTTGAACAGAACATAATGCCCAGAATTAGCATGAGAAACGGGGAGGGAAGTGTTGACCGAAGAAAAATGAACAACCTAAAAAGTTGCAAGTTATGTTTTATTTGAGGACCTTACTGAGAACTATAGCCTGGGATAGACATAAGTTTCTGTGAAAAAAACAAAACAACAACAAAAGTAGTTGAACATCAAAAAATTACTGCTAATCACAAAGAAGTAAAAGACATCTCAGTTTAATGATTTTAGTGCTTTTCTATGTATGGGAAGATGTAAGAGTCTCGGCTCAATGAAATTACTCCTTAAATATGTATTTTAACTATCTAAGGCCAGTATCCTCTTTTCTGCATCCTCGTTCCCATCAGGGCACCCTGTTGGTGGAGGCTACAGTGGCTGATGGCTTGATGGTGGGCAACAGTCTTTGTTTACTGAAATGGCAAGTAACTTTTTTTGTGTGTCTGCACAAATAAAACATATTTAGCATGTGTTTGGTCTTAGTAGCTTGGAAGACATTCTATGCTTTTCCTTTTTTTCTTCAGCCAGATAAATATAAGTTAATTCCCATCATCAGATACACATTGTAGCCCATCCATTACCTCTTCTCAGCATCTTCTGTGATTATTAGTAAAGTTCAATTTCCAGTTACCTAATCACCATCAAGTCATATTTGCTCCAAACAACAAATACTTTGCTGTTGCGCTTTTCAAACAGCTTCTTGATAAGATGCAATTATAATTTACCACTACATTTTTGTTACATGTATCATGTGGAGGCTGAGGAAAATAAACACAGAAAAAAGCACATAAAAAAAAAAAATGTTGGGCTTCCCTGGTGGCACAGTAGTTGAGAGTCCGCCTTCCGATGCAGGGGACATGGTTTCGTGCCCCGGTCCGGGAGGATCCCACATGCTGCGGAGCGGCTAGGCCTGTGAGCCATGGCCACTGAGCCTGAGCGTCCGGAGCTCCGCAGCAGGAGAGGCCACAGCAGTGAGAGGCTTGCGTACCGCAAAAAAAAAAAAAGTTGACCTTGTGAACTTTAGATGTGATAAGAAGAGAAAGATTCATAAAAATTTATTTTCTTTCACAAATAGGAATGTTTGGAAATGTAGCAGGAGGGGGACCCCTTCCAGGGTCCAAGAGTGGACTCTTATCTAACACTCATAAATGAATTGTCTGAGGAGACACATGTGTTAACAAAGCAAGAGACTTTATTGGAAAGGGGCGCCTGGGCAGACAGCAGCAGAATAAGGGAACCCAGGAGACCTGCTCTGCCACATGGCTTGCTGTCTCAGGGTTTTTGGTGATGGGGTTAGTTTCCTGGTTGTCTCTGGCCAATCATTCTGACTCAGGGTCCTTCCTGGTGGCATGTGCATTGCTCAGCCAAGATGGATTCCAGCAAGAAGGATTCTGGGAGGTTGGTAGGACATATGGACTGGCATCTCCTCTCTTCTTTTGATGTTTCCTGAATTCTTCTGGTTTGTGGTAGCTTGTTAGTTCTACGTTCCTCAACAGGACCTCCTGTTGTAAGATAACTCATGTAAGTGTTTACTATCGTGCCTGGTCAGGGCGGGCGGTTTTGGACAGTGGTTCCCCTAACAGAAACATCACTGTTTTTTTATAATGATTGGCTCAAAGAGTATAATTTGGTCAGAGGCATGGATTTGATCTTGGGCTTATTACTTCATTTATAGAATTATATTCATACACTACCAAATATCTAAAATAAACACTTTAGGGCCAAATGCTCAGCAAAACCTGCTAGTTCATTGCAGCTTTATTTCTGTTCACGTTCTTTTTAAGGATTGGATATGAGAAGATATATGTAGAACTTGACTCAAAATTTCACTACCTTAGAAACACAAACAGATTACCCTTTCTGAACCAAATTGCTTGAGCTTTCAGAATCAGGGGGAAATGAACCACCTTGTCCTGCAGGATGTAAGTCACCATTCAAACATAAGACACTTTGGAACATGGTTAGTTTAATAGACTCTAAATATTTAGTGCATATCAACTGTAGTGGTCTTGGCAGCAAGATTTATAAATTTTCCTCAAAAATTTTAAAGAATTAACATGCTTCACTAAGAAGCTAAATTATTATCAAATAGGAAAATGATAGGGCCCACAAATTAGAAATTCATCTTGCCACTAAACTGGTCCTTTTAAAGATTACAATATAATTTTCCCATTAAAGGCTCTTTGATATGCTTGAAAGAGGATTTATGTGAAGTTTCCTTTATGCTTAGGATGGAGAGCTCTACTCTTTGCAGTACAGTCTTTGTTACAGGGTTTTGAAATGTAAAAGCAGTTGCCTAAGCAATGGTGATGTATGTTGTTTACATATGAATTGCTGCACTTCAACTATTCCTATTTCATCAGCAAAGTACCAATTAGCAACCAGTGCTATTGTCCTGTCAATTAGCAAAGAAAAATTTCAGACAGTTACCTTTATAATAGTGCTCCAAATAGAGATCCAGAGTCCAAGTTTAAAGAAAAAAGAAAAAGAAAAAAAAAATATTCTGAAGCTCCCTTCTTAAACACCTGTCCTGTTATGTAGGAATATCAATGATAAATTATATAAGAAAAGCCAGGTCCTATAATCTGTAATTTTTGTAGTTCTATAGAAAACAATCTTGAAGTATGAGGGTTGTTAGGGAAATAATATGTTTAATCAAATGAGAGATGTACAACATGTTATTTAAAATGTTTAGGGATACATAATGCCTGCTAATTCATCCAGCTGTATAATAAATTGAGAATTAATACTTGTTTTTGTGAACAAAGATTACAGGTTAAAATCTCAGAACTGATTTCAGCCTGTCCAAGATGATACACTGACATACCACAATACACTACATCCTTATAAAACACACAAAGATGAATAAATCCCCGTGAATAAAACTTGTCTAAAGTTCACAAACTGCTCAGAATTGTGAGAATTGCAGTTGTTTACAGGCCAAAAATAACATACCAAGAAGTTATCCTGTTTCTTAGACATTACCAGTTGGATAAAAATTTTGGACAAATGTTAAAAAGGTACTTTACTATCATTTATTATGCTAATGATAACTATCAATGAAAACTCAACTCATAATCCAACTAATGAAGTCTTTGCAATCTTAAGCTAATAGGTCAGCATTTGGCTAGATCAAAGTTCTTGGAACACATCAGAATCACCTGGGGAGATTAAAAATACAAAGTTTCCATTTCTGATAATTATGAGTTAACTAGTGCTGAACTAATCCTCTTGGCAAAAACAACTAGAAAGTCTAAATAGAAAAAAAGATTGTTTGGAAATACATTACTGTGAGAGCAGAAGTGTTGCAGGAAAATGGGACATAGCAGGATGGTTAAGTCCCAGGTCTCCTGCGAGTCCCTGGGATGCGGGGGTGGGGTCGTGGGGGAGCAAGGAGCACCAAGTCAGGGTCCTTGGCTTCACATGGGAAAGATTGCAAAACAGAGCTGAAGTAGAGTGAAAGCAGATATTTATTCACGGAGATACACACTCCATAAACAGAGTGTGAGCTGCCTCAGAAGGCAGGAGGCCCCAGGGTGTGGAGGTGGTTAGTTTTTATCAGCTGGGTAATTTCATAGGCTAATGAGTAGGAGGATTATTCTAACTACTTTGGAGAAGCAGCAGGGATTTCCAGGAATTGGGCTATCACCCACTTTTTGTCCTCAGAACTGTCATGGCACCTGTGGGTGTGTCATTTAGCATATGCTAATGTATTACAGTGAGCATATAATGAGGCTCAAGGTCCACTGGAAGTCGAATCTTCTGCCATCTTGGGCCCAGTAGGTTCTAATAACCAGGTTTTATCATATCTTCAACAGCTATGTCATTCTTTTAAAGGTTGGGCCCTGACCCCTTCCCTCCTGCCTCAGAAGCAGGCCAAAAGTAGAAGGGAGCATAGGGGAGAATAACATTTAGGTCACATTTCCCATTCTTAGTGTTTCATTTTGCTCAGTTCTGCAAAATCTAGCCATGCAGGGAGATGTTGCTTTCCTAGTCAGTGTTATTACCCAGAGGAACTTGGGTCCACTCACCCACTGCACAGCAAAGCCAATTTACTGACACCAGTTTGTGGTGAAGGAAAGTAAGGCTTTTATTTGCATGGCACCAAGGAAGGAGTATGGGCAGCTCATGCTCAAAAGACCCAAACTCCCTGATGGCTTTAAAGGTAACACCTGAGGATAGGGGGCTGCAGGGTGCATGACTTTCTTCTGATTGGTTGGTGGTGAGGTAACGGTGGTGTTTCAGGAATCTCAGTCATCAGCATTCTGGTTCCAGCCAGTCTGGAGTTTAGTGCTTGTGGTCAGCATGTAGTCACCATCCTCTATTGGAGTGGGAGGGTGGGTGAGCCTTAGTTCCTGAAGAACAACTCAAAGACATCTGTCAGATGGTTATGTATACCCCTTGAGGAGGAACTAAGACTCTCTTATCGCTGAACTATTGTCATTAATTTTCTTGTTTGACTGCTTTTCCTTTGTTTCTGCATTCCCTCACTTCCCTAATTTGTAACTGCTCTTTGGAACTCAGGGAAGGTTTGGGACACTAAAGCCTCTTTCTACAAATAGGCAATGGGGGACACTGAGGGGATTTCATACTTGGGAGGATCCCACAGGGTCCTGTTCGTTTTCACTATGTCTACTTTTATTTTAATGGATGCCACTATGGTATGATGGTATGAGTGTAAAAATTGCATTTTATCCCTCTTTGTACCCTTAGCAAGTATCTTGTTGCATTGGATATATTAAATACAAAGTTATGTATCTGTATCTATTTAGTTATACATACATATTGTGTGTGTGTGTGTTTTAAACTGAAGCAGCTAGGAACTCTAACGATGACTGTTGTTTTTTTTTAATTAAAACATGAATTTATACTTTTCTTTTACTTCCACAGAAACGGTATTCCTTGATAAAACTCAATCTTGAAGCATTGCCTAACATTAATATGCCATATTTTAAAAAACAGTATAGTGCAGAGCAAGAAATGGAAGTAAACAGCACCAATTTCACTTGAGTATTTCTTTGTTAACTTTAACTGTTATCAGTCAGGGAGGGAAAGGCTTCAATATACTTTATTTATTTATTTATTTATTTATTTAAGCACCTAAAAAATATTTGTTTATTTAATTTAATTTATTTATTTATTATTTTTGGTTGCATTGGGTCTTAATTGTGGCATGCTTTCCTGGTGGTATAGTGGTAAATAATCCACCTTCCAATGCAGGGAACTCAGGTTCGATCCCTGGTTGTAGAACTAAGATCCCACATGCTGCGGGGCAACTAAGCCCATGCACCACAACTAATGAGCCCGAGTGCCTCAACTAGAGAGAGAAAACCTGCACACCACAACTAGAGAGAAGCTGCTTGCTGCAATGAAAGATCCCGCATGCCTCAGTAAACTTAATTTAGGTAGGCAAACATATCATGTTGTTATCTGCCTGAGACGTAAGTAAGAAACAGACATTTAACTCAGCCAGAATACTCTGCTAGAAGCAAAGGCCCTTGGGAGGAATAGATTCACCATGTCTGGGATTGAGAGCCCCATAGTGTCCAGTACCCTGGCAGACTGCTTTTGTTCAGTATCTCCTTCCTCTAGAAGAGAGACCTTTAATTTCACATTTAGAACTTACTAAAGAGAAGCCACTGAAGAGCATATCCATGCACTTAATTAACACTGAGCATTCCATCTGACTTCCTAGCAGTTTCCCTGCCTGGTAGAAAAAAAAACAGAAAAACTGTGTCACAGCGACATGCTGCCGTTCTGCCTGACTTTTCCCACTCAGCAGGGAGTTCTACAGCTGCTCTGACTACTAACTTCACTTTGTTCACTCTCAGATCTGTAGAAATGTTAAGCATAATTGTCTTTTTGGTAATCTCTACAGATTTCTTGGATGTAATAGTCAAGGGTCAAAATTCTTCCCCATCAAACATAGATTATAAACCTCATTGGAAACAGAAAGAAACATGGATTAAAAATATACACAGTGCTTTTCTTAAGGTTTATTTGTTGAAGGAACAAAAGTTCTCTCTCTATTTTTTATAATTTCTATATATTCCTTAGTACATTTTAAAAAATAATTTTCTTCCTAGGAGTCTTGTATAATCCTTAAATTGTGACCCATCTTAACATGATATCTTGGGGACTTCCCTGGTGGCACAGTTGTTAAAAATTCACCTGCCAGTGCAGGGGACACAGGTTCGATCCCTGGTCTGGTAAAATCCCACATGCTGCAGAGCAACTAAGCCCGTGTGACACAACTACTGAGCCTGCACTCTAGAGCTTGCAAGCCACAACTACTGAAGCCTGCAGGCCTAGAGCCCATGCTCT
This sequence comes from Mesoplodon mirus, assembly GCF_964341445.2. Classification (NCBI taxonomy): domain Eukaryota; kingdom Metazoa; phylum Chordata; class Mammalia; order Artiodactyla; family Ziphiidae; genus Mesoplodon; species Mesoplodon mirus. The sequence goes on from NC_138976.1 coordinate 48,973,120, forward strand.
GCAACAAGAGAAGCCACTGCAATGAGAAGCCCGCGCACCACAACAAAGAGTAACCCCCGCTTGTCACAACTAGAGAAAGCCTGCGCACAGCAATGAAGACCCAACGCAGCCCAAAATAAATTAATTAATTTAAAAAAAACGTGATACCATGGTGTAGTGTAATATAGGTTCATCTGTATATAACAGTGATTCAAAATAATATTGATTTCACAGAGAGAGGATTTTTATTTTCTCTCAAAATCCATTCATGGATCATTTGAGGAAGGAAAATTAATCTGGAAAGCTGTCTGGAAACTTTCCATTGGTAACTTTTGATACAATGGAACCAATACCAGCATAAAAGTTGTAAAATGAGTGTCTGTGGCTTGGAAGAAACTCCTGAAGATGGTGGTAAGGCATCCTTAAAAATGTCACCTCATTAATGTTCTTAATGATACAGGTGGTAGAGTATAGCAATGCTGAGTAAAAGTGATTTTGAATAATCAGAGTGAATAGTGAAATTTTAAGAATTTCTCAGCTGACTTTTGCACATATTTTTTTAATGTGGGCAGAGAGTGATATACAAAAAACAACTTTTTTTGGTCTAAATTAATCTAAAAAATGTTAAATCAGTACAAAAATTTTTAAGTATCAGATTGAAAAATACTGTGTTATAACTTAATTGCCAGCATTTTTTATTTCATAGTGGCACATAAAATGTCATCTTCCAATCAATTTAGCCTTTGATTCAATAAAAGGTAGCATATCTCCTGACCTTGGAGCTCATTTGCAATCACGATACAATCCCTGCTATCCTCCCCACCCCCATATCTATACACTAACCCTCTCTGCCCTGCCTGGAAGTCTCCTTTGCCCTCTGCCTTCCTGTGTTCAACCAGTAGAAAAAATATTGAGAAAGTCTTAGAGTGGAAGGAGAAGAGAAGGGGAGATGGTTATTCCTGCACCTCCTTTTTACTTTGCTGCAGATCTGGCAAAGGCTGCATTTCTTTATGGCCCTAAGGTTTCTCTAGTGGTCCATGGCCCTAGTTTTCACTGTAATCCATTAACTCTATTCCACCTCCTTTGTCCCTTCAGGATTAGAGGTAATGTATTTCCTTGTATCTAAGTGATATCACATATGACTTTGCCAGGATTGTTCATCCCTTGGAGTTTCACTATCCATGTTGATCTCTTAACTCTGCTCAAACCTTTGTAAATAGTCCCTTCATTGAACTCTTTTCAATTAACCCATTTTAAGTATATCATCTCTTTCTTGGTAGAAACCCTGCTGACACCCAACCCAGTTTTTTCAGTGGGTTATTTTTTAGATGTCAGCTGAAATTAGTCTGTTAATGTTAAATTTAGTTTTTGTATATGTATTTTTGTGAGTGTGTGTGTAAATACTCAGAAGTTAGATTGGCTGATAGTTTACATTTGGTACTTACTTTGTAATGTTTAGGTATAAGGGTTATACTGCACTTAAAAATTTGGACGTGTTCTTCCTTTATGCTATAAAATAATTTAGTATGTGATAACATTATTAGTATGAGTTATATTAAAGTTTGAAAATAATGACTTGTGGGAACATGTGGTCCTGGAGTATTGGCCAATATGGCCTTAATATTCCCCTTAGCTTAACTACACTTGAGATAGGATTCTGACTCTAGCTATCTGACCTCCCTTTTCTTAGAACACTTACTTTAGAAGATTTATAATTGCAAATACTGACTCTGCTCTTTGATCTATAAATCATTTAAAAGTCTCTCTCCAGTTTTATAACCCAAGAATGTCTTTCTCAAGGGCCTAGAGCCATCTCAGTGAAATATAATCATCAAGCATGAGAGCACCCTATCTCCCAGTCCTAGTGGAGGCGTAAGAGCCTAACTCCAAGTTATAAAACTCCCTCCAATCATGAAGACAGGAGAAAGTTCAGTTTTCATGGTAAGACCAGTTAGCAAACACAGGTGGCCTAAAATCTCCCTCACCTCATCTCTTGAAAACCCCTTGTTACAGCAGATTTGAGTTGAGAATCTAATTCTCTTCCCTACTTGAACAGCCTTGGAAAAAGTCACCCTAGGCTGTTCAACTATGGCCAGTGCAATTTTCCCTTTGACAGCATCTTTTTCATATTTCTCTTTTTTTATATACCACTATTAGTTTATACTTTTTTAAGAATCACTTCTTAGATTTATTAAAGAGAAGTGTCTCTTTTCCATTTCAAAATTTCTGCTTTCTTTAATGAATTATAATCCTTTTATTTTTTAGGTTTTTTTCTTATGTTATCAAATTGAATGTGTCCTTTATTATTTTTATTCTTTCCTTTTGTGAGTAATGATTGGTTTTAAGGTGATTAATTCCCTCTCAATACATTGTCATTACATCTCATAGTTTTAAATATAGTAATAATTATTTGACAATTGAATTTTGAGTACCTCTTTTATCCAAGAATTGTTTAGGAAATAATTGAATAATTTCCCACATCTCTAGGTACTTTTATTGCTACATTTGCAATTTCTTTATAGTTTTAAATGTAGTATAAGCAGAGAATAATTCTCTATAATTTCTACTGTTTTGGTTTTGTCATTTCTAAGAGCTTTTATGAGGTAGATAATAGTGCAGTGTTGGTTTTGATTTTCAGAGGACTCTTGCTAGTAATGTTTGTTTTTCACCAAAAGAAGCAGGGGGCAACCATTATTTAATAAACTTGCCATTAGCTAGATTCCATCTGCCTACTTGTATGGGTGCCAATAGCACAAAAATTTTAATTTTTGAAAGAATTTTGTAAAGGACAATCTAGAATTACAGTGGTCACTTTGAGGAATTTTTTACATAAACAAGCTTTTTCGTTTTAGAGACAACTTAGCACAAAAAGGAGGAGACCGTCTATAGTTTTGTTTATCTAAAAGAGAATATTTATGAGAGTCACTTTATTTAAATGAGCTGTAATGACTTGTGTGTGTGTGTGTGTGTGTGTGTTTGTGTGTATCAGAAGAGGTTCCCCGCACCTAATCTTTCTTTCCTTCATGCAGAGGGAAGATAAATAACTTTTGACAATAATCGTTTCATATTTGTCTGAAACCAGCTCCTTCAGACTTTTTTTTTTTTTTTTCTCTTCTACTTTATCTCCTCTCAGGAAATTTTGGAGATTAATTAATCAAAAATTTTTATCATGTGTTCACTCTAAAAATATATAGTTTAGATAAATTATCTTTAAGAAAAGAAAGATAAATTACTAAAATGAATTTATTTTGCTTAAATTATGTGAGCTTATGGGAAAAAACCTCTGCAACTTAGAAAAGTAATTGAGTAATGGACTTGCTCACAATGTTAAAGAGAAAAGTTTATCTATAGTTCTACAAAATGAAGACGAAAGCTTAAATATGATATAAGGAGTCTTTAAAATTTAGCTTTATAAACACATAAGCTTGTAAATTGTCTTAAACTAAGTTCATGTAATATTCCTGTTAAGTGAATAACACAAGTTAAGTAATGGACATGTCATTTTCCACATTTTACTATGTAAATTAATACCAACAAAATATTCTACTTTATACAAGATTATGTCTAAACATCTCTTGATTTAAACTTTGAAAAATTTCCAACATTTGTTTTTGAGTCAAAGAAGCTAGCATTGTTCCCACAATAGTTTAAGATTTCAAATTATTAAATGGTTTATAAAGAAATTAGTTTGTGATATCTCTTAAAATGTTAAATCCCATAAATTCTAATAATGCTAGGAATAATAAGGGATTAATGTGTTGACTTTAATTACAATTTCCAAATTTTTAATTAAATTTAAAACCTTAGACTAATATTAAATTGTGTTAATAAATAATCTTTGGTTTCTCTGGTAATTTAAGAGCAAGAAAAAAATAGAATTGGTCATTAAACATAATATACTCTATTTTTACCATATAGAATGTGAAAACGCTTTTGCAAGATGTTATATGTCTATCACCTTTTTTTTGCTACAATAGGATTTTGAAAGTTATAAGAAATATCTGCTCATAAAGATGAAGAGTTTATGGATCTGTCATTTAGTTTTCACTGTGTCTATGTCTGTAGGAAACAAAAGTTGATTACTTTGGTTAAGATGAAAATTAATATAAATGATTACGGTTACACACCAAGTATAATAATAAGAATAATATGAGTATGGACTTTCCTGGAATGACCCAGTTAACACAAATTTTTTTCCATCTCCTTATAAAGAGAGATTAAAATGATTAACAAAAGAAATTAAGCTTTGGCATCCTCTAAATTTTAATAAACTCAAAATTGTTGTGAGAATTATTTGTTTTCCAAACATAGTTCAATTGTCATAATTTGTATGCATAAGTAGCCTTCTCATGTGAAAAGAAAAATATTCACGTTGAAATCCAAAGACTAGGTACTATTTACCAACTAATTCTTTTTTTTTTTTTTTTTTTTTTTTTTTTTTTTTTTGCGGTACACGGGCCTCTCACTGTTGTGGCCTCCCCCGTTGCGGAGCACAGGCTCCGGATGCGCAGGCCCAGCGGCCATGGCTCACGGGCCCAGCCGCTCCGCGGCATATGGGATCCTCCCAGACCGGGGCACGAACCCGTATCCCCTGCATCGGCAGGCGGACTCTCAACCACTGCGCCACCAGGGAGGCCCCTACCAACTAATTCTTGTTTCCAGATTTTATTCTACTTGTTACTCAGGTATAAAAAGTGACAGTTGGTGATATATCAGTTTATGATATATGCTATATGGTTTCATTGATTTTAATTTGATTCAAAAGCCTTAGAGATTTTTCAGTGTTCTTTGTTTATGTTTTTATTCAAGAATAATCAATGACTACATTCTTATAAATTAATTGAATGGCATTCCTAGAATAAGGATTCTACCTTCTGTTTTATAAAATTTAAAGATTCTTTTGATGGTGGACACAACACACTGACACTCAAGATAGATGAAAGGCTGAACAAGAGAAGGCTGTCCCTAAGGGCCACATAGGCAGTCAACCTGGGAATAAGGTAGCAGCAACCTGGAAATGAGGGGACAACTTATATATGGCAAGTAGGGTGACATTAGGTAGATTTCATGGGCACCATATGGATTGACGGATTTAAATAATTTAAAGGGCTCTGGGGCACAGGGGCTGTCCTAGTTTTCTGGTACCTGATCCAAGCAGGGTATATGGTGGCCTGGAGTATGAGAACCCAGTAAGGTGAGTAATTGGGGGTATGAAATTAATCAGTTGCTCAGAAAGGGAAACTGAGCTAGGACCTCAAAACGGGGCCATAACAGTATTAAACAAACAAACTATATTATGTCCTCTTCCAATGTGATCAAGTCAGCCGACATAATTCATTGGCCCAAACTGTTCAGTTTTCCCCATAACAGAGAAATTTGGCTGTAATCTTAAATCGGTACCTGTTGGGCATTTTCACTCAAAATTCTTGAGGCTGTGTCTCTGTTACATGTCCCATCTGCCAACCTCATAATTCTGGCAAAAATCTATAAAAGTGGCACATGGGTGTTTGAACACTGGCAAATGAGGATTTTATACAATTGTATCATTCAAATGAACATGAACACATTCTTATTGTTTGTCTATTTTTGGTCAATCAAAAGACAACTATCTCAATGTAACTTAAAACCTCAAAGCTTTAAGACTGTTTCCAACTTGGGTTATCGAACTTAAATATCCAGTACCAAAGGCACTCACTTTATATTTTTACATTTTAAAAAAGGCTTTGCAAGACACCAAGAATATAGTTCTCCCTGAATTTCTCAGGGCTCCCGCAGGTTTCTGGCCTGAGCCATGGAAAGAGACATGCTAAAAATAGAGACTGTCTCCTTTTGTCCTCTGGAAACATTTGCTCTTTCACATTTTAAGTGTGTTATAAACAGAGGTATGCTTTATATTTCACAGGGGGATGAATCCCAGAGCCATTTTTTTACATTCACATTAGAAATGGTTGTAAACTAGGGACCTTCCTCTTCTTGCCTCAGAGAAGATTTGTTTTCATTAGGGAGATAAGGTTTCTCTCTCAAGTGGGGAGGAGTATAACTATATATCATCAGTCCTCGTAAAAACTCATAATTTCAGATTCCTCTCCTGTAGTACAAGAAAACCACTTTTTGTACATGTGTGGATAACCATTTGCCTTTCTCATCACATCCTTCTGAAAGTGAAGTATGGCAAACTGATGTGGTTATTGCCATAATTAATAATAGTTTCATTTTAATCTGGAGCTCTCATGTTTGCCTTGAGAATAATATAAATAACTATAGGTATTAATGTTTTATCCAACGCTACTCATCATCTTCAAACACCTTTGTTCTTATCATCCATAATCAACAATGAAAACTGAGAGAACAAAAGATACTTAAAAGCTTTCACAGTTATCTAATGTATTATTATAAAGTTTTAAGACACTGTAACCAGATTTATTACTAACAAGTACAGAAGGATAAAGTATGGACTCCTTGTGTGACCTTTAGCCAAGAACTAGAAATAACTCTGATTTAAGACTCCTTTTTAATCATACTGGAAGGAGCCTCAACAGATTCTGTTAATACAAACACTGCCCTGAAAACCTGAGGAACTGAGCTTAGGTTCATGTCTCTAGTTAAAAGGAATTGACCCTTGGGTTCATGTCTCTTAGTTTAGTAAGACTTTACGTTTGCATTTCCAGGACTTCAATGCTGACAAGACATCCCAGTAATAAAGATTCTCAAGAATCTTGAATCAAGTAGCATAATGTTAAATATCCTAGGACCAGTGCCTTCCAAATGTCAGGAGCCACTGATTACCACACCTTAAAAAAAACAAAACAAAACAAAACTCATTCTCCTTTTTTTTCCCTAATTCCTTTCCACCTTTCAATTAATTTCAAATTCCATTTATTGTAAGTTGTTTTCATGTTGCAGCATTCAAATAGACAAGAAGGTTTGAGTTAATGGCCTTTGATTAGTTTCACTTCCACATTTGCAAATTCACTTTCAAACTAAAAAGTCTCTTCCACACTGTTGTGAGGATCAAGTAAGTGTGTTAGGAAGTAATACTTTATTTTTTTGGTCCTCCACATATTTCTAATGCATTTATTGCACGGGAACTCTACTTTTTATATTAGCACTGTAAGGATTATATTAGACATATTGCAAGGGAACTCTTCTCCATTTCTTCATGCAGACTATATGTATTTTGAACAGGAGCTATGAAAATAACCAGGAAAATTATGATCTTTAAAGAATTTTAGTTTTCTCATTAAAGGTTAGTGTTAATTTGAAAACACGTTGTACAAGTTTAATCTTTACTGCAGGGTGATTTACCAGGGGCATTATACTGATTAATATCTGTACCATTTACAGCAGAGACAGTTTTTAAAAAAAGCAATACTCCCTGAAGAAAAGAACTCTGTGCAAATGCATGAAACCCCAAAGAGATCCATGTACAAGCTGTGTTATAACAGATTATTTTCTTTCACTTTCATCAGTGTGAAACTAGGAAAAGCTGACAGAAAATGATCAATTCTTCCAGTTTGCGTATTTGTTGGTTTGTTTGTTTTAGAGTTAGAATATAAATGTAATGCTGTTATTCTCAATTAATTTCTTAATAGAGGATCAGAGTTAATTATTAGTATAACTAATTAAGATGTCTAATTATTTTAATCGGTGGGGTCATAATCTGATTTAGCCTATTAATAACACAGTTATATCTCCATGTTGATAATGGAACATCAGTATCATTTTCAAACCTCTATTGACCCACACTCTGACATTCTTTGTTGGATTTTGCCCTCCTTTTAAATGATAATTCCACGTGGATGTATATTTTTAGATTGTAAATATATTCATCATTTCTTTTACTATTTTCAGAAAACGTTATTTTTTTATATTTTGAAAATCTAAAATAATATGAACATGGTCAGTCTGATTTGTTGATTCTTACTTGAGTAGACCTATACAATGTATACCAATTTTATTAAGAACAAGTGTAAGTAGAATAATCAATAATGTTTGTTACTTTATTATTCAAACAGCTTTTATTAGATTCTTGTTGTATATTAGATACAAAGAGTATTTAAAAATGAATAGCAAATAGCATTTAGTTCCTGCCTGTTATCTTGTTCACCGCAATGTCCAATGAAATTATGAAATGGGAAAATGGATCAAGGATCAAACTTTTAGTTTACAAAATTTTACCTATGGGGAATATTGCTATATCTCAGCAACTTGTAACAAACAAGTTATGTTTTGGGTACTTTCCTTGGAATCTCTGAGTAATATTAATTTGGTTGAGAACTGACCTGGAACCTTCTTTGTAGAGTTATAAATATTTCATTGTTTTGCAGGATGGACCCCAACCTCCAAACTTCATTCATATGTTGAACCTGAAGACAGTTCACACACCAAGAGAATCTGACAGAATGTCCTCACATGAGGGACTCCTGGTGAAATCAGTTTGTGGAAACAGGTAGGATGTGGCTTGGGCAAAGCATAGGAAGTGGGTTTATAGTTGTTAAAGGGTGTAACTAGGGGAAAGTTCTCACAACCAGGCAGGAGACGTCAGATTTAAAATTCCCACCTGCTCCAAAGGAGGAAGTATGTGCAGGCTCTTTTATAAGCCTGTTCAGAGTGGGGCCAAAGGGGGGGGAAACATTGAGGGTTAAAAAAGAAGTCAACGGTCAAACATCAAAAATGTGATGATCTATAAAATATATGTGATATGTCATCTTTAGGCTAAATAATTATTAGCCTATTTTCAAAAAGTAGCGTAGTATCTCAAAAAGAACATAAGCTTTGGAATAATACAGAACTAGGATTTAAATTATTCTCTGCTTTAAGGAATCATGTGATTTTGACTAAGTCATTTTATACCTGTTAGATTCAGAAGTGTTTTTTATTTTTTTTCTATGAAATGGAGTTAATGCTTAACCTACATTGTGACCTTAACCCTCATGGTGAGGATAGGACAATATACATCAAGTTTTTGACAAATATCTTACTTTGTATTTTATTCTTTTGAAATAATACTAGTAATTATGATTCTTGATATTTATTTCCAAAGAAAATCCTTTGTAGGAATTCATTGTAGCTAAGTATTCCATGAGTTATGCTATGTGGGCTTCCAGCTCTGTAAGTCAATGGAACTTCCTGAATTAAACAGATCTCAGTCTTGGTAGATGCTACAGGAGCTTATCACTGTTTCATAAAATATGGCTAGGTAAGGATAAGAAGAAAGGCTGTGAAATGCAAGGGCTGCAGGAGAAAATGTTAATACCAGTTCTTAGACCCTAGAACCTCTGTGAATAGGTTTTGAAAATAACCAAGAAATATTAGATCTTAGATGCTGCAAGATCAACTCTTTTTAATTATTAGTATAGGAATATATCTGAAGTAAAGAGTTTGAATATATGACTTTTAAATGAAATTTAAAGACATTTAATATTCTTTTTTGGTAAAAATATATTATTTATCATTATATAAACTTAAACATTTATTAAATTTTAATTCCTTCTAAGTTAGAAAAATATTACAGAGCAGACACAATTGTCTTTGTGAAGAAATTGAAGTGAAATGGTTCTTGAAAAAGAGGATTTTTCATTCCAAAATTTATAGAAATATTTTTCTCTACATATATTGTTTTAAAGGTTATTCTTAGAGTTATTTCAAAGATCTCTTTCTATTATCTGTCATAGACTAGGATATAAATAGTATGCAACAGACTAGCATAGGTAAAAGCACAAATATTTAATATCAGGGAGACCAAAGTTCAAAACATATATTATATTTCAGCATATATTTAGGAAACATCTTATATTCAGATAATAAATTTCATATATAAAATTATCTACCATGGAAAATTAGGGGTATAGAGTAAATATCTTTCTTCCTTTTAATTATTAAACAACCGGAATATTGTGTAAGCATTTCTTGAAAATGTTAAAGGCTTTTAAAAATTTTTAATGACTTCTTTCCATTTTATATTAAAAAATCGACTTCAATATGTCAAAGATGTTAGAGTCAAATATGCATGTAAATTATTTAAAATTGGCCAGCTAGTGTGTGTAAAGTAATTAGTGATTGCTAATGTTTGAGCTATAAAGACTTTTTAAATGATTGGCATGGTTGAAGTATAATTAACTGAAATTACTTTAATAAAACCAGTAATTGGTTTTGAAATAAGAGCAGTATATTTAAAAATCTACATGGTATTCAATGTATGTACTATTATTACGTTAAAATCAAGACCTTCCTGAAAAGGGTCTCGATAGGGGAAAGATAATGAAAAAATGTATCTATGTGACAAATAAAATACTATTAATGGTTTACATGTAAGGACAATTAGATTTTCTTTCAGGATGGGAAACTCTTATTTTTAACTGATAATTGTACATTTACTTTTTGAGAAACTAAAATACCAGAGAGCAATATAAATACTTTTTTGTGTGATCTAGCACATGCAAGTGTCCAATTACCTATATTTACTCAGGCTTTGATAATCTAACACTCCTCACCTGTGTTCAACATATGCCGGCCTCTAAGCCTCTTTCCATGCCAGCCTTTTGTACCTAAATGTCAGCCAGGCTTAGGATCAGGAACATAGTGAGGGCCTAGTAGCCAAGAACACAGTTCTTAATGCATGAAGGAGAAGACAGCTAATCTGATCACCCAAGGATACCTCATCCCAACCCATGCACACACAATATATAAAACAAATTACTTTATAGAATTATTTTAGGTGGGGAAAATTTTCTGGAAGAATTTTACTTCAACTTATTAGACTTAATTGTCTGTAGAAGTAGGGAGCTCAAATGGGACTACTGATGACTTTTGCTTTCTGCTTTATATTCATTTTATGTTAAAATTGCAGTAGATATTATAATAATACAATAGCATGTATTATTTCCATCATTCAAAAACAAAGAAGAATAGAAACATATTTTTTAAAGTTAAGAATAATTCCAATAAAATTTTATATGGGATGCCAATAGTGTCTCAGATAGAACTTCTGCACCATGTACATTGAAGTTACTGAGTTTCTCAGATATGATGACAAGGCTAAGTACAAAAGACTGTGAAAAACCCTGTTCTTGAAAAACTCACAGTATAAATTATAGGATATACATATATGATATTTTTTATGCCTCCAAGTAATGAGAGATTGAGTATTCAAGTTAGGGTTTAAAGAAATATGAAGAGTAATTAAAATATACAAGGACAGGATAAGAATATGATAAAAGAATACATCCTTGTGAATACAGACCACATGAGATGGTAGAATGATTCGAACCCATAAAGTAGTTATTATGTCAAAATGAACCAGAGGAGTAAAATGCACCTAGGAAACAGTAGAATAAGAGAAAGCAATAACAACTCAAGTTTATTATATTAAAAAAAAATAGAATTGAAGGTATTTGTAAACGCGGTTGTCTTCTTTGGTCATAGGGAAAAAATTGCATCTGTGGCTTTGCATGTATGTATTTGTACTTGCTAAACATGTATCTATATATCTTGCACAGTGGAATGTTTATCATAATCAAATAGGATAGTAAATATACAAATATATTAATGTGATAACAGCTACAAATTATATATTTGTGAACACAGCATGAAGGTGTCTAATCCTGATTTATAGTCTCTAATATTATGGTAAGATTCTGAAGTATAAAAGTATACTTTAGCATACTAGGTTATAAAAGAATGAAGGATAAAAGGGCAAAGTGTTAAAAGAAGCATGGATAATAAAATTACTCCATCAGATAATCATTTATAGAAAATAAAAGTAGCATGTGTCTCTATAAGGAACTCACAGAAAAACTTTCTAGCCTGGCCATTTTTCAGTTTAAGACATTGAGGAGAAAATTGTGATGTTTGAAAAAGTTGAAAGAATTTACTCAGCTTTGTAGGACAGACAAATGGAATCTGTCAACTGGTTAAGCCTCAAATAAATATTTTTACTAGAATCTACCATTAAGATGAGAATATTGAAAAAAAATTCCATTTGCTATTAGCTGAAGATATGTTTTACATTCATATATCCATTGTTAAAAATATGTAGCTTAGAGAATGCATAGAGCACATGTAGCTGCTCAGCGAGCAAAAGTAAACCATTTGGAAATTAAAATATGCACATTATTTAGCAAATAAATATGTAGAGAGTATTAAGTATGATTTTCCCGCTAAAACTTTTTTTTTTTTTTAATGAACGCATTGACTTTTTAATATCTGCATTCTGATGATAATAGCAATTTATCATGCCTGTGCCAGTTCTCTTTTGTAAAATACACGTTTACTGATTCTATTAATGTTTAGTTATTACAAAATTTATATCTTACATCTTAATAACTAATTAGGTCACTGTTTCAACAGTATTTACTAAGAACCTACTATATACAGGTACACTACTATAAACACAGCAGTGAATGAAATATAGGTGGTCCCTCCTCCCACTGTCTTCCTACTTAACTAAAACAAAACGCAGTAGCCTCTAGTTGCATTTAAAGAAGCATGCAATTTTATGTCAGATTCACTGTTTTTAAGTTATAATTTCACCATTCACACAAATATTTGACATTGCAGAACATATAAAAATTGGAAGTGATCATAAAATGTTCAAAAATATTGGATGGTGATAACATAACTAGGATGCCTCTGAGGTATTCTTACCAAAAGTTGTTGATTTCTGGGATTTATAGAAAATGTTTTTCTGTCATTGAATACAACTTCCATCAAGCTAAACTTAACTGACAAGATAACTTTATATTTTTCCTAAACAGTGGGCAAAAGAGAGCAAGCGTTTATTATCCTTTTTTTCATGGTGAGATGGTGTAAAAGAATACTGAGAGTTTGTTAGAAGTGATAGCTGTGAGAAAGAGGAAATATGTTGAGCAGAGTTTAATGAAAATAGTAATTAAAATTCATTGAGCATTACTGAGTGCCAAGAAATCCTCTAAAAAACTTTACATCTCCATGAGTTGGGTATTATTAACATCCCATTTTACAGATATGGACACTGAGGCACAGAGCAATGAACTTGTCCAAAATGACACAGAAGTCAAGTCAGAGCCAGGATTTAAGCATCAGCAGTCTGGCCATCAAGTTTTTCTTTTTATACAATCTTATAATGACACTCAGATTGGAACCTGCTTCTCAGATCTCAGAAGGGGGGCCAGAGAGAACATTCCCAGTATATTGCCTTGCAGGCCTACAGTCCATAAATAGTGAATCATGCATCATACAAAGATTAGATTACATGACCTCTAAAATTCCTTCCAATTTCAGCATTAGATGATTCTATGAATATTAAATTAATGAATTTCACTAGACTGCTCGGCCTAGAGCCAAGATACATTGAAAAGTTGCTGTGTGGAAAGAGGCCAGTAAGTGCCTGCTTTATAGATAGCAAAACATGTTTGAGAGGGTCCATTTCCAGCAGAAAAGCCCAAGGGCTGAGAACCGCACCAACAGTCACATAACTGTCAGTGGAACCCGTGTAACAAAAGAGTACCTTCTGCTGCTCCATCTCTGTTCTCTGAATTGTTTTTCTGGCCCGCTACCCTAGTGAGTGGCCATGGCAACTTTTCTCTTCAGCTGATTAGTTTAATATCTGTCACAAGCTCTAGGAGATAAAATTACTGAAATTTCTAAACTTTGAATTTGACAGGATCTGCTTATTCCAGAGGAACTGTTTGTGTGACGTTGTGACCCATTGCTAACTCTAGGATAGGGAATAATTTTATAACTTTATCCTAGAAACCCATATTTAGATACTAGGATGACATATATAAATATGCTTGTGCAAATAGTGAAGTTATTTTATTTGAGTGTGTTTATATAAATATCTGCTGAAAAATGTAGATATTATAGACATTCTGGTCTTTGTATCTTTTCCCATGATAGGCCCTCTCTGATGTGAAATATTTGGGTGCTGACTTTATTTTTTAAAAATAGGTGATAAGAATAGTATAGATAGTAAATATACATTTGTTGAAAATATGAACAGAAGAATGAATAAATGCCACCACTTTGTTATCAAAAATCTCTTTAGTGACCATCTCAGAGTTAAATAATATCTTATGAAATTTGATGAACAGGAATTAGAAGGATTACTTTAAAGCAGGTGCTTTTATTAAAGGGTAACACATCAATTGAATTAGCTTTATTCTAATGATTCTAGCAATTAAACTTAAATATTCCTCCCATCAAAATTCTCATGTCATGGTTCAAAAAGTATCTCTGACCTTCAGACTCAAACCAGAGAATCTGCAAAGAACAGCCTGTCCTGGGCAAATGTAAGAATCTACTATAATTGGAGTTTTCAGAAAGAGTCATGACATTTCAAGCTCTATGTATTTTCGTCTGCTGCTTCCTCTCTGCATAGGTCATTCACTCTCTTCTTTACCTGGGTCACTCTTGTTTGTCGTTCTGAAATGGCCACAAAAATCATCTCCTATAGGAAACTTTTCCTGAAATACCAGCATGGATTATGTGCCCTTTTCTTCTACTGCCAATGAAAGCTTATATGTTCATCTATCCTAAATCTTAGCATATTTGATTGTAATAATTTGTTTATCTGCCTACCCGCCCAACTTAACTTTGATGCCTCTAAGGCAGAGACCAATTTTTTTTTGTCTTTGAAGGTTTAAAAAATGTATCTAATAACTGTATATAATTATTTGTTCTTTGATGCTGTAGTTTCAGTTCTTCCCTTAAGTCTCTTTCTATTCAAGTCGTAGGCTATGTTTTCTCGGTGTAAAATATAAAGTAAAGTGAAATTATGAAGTTGCGAAGGATATACTAAAGAACCTTTCTAATTAAGATGATTTTGGAAGCATAGGCATTTCTTTGGCTATTTATTATTCACCTTCTGAAATTCTCTTTAGCTGACTTTTTTTTTTTTTTTTTTTTTTTTTGCTGTGTGTGGGCCTCTCACCACTGTGGCCTCTCCCGTTGCGGAGCACAGGCTCCGGACGCGCAGGCCCAGCAGCCATGGCTCACGGGCCCAGCCGCTCCGCGGCATGTGGGATCTTCCCGGACCGGGGCACAAACCCGTGTCCCCTGCATCGGCAGGCGGACTGTCAACCACTGTGCCACCAGGGAAGCCCCTGATTTTTAATTTAAAATAATTCACTTAGTATTTCACTGCACAAGGTAATTGATAGTTGCCCCAGTCTAAATATATAACCCAGATTTTTAATTATTCTTCTTGATGAAAAATGTCAGTGTGGTTGTGTTTGGTAATGATTAAGTATTTATATTTTATTCTCTCTCCAAAATTATAGATCCAGTACTTTTTTAGCTACCTCCTTAAAACTCCATGTTTTGTTGTTGTGTTTTAATTGCAAAGCTCCAGATTTTGGTATCTCAGTTGAATATCTTGAACAACTAGTCTGTACAGTTTAGCCAAGTTTAATCTACTGTTTTACCTAATGTAGAAACAGCCTCCTTATGACTGTATGTTCCAGAATTCAGCAGAGTAAGCCCCTACTCTTGTTAGAGCATGTTGTAATCCTTAATGATTGAAACTGGTCCATGACTCAATAAATTCCTTTTTATTTATAAATCAATATCTGACACACCTTTCAGAAATAATGGATGTATACCAATAATATAATATTTGCTGGTGACTTCATCTTAGTGTCACATTCCTTGGATTACCTTCAAAAACTACTGCAACTGTTAGTAGGTACGGTACCATATGAAAAAACAAATGCCTACAGGTCTTCCATTTTAGCAGGCACCAATCGGCATTCAGTTGGGCTGATAAAAAAATGTCAGCTTGTACATTTGTTTTCCCCTCAAAACTCACTGTAGAGCATGCCTTTGTTTTCTGTACTGCATTGTCTCTGCCCATGTTTGTTTTCAACCTCAGTCGCGGTGGAAAATTTCATGCAAGTCAGATTCATCTTGGGCTGCTGTTCTCCAAATTTAAGCACAGTGCCTCTTCCAACAATCTACCCTTGCAAAAACTGGCTTGATATGGCCATAAGAGCAGCCCAGAAATGCAAGGATGATGCCCCTGGGAGGTAGTCCTCAAACAGTGGGTAGCAGAGGCTTTTGGTTAATAACTTCAGCTTCTCTTTTGTTAAATGGGCCATTCTGAAAGGTGTTGTGACTTTTCAAGTGTCCAGAGGGAATTTGGAGTCAAAGCCTACAACAGTGACTGTGATAATGTACCCTTCTCAGAGCTTTTTTTCCTTCCTCCTTTCACATGTCCTGTTTTCTCACAACTGCACCTGAGTCCTTGTTTCAGGGTCCATTAAAAGGGAATCTAAACTAAGATACTCACTCTAGTTGTGCAATACTAAGTGGCAATCATTAAGTGGCAATACTAAGAATCATTCGGAGGTTACATCTCTTAAAATCTTTGCAAACAAATTGATCTCATCCCTGCTATGTAACTCACAATTTGGTTCACTCAGCTTGCATACATATTGGAACAGAACTAAAGAACTGGTCATTTAGAACAGTCTTGGCACTCCCTGCAAAATTAGGAGCCAAACACTTAAATTCTTCAAACAAAATATCAGTGATAACACCTGCACCTAAAACACGTGGATCTGTTTTCAATCAGTTAATAAGGAATCTCTACTTCAGGCCGTTAACAAACGTGAATTTCAAAAGATTTTGTCATAATTTGGCCCTAAAAAGTTCATTAAGGCAGTTGATATAAGGAATATAATCATTTACAATCCTAATTTTCTAAATTTTATAATGTCAGATTCACTGTGTACCCTGAATTCATTCTCCATTTATCCTGGAAATGGAGAACCAGAAAGTACATGTTTCAAATACAGTTTTGTACAAGTTAGAAATAGCTTTCATAAACCATGAGTTGACATGACTCTCTTTGAGAGTCATCAAAAAATTAGAAAATAAATGGCACAGTCTTAATTTTTTATAAAACTGCTATGAAAGATATTATCTTTCATATTATCCACTAGTCCTTATATGAACTTCTACAAGATGAATTAGCCAGGGCTTCCCTGGTGGTGCAGTGGTTGAGAGTCTGCCTGCCAATGCAGGGAACACGGGTTCATGCCCTGGTCCTGGAAGATCCCACATGCCACGGAGCAACTAAGCCCGTGTGCCACAACTACTGAGCCTGCGCTCTGGAGCCCATGAGCCACAACTACTGAACCCGTGAGCCTAGAGCCTGTGCTCCACAGCAAGAGATGCCACCATGATGAGAAGCCCACACACCGCAACAAAGAGTTGCCCCTGCTCGCTGCAACTAGAGAAAACCCACATGCAGCAATGAAGACCCAATGCAGCCGTAAATAAATAAATAAATTTACTTTAAAAAAAGATGAATTAGCTAAGAAGTTAGTATGAATAAAATTTGACAAACTTCTTCATAAACTGATAAGCAACTTTTCATTCATGAATGAAATTTTAGTTTACTGGGTTTTGTTTTCTTTTTCTATTTCCTGCCAGGTAAACCAGAAGTAAATGTTCTTAGTGGTAATTTTACTTTAGATTAAATGTTTGGTTTAAAAGTATTCTATTCATAATACAGAACTATTTTCTTTGGTTTCATTTTTAGTGATGCTTTTTAAATGTCACATTAAACAATTACTGCAATAATAGGTAGTCAGGATAAGAACAACATGTTCAATTTTATTCCTCCATTGCATTAGCAACACATAAGATTTGAAGAGGAAGTCTTTGATTTTTCCTCATCTTTATATTTAGAAAACATTATTTTCTAAGGATATAATAAATCTGAACCTCCCTCGTTGAAATTCCACTTAAAAAAAAATCAAGTGTATTCCCTCCTTTCACCCTGTTTTGCACATTATTGTAATAAAATGGGGTATTGGGAGTGATTTCAAGTCTAGATTTTAGATAGTCTTTTAAAAGTCCTTCACTGCGACTTCCCTGGTGGTGTATTAGTTGGGAATCTGCCTGCCAAAGCGGGTTTGATCCCTGGTCCTGGAGGATCCCACATTCTGCGGAGCAACTAAGCTTCTGTGCTGCAGCTACTGAGCCTGTGCTCTAGAACCTGTGAGCCACAACTACTGAGCTTGTGTGCTGCAACTACTGAACCCACATGCCACAACTACTGAGCTTGTGTGCTGCAACTACTGAGCCCACACACCTAGAGCCCATGCTCCACAACAAGAGAAACCACTGCAAGGAGAAGCCCGCGCACCACAACAAAGTGCAACCCCCGCTCACTACAACTAGAGAAAGCCCGCGTGCAGCAATGAAGACCAAGCACAGCCAAAAATAAATAAATGTAAAAGTCCATCACTTAAATCAATTTCTAAAATGATGATCTACTACTACGATTTTTTTCTGCTAACGATTTATTAATTTCTCTTGTTCATCTTCTGTTTTATTAGATTCGTAGGAAGAATATAAAATCAAAAGCAACATGATCTGTCATACTCCCTTTCATCTACTGACCCTATGTTTTGTTTCCTATCATGCTTAGAGAATACAAAATGACTGTCCTAGTGATAGAATCCTTGCTAATGATATTGAATATTGCTTTTGATGTGCATGTGGGAGGAAGCTTTGTAAATTTAAATGAAATCATCAATCTTATGTTAGCAAGATTGAAGAGCAAAATGCTCTAATAAAGAAACAGCACTATCCAACTTCCCTGGTGGTGCAGTGATTAAGAATCCGCCTGTCAATGAAAGGGACGCCGGTTTGAGCCCTGGTGCGGAGCAACTAAGCCCGTGCGCCACAACTAGTGAGCCTGTGCTCTAGAGCCAGCAAGCCACAACTACTGAGCCCACATGCCACAATTACTGAAGCCTGCATGCCTAGAGCCCGTGCTCCGCAATGGGAGAAGCCGCCCATGCACAGCAATGAGGAGTGGCCCCCACTTGCCACAACTGGAGAAAGCCCACGCACAGCAACGAAGACCCAATGCAGCCAAAAATAAATAAATAAGAGTCGAAAAAAAAAAAGATACAGCAGTATCTTCGTGAATCTTCAGAATATGATTTCCAGGCAGGAAATGCCTGGAAAAAAAATGATGTATTTTTACTTTTAACCTGCATGTATTCTTGTTGCTGTAATGGATATAACATATGGGCCTTTGGACCTCCATTTACTACACACAAGAAAAAATTTTACTGCTAATTCAATCATACAAAAATACATTCATGTTATTAGCTCAGTTTTCTTTTTTTTAAATGGGAGTTCGGTAAATTGAAAGAAGATTTACTGGAGGAAGATAAAAACTATTTTAAATAAATGTTTCTCACACTGCATGAATCAGGAAGTAAAACAAGACTACAATAATAGCTTAAAAAGAGTGTTTAACTTGTTTGCCTTAGCTATTCCTTAGAAATTCCTTTTCTGCTCAGAATCTTGGAGTCATTACACAACTCTTCATCTACTATAGACCGTTTGATAGATTTCTCATCTCACTTTCTAATCTGTAGGAGGTATATTCATATCAGTTGTAGAAGTGAAAGTTAAAACTGCGCTAACTATTGTCACAATTTAGACCTGAGTAAGATCACTGCTGTTACCCATGCTGCTACGGAGTGTTTTTAGAGCAATTTCTAAGACTTCTAACACTGCCACCATGTTGTCCCCAGGCATTACAGAGAAATAGTTCATATTGTTCTTACTAACTCTTATTTCATCCCTCTCACTGTGCTTCTAAATAAGTCCATAAGGATGAGGTTTAAGGGAAATTGGAATCACACTTTGCTTCTGGCACATTGTTGTTGAACCAAAATCTGTACACCATTCCCCCTCCCCACTTAAGTCCCTTTAGAATGCTTTTCTATTAATTGTGAAAATAAAATTACTTGTTAAATGTGAAAATTAAGTCTACTGTGCTTGGTCTTCTAATCATCTAGATAGATCCAAAATTTTGCTTTACTCAGAGTGGACAGAATTTAGGCTCAAAATGAGACCTCTTTTTCGTCTTTAATATCTTGTGTCATAAAAGATTGAAATTTAAGCTCATAGTTCTTGACCTAAGTGATCATAAAACTGAATAGAAATTCCAGTAGAAAGAAGAACTGTAAGAGCTTTAGAGTCCTTGTTCTGTGCTCTCACCTTCTTACTCAGATTCTCCACAGCTGTTTTTCTACAAAGTTTTCTTTATGAAATTGTGAATTCCATGAAGGAACTGACCATATCTTACTCATCACTGAATTCGCAAAAGCCTAGGACAGTGCTTGATCCATGTTCTCTACAAGAAATATGAGTTGAATACATTTATGGGAATATTGTAATAGGGCCTCTGCTTGAACTTAAAATTATCTGTAACAGGATTTCTCAACCATGTCACAATTGACATTGGGGCTAGGTGATTTTTTGTTGTGAGGGGATACTCTGTGCATTGCAGGATATATAGCAGCACTCCTGATTTCTACCTAATTGTTAAATGTCTCCTAGGAGACAAAACCATCCTTAGTTGAGGAGCACTGATCTATAGATATATTTGCATCAACATCTCTATTTATCTGCCATGTGTATGTATAGTCCATTTACACAGCCAAAATTCACAACTGTTATGACTTGTACTATTGTTGGTATTATCTTTCAGTCTTCATAATAAATTTATCCTCTTTCAATAATTTTTTTTTCATTTCCTTGGAGATTTTGAAGAAAACAAGTAGGATAGCACTCCTGTGTGACAATGCATTTCATAAATTACTGTATTTCAGAAAAAACTCATTAGACGTCTCTTTGGAATAACACAATTAGAATTAGTCTCTTATTAAAAACAATAACAAAAAAACCAATATTATCATTATAAAATAGTAATGTAAACAAGAGAGAATATTACATAGGGGATTAGTGTACTCAATAATCAGATTATGTCCCTGCAAATCTTTAGAATATTTAGTTTATATTGGAATCTGCCTCTGTCTGTCTCTAAATGAAGACTCTTTATTATAGTTAATAACAATAAAATCTTCCTTAAAATCTATAATTTTTAAAGAGAATGATTTTCTATTTTGGGCAGTCTCAAGTTTAAATCAGCATATAGTGAAGTAAAAACACTGATGGCTTGAGAACTTGGATTATAGTTCTTGCTCTTTCACTAGTTTTTCATTTAGAAAATTATGAATCTTCCTTGGGTATCAGTTCTATTGTAAATAACATACAATGATTAAATATTTTAGAAGATACCTTTTATTTGAACACAAATTATATGAGCTATAGAGTTCCACTTCTGGAATTGAGCATGAGAATCTCTGTGGACCACTCTTAAGCAAAACAAGTATAACTGGTGAAAAGTATTGAAAAAATTAAAATTTCTCTGGAAATTTTCTCATGGGCTTATATCAAATAAAGAAGCATTTACTCAAGAAACTCTACTTCAACTCAGTAAAAATTGCAAGAGACAGTAGTATTTGAATTGCAACCCCCCACGCCCCCCACCCATCTATCTCATACTCTCTCCCCTTTGCACACAGTGACAGAAATTCCACTCCATGCAGGAGCAGCCAAGAATACAGAGCTCCGTCTCTTCCTTCTCAAGGGCTACAGTATCTTCCCAGGAGGGGCAATCTGCCAGTACTTTTCATCACTATGGAGGAGGCTAAATTCCAGATGAGTGCATTTGAGAGGTTGGAGACTCCCTCTTGTGTTCAGCCTCCACTCACAGGACAGTCTTTATTTCAGGTGCATCATTCTGAAAATACTAGGGCCTGGTCACCCTTGCCCCAGCTTGTTAGCAAGAAGGAAATTTCATGTTGGAGTCAGCAAGCCAAGAAGGCCAGAAGCTACTGTTCCTGCCCAGTGCCATGTTCCTAAAGCATGGGTGTCATTTAGGGAAATGAGCCAATTTTCTTACCTCCAGCTCCAGAGCCATGGCTCAGAGATTTTTTTCCCAGAGAGGGGTGTAAACCTTAAGTATAACAGGCTCTCAGGTTTACTTTAAAGGAACTGATAGTATTTGAAACAGAGTCTTAGGGAAGTTCAAACCTATAGTTACTCTCAGAGAACAAAACAAAACAAAAAGACACGGAGAGGTTTTGTTGAAAAACAATTAAGAGGAGGTTCATGAGAGCACAAAAAGTAAACTAGAAGCCCATTAGTTTAAAAGAGAGAACCAGGGAAATAAATAGCTAAGAAGACCCCTCCTTGGTTCAGAACATCTTTAAACATTGTGCTCAAAAACTAACCCTGCAAAGGAGAGCAAACTTAAGTGCAACAGACTGTGGAGCAATTTATGTCAAGTAATGTCAAAAACATTACAGCAATCAGCTGGCAATTGGTGGAACCTAACCTTGAGTGTGGTCAGGAAATGAGGTGGTCAAAGAGAATTTTGCTAAAACCACTGTTATCCCAGGTGACAGTGTGCATGGCAAATGCTGTGCCCTCTGATGAGCAACATGAGAGCTTCACACTGTCGGGGTGGTGGTAGATAGACTTTACTAAAATAGTCCAGCCAGTCAAAAATAAACAACAACAGCAAGCTCTATCCAAATGGACTAAAATGTCTAGTTTTAACAGAATATTATGAAACATGAAATAAGAAAAGGAAGTGTGATACATACACAGGAAAAATGACAGGCAACAGGAACTGCCAATAAGAAGGTGCTGATGTCAGATTTAACAGAGGAAAACTTCAAAGGAGCCACTACAAATACATTCAAAGAACTAAAGGGAACCAGGCTCAGGGAAGTAAAGGAAGTTATGATGATAATGTCTCATCTTTTAGACTCTCTGTAAAAACATAGACATTATAAAACAGAACCAAATGGAAACTCGGGAATTGAAAAATACAATAACTGAAATGGAAAACTCACCAGAGGAGCTCAAGAATAGTTTTGAACTGACAGAAGAAAGGATTAACTGTATGAAGACTGACTGATAGAAGTTATGCAGTCTGAAGAACAGAGAGAAAAAAAGGAATGAAGAAAAATGAACAGAGCCTGAGTACACTAACATAGTCAGTTAGTAATGGTGTATGCAGGGAAAATGATAAAGAGTCTATTGACAGACTCTAAACTTTTCATGGAAGGAAACATCACTCTAGAGCTAAGTGAGAGGAACCTCAAAATTCTCTTTTATTTGAGTCCATAGGTCTTTTTTTTTAAGTAAAAACTTGGGATTGTTCCTCAACAATTGAAAATTAGGAGACATGTAGCTAAGCAGTTATATATATATATTTTAAGGTAAAATTCTATCACAATATTAGAAAAGAGAGATAAACTATTTTAATACATCTGAAAAACACTTTCAATATGAAAATTGTACAGCATCAAAAGTTTGCCAAGTATCAGGAAAGCAATGTTTAGTGCTAAATAGATTTCCAGAATAACCAATATCTAAGGAAACTGTAGGTATAGGTATTTCCTATCTGTACATGCTACCTGTTTTCTTTTCTTTTTGGTATAATTGAATTTCTTGTCCCTTGCACTCCTTTTTTACTCTCTCCCTCCACCCACTTTTTTCCATATACACATGCAAGGACTTATTTTTCCTTCTTGGCTTAGTGATTTCAGAAACACATATAAAGGTATGTTTGCATTTAGTGCATTTTACCTGTGTATACTAGCTCTTATCTATGGAAAAATAGAGAAGAGGGTGAGTGAGGAAAAGGGGGAGGGAAGGAGAAGTGGGGGAGGGGGATTCATTTTATTACAGCTCAATGATTATATTATGTGGGAAAATCTTTATTTCTACACACTTTTCTGTGATTGGGGTCAAAAGTTCATTTTGCTCTCAGCATCTTTACCACTAAGCATTTTGGAGTATTGTTTCTAGAATAACAATATTCTCTCCAATACTGGGTCCATGTAAGGCAGAATTATGGGAGTAAATATCCTGTGAAGGAAGCTTTATGTGCTTATTAAAAGAAGGCTTAAGCTGAAAAACATTTCCAAAAGTACATGTCATGTGTCAGCATCCTATTCATTTTCATTCAGACTAGCTTGCCACCCCTTACTACTATCCAGAAAATATAGGCAGAATTACTCTCTCTGTGGTACTTCCTGGGAAGTTATTTTCTTATTTTCATGAATGCTTGGGGACATGAACATTGAATGTTTTATTAAGTTCACAAGTTTACTTGTGGTTATTATTGATGAAGATATTAAAAATGTTATTTTGAGAAGATACAACTCAGCAAATGGTACAGAAACGTATAAAATGGATTACATGGGCTGATTAGCCTTTAATGAAGCCCAGCTAAACTGAATAAGTTGTAATAACATTTCCCTATAGCCCCATTTTGAAGGGTTGGGGAAAGAGCAGCAATAAAAACAAAGCAAAACAACAGCTTCAGAGTCACAGTAAATGCTGTAGGAATATTTTTCCTGGGAGAAAATAATGCTGGCTACTAGGCTAATTTCAGCACCTCTTTTTCTTCTCTTTTCAATAGTAGTGTCATTAGGATCTGATCTTAAGTACAGTGTTGCACATCTCATTTCTAATTTATCTTTCTCAGTATTTATGATCACTTGTCTAATTTGATCTCATACAAATAATAAACCTCCTCATTCAGAAAATCTAAAGCAAATTATTCTCATTTGAATAAATTTTTCTTATTTAATTAAAAGATCATCATTTTCTATTTTGAATTTTCATGGGGGATAAAAATAAAAACAACAGCAATAATGAAAACAATGTCAATATAAACCCAATTCTGTGAATAATGAAAATAGAATCTGAGGTCATACAGGGTAAAACAAGACGCTAGAAAGAGCAAGTCATAGGGGCAGACTTCCCTGAAGTTTAAATCTCTGTTTTACTATTTATCTACATTTAGAACTGGAAAAATTTACTTAACATCTTCCGTCCATGAGTTTCTTAATTTAAAATTTGTTAATGATACCTACATTACAGGATTGTTGTGAGGATTTATTCATTCAACAAATATTTATTGAGTCTATTATATGCCTAATATAGTTCTAGCGAATGGACATATAAAAACGAATAAATGGAGTTGTCAAAGAGCTTATAGTCTAGAGCAGCAAGAACCAAAAATGGAAACAAATCCACCAGGAACTACCATGAAATGGCAACTGTGATTGATATACACATAGGGTTCAGTAGGTCCATAAAGGAGGGTTCATTACTTCTAAAATAGCTTTCAGAATAAATGACATATTGTCCACCAGACAGAGATGAAATGGGCTACAATTAGAAACCTGCTGAATCATAGTTGTACTTGTAAATAGCAGTTAGTGTTCTTATTGTACAACTTCAAAGTTTGACAAGGAGAAGGAGTTGGGATCATGTTCAGATTGTAACATTGGAATCAGGCCAGAGCATGGGATTGGGTGGAGAACGCAGCAAAGAGGACTTGATGCCAAGATTCACATAAGGACTGTCAGGAAGAAAGAGGGTTGCAGAAAGTTTTACCATATCCCAAAGCAAGGGGGGTGAGAAAGAAGGAGCATCAAAGTGAAGGTTTGACAACTAAGAACAAGTAAAAAGTTTCAGAGCATGGACTCCCTCCACATCCTACCCACATACCCCTTGAAGTATTACTAAAGTGGAAATAAAGTAAGCATGTGGAAGGGCAACAAATATGTAAGTATAGAAAAATATTCCCACCATAAAGCTCCCATGAACAGGTATGTAACAGTCACGCCTCTGAGGAGGAAAAAATCCAAGATACTATTTTTAATAAATGTAAACTTTGGACTGTCCTGCAATGAAATTATTTTTTATGTCATGCTCCTTCATTTAGGCCAGTCTCTTGCATCATCGCAGATATGTTGGGAAGGGTGCAGAGAGATTGCAAAGACTTCATTCATTTAACATTTTCATGTATGAGGCCAATAAATCTGGATGATTTCATCTTATAAAGAGAAGTAAACATCTTGTTTTTCAAATAAGCCAGCAAAAGGATTTTGATGTAAATGAGTAATTATCTTTCCAAAGCCTGAGAGCAAAGTAAGAGCAGTCAATGAGAAAACCTGCTGTAGTTGAGATCCCCACCTTAGTTTTCAAAAGCCATGTGTGTAATTGATGATTCATGTAGGCAACGACAGAAAGGTTGAGTCAGTAACTCACTGTCCAAAGCCCAGACTTTGTAAATGACTGTTTTTTTGTCATGCTTAAAAAATATTCTTGACAGTTTGGATCAACTATCACACAAAATTTTTATTAGAATTATCTTTTACTCTAATGTTAAACAAGTAGATCCATGTCCATTTTAAGTAGTTTAAAGTCACAGATATTACCTAGCAAATCTAAATAATTTAAGTAGTTTCTAATAAAAATAAGATTAAATAGTTACAGATTAAAGGATAGATACATACATGCATGTGTGTATGCATGTGTGTGTGTGTGTGTGTGTGTGTGTGTATCTCAATCTCAAAACAGTGTTGGGTTCACAGGTATTGGATATAGAAATGCAGTCAGCTCAATCACCTCTTAGCAGTGGACTGAGATGGTTTGCTCAGGTAAAACCATAACGTTTCAGCAAAAACTTTGAAACAGCTTTCCTCAATAAAGCTTCAAATGTTACTAATTTTTGTTGTTTTGGTGCTGGTAGCACATTTGTTCTTTTACACAGAGATATAGGTGAGTTATATAGTGACTATTTCCCTTTAGATAATCTGCTTTTGTGTTTATTTTTGTTTTCCTTCTTTGATGGCTTACATACAGCATTTGGAATGAAGTATTTTCGGATCAATCCACTGTCTGTGGTTAGCAGGTTTTAAAAAAATTATTACGATGTTTTAATGAACCCCTTATGCCTTATCACTCCTCCCCAAAAAATTTAGCTATAAATAGTACCTTCTTTTGATAACTCCTTGCAGATTTTAGCTACATAATTCTTTTGTTGGATTACTTTGAACAAAATTAGTTTTGTTACTTAAATTTGTACTGTAGTTATTATTTTCAAGGTCTCTGCTTTTCTCTGACTGCCAGCATCAAGTGAGACATAAAAAGATTCAATCTGTGGCTCCTTCATTGAGTTATAGAACAGACAAGGGAATATGGGAAATAGTGGCAAAAGCCACACTGAGTTTGCTTTTATAAAGAAATTCTTCCTTTAGTCCCTGCTAGTCTAATAGAAAATAAGAGTCTCTTCTCTTTAAAATCTTCTTTGAGGAATTTGGCCTCTATTGTTACTTTCTAGATCTTAAATTACTTTCAGACACCAAATAAAAGATTCCCAGCGTCAATGTTGACAAAAGTGAAGCATTTTGAAGTTGGAGTTCCTAGACATGGAATGTGAAGGCTGAGAACCCTGCGGAAGGGAAAATGAGTCAAAATAAAAGTGAATAAAGCAGGCAGTCCATCAAATTACTTTGTTTGCTTCATTTATATTTAAAATTAAATAGTAGGTTCCCTTTTTCTTACATTTGGTATAATGTTCTATAATTAAATTTGTCACTATAAGATTGATACCCAGGTCTGTCATCTTAAATCCTTACCCCCCAAAAAAGCTATAGTATCTTTTCCAATAACAAAGCTTAGATTTTATTTATATGAGTATAATCTAATCTTTGGATTTTAATTAATATCTTTATAATAAATGAGCATTTGATATATAATAAATTAGCTATGAAAACTTAACACAAGTTGTAATTTCAATTGCTGCTCTCATTTCATGCCAACTTTATTCCAAAGTAATTTGGACAGTTATTTTTTTCCTTAAGAAATATAGAATATTAGGCTTCATATTTTTAAAAGAATTGTGCTCCTTGGCACACCAACTTTGACTACTCAATGCTCTCTTCTTCATATTTGACTTAAAACATCCTCTTTAAGATTTTTAGCACCTTTCTTTAATTTTTGCCTACAGGAGATAGCATTTGCATGGTGGCTATTTTAGGTATAACCATAACTTGGTGTTTTCTACTAGAGTAAATTATCAGCTAGTACTTGAAGGTGGGTAGGCAGGGGAAAAGATTCTAAGCCATAAGCTCACAATAAACCCAGTCAAACTCATCAGGGTTGGATGAGTGAGCAGAAATTACTGCCTAAGTAGGCCATAGGATCTAGTCTATCTTCAGGAATCTCAAGGTCTCAGAGCAAGCATGGTGTATCTGTGGGTCTGACAGTGCTGGAACTATACAAAGGTACTTCAGGTTTCCTGAAAGAAACCTGAAAACGCTCTTTACCCTTGAATGAAATTACTTTTGCCTTGGCATATTTGTCCCGAAAGAGCATTGTGAATGTGGAGAGATTGTTTTGCAATTTCCTTTGTTTCAAGGACTCCACACTTCTAAGCAAATCTTACAAAACCCCACAATTATCTGGGGAACTCCATTGCTTTGACACATGTAGGCCCTACCTTCTTTCAGAAGGGTCATTTTGATTTTTTTCTCTCCTATGAGAACTATCCTCGATGGTCTAGTTGCATGAGATTCTTGTTAGGTATATCACGTTGAGTTTCAATACAAAGAGATGGAGTTGGTAAAAAAAAATAAATAAAAATGAGAAATATGTGTTCAGTGAGATGTTAGATGTCTTTTTTATTGTGTTGTATAAGTAACTGTCCAGTGTGCTTCTTCATGTCTAGAGAATAAGCCAAATGCCATCCTTGCACCAGTAAGAGTTGCACACTATAACAAAATAAATCATCTTATGCCTCTATTGCTAATTGATTCCTTTTTGACTGTCCTTTTCCATAACAAAAAAATTGCTGCTGCTAGCCTACCTTTTAACAGGTAGAGGGCTCCCTCCTGTGGGCAAGTAGCTGAAACAGTATCCATGGCAACAGACAACTCCAAACCCTGCCATCAAACACTGGCTGAGAAATCCCAGAATTATATTATAAAAAGAAAGTAGAAAATGGAAGAGAATCTAGGAAAGAGAAAAGTGAACCTGGAAAAGAATGGTGACAAGGACTTTAAAAAAAATCAATAGAATAATTGCTAGAAGGAAGGAGGCAACAGATAAGACTGGATACGTGTATATCAATTAGATAATGGGAAGGGGATGGAAGGAGAGGAGAAGGGAAGGATGTGGTGACATGTTAACATAATATGTCATAAAATCTATAACCATGACATACTCAGTCATCTAAACACATGATGATAAGTTTTTAGAAATATGAGAAAATGTGATTTTTAGTGCACTGGGTACATTAAATATTTAAATAATTACCAGCATTTATATAATGCTCTCCACTGTCTCATGCTAACCCCTCATATTCCTCATGTAAACTCAGGAGGAAATATTCTCATTTTTATCATTGGTGTTATAATCGCTGTACTCATTTTACTAATAAGACTGAGGCACTAAGAATAATAGCAGTTTCTGTTTTAAAATGTCATAGCAAGTGATAATTATTAGGATCTCCTACTATGTATCAGGAAATGTGCTCAAAATTTACTAGATTATCTATTTAAATCCTTTGGACAAGCTAATAGCATATAGAAAGTGGAAAGAGTCATAACAGAGAAGTGTGTTTGGTGTGTTTGATATCCAGGAAGGAGGTCTGTGATTAGAAGTGAAGATTTGATGTGCAGCGGGGAAATGAAGTTAGAGAAAAAACAAGGGTTTCAAGCAAGTAGGGCTTTATAGGCCGTTGTAAGGTGTTCACTTCACCCTGAGCAACTGTAAAATTTTTGAAGGGCTGTATGAAGATTAGGGACATAGGATGTACATTTGTAAAAGACTCTTCCCTCTGCTACATGAAAAATAGATTATAGGTGTCATGTAGAAACATGGGTACCACTTGGAAGGATACTGAAAATACCCTAACAAATGTTGATGGTTCCTTGGATGTCAGTGATCGTGGTTGGTATAGGTGGAGAGATGGGATAATTTCTAGATGTATTTTGGAGGTACATACAACGGGATTTGCTAATACATTTGATGTAGAATATGAGAAGAAGAGAGAAGGAAATGATTGCTTCAAAATTGTTGGCTTGAGGCCCTTAGAAATGGATTTTCCATTTACTGAGATAGGAAAATAATGTGAACAGCAGATTTTAGGGAATCAATAGTTCACTTTTTGTCATACTAACTAGTTCTTTACTACACATCTGTCTTAGTATGGGATGCCCAGAAATCAGAGCCTGAAGCAGATGTTTACATGTTAATATGTTGTTAGGGAGACAATGATTGAGAAGCAAGTATGAGGGAAAGAGAGAAGAAGGTAGGAAAAGGGCAAGAACACATATCAGGTGCATAACTGAGTTGGCCGCCTATTGGATCAAGCACAAGCAATCGCTCAATTGAACAGGATTTCCAACAGTTCATGTAACATAGAGCACTAGAGAAAGGAGGTCCAGGAGGAGGGAAGGAAAGGGAATTTATCCACCAAAACCCTGACTCCCATCAAAGGTTGACCCTGAGGACAATAACTGTTTCTACATGTTCAAATTTCGTGTTTATGGGCACTAAAACCATCTTGGCTTATGCTTCAGTAAGAGCAGGAAAGTCCAGAGTGGGAAACAAAGCATACCATGAAGGACAAGTGGTAAAGTTCTGTCTGGTTTTTCCAAGTGCAGTCTGTTGCCTCAGCCATTGGCTGGATTAAGATCAAACTAATTTGATAACCAAGATGAAAAAATTAGCCAAGTCCCTGGATACAGGTAAGGGTGATATGATATGAAATGAGACCCTAGAGGTATCTATGTAATATTCAACTGTAGATAGCAAATAGGCAGTTAGATATATGAACTTGGGGAGATAGGGCTAGATATATGAGTTCAAGATAGATTTGACTACATAAATACCACTCATTTTTCTGCAGTTAATGCAAAGTCAGAAAACAAAGAAAAGAGAGTGAGAAAAATATTTGCAACAGATAATACAAAGTTTTAATTACTTTCATATATAAAGAGGCCACATGAATTAATTGAAAATTGAAAATGTCCCTCAATAGAAAAAAAGAAAATAAAAGTATATACAAATTGAAAATTAACATATGAAAAAATTCTATTTATACCCTCCTGTGCATGTGTGATGTCATCAGTTCCAATGTTCGAACCAAATATCATGAGTTACTTAAATGTTAGATTTTAGATAGTAAGTAGTCAATAAAATATCACATGAAAGAAAATGTGAATTATGATAAATTACTAGACATGTGGGAAGTTATTTTCTTAAAAAAATCAAAAAAAACTTCATAGCTCTTTCTGGTGTGTGTATATATATATATATATATATATATATATATATTTTTTTTTTTTTTTTCGGTACGCAGGCCTCTCACTGTTGTGGCCTCTCCCGTTGTGGAGCACAGGCTCCGGACACGCAGGCTCAGTGGCCATGGCTCAAGGGCCTAGCCGCTCCGTG
This sequence comes from Mesoplodon mirus, assembly GCF_964341445.2. Lineage (NCBI taxonomy): Eukaryota > Metazoa > Chordata > Mammalia > Artiodactyla > Ziphiidae > Mesoplodon > Mesoplodon mirus. Next base: position 49,004,227 of record NC_138976.1, read on the forward strand.
GCATGTGGGATCTTCCCGGACCAGGGCACGAACCCGTGTCCCCTGCATCGGCAGGCAGACTCTCGACCACTGCGCCACCAGGGAAGCCCTGTACTATATTTTTAAATAATTGTCTGAGTAGCCTTAAAAATTGTGTGTGTGTGTGTGTGTGTGTGTGTGTGTGTGTGTGTATGTATGTGTGCTTTGTTTTTGGTTACTGAATTCTCAGAAAGGCTTTTAATTGTGATCCTCAGAGATTTGAGTTTGAAAGACTGCTGGACAATGGCATTTATATTGCCAATTCATTTTTTTGTTTGTTTCAAACTAAAATATATGTAACTTGGTCAAAACCACATTTTAAAAGTGTGAACATGGGCTTCCCTGATGGTGCAGTGGTTGGAGCGGCTGGGCCCGTGAGCCATGGCCGCTGAGCCTGCGCATCTGGAGCCTGTGCTCCGCAACGGGAGAGGCCACAACAGTGAGAGGCCCACGTACCGCAAAAAAAAAAAAAAAAAAAAAAAAAAGTGTGACAATATTGAAATTCAACTCAGTTTTGTTCATTATTTATTGAGCATATGATATTTTTGCTTTAAAATATTTTAGAAAGCATAGCTGTTGAGAATTCTATTTTAACTTTGGCCTTTGATACTAGCCAGGACATTAGCTAGTAAGTTACTTCACTTTCTGTACTTCAGTTTCCTCATCTATAAACTGGAAATAATAATACTACCCATCTCAAGACCTGGCACGAAATAAATGCTATAAAACCTTATATCTTTGGAATATTTAAAAATAATGCATGTACTATAAGCCTAGCACATAAAAGATGCTCATAAAAGAATAACTTATTATGATTTTTCTGAGTTGGTAATGTATGCTCTACCACCTGAATTACAACTGTTTTATTGGAACTCAAAGTAGGGCTACCTTGGGACTTCCCTGGTGGCACAGTGGTTAGGAATCCGCCTGCCAGTGCAGGGAACATGGGTTCGATCCCTGGTCCGGGAAGATCCCACATGCTGCAGAGCAACTAAGCCTGTGCGCCACAACTACTGAGCCTGTGCTCTAGAGCCCGTGAGCCACAACTACTGAGCCCACATACCACAGCTACTGAAGACCCCATGCCTAGAGCCTGTGCTCTGCAACAAGAGAAGTCACCACAATGAGAAGCCTGCGCACCTCAACGAAGAGTAGCCCCCGCTCGCCGCCACTAGAGAAAGCCTGTGCACAGCAATGAAGACCCAACGCAGCCAAAAATAAAATAAAATAAATAAATTTATTTTTAAAAAAGTAGGGCTACTCCAGTTTCTGTCCTTGAAGTAGTTTTAACAATTCAAATTTATAAAACCATATCCCCATCCAGATATTGAATTGATAAGAGTGATGTCATACAGTACCTAAGTTAAAAGACACTCTAATATTTAACAGGTGTTTTAGAGTGAGGTAAACTAGCTCCTTTCCTTCTCCCCTTGAGATGTATTCTTCCCATATTGGAAAGAATAGTGTCTATTATAATATATTTTCTAAAATTTGGCTTTAAGACCAATCATTGTCCACTCATTTTATTTGTGTACTGGGGAAATGGGAAACAACTGAGCCATTGAGTCTGTCGAGCTGTGTACTGTTTGTAAATAGAGACTTACCCTGCATTGGCTTGCCAGGAAAAATTCACTATATGGGGTGATTCATATTTGGTCATTTTTGTTTGTTTTACTGCTTTGGACATCTTCAGGAGAAAGAAATCTTCCTAGACGAAGAGAGTCAAAGTATCAGAAAATATGAAGAGATTGTTTTGAGTGCACCATGGTATACGATTCAAATATTCTTCCTTTTCTCCTCATGTGCAGAGTCGAATTAAATAGAAATAACAATAATTTTTAAAATGGAAGGAGGCTATTCTTCTTGTATTGTGATATGCCAATGTCAGAATTAAATGAGGATATAGCAATATGTGTGGTTTATATATGCAGGAAGTAGCAAGTATATTCATATAGTCAATATAAGCCACTGATGATTATTTTGGGCCTTGAACAATTCAGACTATTTTGGATTAATGAGAAATGTTAAAACACCAACGTGGGAGAGTCATCCATTATTGGGAATAGAAAAAAATACCAACGAAGAGTATGCTTGGAGGGAATTGTAAGGATTAAGGTACACAAATTTAGAAGAGAGAGTGAGGTGAGAGGACTCCCCACTCAGTAGTACATTAAAGAGATCTACCTCCCGTGACTTTCTGAATCATTCAGGAAGGATTCAGAGAATATGATATTCTTATAACTTCATGAGTAGGACCAGTAAAGTATAATTTCTAATTGTTACTATGTCTCTACTGAAATTGAAGTTTGGAGTGCCTCATTTAGGGTGAATTACTTTTAAAAATCATGAATTCTCTCATCTTCAGGCATTTTACCTTTCTACTTTTATTTTTAAATAGTAAAGTAGTATTGTTTCTGAATTAGTAAACTTGAAAATAAGATAACATTTGGAGATGGAAAAAATGAGAGGTCTTCCTATTATGGGTGGATAAATCAAGAATGATTTATGTGATCTTGTGAGTTAGAACAATTAGCCAGGTAAATGGGAACCCAGGTTTGGGTTCCTGACCAACTGTAATGCGTCAAACTGTATCAGAGAGGTATTGACCAAATACTTAGAGAGTACAATACCATGTCCAATAGTTTGAGCTCATTCATCAAAGATATTTACCCAAAGGTTGCTGAGTCACTTTATCTAAAAAAATACTCTTTAAAATGTGCTTCTGCTTTCTCTTTCATGGTGAGAGATAAATTGTTGTCCAAATCTTATGAATTTCAAAGAATGATTCCTTGCTGAAATACCTCTTGTTTAGTATCAGAATGATAAGCTCTTATGAGTGATCACATTTAGAAAATTATTTAGTACATAATGATTAATCCTATTTCTACATTGTTGCCTAAGAATTATATCATCTTGGGTTTCAGACCTATGCATAAAGTGACTTCAGTGGAAGGATGAATAACATGTCTTTACATAATACATTGAAAGGAAGTTTGCATCTTATAGATTTTATAAAGGGAAGGATAGATTTGCAAAGTAAGAGTAGAATTATGTGGCTATAGTAGTCAAGGTTCTCTAGAGAAACAGAAGGATGTGAGGTAAATCTAAAAATAAATATTAAGGAAATATTAAGGAATTCCCTCATGTGATTGTGAAGTCTGGCAAGTCCAAAATCTGCAGGGTAGGCTGGCAGGCTGGAGATCCAGAAAAGAATTGCTGTTGCAGCTGGAGTCCAAACACTGTCTGCTGGCTGAATTCTCTCTTCCTTAGGGAGCTCAATCTTTTTCCTAAGGCCTTCAAATGAATGGATATATATATATATCACCTGTAACTGGTATTTTACAAGTTTCATTCTCCATTTGTTTGTTACCAATATATAGAAATGCTTTTCACTTTGATATTGACTTTGTATCTTGCTGCTTAATTCCTTGTTAATTCTACTACTAAATACTACTACTACTAGCTAATAATGCTAGAATTAAAATATTGTGTTGCCTAAAATGTTTGTTCGTTTTTTTCCATAAGATGGATCTAGTAGCACTAAGTTGTCTTTAATTTCATTCAAAACAATTTTGTTAGATTGTATTGTGACAGCTGTCCTATCAGTGGGCATTAAAAAATCTTATCAAAATTGGTGAATTTTGGTGTAGCCATTTTAATATTGAAGATGGAAGAAAAACAACATTTTTAGCATATTATTTCAAGAAAGGTGAAAACGCAACTGAAACACACACAAAAAATTGTGCAGTGTATGGAGAAGGTGCTGTGACTGATCGAACGTGTCGAAAGCAGTTTGCTAAGTTTCGTGCTCGAGATTTCTCGCTGGACAGTGCACCATGGTCAGGTAGACCAGCTGAAGTTCATAGCAATCAAATCGAAACATTAACTGAGAACAATCAATGTTGTACCATGGGGGAGATAGCCGACATACTCAAAATATCCAAATCAAGAGTTGAAAATCATTTGCACCAGCTTGGTTATGTTCATCACTTTGATGTTTGGGTTCCACATAAGTTAAGTGAATAAAAACCTTCTTGACCGTATTTCTGCATGCAATTCTATACTTAAACGTAACAAAAATGTCCCGTTTTTAAAACAAATTGTGACAGGCGATGAAAAGTGGATACTGTACAATAATGTGGAATGGAAGAGATCGTGGGGCAAAAGAAATGAACCACCAACAACCACACCAGAGGCCGGTCTTCATCCAAAGAAGGTGATGTTGTGTATATGGTGGGATTGGAAGGGAGCCCTCTATTATGAGCTTCTTCCGGAAAACCAAATGATTAATTCCAATAAGTACTGCTCCCAATTAAACCAACTGAAAGCAGCACTCGACAAAAAGCGTCTGGAATTAGTCAACAGAAAACGCATAATTTTCCATCAGGATAACGCAAGATCCCATGTTTCTTTGATGACCAGGCAAAATCTGTTACATCTTGGCTGGGAAGTTCTGATCCATCTGCCATGTTCACCAGACATTACACCTTCAGATTTCCTTTTTTCAGTCTTTACAAAATTATCTTAATGGAAAAACTTTCAATTCCCTGTAAGAATGTAAAAGACACCTGGAATAGTTCTTTGCTCAAAAAGATAAAAAGTTTTAGGAAGATGGAACTATGAAGTTGCCTGAAAAATGGCAGAAGGTAGTGAAACAAAAGGGTGAATATGTTCTTCAATAAAGTTCTTGGTGAAAATGAAAAATGTGTCTTTTATTTTTACTTAAAAACCGAAGGAACATTTTGGCCAACCCAACACTTTTGTTGATCACTTAGGACTTTATGGTAGACAATTGGGTTGCCTGTGATTAGAAACAATTTTACTTTCTCATTTTCTACATAGATAGATAGATAGATTTATATAAATAATATAAATGATAGATTTCTCTCCTGTGCATAGGTGAACTCCCCCTACTATCTCAGGACCTGGAGTACTCAGATGGGTCTTTGCTGTTCGCCTGCTGAACCCTTTTTTTCTGAGTGAGCACTTAATGAAGGGCTATGGGAAATTGGTGATGGGAGGGTGCAAACTCTTTTGAGCTTCATACTAAACTATGACATACTAAACATACTAGAACCTAAACACTCAAGCTAGTCGTTTCTCAACTTTAAACAATTGTAAAATATTCAGCTAGTTTCTCCTAATTCCTAATGATGGCAGCTTCCTTCTTTCTCACTGTTTTGCCAGGGAAAAACCAGCAGTGGGTCTCTTCTCTACTAGAAGATGATCATTTCTGAATTTTTAATTCATTTAAGTTTGCTTAGATTCTTAGAGCTTTTATAGATTTAAGCAAATCTGTAATTGTAGGGGTCATCTGCCTTGTTCTTCTTACTAGGGTGTAAGAAATATTCCTTGGCAACTTATTACATTCAAAGCAGAAGCAGAAACATCCTTTTTTGTAGGTGTCTATTTGGTCTGTCAAAGACCTTTGTAGGTCTGTTAGCTTTGCACAATAATTTCTTATTGTGAAATTGTCTCCTTAATTTTTACCAGTGATTTTCTTTTTTGATGCAATTGTATATAATGATAATATATTATTATAAAACAATAAAATAAATATTTCAATGATAAATGGGATGAAATGTTTGATATTAAATTGTATTTGTTATTCCTCATTAAACTGTGAGGTGCTTCAAAATGTATAATATAATTATTGATAAAAGAATAGCATATATCACCAGAACATAAGAGACTTTAGAAATAGTGCCACCATATATCAGAAATTAATATATCACAAACTTGTTCATTTAGTTTTTTAAGAAAATGTGAAGTGTTTAATTTATATGCTGGCCCCAAGACAAAAAACACCCCAAGTTGGAACCCTGAGTGTGGAAGCCAAGCATAGAAGAAAAAGGAAAAAATATGGGAGAGAAAACACTGTAAGCATTCACTAAATGTGACAAGACTGTAATTTTGTATTTGCTTAAAATCTCATGTGTTTTTGCATGTATTAGAATTATACTAAACACACAGAATAAGAGTTCTGGAATTAAAAATAAAGGTGCAAGGGCAGTAGGAAGTGTGTTGCAGACATTAGGGAAAGCCAGTTTCACGTGAACAAAAATGGGGTTGACATGTATAAGAAGAAAGCTAAGAAAACAGAGCAAATACTTGGCAAACACAGGATTTAAAACAGGATTCTGTGCATTCCAGCTTGATTGTTTCCATTGCCCTGTACTGTTTGACACAAATTGTGAGGTGGCCTGCTCTTAGATTGTACCTGCCTAGGACAGTAACCAAGTCCACCCAGAAGTTCTGAGGGGTGAAGGTCACCACTCGTAGAAGATCACTGGCTCTTTACAGCTTCTTGGCAGGTGGCTCTGTCTCTCACAGAGCTTCAGCTGTCTCACTCAGAATCACATCTTCCCTGACTGAGGCCCTTAAGCTTCTATTTCTAAGTGTACTTGAAAGGAGAAAAAGGGAATTTAGTCACACTGAAATTCCTGTCAGGTGGTAGCTCAAAAAGGAGATGTGTGTGCGTGTGTGTGTGCGTGTGCATGTGTGTGTGTGTGAGATGGGAGATGATATTCTTTCCACAGTTAAGATTATCAGAAAAGCTGTTTTTTCACTGGCAGAGCAGGGGGACTCCAAGGAATCTATCTCTGTACGAACTCCCAGGAGAAACAGTCTAGGATAAAAGAGAATGAGGCAGAAAGAGGGAGTGAAACTTTGAAAGAAATTACAATTCTCATCTATTCAGTAAAGAGTACAATGAACAGACTATTCTCAGATGGGAAGAAGTGGATCTGTAGCATTATTAATCAAAGAGCAAAGTAAGAAGCTCTGATCTAGAAACGTTTAACACTATTTATTCTATGTAAGACAGTTGCCTACTCATATAATATGTTCTTACACTCTCCTCCAATATAGCATATTTTATTGCACAAAAAAGTGCTGTATGGCCATAAATTTACTACTGATGAGGGATGTGGGCGATTAGAAGCCTTCATTTCTGAAGTCAAAAGTTTCCCTCCCAAAACTATAGGTCTTCCAGTAGAGGTAAAGCTAGCAGAGACTTCTTAATTTCATCTCTTTGTCATTTTTGTTTTGTGTTTGTTGTTATTCTAAATCACTTAGAAAAGAAGATGGAAGAGATTGCAGAGGGAGGCTAGAAATCACCCATCCTAACTTTAGATTCTGTTTCTCAGGACAATAGAGGGCAACACAGTGTGCCTTACATATGTTTGTGCTGATGTGTCCTGGAGATTTAAGCTGTTCTTTTGCCTTTGCTCTTTTAATGCAAAGCCTTGTCAATTTAGTCAGTACTAAGACTCTAGTAGAAAAAATAGTTTTAATTAAAGTAACAAAAGAATTACTAAGACAGCATTTTATGCATTCATTGTGTTGGTTTAAACCATACTATTTTTTGAAATTTTAGTGCAAACAAGAGGCATTTTAATGAATAAATTTACATTTAGAATTCATATAAAATATGTAATTGGCAATACCTGCCCAAAGTAACACATTGTCTGTGGAGACTAACCATCTAGCAAAACAACTCTTTTACAGGAAAAAGAAAACAATAGTCAAGGCAGGAAAACATTCAGAGTCTATGGTATAGAAATTCAGTGAGAGTTTAAAGCAGCAGCAATTTAAAAGGTCGATGACTGGGCTTTGTTCATCAGCACGTAGCAAAATGAGGCTGAACAGATGGAACCCCATCTGCAGGGTGTCTGTATCTGTGGAGTGATGTTCTATAATGTGCTGATATATAAAAACTATAAATAGAAAGCTCTGTAAATTAGTTCCCCTTTTACCAATTTTTAACTATTTGAAAATCTTAAAAATCTCGGCTAATTGGGAAAAGGAAAAGAGTATCTATTCACCTTAAGGTCTGTGGTCTTTTCTGAGAGTAGTATCACATGTTTACCATGATTCCTATCATAGATCTGTCTGTGAAGTTAAGAAGAAAAAAAGTAAGGGAAAGGGGAAAAATGATACTTCAAAATATTTAGGGTCGGGCTTCCCTGGTGTCGCAGTGGTTGAGAGTCCGCCTGCCAATGCAGGGGACACGGGTTCGTGCCCCGGTCCGGGAAGATCCCACATGCCGCAGAGCAGCTGGGTCCATGAGCCATGGCCGTTGAGCCTGCGCTCCACAACGGGAGAGGCCACAACAGTGAGAGGCCCACGTACCGCAAAAAAAAAAAAAAAAATTTAGGGTCAAAAAGTTCAAAGTGTCTTCTACCTGGAGAAAAAATCAATTGCAAAATTTTAGTCATTCAGATGGTAAAACAATGTTGACTATTGGTTTTAAAATTCTTTTTCTATCAATTTGTGTCATTTTTATTAAGTGGATTGAAAAACCTATTTTTGTCAATTCATCAAGGATTTATCTTTGCAATACCACTATTAAAATTCAATATTCAAAGATAAATTTTCTGTAAAAGATAGCTCCACTTCCTTACAGAGGTAATCTTTAGTGATTTTATTTTTTTTCTAAGGGAAGCAAAAGAAAAAATGACTGGGACATTATAAGAAAACTTACAGTGCAAAAAGTTTTCTTTTATATTCTATAATTACTGATTCTACTGATGTGTATCTGCACGCAGGCTGCATGACCTTGAACAATTTACTTAAGCTCTGTTTGTCTCAGATTCTTCAAATGCAAAAAAGGATTATGATTATACTTACAATAATCTCATAAGGCTTTTATGAGAATTAAATAGGTCCACACATGTAAATTACTTAGAACTGTACCTGACATAGAATAAGTGTTCACTGAATATCACATATTACAATATAGACAATACTCTTTGTGGCCCAGACATTAGCCAGAATTCTCCCCAGATGGCTATCCAGGATGAGGCTGGATAGACATTTGTTACCCCTACATCTAAAAACTGTTTACTTAAATATTTTTTTCTGTAAATATAATGTTCTTACTGTAAGACAGATGTACCGTGGGCACCTGAACTTAATAATTTGCCGGGCAGTTCTGACAGTGGGCTTAACTGTCAAACCTGTCAAATCTAACCTAGTTAGATTCCTGCTACAATCTTGGTTTTCCTTATTACTTTGGTTAAGGGAATGAGAACCAATCCATGGTTCCTCCTGGGTTTTTGGTCTTTTAAAAAAATATTATCTTCTCAAAAATCAGTCTTTCTCTCCCCAAATCTTGATGTCATCCAGTCTCTCCTGAATTTATTAAGTTAACCTCATCTTTTTCTTCTGTCTGCTCTTGATGCCTTCCTCTTGCTTTTATACAACAGATTCTTCTGTGGTCAATACTTTCCATGCAAAAGGCACAATTATTCCTATTTAAGGATGAGAAAAATGAGGCTCCAAGAGGTCAAGTGTACTTGTAAATTTGAACGTGGGCCTATTTGACTTGAAATTTATGCTTTGCAATACTGCTAAGGCTGTCGATACATGAACTACAAAAGGCTCTATTATTCTAACACTATTGAAAACAGAAAGGTCGAGGAATGGGGTTAGCTTTATTGTCAGACAAGCCAATATACTGGGATAGTAGATATGTAATGTCCCAAATATCTCATTCTTTTTTTTTTTTGTCACATTATTTGTGTTGGGTCTTCGCCTCTGTGCGAGGGCTTTCTCTAGTTGTGGCGAGTGGGGTCCACTCTTCATCGCAGTGCGCAGGCCTCTCACTGTTGTGGCCTCTCCTGTTGCGGAGCACAGGCTCCAGACACGCAGGCTCAGTAGTTGTGGCTCACGGGTCCAGTTGCTCTGTGGCATGTGGGATCTTCCCAGACCAGGGCTCAAATCCGCGTCCCCTGCATTAGCAGGCAGACACTCAACCACTGCGCCACCAGGGAAGCCCCCCAAATATCTCATTCTTTAAAGCCTTTTTTAGAGAGTCCCACCCTTTTTAGACAATGGTATTGAAACTAAGGTTCATATATGCAACATTTTATCCTCTTTGCTTGTGTATGATGGGAGGGGTAACATTTAAATTGTTCAGAAGATCAAGACTTGAAAATCAATTGGGGGTGCATATTTTCAAATTGTAGTTCATGTTTTACTAAAAATGTAGAAATCTCTTGGAAGCCAAGCTATAATTTTTAATTGGTCCCAGAGAGGTAAAGAATATGGAAAAGGAGATAAATACTTTATGTTAATCATTACCCTTGAATAAAAAAGAAGACTACAAATCCTAATTTCTCTATTCTATAAGAAGTTAGAATGACCCTAAAAATTAGAAAGTAGGAGGAAATCATGTATCATAAGAACTGAACTAGTTTGTCCTGGAAATAATTATAAACACTTCTGAAAGGAAGGAACTATGGTAATAAATAGGAATTTCTGTTGAATTTCTTTATTCCCAAACTGTACTGTACACTGAATTTTTTCACAGACCTTTTCAAAAATACAGGTACTTGGACCACTCACCAAATCTACTGAACCAGAATTCTCATTTACAAATAATTATTTTGTACAAATAGGCTTTTGAAAAACTGCTCTAGAATATGACTTGCTGCTCTTTTTAGAAACACACACACACACACACACACAAACTATTTTGATCATTTATTTTACAACAGTTTGAAGAATAGGATTATAAAATAAATGAAAACAATAAGAAACATTTCTGTCATGATATATTAGTTATATTATGACAAATGTGGTCTCTTTTTAAAGTAAATGTTGGGGAGGTTGGGATGAATGAAATCAAGTGAACCTCAAACTTATTGATGAGAATACTTTAAGTATTTCATTCAAAAATTGTAACAAATATTGAGGAATGAGCAGTAATATATATCTGATTCAAAAATAATATTTGTTTTTTTTAATCATTTGATTTTATATGGCAAAACATTGATTTGCTCTGATTTCAAATGTCATAGATTTTTACAACATTGTGCACTAACTGGGCCCTTTCAAGTTTGATTTCTATAACACTAATTAATTTCCTGGACCCAGGCTTAAGTGACAAGATCATACAACCTTATGAAAATAGAAGAATTTACATTTCTAAAATCTTATTTATTTGGACTCGACTCTAATGTTTTATTTATATTTTGTATGGGGCTTGGCCAAAGCCTCATTCAACTTTGTTAATGAATTGCTGATGCCCTTATCAAATATATCATGAAAATATATAATATCATGAAACAAAATTTCCCTTAGATAATAATTGGCTTCAGTCATTTTAGAAGCAAACATTTATGTAATAAACCTGTTGCATTCATTGTCAATATCGATCAAAGGAAGTTGGTAAAACTTTGTCACAAGTTTTCATTACTGTGAAATCCTTCTGATTTTTTGTTTAGTGCAATGTAACCTACATATAGAAATGTGCATAAAACAAACAGCAAAATTGTTTCACAAAACAACCACTCATGTAACCACCACTTGAGACAATATATGAAACATTGTCAGCATCTTAATTTCTACAATTGCTCCAATATACTAATAATATTCCCCTCTAAAGATAATCACTATTCTGAAATTTATGATAACCACTTCCTTGTTTTATTATATATTTTAACAACCTGTAGATGTTTTCATAAACAATATGGTGTACTTTTGACTTGTTGACCTAAGAACAAATAGGCTGCTAGATATTTATTCAACAAATGTGGATTCGCATGGGTTACAAAAACTCCTCTGGGTAATTTCTTTTACAATGTCCTGGACCTTTGCAATGAAAGCAGAAACTAGGAGAGTTTGGTTTTATTTAGGACCCTTCAGTTGCTGGAGTTGAAGATTAAGAATTGTGGTGGTCTTCCTTTGAGGTGACTCATCTGAAGTGTGAGAGAGATGGTTTGCCAAATTAACTAAATCTGGAATGGACATAATTTCCTCTTCCATCCTGATCTTTTTTTTTACTAAAGGAAAGGTCCCAGGACAGACCATTAATAAACATAGAGTTAAGAGCTACCTAGGTGGAATCAACATCTGGAGGAAAACCAGAATTCTCTTTAAAAATAATCTGAAGTCAATTGTAATAATCATGTATATGTTCATCAGATTTTTGTTTGCAAACCTAAATTTTGTTCCAATCAATAGGGTTTGGAAATATCCTGGGAATTGCTCAATGAATTGCCTAGTGATTGACCAAGCCTGATTATATAATAAGTTACAAGGTTCTACTGGTTGTAATTCTAGAGACCTTTCAAGATTTTCCCAATTAGTGATTTTTATCCAATGCTTAGCCTGAACTTCACCAACAAACATATGAACTAACTGATATAAGTCAGAGGAACCAGGTTGATAAGTTTGAATGACTTTATTAAATTCTTCTTCAAGTCTTTGAGGATCTTCAAGAACTTCTGGAGAATCTTTGACTGTGGCTCACAGTTCAGCTTTAGTCCAGAGAATATAAGAAATTAATGGTTTAACCTCTGGATCCTCAGAAGACTTAATTTTAAGGAGACAGGCTCTGGTAATTTCAGAAGAAAAGGGAGTGGGGAGTTTCAGAGAAAAAGGGATATTTGGCAATAGAATTAGTTTGGGGTGATTGAGGGTGTAGAGGAGGCATGGGCAGTGTAGAAGGGAAGGAGGAAAATGGTGCTGGAAGAGGAGTCTGGCCATGAGGATCCAAGGAAGAGAGACAAGATGGCACCAGAGGCAGAGCTTGAGACAGGCCAAGGAAGAAGAGCCTGAGGCTTTGGAAGCCATTTTATCTTTCTTTAATCATTCGTTTACCTCAGCTAATCTTAAAATATTATTTTGTGTAGAGGCAATTTTAGACTCCTGGTAGTGTTGGGTAACCTCGAAATATCAATCAAAATAAGCATTCCACTCAGTTCTGGAAAGTTTTGAGCTTTGGGGTCCAATTCAATTTTAAGGAAATTAAGTTTGGGGATTTTAAAAGTCCATAATAGCCATAGATATTCTAAATTGCCTTTGGTAAGCTCATTCCATTTAGTTAGAAATACACATGAGGAAAAATTGTTGTTGGCTAAAGTCCCTGAATGCAGGGAGACCTAAAAATATTTAAATAACTGGGATCCCATTTCTTAGAGATTTATTACTATAGAGTAAAAGAATAATATTCAAACAGCTTAGACAGCTTACAGCTCAAACAGCCCAATTTAAACTGCTTGCAAGCTAATACCAGCCAGTTCTAAGAAAATAGCTTGGTCTCAGAAGAACCAAACCAAAGTTTCTCGAGAACAGCTCCTACTCCAAAGGAATGGGCAGATGACTGAAAAACTGGCATAGTTTCCGTGAAGCAGTCCCTGTCCCTGAAGGAATGGGCCAGTGGCTTCTCAGCCAGTTTCAGTTGAAATAGTCTAATCTTGAAATCAGATCAAAGTGCCTAACAAGTACTCACATACAGAACAAGGCCTTAACCAGAAAGAATAAAACCTTAAAATAGTTCCTGCATAAATCCTAGAGATATTCAAATGCAAAAAGGGCACAAGCTCAGATCCAGGTAAAAGACATACTTTCAAACTCCAGGGACAGCAAGAAAATCAGTGAGTTCAGTGGGTTCAGTTTGTGGATATTGCACCTGTTTGTTCACCAGCCCTGGAGCCTTTGGGGGTCTTCTCTGGTCCCCATATGGGCCACCAAAATGTTGTCCTAAAACAAGTAGACTGCCAGATATTTCTCCAGCAAAGATGGGTTTCTTTGGGATCAGCAGAGAACTGCAGCTTGGTGTCTCCAACCATGGTGAGCCATGTACAAGTCCCCACATGGCAAGGGAGGGAGGACTCTTTCACAGAGAGAAAAAGGATGTTGAGAGGGCTATGGTAAAGAAAGAGTCCATGGTTTTTCATTGGCTGAGTCCTTGCCAGGAAAGGAGTCTTTCTTCCTCTTATTGTACTCTGCTATGGTCATAGGGTGTGAGAGCTCCCCTTTCTGGTCTCCCAACTCTAATTAATTGAGGTTTCTCTTTATTACTTTTCAACAGACTGTGTTTGTATTATACATAAAGAGAATTACAATGCATGTATTCTTTTTTTGTGTGTGCGTGACTTTAACTCACTTTATTTTATTTTGTTTTTGGGGGGGATTTTTTTTTATTCAAACAAAGTCACAAAAATTATAATCATCCTCATCAGTTCACTCAGTCCCATGTAATTAATTTTTTTTCATCTTGATCTTTTGTTAGCACTTTTATGAGTTCATCACCTTTCCATTAGATTTCTGAAAATGCTTATTCATTCAGTTCAGCAGTATAGTCAGTTACCAGAAACGTGTACTTTTTAGAGTCTTTGCCATGAATTCCTTGAAGATGAAAACCTTTTATAGGAACATTTTTGCAAAAGCATCAGAGTACGCCCAGAACTGTCTGTAAATGACAAAAGACTTAAAAATGACCACAGTTAAAGATTTGATGAAAGTTCATAATAATGCAATTGACAAGGAAATTTAGTTATTTCTGAAATATATATTTTAAAGTAATAACTAGAATTATGACTTATAACATTATACCAGAACATATAATATTTTTAGAAATTTCATGTAATATCTGAAACATTTATATTAACATATTTCCATACAAATAACCCAAAGAAAGTTTAGTATTAGTTTTGTTTGTTTGTTTGTTTGTACTGCAGGGTCTTATCAGTCATCAATTTTATACACATCAGTGTATAGACATGTATTCTTTTGTGATAAGTTTCTGTCACTCAAAGTTGTGTTTTTAAGACTCAACCGTGTTTTTGCATGTAGTTGTAGTTCATTAATTTTCATTGCCTATATTTATTTTATGAATATAAAGAATTTTATAGTTTGTACTGCTGATAGGTAGTTGGGCTTATGGCTTATGCAGATTTTTACTTTATGAATAATGCTACTAACAATACATGTCTTCTGGTGCATACATGGATTAAGTAATACACCTAAGGAATACACCTAGGAGTATAATTGTAAGATCATGGTATATACCTATTGCTTGGTAATGCAATTTTGATTCTAATAACCTGAAGTTATTTCATACGCTATTTGTTAATGGCATGGAACTCAATAAGGGTGTCACTACTTTAGATACTAGCCACACACTCAGGGTTCCCATAGCCTCCCACATTTTTGACCAACTGGCTACAAGTCCAGAAGAGTTTCCACAACCTCACTCAGATTTGAAAAGTCATTCAAACAACTCAAAGAACTCAGGAAAGTTCTATACTTACTGTTGCAGTTTTATAGTAATGGATACAAATCAGGATCAAATGAAGGGATATATAGGACAAGGTATGGGAGGTTCCCAAATGTAGAGCTTCTGTGCCTTCTCCTCATAGAATCAGAGTGCATCACACTCCCAGCACACTCATGTGTTCACCAAGTGGGAAATTCCTCTAAACCTCTATGTTCACAGTTTTTATTTTGGGGGCTTTATTATATAGGCATCATTGATTAAATCGTTGGTCACATAACTGAACTCAGTCTCTACCCCACCTCCCCTTTCTGAAAGTTGGGCTGACTCAAAGCCCTAATGCTCTAACCATATGGTTGGTCTTTCTGGTCACCAGCCCCATCCTAAATTGTCTGATTATCATAAACTCAGATATGACCCAAAGGGTTCATGAATAATAAAGACACTCCCATCAATTGGGACATTCCCAGGATTTTAGAAGGTATGCCAGGAACTCAGAACAAAGACCAAAAATTTTTTTCATTATTTAACACATTTTATAAATAGTATCAAATTGTTATTGAAGGTAATTGACCAGTCCACCCTCTCACAAGCTTTTTATGAGTCCCTATCCCTTCATAAACCAAAACTTGTTACTGTTCTCTTTTTTTTTCCTTAAAATTCCACTGATTTATTCATAGTGATATCAATTATGGTTTTATTTTTTGTTGTTGTTCTTGCCTTATTTATTGCAAATAATTTTACTTCTGTTCACACAGCTGGAGACTGTATTTGTTTTTTTTCAGTTGCATATGCCACACCATGGGTCATATTGACCTTCTAGTCAGCTAAAACCCCTGGTTCTTATCAGAAATTCCCCTCTCTGTATTTGTGCAGGTGACATTTTACACCTAAATTCAGGATTTTACAATAATTACTCCCATTTTATAGATAGAAAAGCAGATTCAGGGTATCTGAGTCTTCTCTGTCTTGATCTCTTGTCTTTTCTACCTCCTTTGTGCCCTATTCAGGTTTTTGTTTGTTTGTTCTCACTCCTCATAATTTTACCTCTTTCTATACTGGTTGATTCCATTGTATTCTTTTTTACTTAATTTGTTTTTTATCGAAGGATAGTTGCTTTACAATTTTGTGTAAGTTTCAGGTGTACAGCTTAGTGAATCAGTGTTTTTGCAGATTATATTCCATTATAGGTTAATACAAGATAGTGTGTATAGCTCCCTGTGCTGTACAGTAAACCGTAAACCATCCGTCTACTGATTTGGGCTTTGTTCTTCCTTATCTAATTCTTTTAGGTGTTTGCTTAGGTTGTTTATATGAGATTTTTCTTGTTTCTTGAGGAAGGCCTGTATCACTATAAACTTCCTTTTTAGAACTGCTTTTGCTGCATCCCATAGATTTTGTAAGTTGCTGATTTCATTTTCATTTGTCACAACGTTTTGTCTGATTTCTTCTTTGAATTCATCATTGACCCATTGGTTTTATAGTAGCATGTTGTTTAGTCTCCATGTGTTTATTTATTTTTACTATTTTTCTTTCTGTGGTTGATTTCTACTTTCATACCAATGTGGTGAGAAAAGATGCTTGAAATAATTTTTATCCTCTTAAATTTGTTGAGGCTTGTTTTGTTACCTAATATGTGGTTTATCATGGAGACCACTCCGTGTGCTCTTGAAAAGAATGTATATTCTACCTTTTTTGGATGAAGTGTCCTATAGATATCATTTAAGTCCAACTGATCTGTTGTGTCATTTAGGACCTCTGTTGCTTTATTGATTTTCTGTCTGGATGATCTGTGCATTGATGTCAGTGGAGTGTTAAATTCTCCTAATATTACTGTATTATTGTAAATTTCTCATTTTATATCTGTTAGTATTTGCTTTATATATTTAGGCCCTCCTGTATTGGGTGTGTATGTTAATAAGTGTAATATCCTCTTCTTGTATTGATCCCATTATAATTATATAATGCCCTTCTTTGTCTTTTGTTATAGCCTTTGTTTTAAAGTCTATTTGTGTGATATGAATTTTGCTACCCCTGTTTTTTGTCCTTTCCTTTTGCATGAAGTATTTTTTATTCCCTGACTTTTAGTCTCTGTGTGTCTTTTGGCCTGAAATGAGTGTCTTGTAGGCAGCATATTGAGGATTCTTCATTTTTTAATCCAATCAGCCATCCTATGTCTTTTTATTGGAGCATTTATTTCATTGGCATTTAAAGTAATTATTGATTGCTATGTACTTACTACCATTTTATTCCTTGTTTTCATGTTGTTTTTGTAATTCTTCTTTCTATATTTCTTCTTCTTTCTTTGCCCCATTGTGGTTTGGTGATTTTCTTTTATAGTTTCTTTCTTCCCTTTTTTTTTTTTTGTATCTATTTCAGGTTTTTGATTTGTGCTTACCATAGGATTCAGATATGTTGACGCATAATTATATATACTTGCTTTAAATTGATAACTATTTCAGTTCAAACACATTCTAAAAGATCTTCACTTTTTACTCCCCCCGCATTTTGTGTTTTTGATGTCATATTTTACATCTTCATGCTTATCTCTTTACTGTTTATTGTAGTTACAGTCACTTTTACAACTTTTTTTGTTTGTTTTTTAATCTATATACTGCCTTATTTAAGTGATGTTTGATCCTTACTGTATATTTGCCTTTGCTATTATATTTTCCCTTTCCTATAGATTCTTGCTTATTTTCCATTTAGAGACAACATTTCTTTTATGATAGGTATAATATTGCTAATTATTTTATTTTTTGCTTGTCTGAGAGAATCTTTCTCTCTCCTTCTCTTCTAAATGATAATCTTGCTGCGTAGAGTACCCTAGGTTGCAGGTTTTTCAGTTTCAGGACTTTGAATATATCATACCACTCTCTTCTGGCCTTCAAAGTTTCTGCAGAGAAATCAGCTGATAGTCTTATGGAGGTTTCCTTGTATATGGCTCTCTGTTTTTCTCTTGCTGGCTTTAGAATTCTCTTTACGTTTTTCCATTTTAATTATGATATGTCTTGGCATGTGTCTGTTTGGATTTATCTTGTTTGGGACTCTCTGTGTTTCCTGTACCTGGATATCTATTTCCTCCTTTAAGTCTGGGAAGTTTTCAGCCATGATGTCTTCAAATATATTTTCTATCCCCTTCTCTCTCTTCTCCTTCTGGAACCCCTGTTATGCTTATTGGCATGTTTTATAGTAGCCTATAGATATCATATTTTGCTTCCTTTCCTTTTTTAAAAATTGTTTCTCTGTCTGCTGTTCTGGTTGGGTGATTTCCATTATTCTATCTTCCAGATCACACTTATGCACTCTTCTGTGTCATTTTGTCAACTATTAATGGCTTTTAGATTGCTTTTTACTCAGAAATTGAATTATCTATTTTTGATTCAGTCATCTTTCTAGTTTCCAGTTCCTTGTTAAAATGATCTGTGTTTATATTCTTTCTTAATTCAGTTAGCATTTTTATGACCTACTTTTAAACTATCTCTGTTTCATTATTTATTTTTTTCAGGGATTTTATCTTGCTCTTTTAATTGGGAATAGTTTCTCTTCCTTTTCATTTTACTTTCTCTCTGTATGAATTTAGGTGAAACAGTTATCTGTTGTGATCTTGAAGGGGCGTTTTATGTGGGAGCATCCCTGTGTAGATTGTGTGTGTCCCATGTCTTTGGTGCAAGGGTTGAAGTTGATGTGGATGCCAGCCACATCTTTCCTCAGAGGGTGCTGGCCACTATCACCATGATAGGGAGTGTGGTTGATGTTGGACCTGCTAAAGACAGCACAAGGTGTGAGGCACAACTTCCCATCTGCTCCATGATTATTGCCACCCTGTTGGGGGGGGCGGTGCTTCTCCCCAGTTGCTGGAGTGTAATCCCTGTGTGTTGGGTTTGAAAAGATTCTGTTCCTTTTAAGTGTGTGTTTTTCCTTCTCCCCACTTTGGAGCCTTTGTCCCAAAGGAGGGGAGTGCTGAAGTAAGTAAGGCTTGTGTGCTCACAGAGGTCTGATGCGCTGCCTGTGAAGGCATCTGTGCCTCCACTCAGACATAGTCCAAGATAGCATCCTTTCCCCTGTTGTGGTCATCCCAGATCTAGTGCAAGGTTATGGCATGGAGTGGGCAGGGTTGGAGTGTTCGCTTAACTGTGAGTGTGGTTCATGGCATGTTGGTCACCAGAGCTTGAGGGCTGCTCAGCTGTCAGAGGTCTGGACTGCCTCTGTGGTGCTGTTTGAGTTATCACAAACAATGGCCACCACGGCCCCACCAAGACCACAACCCACATACCTTGGCCATCTCTGCTTTGCAAGATTGAGTCTTTTTCCAAGATCTGGCTGTCCTAGATCCCACACAAAGCTGCGTCATGAAGTGAGTGGGGCCGGGGTGATTGCCCAGCTTGGATTGGGGAGTGCAGTGAGGCAGCAACCTCTAGTGCAGAGCTCTCTCTGTCTTGTCTATTGGCAAGCCAGCACCTGTGCACTTCCTGTGAGTGGATCCTAGTCTTTTCCAGCCCCAGCCCTTCTATTTGTACCAGTGGTTCTCCCAGCAGCCTAGGGGCCTTGTCTCCTCTGTGTAGGACCCCAGGATTGGGATGCCCAGTCTGTGGCTTGACCTACATACTCCCCAGGGTGAGTGTCTGTCCCATGCAATCTTCTTTTTCCCTCTTAGACTCCCTCCCAGGGGAACAGGTCCTGAACTTATGTTTTTTTTTTTTTTCCCTATCCTACCCTGTTACATGGGAATCTTTCTTGCAACCTTGGTTGTATAGAAGTTCTGCCAGTTTCCAGTTAGTTTGCCATAAGAATTGTTCCACATGTAGATGTATCTTTGTGTCTGTGAGGGGAGGTGAGCTCCATGTCCTTGTGTTCTGCCATCTTGATGCCCCTCTTATATTTTTCTATTTATTAATGAAATTGTATACATTTACATATATTTAATGTCTCTTTCAGTATCTTCTTTCATCTTTTCTAGAACACTGGTCAAATCTTTTGCCCATATTTTTTCTAGGATTTCTGCCTTTTAAAAATTGATTTGTAGGCTTTATATATTGATTATATATTATAATTTTTTGTAGGTTTTGTGTGTTCCAAATATATTTGCCAGTACTGAAGGCTGAATTTACCACTATCTTTAGTTAAACAGAAGTTCTGATTTCAATATAGTCAAATTTGTTAATTTTTCCTTTTATGCATTTTGTGATTTGTTTAAAGGTATATGTTCCTACTTTTCATGCATGAAGATAATCCCTTATATTTTTACCTAGAAATTTTTTTGTTTTATTTTTTACATTAGAATAGTAGTGGAAGTATTTTATATGTTAGAAACATGGTCATGATATTTTTAATATGGAAAAAATTTACCAGTTCAATCATTCATTGAAAAGATCCTGTTCCTCATATCCATGCAGTATCAACTTTTATGATAGGTCAAGTGTCATACATGGGTGGCTTTGTTTCTGGTCACTATTTTCTATTCCATTGGTTATTTTATCAACACTTTGGACAATGCACTATGTGTTTTATCTTTTTATTTTTTTTTACATTTTGAAGATTGTCTTGGGCATTTTTGACCTCTTACATTTCAATATAAATTTTAGAATCAACATATGAATATTTACATGCACACAGAATTTTGAGATCTTTAAGAATTTGGCAAAAAATTGACAGCTTTACATTATTAAATCTTCTGAATATGAAAATGGAATACCTCTCTATTCTTAACTTGAAATAGTCTTCACTATCCCATTGAAAATTTGAGGTACTCAGGAGATTTAAATTTTTTTTCAGGATTATCCTGAATTATCTAAGTTTCCATTACTCATAGAAAAAGTTCCAATCTGGTGTTACAAAATTGTTCAGATTTTACAAATATTTTATATTGATACTAATCTTTCTACTCCATTTTTAAAATTTCATGTTGTTGAATAAAAACAAATCTGGACTTAGATAAGGAGAGACTCTATTTATTGCAAGAGGGAGAATGCTCTATCAGAAATATGCAAGTGTCTCAAAATCAAACAGGAAAGGCTTTTTTATCAGTAGGGAGGTGTGGGCAGTGCTTTAGCAGAAACTTTTAAGGGGAAGTTGGATAAACAAGCGAAAATAACCAGTGGGGCCTGAGAAAAAGTGTTGCACTGTGATTAGTCACTTAGAATAAGCTGATAAGGGGGGCACATTCTGCTTTTTAGTGCTTTCCCAGGGCTTGGGGAAGAGCAGGGTTAAGGGAATTGTAGTTGAGTGGAAAAGCCTAACTAAGGTTTGGTGAAGATAAAGCAGAAGGTAAGAAATAGGCCATTGTGAACACCTGGTTGTATCTATTTTACTAACCCTTCTTGAAAATTTTTCATAACCATTCTGATCTCATGGCATACTGACTATTATTCATTCATAAGAGGTAATTAAGGTAATTAAGGAAATATCTGTGCTGGAATTTCCTTAACTTGGAAATATCTGGGTGCTGTGGAAGGGAGGGGTAGGCAAAATCTTCTCTATTACAAAGGGCTTTTGTGTCATATGGGGAGAATCCATCTGAATTTATCCAGAGTGGAAAATGGGTCAGGAGGCATAACAAGAAGTTGTATAAATGGCTCCAGAGATCAGCCTGAGTTCAAAGGGGCTGACAAAGGTATATTCCTAACCATTTAGATATAATTTTGTCTAAACTGCTTCACATGTTTGAAACCATTGTTCTATCAGTAGACATGTAAGCTAGGACGTCATGAAGCAAGTAAAAACAATTGAGTCCACTGCTCTTTGGTAATAAAGAATTTCCAGTAATTGAAGTATCAACAGTCAATGGGCTTTACATGTGTGTTGAAAAGGTAATTTAGAAAGATTTCTTCCCATTGTTATTTGCAAGTATTTTCTTAAAGTTAATTCAATCCATATATTATAAATTACCATATTTCCATATATATTGGCTGTCTCATCTTCAGTCATCTTTCTATAACAAAATAATAGATTATCTTCAAACAAACATCATTTACAGTGGAATAGATTTTAGCATTTTTTATGAGTTTGGATTCTAATGAATTGTGTTGTTAGAAAATAATTCTCCAGCAGTATTAAATGAATACTTTTCCTAATTAATTACCAACTTGCTAGGTGTAGAAATTCAGTGAAAGGGAATAACAAATAGGTACATATTTATGGATTGAGAAACTGTATGGTTGGTGGTGTTACCAATCAGAAGAGAACACTGGAGAAACATTGTTTTGAAAATGCTAATGGGATGTTACAAGTATGGATTTAGGACTCAAAAGAGTATAAAGGAAGTTAAATAATGGAAGAGATGAAATTAGCCAGGGAGCATAAGTAGTGAAAAGAATAAGAGTATAAGAAGCAAAAGAGATCAAAGCTCTAAGAAACACTCAAATGTCAGGACACTGAAGATCTTGAAAGGATCTGAGCCAAAGTCTAATCAGGAGGAAAACCAGGAATGCTCTTTTGATTATAATAGACCCAAAGAAGTTGAGAGAATCAGTGATTAGATTTTTAAAAAAATCAGAAGATAAGGCAAAGACAAGTAAAATAAGGGTCATCATCATATAGTTCCATAATGTCAAAATCCTAAAAGTAAGGATTCTGTTACCCAATTGTGGCCAAACTATTATAAAGATGATCTGAAATTTAAAAATATTTTTTTATCCACTGTTGTCAGAACCTTGATCTTACATGAAGAGGTTAATATAGTAGTGCTTAGAGAAAATAAAACTAAAAACAGATGAGTTAATTTTTATTGAATGAGTGTATATTGACCTATTTTTGATGTGTTTGAGTATCTGAATCAATCTAAAATGTAAAAGTACTTTGATAGTTGGGTAGATTACTTAGTACTGTTTTGTCTGCTGAGACCGTATATATTCAAGGGTTGCCCTGGATTGTATATATCTGTTTGTGCAGCAATTTGTATAAAATGTAGCAATAATAATACTTTTACTAGGATTTTTCTAAATCACTTATATTTTTTTACTGAAAAAATAAAAATCAAAACAGTAAAATAAAATGCTTTCTCCAATTAAAACGAGATAATAAACTTGAATTTCACACTCTATTGTCAGTAGTAAGTTGGAGAAAAAATTTTAAGTCCAGGGCTTCACTTTTTCAAACATGATGGACTGAACACAATCATCAGTGTTCTTTTGACTATAATTCCTATATTTCGGATTAACACCAGGAATGTAGAAAGCAGAAGAGTAGATAAAATAAGTTGTAGTTTAATAATGAATTATGCCCACTGAGGTTATATATTTTTCAGGGTTGCTTTTTGAAAAGAAACTCATATTTTTCCTGGAGTTATCTCTAGGTTCAGTGCCACTGAATGAAAAGACACCCTACATGTGTAGCACAGTCATTAAGATTTCATCTCTAATTTCACATGTTTGTAACATAGGTCAAGGAACCATCACGTGTGAGGTCAGAGTATTGTGATAAAACTTAGACCAAAATAGATCTTGGTCAGAAATCTTGTCATCAATTTTGAATTACATTTCTTACAAACACAGAGAGCACTCATTGATTCACTTGTGAGGCTTCTTTAGACTCATTCTCTGGCAGGAAGCTCTGGCGTACAGTGGGGCATGATTGAAGCCCCTTCATCTCTCCTATGATGTATTATTTGAAAATGTCAAACTTGTTTTCCTATTCCTGGAATCTAAATGATTCGGAATGAGCTGCTTATTTATATACACAGTCACTCCTTAATAGTTTTGTAAAATTATGTGCTGTGACACTGCCAGTAAGAAAAGGGATTACCTTATGCAGAATACTGTTCTTCTCTTTCTACCTTCTCTTGATCATGTTATCATAGTTATATTGCTGCATATTTTCACATCCCATCTTTCAATTTGAAAGAAAATGAAATGGCTTAATAAATAAAATAATATGAGCTAAATTTTTTCATCTCAAAAGAGATTAGTTTTTCTTTTTCAGTCAGTGTAACAGTCCAAAACCATAATCGATTGTGAAGTTATTAAGAGGGAGAGAAATCTGCTATTGCTACTTGTGTTTGACCTCAGGGTCCCCTCCAGTGATCCTACGCATTACTTGTAAGATATTGGACCTTCATGATATATAGTATCAACTCACTTGCTCTAAGAATACACCAGAAGTATCCTGAAGCCCCAACATCTTCATAAAGAGGATATCAGTTATATCCATAACTACTCTCTCCACTGTCTATTTATTATAATCATTTTATAAATACTGAATCTCTCAACTCAGATATTTAACAATACCCTATAATAAATATTCAAGTCAATCCAGAACATAAAAGTACTTTGATAGTACAGTAGTTTATTTAGTAATGTTTCATCTGTCTTCCATGAGATTGTATATATTCAAAGATTGTCCTGGATTGCATATATCACAGAATTGTACACAGAATTGTATAAAACATAGCAATAATAATACTTTTCCTGAGGTTTTTCTAAATCACTTATACTTATTTAGAATAAATAGAAGTCTAAGAATATTTTAAAGTGAACAAAATGCACATTATCACTAGATGTTTGTGTCCAGAAAACAATATCACACTTAGTCCTAAGGAATGGGGCACATCCCATAGTCCTGCAATTCAAATGGCCCCTATATATTACATGCCAAAAAACACATACATGCACATCTCCTAGATTGTTACAGCTGGCTGTCCTCATCACTTGAATATGATACAGCATTTACACAGAGAAAACTGTTGTCCCAGACATCTCTTCGTAGTAGCAAAGTTCCATCATCAGGGAACCATTTCTCCCTCTGACCCGACAGCCTCAAAATTAAAAGTGTCTGCATCTGAATGGCCTTTAGTTTTGTGGGATGTTCTACTGCCACAGAGACAGACACAGCTTCAGATCGTGAGAAGTGTCTCAGCAACAGATCCACTAAGGTCAGAGAATAAAACAAAGAGTAAATACAAAAATAGAACCCAAGAAAACAAAATCTGAAATTTTTAAATAAACAGAAACCATCCAAAACTATATCTACTTATAGTTTTCAACATATATTCAAAACATAATGGGGAACAAAGAAAGTGGCCAAATTCACACACATACACATACACACACACACAGACAGACACACACACACAAATGAAGAATAAGAGACACTGAATAAACAAAGCCAGGGTAATTCCAATGACATGATGTTCATAAAATAATAATATCTACTCCATTGAGCAAGGATTATTTTCACATAAACTATTGGTTTTGAGATTCATCCATGGTATTGCCTGTGTGTCAGCAGTTCATTTCTTTTACTACCTCAGCAATATTTCATTGTATGAAACGATTGGTTTGTTTAATGAGTATCCAGTGATGAACATTTGGCTTAGTTCTTGTTTGGGGGCTATTAAGAGGAAAGCTGATATAAACATTCACATACATGGCATTTGTAAGTGTGTGGTTTTTCTGTTTGTTTTTCATTTGTTTGTTTTGTTTTGTTTTTGGTAAGTATATGCTTGCATTTCTCTTCGGTAAAGACTTAACCAAATTACTGTATCTTACTGTAGATTTGTGCTTTAATTTATAAGAAATTGGCAAATTGTTTCTCAGAAGTGTTTTGCCTTTTTCCTTCCCACCATCAATCACACCATCACAATCACTCTGTGTCTTTAGTTTTTGATTTGTTTGTTTAAGATACCTTTCTGGTATGATGTAACACTTCATTATGATTATAATTTGCTTTTCTCTGATGACTAAATATACTAAGGATCATTTTATGTGCTTGCTGGCTATTTGTATGGTGTCTATTATAAAGTTTCTGTTCAAGTTATTTGCACATTTTAAACTTTTTAAAATCTTTTAATCTTGAATTATAGGGGTTCTTTATATATTCTAAATATGAATCCTTTGTATGTATGTAAATATATGTGTGTGTATGTGTGTGTATATATATATATATATACATCATAAAGACATTCTCACATGTTTTTCCCTGAAGCTGTTATTAATTTAGCTTCACATTTAGGTCAGTAATTCATCTAAACAAAATATTTTTGTATGGTATGAGGTAGAGGCTGGAATTCATCATTTTCTCAATCAACTATCCAATTGTTTTTCTCAGTTTCTTTAAAGGTACTTCTTTCCTCAGTAAGTGACCTTGGTGGCCTTGTTGGAAAATTTATTACCCATATATGTTGGATCTACTTCTGAACTTTATATTTTGTTCCACTTATTGAGATGTTTATCTTTATACCAATACCATGTTGTCTTAATTTTAGTTACATTGTAATCTTGAAATCATAAAATGTAAGTCCTCTCAGTATGTTCTTTTAAAAAAATACTGTGTTCGTGCTTCTAAGTCACTTGCTTTCCTATATACATTTTAAAATCATCTCATTTTCTGGGATTTTAATTGACTTTGCCTTTAATATATAGGTCAGTAAAGGAGAAAATTAACACCTTAATATTGGAACGTTATACCCATGACAGTAGTATTAGACACATATTTTGGTATTTCTTAAAAATTTATCTCTGATGTCTTGAAGTATTTGGAGTAGAAGTATTGCACATTTTTCTTTGAATTTGTCATTAAATATTTTATAAAGCTATTGTAAAAGGTACTCTTTAAATGTCATTTTCCAATTTACAGTTAATTTCAGTAAAAAAAATTTTATTCTACCAACTTGAGAAACTCAATAAATATAAATTACTTATGATTTTCTACATAAGCAACCATTTCACCTTCAAATAAGACCTGTTTCTTTGTTTCTAATATTTTACCATTTACTATTTTATCGTGCCTTATTGCACTGGCTAGATCTGAAAATACAATACAAATGAAGTGGTGAGAGCAAATAACCTTTTCTGTTTATACATCGCTTTTTTAATCTATCATTTCTGATACTTTTTAAAAAGCTGGATTAAAGCAACATAGCTTCCCTATCAATCTGACACTTTTCCCTCATTCATTATTTCACCTAATATTCACTGACTGCCTGTTATGCCTTGAGTGTCTCTGGTGTGAAATACATTGCTAATTAACTGTGAAAAAAAACCCCACCATATTGCTCACTGTAGATTTGTTCATTGTAGATGCATATGCCTAGAAATTACCATGATGCACTTCATTCTGGTTTTCTTGTACGAAGAGTGTGTGAATCCTTGAGGAGGTATTTTACATATCTGTGAGCATCATCTATGCTTTCACATGGGAACTTTTGTAAATGTTGAGTAACGTGGATATATTAAAAGTAAGCAAATCACAAAAATTGTAAATAAATAAAATTTCCAAGTCATGAGATAAAGGAATATTAATTTATCTCTTTGAAAATACTTTTATAACTGAGAGCTATTGTTTGTCCCTTTTTTAGGTTATAAGGATATGCAATTGATATTTAAATGAAAACATTAGAAACTCTTGCTTTTACTCTCCTTATTTCAATTAATTTTGGTAAATTCAAACTTCTTTGCTATTTTTTCTTTACAAAAACGTTGAGTTTTGTCCTTCTCTTTTGCTGTTCCTCTTTAGTCCCTGTTACTCTTTAATACTTCGAAGTGATCATGTTTATTTCCTGCCATTTGTCTTACCTTCTGTCATTGTTAATTTAAAAATGACTTTGATCTGAGAAAATTGAAATTCGCACCAGTAATTAGTTAACATCACAGATCCTTTAGTTTTTTCCTCTTATAATTCAAATATGCCAATGTCCAATTTTATTTATTTATTTATTTGTTTATTAACAACTTTATTGGAGTATAATTGCTTTACAATGGTGTGTTAGATTCTGCTTTATAACAAAGTGAATCAGCTGTACATACACATATATCCCCACATCTCCTCCCTCTTGCGTCTCCCTCCCACCCTCCCTATTCCACACCTCTAGGTTGTCACAAGGAACCGAGCTGATCTCCCGGTGCTATGCAGCTGCTTCCCAATAGCTAGCTATTTTACAGTTGGTAGTGTATATATGTCCATGCAACTCTCTCACTTCGTCCCAGCTTACCCTTCCCCCCTCTCCATGTCCTCAAGTCCACTCTCTATGTCTGAGTCTTTATTCATGTCCTGCCCCTAAGTTCTTCAGAACCATATATATATATATATATATATTTTTTTTTTTTTTTTTTTTTTTTTTTAGATTCCATATATATGTGTTAGCATACGGTAGTTGTTTTTCTCTTTCTGACTTACTTCACTCTGTATGACAGAATTTAAGTCCACCCACCTCACTACAAATAATTCAATTTTGTTTTTTTTTATGGCTGAGTAATATTCCATTGTATATATGTGCCACATTTTCTTTATCCATTCATCTGTTGATGGACACTTAGGTTGCTTCCATGTCTTGGCTCTTGTAAATAGAGCTGCAATGAACATTGTGGTACATGACTCTTTTTGAATTATGGTTTTCTCAGGGTATATGCCTAGTAGTGGGATTGCTGGGTCATATGGTAGTTCTATTTTTTGTTTTTTGAGGAGCCTCCATACTTTTTTCCATGTGGCTGTATCAATTTACATTCCCACCAACAGTGCAAAAGGGTTCCTTATCTCCACACCCTCTCCAGCATTTATTCCTTGTAGATATTTTGATGATGGCCATTCTGACTGGTACAAGGTGATACCTCATTGTAGTTTTGATTCGCATTTCTATAACGATTAGTGATGTTGAACATCCTTCCATGTGTTTGTTAGCAACCTATATATGTTCCTTGGAGAAATGTCTCTTTAGGTCTTCTGCCCATTTTGGGATTGGGTTGTTTGTTTTTTTGATATTGAGCTGCATGAGGTGCTTGTAAATTTTGGAGATTAATCCTTTGTCACTTGCTTCATTGGCAAATATTTTCTCCCATTCTGAGGGTTGTGTTTTTGTCTTGTTTATGGTATCCTTTGCTGTGCAAAAGCTTATAAGTTTCATTGGGTCCCATTTGTTTATTTTTGTTTTTATTTCCATTTCTCTAGGAGGTGGGTCCAAAAGGATCTTGCTGTGATTTATGTCATACAGTGTTCTGCCTGTGTTTTCCTGTAAGAGTTTTATATTGTCTGGCCCTACATTTAGGTCTCTAATCCCTGTTGAGTTTATTTTTGTGTATGGTGTTAGGGAGTGTTCTAATTTCATTCTTTTACATGTAGCTGGGCAGTTTTCCCAGCACCACTTATTGAAGAAGCTGTCTTTTCTCCATTGTATATTCTTGCCTCCTTTATCCAAAATAAGGTGACCATAGGTGTTTGGGTTTATCTCTGGGCTTTCAATCCTGTTCCATTGATCTATATTTCTGTTTTTGTGCCAGGACCATACTGTCTTGATTACTGTAACTTTGTAGTATATTCTGAAGTCTGGGAGCCTGATTCCTCCAGCTCCATTTTTTGTTCTCAAGATTGCTTTGGCTATTTGGGGTCTTTTGTGTTTCCATACAAATTGTATAACTTTTTATTCTAGTTCTGAGAAAAATACCATTGGTAGTTTGGTAGGGATTGCATTGCATATGTAAATTGCTTTGGGTAGTATAGGCATTTTCAGGGTGTTGACTCTTCTAATCGAAGGACATAGTATATCTCTCCAGCTGTTTACGTCATCTTTAATTTCTTTCATCAGTGCTTATAGTTTCTGGAATACAGGTCTTTTTGTCTACATAGATAGGTTTATTCCTAGATATTTCATTCTTTTTGTTGCAGTGGTAAATGGGAGTGGTTCCTTAATTTCTCTTTCAGATTTTTTATCGTTAGTGTATAGGAATGCAAGAGATTTCTGTGCATTAATTTTGTATCCTGCTACTTTACCAAATTCATTGATTAGCTCTAGGAGTTTTCTGGTAGCATTTTTAGGATTCTCTATGTATAGTATCATGTCACCAGCAAACAGTGACAGCTTTACTTTTTCTTTTCCAATTTGGATTCTTTTCATTTCTTTTTCTTCTCTGATTGCCGTGGCTCAAACTTCCAAATCTATGTTGAGTAATAGTGGTGAGAGTCGACAACCTTGTCCTGTTCCTGATCTTAGAGGAAATGGTTTCAGCTTTTCACCATTGAGGATGATGTTGGCTGTCGTTTTGTCATGTATGGCCTTTATTTTGTTGAGGTAAGTTCCATCTATGCCTACTTTCTAGAGGGTTTTTATCATAAATGGGGGCTGAATTTTGTCGAAAACTTTTCCTGCATCTATTGAGATGATCATATGTTTTTCTCCTTCAATTTCTTAATATGACTTATCACATTGATTGATTTTCATATATTGAAGAATCCTTGCATTCCTGGGATAAACCCCACTTGATCATGGTGTATCATCATTTTAATGTGCTCTTGGATTCTGTTTGCTAGTCTTTTGTTTAGGATTTTTACATCCATGTTCATCAGGGATATTGGCCTGTAGTTTCCTTTCTTTGTGACATCTTTGTCTGGTTTTGGTATCATGGTGATGGTGGCCTCATAGAATGAGTTTGGGAGTGTTCCTCCCTCTGCTATATTTTGGAAGAGTTTGAGAAGGATAGGTGTTAGCTCTTCTCTAAATATTTGATAGAATTCTCCTGTGAAGCCATCTGGTCCTGGGCTTTTGTTTGTTGGAAGATTTTAAAATCACAGTCTCCATTTCAGTGCTTGCAATTGGTCTGTTTATATTTTCTATATCTTCCTGGTTCAGACTCAGAAGGTTGTTCTTTTCTGAGAATTTGTCCATTTCTTCCAGTTTGTCCATTTTATTGGCATATAGTTGCTTGTAGTAATCTCTCATGATCCTTTGTATTTCTGCAGCATCTGTTGTTACTTCACCTTTTTCATTTCTAATTCTGTTGATTTGAGTCTTCTCTCTTTTTTTTTCTTGATGAGTCTGGCTAATTGGTTACCAATTTTGTTTATCTTCTCAAAGAACCAGCTTTTAGTTTTCTTGATCTTTGCTATTGTTTTCTTCATTTCTTTTTCATTTCTGATATGATCTTTATGATTTCTTTCTTTCTGCTAACTTTGGTAGTTATTTTTCTTCTTTGTCTAATTGCTTCAGGTTAAGTTTAGCTAGTTTATTTGAGATGTGTCTTGTTTCTTGAGGTAGGATTGTGTTGCTGACAACTTCCCTCGTAGAACTGCCTTTGCTGAATCCCATAGGTTTTGGGTTCTCATGTTTTCATTGTCATTTGTTATAATGTATTTTTGATTTCCTTTTTTATTTCTTCAGTGCTGTCTTGGTTATTTAGTAGTGTATTGTTTAGCTTCCATGTGTTTGTATCTTTTACAGATTTTTTTCCTGTTATTGATATCAGGTCTCGTAGCTTTGTGATTGGAAAAGATACTTGATATGATTTCAGTTTTCTTAAATTTACCAGGGCTTGGTTTGTGACCCATGATATGATCTCTCCTGGATAATTTTCCATGAGCGCTTGAGAAGAAAGTGTATTCTGATTTTTTTGGTGGAATGTCCTATAAATATCAATTAAGTCCCTTTTGTTTAATGTATCATTTAATGCTTTTGTTTCCTTATATATTTTCATTTTGTATGATCTGTCCATTTGGGAAAGTGGGGTTTTAAAGTCCCCTACTATGATTATGTTACTGTTGATTTCCCCTTTTATGGTTATTAGCAATTGCCTTATGTATTGAGGTGCTCTTATGTTGGGTGCATAAATACTTACAATTGTTATAGCTTCTTCTTGGATTGATCCTTTGATCATTATGTAGTGTCCTTCTTTGTCTTTTGTAGTAGTGTTTATTTTAAATTCTATTTTGTATGATATGAGATTTGCTACTCCAGCTTTCTTTTGATTTCCATTTGCATGGAATATCTTTTTCCATCCCCTCACTTCCAGTGTGTATGTGTCCCTAGGTCTGAAGTAGGTCTCTTGTAGACAGCATATATACAGGTCTTGTTTTTGTATCCATTCAGCCAGTCTGTGTCTTTTGGTTGGAGCATTAAACCATTTACATTTAAGGTAGTCATTGACATGTATGTTCCTAATTCCATTCTCTTAATTGTTTCAGGCTTGTTATTGTAGGTCTTTCCCTTCTCTTGTGTTTTCTGCCTAGAGAAGTTCCTTTAGCATTTGTTGTAAAGCTGGTTTGGTGATGTTGAATTCTTTTAGGTTTTGTTTGTCTGTAAAGGTTGTAATTTCTCCATCAAATATGAATGAAATCCTTGCTGGGTAGAGTAATCTTGGGTGTAGGTTTTTCCTTTTCATCACTTTAAATATGTCCTTCCAATCCCTTCTGGCTTTCAGAGTTTCTTCTGAAAGATCAGCTGTTAACCTTATGGGGATCCCCTTGTATTTTATTTGGGTTTTTTTTCCCTTGCTGCTTTTAATATTTTTTCTTTATATTTTATTTTTGATAGTTTAATTAATATGTTTCTTGACATGTTTCTCCTTGGATTTTCCTGTATGGGACTCTCTGTGTTTCCTGGACTTTATTATTTCCTTTCCCATATTAAGGAAGTTTTCAACTATAATTTCTTCAAATATTTTCTCACTCCCTTTTTGTCTTCTTCTTCTGGGACCCCTGTAATTCAAATATTGGTGCATTTAATGTTGTCCCAGAGGTCTCTAAGACTGTCCTGAATTCTTTTCATTCTTTTTTCTTTATTTGGCTCTGCAGTAGTTATTTCCAGTATTTCATCTTCCAGGTCACTATCTGTTCTTCTGCCTCAGACATTCTGCTATTGATTCCTTCTAGAGAATTTTTAATTTCATTTACTGTGTTGTTCATCATTGTTTGTTTTCTCCTTAGTTTTTATAGGTCCTTCTTAAACACTTCTTGTATTTTCTTCATTCTATTTCCAAGATTTTGGATCATCTTTACTATCATTACTCTGAATTCATTTTCAAGTAGACTGCCTATTTCCTCTTAATTTTTTTGGTCTGATGGGTTTTTTTGCCTTGCTCCTTCATCTGCTGTGTGTTTCTCTGTCTTCTCATTTTGCTTAACTTACTGTGTTGGGGTCTCCTTTTTTCAGGCTGCACATTCCTACTTCCCATTGTTTTTGGTGTCTGTCCCCCAGTTGCTAAGGTTGGTTCAGTGGGTTGTGTAGGCTTCC
This sequence comes from Mesoplodon mirus, assembly GCF_964341445.2. Lineage (NCBI taxonomy): Eukaryota > Metazoa > Chordata > Mammalia > Artiodactyla > Ziphiidae > Mesoplodon > Mesoplodon mirus. The sequence goes on from NC_138976.1 coordinate 49,037,181, forward strand.
TGGTGGAGGGGACTGATGTTCAGGTGGATGAGTCTAGATCTTGTCTTTCTGGTGGGCAGGACCACATCTGGTGGTGTGTTTTGGGGTGTCTGTTACCTTATTATGATTTTAGGCAGTCTCTCTGCTAATGGGTGGGATTGTGTTCCTGTCTTGCTAGTTGTTTGGCATAGGGTGTCGAGCACTGTAGCTTGCTGGTCGTTGAGTGGAGCTGGGTCTTAGCGTTGAGATGGAGATCTCTGGAGAGCTTTCACCTTTTGATATTACCTGGAGCCAAGAGGTCTCTGGTGGACCAGTGTGCTGAACTCAGCTCTCTCACCTCAGAGACACAGGCCTGACATGTGGCTGGAGCACCAAGACCCTTTCAGCTACATGGCTGGTGCGGTACCTGAGGATGGACTGAGCTTTGGCTGGCAGTGTCCAACCAGAGTGCAGTGGTGGTGCGGCTGTGGGTGGGCCCATGGTTTGCCTAGGGGTCATGCTGCCATCTCCTCGGGCTCTGGGGCAGCTCAGCAGCTGCGGAGGGAAGAGATGTCTAACAGGAAGTTAGGGCTGCGTGGGGACCCAGCCTCCATGCTGGGTAACGGGGGCAGGGTTGGGTCCGCTCGACCCTCAGTCACTCGGGGAGTGAGGGGGGGCACTGCAGAGAGGGGTGGAGTGGCAGGGAGGAAGCAGGGCACGACCGGGCAGCCAGGTACTGTGCCTCTTCAGAGAGATTCCACCTTCTGACAAAACCCACGAGCCTCACTGCCCGCATGCTACCCCAAGTTTATTTTTTTATGGTTAATTGTATCTTAGCAATTCTCAAGATCCAATTGAATCATATGTTATGTTATTATATAATATGAAATTAGGATACTCAATTATTAGAATAATAATGTACTATTAATTATTACAAATAATGGTCTCACATAATCTGTTCTCTAGTCTCAAAGTGAATCTATCTTCAGGTGGGTCACTGTTTCAAAAATAAAATCAATAGGTAGAGTCACAAGAAAATGTGTTACATTTAGTCTGGAGCTGACTTGTATAGCAACAAATAGACTGTTTTACTTTAACTCAGTCATGATCAGTTTGATAATTCACATGTGATCTGCTAATGATTCTACATAGAAATTGATATTCATCCTTATTATCAACAATATATATATATTTAAAGAAAATTCTAAGCAAGGGGCAGTATTATTATTTATACTTTCCTCTGATTTATATTTTTAGAACAGTAAGATAATTTAGGAAAGAGTACTAGAACCATTTCTATTCATTAGATTCATCTAGTTTTTTCTTTGATCAAAATACACATGTCCAGGCCCTTTCTAGTCTTAATGTAATATAAATAACAGCAAAAATTTCTTGCTTAGTTTTATATGTAAGCAAGAAATATATATATTTCTATATAATATTTTATATAGAAATAAAATATATATTTCTATATAATATTTTAAGTATTTATGCTCCCAATATATATAGTTATATATAATATTTTAAATATTCATGCTCCCAATATCATAAAATTAATCTATTTATAATAGAGTCAGTTACACAATTTTCCTAAGTATTGTTTATCTAAGTTTATTTTTGATTAAGAAATATTAAAACCTATCTTATAGCCATGGCTTCCATGTTAATTTAAATTCTGGCAAATAATTTACTCTTGTTAGTGACCCTTAACACTTTCTTAATATTCTGGGCTGAGAACACCTAACCATGTTATTATCTACCCTTCTCATCTCTCAGGTCAATTAATTCACTGAGTTCTGTCAATTATTGTGTCACCATATCTCCTAAATATTGCTCAGTTCTGTCTTCCATGTATTCATGCTAACTAGGGCTCTGATAATCACAGATAGAGAGCATCTCCTAACTCCTCATCTCTAATTTCTCCCCTTGATAATTTTCACCGTATTCCCACAGAGGCAAATATTTCTAAAATTTTATTTTCATGATGCTATTCACTATCTAGATGTATAAGCTTCAGTGGCTCCCAGCTGTCCACTCATGATAGAGCACATTCCTTAATGTTCATAACCTAGGCTTGACCTAATTTTTGAAGTTTTTTGCTGCTTTTCTGTAGTCTTAACCTCCTAGTCCAGCTATTTTAATCTACCTACTTACTACTTCTTCATTTTCTTTGTTGGGTATGTCTTTCACATCTTTATTCATTTTTCTCTCTTTCATGTTCCCATATTTCTTTAATTTCCCTATTCACTGCTGTCACAATTAACAGTTATTGTGTGTGATTCACAATTGCCCAAATTAAGAGTTGTGATGTCTCTCTTGGAAAGAATAATTTACGAGGAATTTACATTTCTTTATTATACTGTTTTTGACTTAAATAAATCTCTTACCTTCCGTCATAACAAGCTGGCTGGAAATTGAATTTCAGCCCTTAAAGAGGTGGTGGAGGGGTGTCCTAAGGTTCACTTTCCACAGTGTCTCACAAAATGCTCAGTCTATATTGTTTCAAAAAAAAAAAATGGGAAAAGCCATTCTGCAGTCCTCCCTTCATAGTATCCACTGAACTTCTTGACTGAAAGCACATGACTCTTAAATGCTCTAATGCTGCTATCGAGTGCCATTACCAGGGAATGAAAATTACAGGGAGGCTTGGATGCAACTTACAGTGCTGAGGACCCCTCATGGTCCAATATTCCACCCCCAAAATTGTAGCCATCTTGACCTCCACAAGTTCTGACTTTTGGTTTTCAATTCCTTGGCTTATCATTGGGTATCCCCTCCTTCTGCTGAAGTCTGAAATCTGCCTACAACCAAAAACCTCTTGTAATTATAGGATTTACCCGACTCCAAATGTGTTTTTGTTTTATTGTGGTTGTTATTAAAAATCTCAGATCACAGTTCTGTTGATTCCTCTTTTGTAATATCTAAAAAGCATTGTTTCACATATATGTTTAATATATTAGTTAGGAATGCTTTTAATAGAATGTAGCAAACTATCTACCAATGGCTTATCTAAATAAAACAGAAACCAGGCAGATTTGTTCTTTATGGGTTTTTCTCTCATTTCAAAGAAGAAAATCTTACCAGAAAGTGTCTTATAAGACTACCTGTTTTAAAGTAAAAAAATGTCTTATTATGAGACTTCCTTTTATGTTTTATGTTTATCAAATCTGGGACATGGGCCCATTCCCTGAGTTTGGGAGGAGGGTGCTGAAAATGTACCTTTCTTGAGCTTGAACAAATACAATAAATACAGGTCACTTTAGCCAAGATAAAAGGAAAAAATGGCAACCATAGCATTTAATGATTAAACTACTTTGTCTAGAATTATTTAAAGGGTAATTTTGTAGAGTAAAAAGTATTTTCACACTGACTCTTACAAACTAAAAAAAAAAAATCTATTTTCCATAAACGTGTAAATAAATAAATAAGGGTTAATTGTAGCTCTGAAAATGCAATCCTGAAAATCTTGTTAAGCCTAAGGGGATAAAGCTGATTAGAGTGTAAGATGGAAATTATGCAATTACATACTATTTATACATTGCAAAAAAAATAAAAGGAATATTCTTTGATTTCTGAGCTAGTATAATACTTCTAGTTGTTGATAATTACTACAAAATTCTTGTCTTTATTTAAATTTTTGAGTCTTCTATGTAGTTATTTTTAGATATAATTCTTCATAAAAAGTATCTATTATACAATAAAAGATGGATTTTTAGGTTTGGTCCTCTGGTTTTGAACATCTCTTTGACTTACTAGCACAAAATAAAAATGTGTTACTGTAATAGTTTACATGTGTCTATAGCTTTGCCTTAAGGTAAATATAAATTATTTTTTAAAATGTAGAAACAAAAATATATCAGGAATAAAATTTGCTTACTTCAAGCAGACTAACTATGGCTTTCTCCTATCTGACTTCAAACCTAGACATATTGAAAAATATACACACAGATAAACTAGGTACAACATAATTTTTGTAAATTTAATGTATGAGTATACATATATTTTAATGAGATCACTGAAATAAAAAAATAGAAAAAGAATTGTTCCTGATTGTTTTTTACATTGGCTTTACATGATGTCTGTTGATTCAAGATGATAACATTTTATTTCATATCCTAAGTATAGTAAATAAGATAATGATATATTCCACAAAATAATATTTACTAATGAAACTTGATTTAAATTAGGGAGTACAAGAAATGTAAGATTCAACACGAAAGCAAACAAATAGAATTTATGACTAGCTCTTCTGTATATAAGAATAAATGGGTCTGTTCAAACTGTACAGAATATTTTTCATATAAATGATATCAGTGTGAATAAGTAATGGTTTTCTAGATAACTTATGCTTTGTATTGCAAATAGCTTGTATTTATAGTGATTATGTATCAAGAGAAATGAAACAGTACATGCACTGTTGGCAGATGTATGCAATTTATTAGTTTGGTCATGAATTCAATTTATTAGTCATATTGACTCACCAGAATATGCTTAGTTTATGCAAAGATGTTATTAGTCTGGAGGAGAAGCAGAGAATGCATGTTCTTCTGAATTTAAGTTTAGAATTAAAACCTTCTATTCTGATCATTTGTAACCAACAATGAAATATAAAACTTTCGTTCTTATAGCATGTTGCCCTCACCATGAAAAATAGAAATAAGCTAACAAAAAATAATCAAAATGTATTTTGTGAAGGCTGGTAATAGACTCATATATGTAACTTATATAACATATACTAAATGATAAAAATTACTTTTAAAATGTTGTGCTTTTTTCCTCTTTACTTTCTTCTAGTGTATGTAGCTTTCTTCACTAATATTTTTAAGTCATTTTAAAATGTATTTCCTTGTAAAAATGGGCCATATCAAGAGGTACCTCACAAGAATTCAAATCTCATTCTTATTCAATTAAAAGAATACTTTGAAGGGTTTTAAATCTTTTATACTGAGTAGATTACATATGAAGCAGATCATAAATCATTTAAACTACAACTATGAACATTATCTTTTAATTAATGCTCTAGAAATTAGTTTATAAAGAACATTTTGTTTAAAAATAATCTCAAATTCTATCAGTAGAATGTGGGAGGTTTGGAATATGAGGAATAATATATTCGATATAATTAAAAATAAACTTTTAATGCTATTATGGATATTAATTGTAGATAACAAACCTCCATCTGCACTTCAAATATTATCTGAAACTTTGCTTCTGGTTTGGCTGAGTAGCTCCTATCAAAACAACCTTTCTGAAGATAATAACTGAAAATTTGGGGACAGGGGACCTCAGTGAAGACACCAGAGAGTAATAAAAAATTTTAAAAAAATTAAAAAACATGAAACTTGACAAGAGTTAACTCTTGAAAGAAGAGAATGGCACTGAGTTTCTCTCTTTTTTTTTTATGACTGTTAGCCTGAGAGCAGGCCCAAGTCTGCATCATTCAAGGCACTTAAAACTCTAATGGGCAGCCCACAGTCATGCTGGCTTGAAGAACCAGGGGAGAGAGTTTAGAGCAACTACAGCTATAGGAAAATAAAGGGGAAAACCTCAGAAAGGAGAAATCCCAGAAATGTGAAAGCCAGAGAGTGAGAGTAACAAGTCCTATGTACAATCAGTACTCAAATGTCTGGTTTAGTCCTGGATCACACATGAGTAAAACTAACATCAAACAGCCCAGAAAAAAGAACCCAATTGAATTTGGAGCTGCCACCTATCAAAAAGGAGATGAATTTTGTAGTCTGAATTCCACCTGCTTAAAAAATGAATATTATTGGGAAGACCATGGTAGAATCCAGATTTTCTACAATATATTATTCAGTGTCCAAGGTGCCATATAGAGCTACTCAACATACAGGAAAAAAAAGAATCGGAAGCATGGCCCATTCTCAAGAGAAAAGACAATCAATAAAGACCAACCCTTCGATAACCTAGATGTTAGAATAAGTTGACAAGTATTTTCAAGAAGCTACTATAACTGTGCTCAGTATCAAAAAGGAAAATATGCTTCTAACAAATGAAAATATAGGAAATCTCAGCAGAGCAATGAAAAACTTTTAAAAATTGAAATTCTAGAACTGAAAAATATAGTATCTGAAATATCAGCTAAGTCAAAAACACATAAATCCCAGATCCATTACAGCTCACAAAGCATATTGTTCCTTCTAATAACTGTAAGGGTAGTTCATTTGGTCCCAGTTAAAGTTTATTAACATGATCAGCTTATTCTATAGCTGTTTTATGGAAATATGGTAGCTGGCATAAAAAATGAAAATATATATGTACCCACTCCCCCTTCACCATTTAGGACAATGAAGAAAGACAAACTCTCATGTTTCTGCTTACCACTTCTCCATTCAAGTTAAGTTCATGTGGGCAAATAGCTCAATCAGTTTATTAAGTCATCTTTCCTGCAGTACAAAGAGAAATCTGAGTAGATTTCCTTGCCAAATATTTCTCTCTTTTGGCATATGTAGGCAGCTGATTAGCTGTGCTTCTGCTCCAGGCCATGGTTCTGCTCCTCACTTTGTTTCATTTTAGGACTTAGCCCAAATAAAAATTTTAAAATTTCAAGTAAACTAAAACATGAGACTGCATGATTGTGGGAGGATATAGCAGGATTTTGAACTGAAAGAGAAGAGCAAGGTAAAAACTAGTGATAACAGCAAAATGTGTAAGGGAAATCCCAGGACTTGGAGAGAAAAACATACCACCAAGTATATATCCAAAGATCATATTATCAGTGCCAATATGAATATCCATGCACTTAGGTAAATAGGAAATTTATGTTTATTCTCTAGGTCAGAATGTTCTATGTAATTGATTGTGCGTGAAAATGGGTTGCTGATTTTTATAACTGCTTATTATGAGCTTCAAGTTTATTATGGTGATGAGATTGAGATTTTGTAAAACTGAAGGAATTGCTTTATTGTTATTTCTTTGCTCTAGACTTAATGAAAACGTGTGTCACAAGACAAATGGAACATTCTAAAATTCAGCTAGGCAAACTGGCCTTTATCTTCAAAATATCTCCAACAACCACCAAACGAAAGCTAGGGCTGTGATGGATAATATGCTATTTTCAAAGATCACATAAACCTCCCAGATCAGAAGTTTATAAGTCTTGGATATATTATAGAAGAGGTGTCTCTATTTTAACACTTGCCCTGGATCACAAGCTAATGAAGGGCTTCTCTACGTGACAACAGAGAAGCAGTCAGTGTAGTTCTATGAAATTTTTTCTTCACATTTAAAGCATGTTACCCCAGGGATTTAACTAAACCTTTCTCACATATATGACCAAAATATCTTTTCTCTCTACTGATCAACTTGAGAAATGATCAGCGTGTCACTTGCTTTATACCTTCTGTATATTTCTCTAATTATTTTTATAGTTCCTTCCACAAAACTAGTATAGAAGCTACTCAAGGGAATAGAATCCTTCATGATTTCTTTACCCCTGTTAGCTCTAAACAATCATATGCTGTTCAAAGCAGGTTAAGAATTTTTATACACACACACACACACACACATACATAAAATGAAATATTAGTCAGACAAAAAAGAATGGAATCTTACTATTTGCGTCAACATGGATGGACCAGGAGGGTATTATGCTAAGTGAAATAAGTCAGACAGAGAAAGACAAATACCATATGATTTCACTTATATGTGGAATCTAAAAAACAAACTGAACAAACAAAATAGAAACAGACTCATATTTACAAAGAAGAAACTGGTGGTCACCAGAGGGGAGAGCAGTAGGCAGACAGACAAAACAGATGAAGGGATCAAAAGGCACAAACAAAAGTCATAAATTGGCTTAGATATTAGTAAGCAATGAAGAGCTCAAAAAAGATATCAGTTCTTAGAAAGATGAAAATTGGATGATATATTGTTAAGATTTTTAAGTTAAAGATTGAAAGATGCAGAAAAGTAGATAGGCTGGCTTTGGAGAGGATACCATAGTCTGCTACTTAAATGTCATCAGGTCTTGTCCCTGTATGCTAAATATGTTTTGTTTTGTTTTACTGAGAATCATGTGATAGTTTTAAATTATGAACCCTAAATTCTTTGACATTTCTCCCATCAAGAAGTGTGGTCTATACCCATCTCCTTGACACTGACTGGGCTTGTGACTGCTTTGAAAAATAGAGTACTGTTTGGCAGAAGTTATACTTCTGACGTAAAAGGCCAGACAGCTTCTGACTGGTTCTCTTAAGGTCCTTGCTCTGAGGAAACAGAGCTGCTATTTAAAAAGTTTGACTGCTCTGAGACAGAAACATTGAAAAAGTCAAGTATTGGCCCTCTTGGCAACATCATCAGGTGAGTCAGCCTCAACTAACCAGACATGTGAGGGCGTTATCTTGAACATGGAGTCTAGACCAGCCTTCAGATGACTGCAGCTCCAGCCAATATTCATTGCAACCATAGGAGAGAGCCCAAGTGATCTGCACCCTTCCTGAAGTCCTGACCCACAAAGTTGTGACCCCAATAATTATTATTTTATACCTGTACATTTTGGTATTATTTTTTATGCAGCAAAAAAATACCCAGAACTTTCCACCATGCTTTGCTTTTAACATTTGTTTCCATTTTGATTATGTACCACCTAGACTTAACAATTTACATATGAGGAAATGAAGACAAAAAAAGGTTAAGTTACTTATGCAAAGTCTTAGAGCTAGTCTAGTACAGGAGCAAATGGGTAATGCATGTAAAGTATTCAATACTTAGCACAGTGTTTGATACATAGTAGTTACAAAGTTAAAATTAGGCCATTACTATGTCTATCCTTTTGATGATGATGATAAATTATGATGGTGATTTAAATTGAGGCATTGACAGTGGGAAAGAAATGCTAATTGTACATCAGGCTGCAATTTAGAGTGCTTTGCTGAAAGACTTTGAAAAGCTTATCACCTCCCTTAAATTATTGAAATAACCAGAGAATGCTTCTTTGCCATTTGCAGTACTTTATAAGAAAATCTGGAAATGCCTTGCTCCTCCCTGAAGTACTGAAATAAGCAGATGAGAGACAGCCAGATCATATGTTCTGGTCTGGGCTTGCCTTTAACTTGGGCAGGTCCCAGAACTTTGTTGGTTCTGGGTTTCTTCATTTATAAATGAAAGAACTAAGTCTCTAGATAATGTCATATCTCTTTAGCATAATATATTATTTTAATTTCCAAGATTGTTTTCAATACAAATATTCCTGGGATAGAAAGAACATTAAGCCACTTCTTGCCCATGGCTGGTGAAATTCTTTGGGAAACTTGGAAAGAGATGATCTGGAGAAGAGACGCTGACAATGGGAAAGAAGTGAAGTGATGCAAAGACAATCTTGTAGAAACACTTTAGCTTCACTGCTTTCCAATGTTCTGATACCTCTGGGAGCCCAGGTATGAAACAAAATTGCTCCAGCCTGGGAGACCATGTTAGTGAATTCTATAGATGAAAGTTTTAATGAAACTGTGTGACTACACAGGGCACAAACCCACCATCAGCCTTGCCTGGAAGAGAGCATAAGAGTATGCATCTAACTCTCTCACTTGACTGATGTAGGAAATGAGATCCAAAGAGAACTGATTTACTAATGATGGCTCTGATAGCAAGGCTCACAGAGAGATCTAAAACCTAGAAATACAGGGGTCTTTAGAACTTCAAGTTATCTAATTTTGAGGCAGTAGATCATAAAGAGGTGGCTTGGGAGAAAAGCCAAGAAAACTGTATAACATTCCACCAGGTATCCCAAATAAAAATGGAACATAAGGTAGGCAAAAGCAGTGAGCTTGCTCGGTAAACATATCTTCTTGACAAATGTCCACTCACATCCAGATGTATTTATGCGTCTATGACATGTTTTTAATTGAAGAGGGGTCAGCAATTCTTTTTTTCCCTTAGTGGGCAGATAGTAAATATTTTCAGCTTTGTGGGCTATGTGGTCTCTCTTTCAACTATTCAACTCTGCTGGTGTAGCAGGAAAGTAGCAATAAACAATTTGTGAGTGAATGGACATGGCCATGTTCCAATAAAGCTTTACTTACCATAATAGGCAGCAGGACAAATTTGGCCCACAGGCAGTAGTTTGCCAATATAGATAGATTTTCTAAGAGTTACATAAAATAAATACCTGATAAAACTCCTAAACTCATCATCATCTTATAATCATCTTGTAGAGGTACAGGTATAATCAACATTTTATTGCACTTAGCAGATCTTGCATTTTTTACAAATTGAAGGTTTGTGGCTATCCTGCATTGAGCAAGTCTATCAGAGCCATATTTCCAACAGTATTTGCTCACTTTATCACATTTTGGTAATTCTCACAATATTTCAAACTTTTTCATTTTTATTATACTTGTTATGGTGATAAGTGATCAGTGACTTTGATGTTACTATTGTAGCTGTTTTGGGGGGCCACAAACTGCACCCATATAAGATGACGAACTTAATCGACAAATGTTGTGTATGTTCCTACTGCTCCACTGACTGGTAGTTAACCTTGTTTCTCTCCCTCTCCTTGGGCCTCCCTTTTCCCTGATACAAAAAAAAAAAAAATATTGAATAGGCCAGTTATCAAACCTACAATGACCTGTAAGTATTCAAGTGAAAGGAAGAGTCTCATGTCTCTCACTTTAAATCTAAAGCTAGAAAAGATTAAGCTTAGTGAGGAAGGTATGTCAAAAGCCAACAAGTGATGAAAGCTAGGCCTCTTGAACCAAACAGCCAAACTGTGAATGCAAAGGAAAAGTTCTTGAAAGAAATTAGAAGTGCTACTCCAATGAACATATGATGTTAAGAAAATGAAACAGCCTTATTGCTGATATGGAGAAAATTTTAGAGGTCCAGATAGAAGATCAAACCAGCCACGACATTCCCTTAAGCCAAATAATAATCCAGAACAAGACCCTAACTCCCTTCAATTCTTTGAAGACTGAGAGAGGTGAGGAAGTTGCAGAATAAAAGTCTGAACTGAGCAGAGGTTGGTTCATGAGGTTTAAGGAAAGAAACCATATCCGTAACATAAAAGTGTAAGGTGAAGCAGCAAGTGGCTGATGTAGAAGCTGCAGCATGTTTTCCAGAAGCTCTAGCTAAGATAATTAATGTAGATGGCTAAACTAAGCAACAGATTTTCAATGTAGGTGAAACAGCCATAAATTGGAAAAAGATGCCATCTAGGACTTTCATAGCTTGAAAGAAGTCAATGCCTAGCTTCAAAGAAGAGGCTGACTCTCTCGTTTGGGGCTGTAATGCAGCTGGTGACTTTAAGCTGAAGTCAATGCTCATTTACCATCCTGAAAATCCTAGGGCTTTTAAGAATTATGCTAAATTTACTCTGTCTGTGCTCTATAAATGGAACAACAAAGCCTGTATGAGAGCTCATCCTTTTACAATATGGTTTACTGAGTATTTTAAGCCCACTTTTGAGACCTACTGCTCAGAAAAAAGGATTCAAAGTATTACTGCTCATTGACAATGCACTTGGTCACCCAAGAGTTCTGATGGATATATACAAGGAGATTAGTGTTTTCATGTCTGTTAACAAAATATCCATTCTTCAGCCCATGGATTAAGGAATGATTTTGACTTCAAGTCTTATTATTTAAGAAACACATTTTTGTAATGCTGTAACTGCCATAGATAGTGATTCCTCTGATGGATCTGGACAAAGTCAGTTGAAGCACTTTTGGAAAGGATTCACCATTTTAGATGTCATCAAGAACATGGGAAGAGGTCAAAATATCAATATTAACTGTAGTTTAGAAGACATTGATTCCAGTCTTCATGGATGACTTTGAGGGGTCCAAGACTTCATTGAAGGAAGTAAGTACAGATGTGGTAGAAATAGCAAGAGAACTAGAATTAGAAGTGGAGTCTGAAATGTGACTAAATTGCTTCAACCTCATGATAAAGCTTTAACAAATGAGGAGTTGCTTCTTATGGATGAGCAAAGAAAGTGGTTTCTTGAAATGGAAACTACTCCTGGTGAAGATCCTGTGAAATTGTTGAAACTACAAGAAAGGATTTAGAAATTTACATAAACTTGGTTGATAAAGCAGTGGCAGAGTTTGAAAGCATTGACTCCAATTTTGAAAGTTCTACTGTGGGTAAAATGCTATCAAACAGCATTGCATACTACAGAGAAATTGTTCATGAAAGGAAGAGTCAAATCAATGCATCAAACTTCATTGTTGTCTACTTTAAGAAACTACTGCAGCCATCCCAACCTTCAGCAACCACCAGCCTGATCAGTTCAGCAGCCATCAACATCAAGGCAAGACCCTCTACCAGCAAAAAGATTGACTTGCTGAAGGCTCAGATGATGGTTAGCATTGGTTAGCAACAAAGTATTTTTTAATTAAGGTATGTACATTGTTTCTTTAGACATAATGCTATTGCACACTTAATAGACTACAGTATAGTGTATACATACCTTGTATATGCACTGGGAAATCAAAATATTTGTGTGACCTGCTTTATTGTGATATTCGCTTTCTCATTGTGGTCTGGAACTGAATCCACCAAATCTCTGATCTGAGGTGTATGCCTGTAATCTTGTAGAACTGTCACCTACTGATTGTATTTTATTGCTCATTCATTTATACATACAAACAAACACGTTCACATGCGTATATTTTATTAACAGCTCTCATGTTATACATAGATAATATAAAGAAAAATGGGACAATCTATTGTCTCAGTGTGTTCAAATAAACAAACAGGGAAATAATGCAATGCACTGTGTCATAATGGAAGAGAGTACCTACCTGACATCAAGTGAAAGATTTGATAAGGCTTAGTTGAAGAGGTGAGCTAGAGTTTGATGTTTAGATAGGTATTTCTCTTAATAAATAAGAATAAAGGTATTTTTCAGGAATAGATATCACCATCTATAAATGAAGGAACCTTTGTTATTTTAAAACACGTAAATCTCAAGGCTGATTTGTCTAACTGAGTTGTGGCATTGTCCTTGGTCCTATTGTTTTAAAATCATCTTCCTGTCAGTTTTTGCCAAAATTTAGTCTCATCTTAGTTTCCCATGATATTTACCTGTTGATCATTTCAGAATTAATTGGAATCTAGTGTGATAGGAAATCTCCTTTTAATAGCAATTTAAGTTTGGAAATACTCTTGGCTTAAGCCTTTGAATTAGATAAGAATCATTGATGTTGCTGTCAGGGTCAGGAAACTCTTTTCTGCATCTACCTTACCTGCTTATGATACACATGAACATCAGTATACGCTGGGTAGCTTAACCTGCAGTCTTCATTGTAGTGTAATTTGTCTTATGTCTATGTTTCAATGTAGGTAATTCCTTTAGATATGGAAGTGAAAATGGGTTTCATAGCATATATTATAGCTGATTGTTAGCAGACATGTGGTTTATTGTCTTAAAATTCTTCTAAACTTTCTCTAGGCTCAGAGATAAAGAATGATTTATTAACAATGTTCACAACAGATGCAGGAAAGAAGAAGTGGTAGCAAAGGTGTCATGTATTTGCAAGCTGTGATTTACATGCAACCTGGTTCTGCGTGGACTTTCTCTATTTTCTATTTTTGCCCTCTCTTTGATATCAAGCAATTAACTGTGGCTCAGAGTTTCTATATTTTCATGTGGTTGTATACTTTGGGTGGTAATAACAAGAAGATACTTGGTAATGCCACTACACAGTTTAACAAAATCAAACGCAGAGTTCTAGCATACTTGTGTTGATGTTAATTATATATTGGCTTATATCCTAATCTATTTAAAGTCATACTAAGTGAACACTCTTATATTTGTTACTCTTCATAAAATCTCTAGCAAATTACTTTTTAAATATTGTTTAAAAAGAAAGTTCCAAATCAGGGAGAAAAAAGATACCTTGATATTTAGAGTCAACATCCTGGCACTTGACATAGGAACTCAGGTAGGTGGCCAATCTCTCACAGGTAGTGAATGAAGATAACTTGTACCATCTATAGTGTCCCAAGAGGAAGATTGAATGGAAGCGTTGGTGGTCAATCTCCTTTAGGTAGGGACTCTATCTTAGGTTAAATTTTTACTTTCTCTCTGTTTTATTGGACCTTTGAATGTCCCCAGTAGTTCATTTAATTTATCTGATTGCCCCAAGAATTACAGTGCAGAATGAAGCAAAGTCAGTGAATTCATCTAAGGAAATCATGTTCAATCTTATTTCAGCTGTTAAAAGAGAAAAATGAGGATCGATGAGAACTTACCCCATAGTCTTAGATCATTCAATGAAGAAGATTTTAGCTTTCAATAAAGAGCTCATTTTAAGTGTGGACATTCAAGAGGAACTATCTTACAGATAAAAATACATAGAGCAAGAAAATATAAGAAACAAATTGGAAATTTTTTCAGGTTTTACTATAATGCTAAAGTATTTCAAGGACTATAAGAATGATTTGTCATCAATCTTCATTATATTAACAAATTAATTAATTAAACCCTGTGATGTTTTTCTGTAAGTCTCTCAACTTCTCAAGGTAGTGCCTCATATAACTATCAATTATAAGCCAATCTAATTATGCCATATAATGTTTTTCTTTTCAAGGCATTAATATAAAATTTTAGAATCTTAGAGAAAGAATTTTAGACACTATATAGTCTCTCAAAATATATGCACAATCTTAAATACATTTTCTTTATCATCATGAATATAATTTGAACTTATTTTGGGATGTATAGTTGTATGTCCTTAAAACTGCTGTAGGATGACATTATTTTCTGTTATTGGGTAATAGTTTTTGAGGAACAGCTCTAGGAAGGAGAGTTTTTTGTTTTGATATGAACAGTGCTGGTATAGAACTTTCTTATTGATCTATCAAGTAACTTAAACAACCAAAGAATCTTTTTTAAGGCAGAAACTTATGAGAGAAATTATATCTTTTTGTTTTGTTTTTTGTTGTTGTATTTCCATTACCACATACACAGTATGTGGTTGCCTGGCATAAAGTATATACCAATAAAGTTTTTTGAAAAAAAATCACATATAAACACTTATCTCTTATTGCAGAGATGAAGGATTTCAGGCCCAGAGAAATTACGGAAGTTACCCTAAGTGACACTACATGATGATTCTAAATTAATTGAAAGAGAAATAAATATGATTTGCTTTACTGATCAAGTCTTGCCTCTGTAGTGTATTTGACTTAGAAAAGTAAATTATTTGAATTAAATATTTCTAACTACTATTGATATCTTTATAGGACATTTACCTTTTTTTTCTTTCTAATAGTCCCAAACTATGTACAGGATTTTATGGCTGCTATCATGAGATACTGTTATTTTCTAAGTATCATAATCATTTTTCAATAATCAATCTGTGACTGGGAAAACTAATCAACTGTTTAGACTTGTTGTGAATAAAGATCTTTGAGCTATTCTATTGATACATATTAATATAACAGAACCAGAGTCTAAAAAATGAAAATGCAATTTTCAAGCTAGTTCAATTATATAATTCAGTGTATGACAGGCTATGCGTATCCTTTTGATTTCTATCTCTTATCTTACCATTAATGATACTGCCTAAGATGCCCTTTTGTAAAAACACGTTTTCCTCTTAAATGAACTAATCTTGAGCAAATCTATTAGATACATTTTCCATAATTTTTCTTACTGCTGGTTTTGCTGCTAAATTAACCCACTCAATAGATTGCACATATTCCATTCAGATTATTATTCATAGGTTTTTGAACTTATTCCTTAGCCTCTGCATCTTTTATTTTCCTTTTCCACACAGTGTAGGTACACAGTGTAGGTCTATAATTGCATTAGAAACCTTGATGCCCCAGTAATCATATTAACTGATAATGGTTTAGGAATTTCTGTGTTTTTAAAGCATTTCTTTCTATATATTGAAGAGCACTCATATTTAAAAACATTAAAAGACATCTCATCTTCATTTTGAAAGAAAAACTAAAAATAAAAATATGGCTGGTATGAGTATTTGGATGTATGACAGAAAGTTTGAGTACCAAATAGTTTGTTAAATGGCAGGTCATTCATTTTAATGGAGTTAAAACATAGTATGTTATCAGAGAATTGTCAAGTGATTAATATTATAGATTTGACATTGCAACACTGAGAAAGAGAGTTGGATTGACTACCTGGGAGGGAATTCGCATATATAACTTCACTAGAGCTAGCGTGAAGAAAAGAGAGTTTATAGGGAATATATTATATACCACGTATATTGTTCATCACAAATGTTCACCTTGACCAGAGGAATTATCCATGGCTCAGACAGAGGAATAAAGCATGGCTTTAGAGTAAAGATGACCTGGATTGAAAACTGGGTTCATCACCTAGTTGAGTGAATGACTGTGGACACATTTAATTCCATGAGACTCAGTTTTACTGTATGTTAGATTGGGATAAAGTTTCCAATTTATGGAATTGTTGCCAGAATTGAGATGCCCCACGTATATAGGATTTAATTTTTGATGAGTGATTTTGCTTTTTGTCTTTAAAGCAAAGAAGCTAAATATAAAGAACAATTAAACTCTGATAAAGGAGTGACCAAAAAATACCAAGACACTCTATATTGTACCCTAGTGCTTAAGGAGAGTACCAAAGGATGGACAAACTGGAAAGGGTCGCCTCCCAAGGCTGGAGTTCAGACTTCCTTGCAGAAGGTGTAGCTCAGCCCCTCAGATAGCAGGGATATTTGCTGGTCTGCCACAGTTAGAGCTGGTTTGCTGTCACTGGGCAAGTGGAAAGCAGCCCTTGGGAAGTCACGTGGGATGCTGGCAGTCAGGAACTGGTGGCTTGGGTGTACAGAGAATGGAGGCTCAGAAGGAACCATCCACACGGGCCTGCAGAGAAAGACAAGGTACCAGAGTGGTCAGGAGGACTTTAGGATGCTGGCCTCTATGTCTAGAGAGTGGTGGGAAGGTGATGAAACAGGCCAAGTAGAGTTCTGAGCATGAAACAGGGTCAGTGTTCCACTAGATTCCTCACATGACCCCACTGGCCCACTGCAGAAGCCCTTCCTCCTGCCATGTCCCTGCACTACCCCGTCGTGAGAAAGATAACCATCATGCTCACTGTGAAAGATGCTTAAAAGGATGCTGTCCATTTGAGAAGGTGAGCCTGCAGCTAAGAGGCTGGGTACTTACTGATAACTGAAACCCTTGTAGGTTCATACTTGTGTGGTCCCTTTGTACAGAGGAGTGACTTTAGAATGGCTCTATTTTACTCTATACAGCAGAAATTGTATTTAAAGTTAAACAATAATTTGTAACCAATGGTTTAAATATTTTCAAAGAATTTTGAAAGTCCTAATTCTTCCCTTTCTACTACCTCTCCCCACTTAGCTTATCCTCCTTTCTCAGAGTCATCTGATTTTACCATCTACTTAGATCAATTTATAAGCTGTTTAAGATGCCAAAGCCATTTACACTTTTATGTGATTTTCTTAAAAATTCATCCAAAATAATAAAAGATGAACTGTGGTCCCTAGGGTTTCTAAGAGTGCATATAAAAATTTCCATGCACAGGCTGAGAGAATATTATAGAACATTAGAAAATGTGAGAAGTATCCTACTTGGTAAATTGAAATGAATAAACATTGAAAAAAACTACTAAAGGAGCAAAGAGTTTATTTTTTATCCAGAAAATAAAAATATAATTATTTAGAAGTGTGTATGTGGAGTTAGGGTGGTGGTGATACTCTTTCTCTGCTGATTGTCTCATTCTGGTTATTCACATGTAACACTGGGTATCATGTATGGAGGGATACAAGGAGACAAACATGTTCAGAAGAAATTGACCAGAATGATGAGTGGGTCATGAAACCGTGTTAATGTAAGAAATATATCCTTTGGAGATACATGCCAAAACATTTACTGATAAAAATATTATGTCTGGAATTTGTGTCATAAAAAATCAAAGTTGTTTGGATATGCAGATGATGATATTGATGAAACAACTTAGTCCATGCTTTGTTAATTCTTGAATTAACAGCTGGTTGGTCCTCAATCTATTATTTTCTTTTCTTTTGCATGAGTTTGAATAGTTCTGTAATTAATAAAATTAAAAAGATATAATTCAATAAGAGAATAAAGAATTAGGAAAATCAGCTTACAAAAGAGGTGATTTTCAGCTACTGTTGACAAATCTATGAAGGAATATCTTTAAATTATTGGAAAGTTGCCATGGACCAAAAATTAAATAAAATAAAAGAATTAGGTTAGAGTTTTAAGGTCCTAGGATAATTTCTAGGATAAATGAAAATAAGTTGTAAGGAAATAGATTTCAGTTCAGTATCATCTATATTTTTTCATTGATTTGTTGGTAAGTCATTTATTGAGTACTTCTTATTTACTGCAAGAATTTAACTCTGAGAAAAACAGTGTCAGATTTATGTGTGAATCAGAGGTGTAGATAATATATTCATAATAAAGATAGAACCTGACAACATTTTGGGAAAATAGGTAAATATTTATAACAACAAGTTTGGTTTTATCTCCTTTGCAGTGAGGATACACTAAGGAGATTTAAGTCAGGGAGAGATGGGATGAGATTCACATTTTATTTCATTCTCCTTAGACATTGCAGAGAAAGTATTGGACAGCTCTGAGGCTGTAGAGCAACCAGCTTTTTAAGATACTGTGTCACTTGCCCAAGTAAAATGAAATGTGTCCCTAAACTGCCTCAGGAACAGATAGGATGGGTGAAGGGTATGAATAAAAAACAAGAAATGATTGAAAAAGTGAAGCAATTTAAGTTTTTTTGAATGATTGCATAAATGTTTTCATTTACCAAGACAGGAACCAGAGAATGAGAGACAGATTCTAAAAAAGATAAAAGGGTTACTTTGGAAGCTACTCATTTTGAAATACCTTTGAGACTACCTGGACAAAACAAACAAATGAGAACAAAAACCTTAGAAGAAAATTTCCTAGACACGGTACAGAACTTAGGATAGGAAGAGTAAGTCAGCTTTCAATCTTCATTCTTTCATCCTTTTATTCATTTTTTTTTTCATTCATGAAACATGATTCCATGTTTGAGTACCCACTAGGGACCACATGTGCATAGAGATGCATAAATACACAGGCTACATTAGTTAAACCAAGGAAGCACAATGCTGATCCCTATCAGGAGAGAACTCCCCCATATCCAGCCTGGTTTTAGTCTAGAATTTGCCCCATCTAGAATTTGCTTCTAGTGTAGAAGTTTAGCAAGGACAGTCACAAGTGAGATATATATGACCTCTCATATACCCATCCCTTGAGGTATTAAAAACCCTAGCAAGCTTGGAGTCTGTATTGTTTTCTTAAGCTGGAGAAAATGGTTACATCCCATAGCACTCTGTACCTGAGCTATCTGGTCTGACCCCTGTGAATACTGTGTTTGTCCAAGGGTCAAAACAATGAAGATGACGCTTCCCTGGTGGCGCAGTGGTTGAGAGTCCGCCTGCTGATGGAGGGGCTACGGGTTCGTGCCCCGGTCCGGGAAGATCCCATATGCTGCAGAGCGGCTGGGCCCGTGGGCCATGGCTACTGAGCCTGCGCGTCCGGAGCCTGTGCTCCGCGATGGGAGAGGCCACAACAGTGAGAAGCCCGCGTACCGCAAAAAAAACAAACAAACAACAAAAAAAAAAACAAAAAACAATGAAGATGGAGCCCTGAAGCTAGAGGTAGAGAGAGAGTTGCAGAGCTCAGACTAAAAGTGACACTTGCCCACTCAGAGCACTGCAAATCTTGATGCTAATGCCTTTTTCCACACCCACCTCAGTGGTTACAAACCTAGAGATCTTAGAGGAGAATAAGAGAAAATATTGCATTAGCCCTAGGTGCTAAAAGAAAATGTGGCACTTTATATTTTCCTCAACTATCCCTTTGAAAGAGGATTGAATAATACATTTGGGGGGCATTTCAAATATTTTCCCCCTCAGGGAAAGATTTAACAAGATGGAGAGTTTCATGCACCTGAAATCCAGAAGCAAGTTTGTCTGCAAAAGATAGACTTCAGTGGGTCAACCTGTGGCTCAATCTTTATTAAAGAGAGATGGGTCAGAAAAGAGGCATCTACATAAGTCTGGAAACCATCCTAAGCTACAAAAATTTTGCTCAAATATGAAATATTTATTTCCTCTTAAATTCAGCCATGCGGTTAAATAATACCTGGGATACTAGAAATTCTATTACAAATTTCACATATTCTAGTTATAAACTTCAAGTAGCTGCCAAGTAGCAACATATGTAATATATGATAGATTGAGAAAATATGTTTTTAATAGTGTAATTGAAAGAATCTCTACATCATATTACTATGCTTTCAAGTCATAAGAATACATAGTAAAATTCAAATGGAAGGAACTTAGGCTTTAATTCAAAAGTTATATTACAAAGGTTTCTGCTAAAAAAAAAAAAAAAAAAAAAAAAAAAGGAACATTTCTCTCCATAAGGCCATAGCAATATCTCCTTAAACTTGACCAATTGTTTGTAACATCTACCTTCCTGATTTATGGGGAAATTAGAAAAGGAAAGGAAGAGGAGAGCAGGAGGGTGGGAGAAAAATAACAAGGATTCAATTCTGGGGTGTTTTTTTCTGGTCCAAAGGTTTGAGATCACAGGGCAATGGGATAGAAAGCATCCTTTCACTGTGGTTCACTATATCTGCATTTGTACCAGTTATATGTCTTGTGTTACCTGGTAAAGAACTAGAAAAATGAGTCATGGAAGTAGAAGAAAAAAATGTTCTCTTTTAATCAGACTTTAGCTTTAGAAGCAGGAACATAGGCAGAATTTGTTTTTTCCATCACTTTCTCATGAAGAGACTGCTAGTTTGGAATATTACTATTGTTGGATGAAATATGCTGAAATGAAAACTTATGATGACAAAGCAGATGGATGAGCTGTGTAGTCATGTAATGTTAGTGAATGGGAAACCAGGTGGGCATTGGAATGCTTTTAAATTTCTTTGGCGGTATATCAAAATCTTTTTTGAGATTTAAATATACCATAGGCTGACGGGCAAAAGGTGCTGAGGAGTAACCCAGTAAATGATGTAGCACACTTGAAATAATTAAGTTTCTGTTTTTCTTGTCAATGAAGCATGTGATATATCAACATATTTCTTATTCAACTAACTGTTCTTACTCCAGTTATTTCAGGCAATCTAAGTGATGCCTCCTAATTTTTAACCGCTACATAGGTGAAAAATGCTAGTTTTTCACTCATTTCTCATCTAAGAGCAGGAACATGGCCTAGTTGCGATCAGTGCAATACAAAGAGAAATCATCTGGGGATGGAAGAGAAAGATCTTCACCTGTTATCCCCAACCTCATCTTTCTTCCTCCTTTGTTACATTGCCCTGTTGATATGGTATATTTAAAGAGAAATTGCCATCAAACTGAATATGATTTAGCAAAAGGATCAGAAAATCTTGGGTGACTGCTGGCCTTCCCCAGCCATTGAACAAAACTTTGGACCACCTGCCTCCTGAAGTCCTAAGTCCTAAAAATCCTTGTGGTTTGATTCAATTTTAGTCAGGGTTTCCATTACTAGCTACTTAAAAGCATCCAGTGTGACTCAAGTGGCAAATTAATTACTAAAGGGACCTACCATGTATCACCTAGTTGTATCTAACCTTGTATTTGGTAGTTTAGGAAGAGGTTGGAATCTAAATTTAATCATCTTAGTCCTCTGGGTAAGTTAGACCTCATCTGTTTTCAAGCTCTGAGATTTTACTGTTTCATCCTTTTTTCAGAAGGATGACCTTTTAAAAATTATTTCACCAGAAAACTCAGCATGCAAGTGGAAACTCATCACATAGTCACTGGGTACATGGAAAGATAAAGAAAAGTAATCTGAATACCTTGTCTCTATGTGCTCTGTCTCTGTTGTGCTGATTTTTAAAGAACAAAGTGTATTTCCTGAACTCTTATTGGTCCTCTGTTTCTTTACCTTGGGAAAAAAGCCATGAGAACAACTGTTAATCTGCATTACAAAAAAAATGCTAGAGGGTAGACAGTAAATTCTGCTTATGCTTTACAGATCTGACTCAATACCCATGTATGCATCTATTCACAGTTTAATAACAGAGAAACTACTTAAGAAGAAAGGAAAAAAATTACTCAAAAATCCCCTACACCACAGAGAATTGCTGAGCTTACTAGCTGCTCATTTTCACCTCTAGTTACTTGCGAAGTAGTAAGAAAGTTAAAAAGAGATTTTGATTTTTCTTATATTATCCAGTTCTCTCATGCTATTTTATGGATTAAATATATCTTGACTATAGAGTAACATGTGTTAGAATGATGGTGTAAAACACACCAAGTTTTACATATATATGTGTCTATATATATATATATATATATATATATATATATATCTCCATGTATAAATATAAATCAATGGATAAATAATCTTTATATGTTTTGAATATACTTAATTTGGAGTAGACCCTGTATGCTAACTGCATTAGCTTATTTAATCCTTATAACTACCATGTGCTATGTCATAACTGCCATTTTACAGATGAAGAAACTGAAATTTAGAGACAGAGATTCTCCCAAGGTCATACAGCCAGCAAATAGTGGGATCACATTTTGATCCCATTCAGCCTGACTTGCTAACCCATCCTCTTAATCATTGCATTTGTAGAGGTGGTAAACTTTTCCCTTCTTTTTTTCTAGGTTCTTTGGCTAGTCTAATAATTAAATTGACATAAGACAGATTAAAGGGAGAAAAATTTACTACATATGAGAGCCCCCAAAGACATTATACCCAAAGACAGTCAGGCAATTGAAGCTGATGTGCCATCCTGAGCTGAGCAGAAGTGGGTTGGGGTTTGGGGCTTCAAGGGAAGGAAGATAAATTACAGGAAAATGAGAAGGGCAGATGTTTGGTAAACAAATGTTTGTCATGGCATGCAGATAAATCTTTCTGACAGAAAAAAAGTTATCTTTGATATTAGCTCTTTTCCTGGTACAAGGCCTCTATCT
This sequence comes from Mesoplodon mirus, assembly GCF_964341445.2. Lineage (NCBI taxonomy): Eukaryota > Metazoa > Chordata > Mammalia > Artiodactyla > Ziphiidae > Mesoplodon > Mesoplodon mirus. Next base: position 49,060,103 of record NC_138976.1, read on the forward strand.
AAATTTTTTTAGACAGTTAAAGGGAAGATAAACAGTCTTCCTTAGTTTGTTGGGTCTTGATTGTCTTCAGCTTGTAATAATCCACATGCAAAACTGGCATATTTGCGGGTGGCCTATTCTACTCCCCTGCATTGTACACACAGACATGTATATACAATTGTTTTCTGACACAGTAGTTTCTGAAACCACCATCTATTCCATTTTCACTAAGTTGCTGACATCAAACTTTAACCAGTAGGTAGGAGGTTGGTCTTTTTTTCCCATTTTTTGAAGGCATTTTTAAATTTAAGCCTAAAAACATATTTTAAAGATTTATACATGTATTTTTGAAAAGTGAAGCAGCCAGATATTGATTCCAAGTCTTCAGTTTCTAGATTTTTTTTCCTCCTTTCCTTCTAATTTTCTGCCTTTATATACATTTTAGACTGTAACCACCCAGAATGGAGGTTTTATTCACTTTAAATTGGAACATGTGAATTAAATCACTTATTATGCATATGCTATAATTATATTCCAAACAGTCTTGCATATGATACATAAATGTGATATTTATGTGATATAGTTTAAATAATTAAGATGCCTATAGGTTATAGGCTAGTTATTGGATAGCTTTCTGAGTTAGCTTTTAGCTTTTATATGAGTGTCATGTATAAGCTAATAGTCCTAAAAGAAATAATAATTTTCTCATTATTTATATGTAAATATATAAATTGTATATGAAATTAGAGATAAAATATATAGATAGATAGATAGATATGTATATAAATAGGGGCTTGAATTTGAGAGCTAACTGCATTAATGTTTCAAAACTTTATTGGTCATTTGTTGTTTTTGCCTGAGAGCACTCCTTCCTCTTTTCCCTTTCTTCCTTCCCTTAGCACACTACTTTTCCACTCAGTGTGTTCTTGATGGAATTATAAATCCAGATGCCACCCTCTACCACCAACACTAGCCAAGGTGGGGAACGGCAACAAAAACTAGGCAAATCACATCTAGATATTTGAATTTTAAGGAACATTACCCAAGGATGGAAAACTATTGGAACTATATCATCTTAATTTCTGTAAAGTTAAAAGACTGCCAATTAGTTCCTTCTACCTAATCCCAAGAGCTCTCCTGATATTATTTCTCTTTTCTGAAGCCTACTTGTTTAGTTTTATATTTGATTAAGAAAGTTAAGTTTTCCAGAATAAATTTGTCCTTAGCAAGTATCCAAAGTAACTGATATAAAGATTTAGAATGAATTTCACACCACAAACTCTCTGTGAAATATGGGGTATTTAGAATGGATTATGACATTGAAATGCAGGAAATGACATTGAGATTCCCATTAACATTCCAGAACTGGAAAATCACTGCCCCAAGGTAATCAGCGGTCTAACAGCTAATTAAGTATTTCCCTGTGGCCACCTGGAACCATGTGTTCAACAATAGCAAGGTTTTGGGTGACTAACTACTGTCACGGAACAACTCAGAAAGGTCAAATAATTCTGCAAGCAAGGGGAAGGAGAGTTGTTTCTGAAATATTCGATATTTTAAAAACAAAAGAATGACAAGCGCAAGTCTTTAAATTCTTATCTTAAGGCATGGATTGAAACTCAGGGCCTTTCTGTAATTATGCTGAAAAAAAATATTTTCTCTCGTACAGCCGTAGAGCTGGGATGACTAAAATAATCTTAGAGATTAATTCTGTAGATTACTGAATTATAAATTGGTTGAATTTACAGCCTTTTCAGTTTTCCTTTGTGATGTTCAAGCACAGCTCTAGAACTAATATATCCCCAACAGCTGGGACAAGTAGGGCACAGTATATGGGAGAATAAAACCAGTTGGAGAACCCAGATCCCTCAAAGCCTTGTGAAACATCCTTTTCTGGAAAGAATCCTTGTTTCTCATGCAAGAGAAATCTGCATTGTTGAAAGACTACCTTCCCTCATCATAGTGAAGCTAAGAGTTAGTCCCAGAGGATTTACAGGAATTTGCTTATTTGGGTAGTCAAAGCCTGGAAATTATTTGTAAGATTGGATTTTGAGAAAGCTTAGCCAAGGAGGGGGCTGAGGAACATAATTTTGGATCAGGCTGGATTTATCAAAATAGTTATTCTCAATAGAGTTTCTACATTTATTGAGCTAGCTTAAGTAGACAGCTGCTGCCTCTGTTTTAGAAAGAGGAAACCTAAATTTGCTAACTGACATTGAAAGACTAAAAATCCCTGTCTATATCTAGAAGAAGTACTGTCACAGACTTTGAGATATTGGAAAGCTGTATTGGATCTTTTATGTGCATCTGTTCACTCATCATGATTATCATATTGAGCATAACGGATTAAAAGGTAACTAGATCATGTGGCGATATATGGTCTGCATATATATAGGACAAAGAGCCAGGAGGCTACTAGAAATGAAATACAATTGCTGTGTAGTCTTAAAGAGGAAACTGTGTGCACATTTTACAACCACAGAGATATGCTGTGAATCTTTCATTAGCTGGCTACAGGAGACCTGGATTAATATCCAGAACAATACTGCATAATGAGAAATAGCTGAAAATTTTAGAAAGCATTGGGTACAAAATGTACTACTGTGGTCTGCTGGGAAGAATGCAGGTTTATAGGGTTCAGGAAATAGAAGAGGCCTGATTCTGACCTCAAACCCAGACTTTTGATATGTTTTTCTTCACATATGCTGAGAGTAATAATCTGAATAGATATTCTCAGAAAATGGAAGAATCCTCCACCAACTCTACTGTAAGAGTCATTATTGAAGGAATGAGCAAGAGAAAGTTGTTGGAGACTCTTCTCCCTACAAAAGTAATGACATCCTTGGGAAACTCAAAGATATTAATCACCATCAAAGACCTAAAAAAAAAAAAAAAAAAAAAAAAACAGGGTGGAAATTTCCATTCCATCCCTGTTCAAATCTTTCATTTGACCTGTGAAATTTCCTGATGAGACTTAGAAAATGATAGGATTATGGAAGCTTAATTTTAAAAAGATGACTCCATCTTTGTATACTATCCTTGATGTTGTAGGCTTACTGGGATAAAGTAATGTAGCTCCTGGCTATTGGTATCAGCTATTGAAGTAGTTTATTTTTCCCAGTAAAATCAATAGTATCCTTTTGCTGTTTGTATTAGATTTCTGCTCCTGCTATAACAGATTGCTGCAAATTTGGTGGCTTAAAACAAAAAATATACTATCTTCTAGTCCTTTAGTGGATGAAAACAACAGAAATATATTATCAGAAGTCTCCAATGTATAAATAGGATGGTTTCCTTTCTGGAAAGAATCTATTTCCTTGCCTTTTCTACCTTCCAGAGATGACCTGAATTCCTTAGATAGTGGCCACAAATTGCTCAGACCTTCGCTTTCCTCATCAAACCTACTTATCTGATTTTGACCTTCTTGTATTCTTTTTATAAGGACTCTTGTGATAACATTGGACCCACCTGGATAATCTACCATCAAAAATTTATTTATTTAATCACCCCTGCAAAGACTTTTTGCCATGTAAAGAAACACACTCATGGGTTCTGGGGATTGGAATGTGGACATATTTGGGGACCATCATTCAGGCTACCACACTCTTGTTTTCTTGCTGTGTGTCACAGTTTAATTCATGCTATTGGCTAACTTAATGTCACAGTGATTATTGCATGACTATGAGAGTATTTTGATGTCAATGCCCAGAAAGTAAGAGTTTGTGCTATGTATAGATGTTTAAATAAGAGTATCACAGAGTAAGAGATAGTAAAGCAAAATGGAAGATTTTATGTATATTTTATTTCAGGAAAGTTTCTGGAGTTTGTATGGTCTGAAGTCATGTCAGGATATTATCTCTAAAGTAAAAGAAATACTGCTCATTTTTGTTCTGCTACTACTAAGAAGAACAAACAATATTTAGATGACTACCTAGGACTTTGAAAACATTTAGGTGTCCTTCTATGACCTACTTACCAGGTGAAGTAAGAAGTTGTGAAATTTGTGTGCAACATTTGAGAGCAAGACAAAGCAATACCAGGCTATATCACTAATGGTTCTTTCCACTAATTTGAAGATGCAGCTGATACAATGATTCCCAAAGTGTCTGTGATAGAATGGATGGAGTCTTTGACAAGCATTATTCTCACAACTGGAGAGTAGGATCCTAAGGTGGGGGAGAAAAGCCATGATCCTTAGTTAACCTCAGAGAAACACTTCTTGGCATGCTACCAGGCTCTGATAAAAATTTAACAAATGACCATGTGACATAAGATGATGCTAACATATGTTGAGAGGGCTGAAGGATATGCTATATTCTCTAAGCCATTGGTCAATATAGTACTGTTTCTCTTAGAGCCAGAATACCTAAATCTAAGAACCAAGAAGCAGATGTGGGAGTGGTGACTCAATAAAGTATATTCTTGGATCTTTTTAAAATTAATCCCATTTTTGCCATTCTCTGTTCATCTACCAAGACATACAAAAATCGTTGTAGTACATTGGAAGTTAATATTGTCTTATCAACTTTTAGGCATCTTATGCCACCCACTCTGTAGATAAAAAAATAATTCAAATCATTGGGAAATAGGTTTTCTGTTAAGAAAAGTTAAAAGAGAAGAATATAAAATCTTTGTTGGGGGCATTATTCAAACAATTGTAAATTTTAAAAGAAGACCACTAAAGTGCTATATCAGTATTGAATATTAGTATGAAACAAAATGTTGTGTTTATGCTGAGAAATGAAGGAATGAAATTGATGAGAAACTGTTAATTTTGCAAGCACACCTTTGGTTCCATGCTCCTTTGATCACAATGCCTTTTAGAAAACTACCCTGCCCAATTCTATGTGGGTTGCTCCTTTGTCTTCCAGGTCCCAAGACCCAGGTTAATCAAATTAGACTCTTTCTCTTGCAAAAATTAATCTTTATGAGAAAGATACAATGATATAAATCATTTGAAACTGAGCTATTCTGTGGAAATAGAATAGCGAAAGTATAAGTGAGTTCTTTAATGCAAATATTTAGCCTACTCTGTTTTCTGCCTTAGATTTTATTATAATTTTCTCAGCTACTTATTTTCCTTCAAATAGTTTTATGATGAAGTTAGCCAGAAATATTTATTCTACTGTTTAAAAGAAAAACAGCTCTAGCTTATATAAATATATATATATATGGATTATACCCCCAAATTACAAACATAAATGACTTACTCATGAAATAAAGTTTATAAAACATCTCATTTTGGATGATTGTGAGGTTTTTACCTTTTGGAAAAAACAATTCTAATTGAGCTGTGTGTGAAGTCATTCTCTCTTCCTCTCTTACTCATTACACATGACATGGAACCAAGCATTATTTTTTTTTATACTGCAGGTTCTTATTAGTCATCAATTTTATGTATATCAGTGTATATATGTCAATCCCAATAGCCCAATTCAGCACACCACCATCCCCACCCCACTGCGGTTTTCCCCCTTTGGTATCCATACGTTTGTTTTCTACAACTGTGTCTCAATTTCTGCCCTGCAAACCGGTTCATCTGTACCATTTTTCTAGGTCCACATACATGCATTAATATATAATATTTGTTTCTCTCTTTCTGACTTACTTCATTCTGTATGACAGTCTCTAGATCCATCCACGTCTCAACAAATGTCTCAATTTCATTCCTTTTTATGGCTGAGTAATATTCCACTGTATATGTGTACCACATCTTCTTTATCCATTCATCTGTCGATGGGCATTTAGGTTGCTTCCATGACCTGGCTGTTCTAAACACTGCTGCAATGAACATTGGGGTGCACGTGTCTTTTTGAATTATGTTTTTCTCTGGGTATATGCCCAGTAGTGGGATTGCTGAATCATATGGTAATTCTATTTTTAGTTTTTTAAGGAACCTCCATACTGTTCTCCATAGAGGCTATATCAATTTACATTACCACCAACAATGCAAGATGGTTCCCTTTTCTCCACACCCTCTCCAGCATTTGTTGTTTGTAGATTTTCTGATGATGTCCATTCTAACTGGTGTGAGGTGATACCTCATTGTAGATTTGATTTGCATTTCTCTAATAATTAGTGATGTTGAGCACCTTTTCATGTGCTTCTTGGCCATCTGTATGTCTTCTTTGGAGAAATGTCTATTTAGGTCTTCTGCCCATTTTTGGATTGGGTTGTTTGTTTCTTTAATATTGAGCTGCATGAGCTGTTTATATATTTTGGAGATTAATCCTTTGTCCGTTGATTTGTTTGCAAGTATTTTCTCCCATTCTGAGGGTTGTCTTTTCATCTTGTTTATGGTTTCCTTTGCTGTGCAAAAGCTTTGAAGTTTCGTTAGGTCCCATTTGTTTATTTTTGTTTTTATTTCCATGACCCTAGGAGGTGGATCAGAAAAGATCTTGCTGTGACTTATGTCAAAGAGTGTTCTTCCTATCTTTTCCTCTAAGAGTTTTATAATATCTGATCTTACATTTTGGTCTCGAATCCATTTTGAGTTTATTTTTGTGTATGGTGTTAGGGAATGTTCTAATTTCTTTCTTTTACATGTAGCTCTCCAGTTTTCCCAGAACCACTTATTGAAGAGACTCTCTTTTCTCCATTGTGTATCTTTGCCTCCTTTGTCATAGATTAGTTGACCATAGGTGCGTAGGTTTATCTCTGAGCTTTCTATCTTGTTCCATTGATCTATGTTTCTGTTTTTGTGCCAGTACCATATTGTCTTGATTACTGTAGCTTTGTAGTATAGTCTGAAGTCAGGGAGTCTCATTCCTCCAACTCCGTTTTTTTTTCCCTCAAGACTGCTTTGGCTATTTGGGGTCTTGTGTCTCCATACAAATTTTAAGATGATTTGTTCTAGTTCTGTAAAAAATGCCATTGGTAATTTGATAGGGATTGCATTGTATCTGTAGATTGCTTTGGGTAATATAGTCATTTTCACAATATTGATTCTTCCAATCCAAGAACATGGTATCTCTCTCCATCTGTTGGTACCATCTTTAATTTCTTTAATCAGTGTCTTATAGTTTTCTGCATACAGGTATTTTGTCTCTCTAGGTAGGTTTATTCCTAGGTATTTTATTCTTTTTGTTGCAGTGGTAATTGGGAGTGTTTCCATAATTTCTCTTTCAGATTTTTCATCTTTAGTGTATAGGAATGCAAGAGATTTCTGTGCATTACTTTTGTACCCTGAAACTTTACCAAATTCATTGATTAGCTCTAGCAGTTTTCTGCTGGCATTTTTAGGATTCTCTATGTATAGTATCCTGTCATCTGCAAACAGTGACAGTTTTACTTCTTCTTTTCCAATTTGTATTCCTTTTATTTCTTTTTCTTCTCTGATTGCCATGGCTAGGACTTCCAAAACTATGTTGAATAATAGTGGTGAGAGTGGACATCCTTGTGTCATTCCTAATCTTAGAGGAAATGCATTCAATTTTTCACCATTGAGATTGATGTTTGCTATGGGTTTGTCATATATGGCCTTTATTATGTTGAGGTAGATACCCTCTATGCCCACTTTATGGAGAGCTTTTATCATAAATTGGTGTTGAATTTTGTCAAAAGCTTTTACTGCATCTATTGAGATGATCATATGCTTTTTATTCTTCAATTTGTTAATGTGGTGTATCACATTGATTGATTTGCATATTTGAAGAATCCTTGCATCCCTGGGATAAATCCCACTTGATCGTGGTGTATCATCCTTTTAATGTGTTGTTGGATTCTGTTTACTAGTATTTTCTTGAGGATTTTTTCATCTATAATCATCAGTGATATTGGCCTGTAATTTTCTTTTTTTGTAGTATCTTTGTTTGTTTTGGTATCAGGGTGATGGTGGCCTCATAGAATGAGTTTGGGAGTGTTCCTTCATCTGCAATTTTTTGGAAGAGTTTGGGAAGGATGGGTGTTAGCTCTTCTCTAAATGTTTGACAGAATTCACTTGTGAAGCCATCTGATCCTGGACTTTTGTTTGTTGGAAAATTTTTAATCACAGTTTCAACTTCATTACTTGTGATTGGTCTGTTCTTATTTTCTGTTTCTTCCTGGTTCAGTCTTGAAAGCTTATACCTTTCTAAGAATTTGTCCATTTGTTCCAGGTTTTCCATTTTATTGGCATACAGTGCTTGTAGTAGTCTCTTAGGATGCTTTGTATTTCTGCGGTGTCTTTTGTATCTTCTCCTTTTTCATTTCTAATTTTATTGATGTGAGTTCTCTCCCTCTTTTTCTTGATGAGTTTGGCTAATGGTTTATCAATTTTGTTTATCTTCTCAAAGAACCAGCTTTTAGTTTTATTGATCTTGCTATTGTTTTCTTTGTTTCTATTTCATTTATTTCTGCTCTGATCTTTATGATTGTTTTCCTTCTGCTAACTTTGGGTTTTGTTTGTTCTTCTTTCTCTAGTTCCTTTATGTGTAAGGTTAGATTGTTTACTTGAGATTTTTCTTGTTTCTTGAGGTAGGCTTGTATAGCTATAAACTTCCCTCTTAGAACTGCTTTTGCTGCATCCCATAGGTTTTGGATCATCATGTTTTCATTGTCATTTGTCTCTAGGTATGTTTTGATTACTTCAGTGATCTCTTGGTTATTTAGTAACGTATTGTTTAGCCTCCATGAGTTTGTGATTTTTATGTTTCTTTCCCTGTAATTCATTTCTAATCTCATAGCATTGTGGTCAGAAAAGATGGTTGATATAATTTCAATTTTCTTAAGTTCACTGAGGCTTGATTTGTGACCCAAGATGTGATGTATCCTGGAGAATGTTCCATGCACACTTGAGAAGAAAGTGTAACCTGCTGTTTTTGGATGGAATATCCTATAAATATCAATTAAATCTATCTGGTCTGTTGTGTCATTTACAGCTTCTGTTTCCTTATTTATTTTCGTTTTGGATGATCTGTCCATTGGTGCAAGTGAGGTGTTCAAGTCCCCCACTGTTATTGTGTTACTGTCGATTTTCTCTTTGATAGCTATTAGCAGTTGCATTATGTAGTGAGGTGCTCCTGTGTTGGGTGCATATATTTTTATAATTGTTATATCTTCTTCTTGGATTGATCCCTTGATCATTATGTAGTGTCCTTCCTTGTCTCTTGTAACGTTCTTTATTTTAAATTCTATTTTATCTGATATGAGTATAGCTACTCCAGCTTACTTTTGATTTCCATTTGCATGGAATATCTTTTTCCATGCCCTCACTTTCAGTCTGTATGTGTCTCTGGGCCTGAAGTGGGTCTGTTGTAGACAGCATATATATATGGGTCTTGTTTTTGTATCCATTCAGCAAGTCTGTGTCTTTTGGTTGGAACATTTAATCCATTCACATTTAAGGTAATTATCAATATGTATGTTCCTGTGACCATTTTCTTAATTGTTTTGGGTTTGTTTTTGTAGGTCCTTTTCTTCTCTTGTGTTTCCCACTTAGAGAAGTTCCTTTAGCATTTGTTGTAGAGCTGGTTTGGTGGTGCTGAATTCTCTTAGCTTTTGCTTGTCTGTAAAGCTTTTGATTTCTCTATCAAATCTGAAGGAGATCCTTACCTGGTAGAGTAATCTTGGTTGTAGGTTATTTCCTTTCATCACTTTAAGTATATCATGCCACTCCCTTCTGGCTTGTAGAGTTTCTGCTGAGAAGTCAGCTGTTAACCTTATGGGAGTTCTCTTGTATGTTATTTGACATTTTTCCCTTGCTGCTTTCAATAATTTTTCTTTGTCTTTAATTTTTGCCAATTTGATTACTGTGTGTCTCGGTGTGTTTCTCCTTGGGTTTATCCTGTATGGGACTCACTGCGCTTCCTGGACTTGAGTGGTTATTTCCTTTCCCATGTTAGGGAAGTTTTCGACTATAATCTCTTCAAATATTTTCTCTAGTCTTTTCTCTCTCTTCTCCTTCTGGGACCCCTATAATGCAAATGTTGTGGCATTTAATGTTGTCCCAGAGGTCTCTTAGGCTGCCTTCATTTCTTTTCATTCTTCTTTCTTTAGTCTGTTCCACATCAATGAATTCCACCATTCTGTCTTCCAGGTCACTTATCCGTTCTTCTGCCTCAGTTATTCTGCTAATGATTCCTTATAGTATAGCTTTCATTTTCATTATTGTATTGTTCATCTCTGTTTGTTTTTTCTTTAACTCTTCTAGGTCTTTGTTAAACATTTCTTGCATCTTCTGGATCTTTGCCTCCATTCTTTTTCCGAGGTCCTGGATCATCTTCACTGTCATTATTCTGAATTCTTTTATTGGAAGCTTGCCTATCTCCACAATTCTTTTTCTGGGGTTTTATCTTGTTCCTTCATCTGGTATATAGCCCTCTGCCTTTTCATCTTCTCTATCTTTCTGTGAATATGGTTTTTGTTCCACAGGCTGCAGGATTGTAGTTCTTCTTGCGTCTTCTCTCTGCCCTCTGGTGGATGAGCCAAGCATTTTTTTTTAATGCTCCATGTATTTTTTTCTAGCTTTGCTTCTTCCTATAAAGTTTCAAATGGCCATTCATCATTTAAGAGCAAACTCCCTTCTCTTCTTTCTAAGCAGAATTAATTATCCATTGCTTGTATTCTTATATGCAGGATATGCATGTAAGATTTTATTCGAATTGCATATGTGTACATTTGTCTTGTTCACTAGACCCTGAGTCCCTGAGGACTTTATGAGCATATTTTTTTATTTCTAGTCCTTAACATATGTGTCACAGAGAGTAGATAGTCAATATTAACCAAATTTTGAGAATTGACCTGTGTCTCATCAAAACAAGAAAGCCAGAATTATTTTGGAAATATGTAGTGGTACTTAGGTTCAAAACTTGCAAAGCAATAAAATAAAGCAAAAAAAAGGAGTTATTTAACCTATATTCATCAATATTTTTCATCTCCCAGTAAGAAAGAAAAATGGGAGAAAAAAGAAATTTGCCTATGTAATTTATTCATAGTAGATAAGAAAGAGCTAAAGGTGAATAGTTTTCATCAGCAATTGCAAGATTTCAAAGCAAGTTGGCATATTTTGATGTATGTTCATTTTTTCACTTGCTCTGTACCTGAGGGAGAACATTTTCAACATCAGAGACAAGAAAGCTACGTGGACATAAAATTTCTTTTATTGCTTTTTGGTCTGCTCTTTGCAGGAAACTAGATTTTTCCCAACCAGTAAAATTTGTGTAGGCAGAGGTCAGCACAACCAGAAGAATGGAAGAAAGATGCAAGCATTGGAGTCATGACCTTGTAACAAAGAGGTCAAAGTGTTATTTCAGAGCAGTGACCTCCAAGAGGAATCTGTGCACTCTAGGGAATATGTGAAATGACTCATTAAAATTAGGAAAGAAAACACAATAACAACTTCTATATATCAATATCTATCTATATGTATTAAAGAAATTAAGTTTCATTTATAATTAGTGGAAGGCTTGACTCAATTAATTTTCAAGCAGCCCTATGTCAAATATGTCAACACATGGGAGGCAATCTGAATAAAGGAAGAGAAATCTACAATTCAGGGCTTCTGAGGCTTATACGCACTCTTTAGTTCTTTTAGTTTATTGGGACATTGCAATTTATGTAGCCTAAGTTAAGAGGACTTATAGACTATGCTAATTTTAACTACATTTACCATCACAAAAATTGTTTTAAAATATTCATTTAAAGACATATAGATTAAAAACTAAACTGATACAGGTGTAAGCAAATAATAATACAAGAGCAGGATTGACAGCTTTACTCCTGTTTCCAACTATGCTATCAGTAATATTATGAAGTAAAAAGTTTGTCGACTATGACCTAATCAGATATGAGAATTTGGGCTAAAAAACAATTAGTAAAAATTAGTGGAGTATTACACACATATAAACACCCACAGATCATACCTCCACATACAATTATTTTACTGATAGAAGGTTAGAGTCTAGAAATTGTCTAGAAATCATTGGCTTGGAGGACTGGATAGACTGAGACCGGTTCTCCAGGAAGAAGTGGACAAAGATGAAATGCATTAGGGAAGACAGATATACAGTTTAGGGGGGAAAAAAAAGACTGAGGGGAAGAGATGAAGCATTATGAGAGAGAGTGGAAAATATGTAGAGTTAAGGTAGTCCTAAGATCAAAAGAAACAACTGAATCAAGAAAAGGATCAGGGCTACCCTGGTGGCCCAGTGGTTGAGAGTCCACCTGCCGATGCAGGGGACATGGGTTCGTGCCCCGGTCCAGGAAGATCCCACATGCCACGGAGCGGCTGAGCCCGTGGACCATGGCTGCTGAGCCTGCGTGTCCAGAGCCTGTGCTCTGCAACGGGAGAGGCCATAGCAGTGAGAGGCCCGCGTACCGCAAAAAAAAAAAAAAAAAAAAAAGGAGCAAAGCAATGCTTTTTATATTTAATGTAATAAATCCTTGCAATATGACATTATATTGCAAAGTGTATCTATCATCCCCTGAAATGTATACAAGAAAATCAAAGATAGGCAATTTTTTAAGACACTGAGATCAGGCCTGAGATATTTATTTATTTATTCATAGCTAGTGTACTTTTAACAGCAGCCTAACGAGAAGAGATTAGGGGTATGTGATCAAAATCAAGCCAATCCATTTACCTTGTTCTTATTTGAAGAGTTTGCTTTAATAATTTAGTAGATATGCATGTACCACCATTCAGTAATATGATGTGATCATTTTCAGGTACTGTATTGGATCTGGATTTCCATTAAAACGGCCCTACTTTGATGAAGACTAATGACTGGAATTCTGTGAGCTACAGTAAGTGGCATCTTATCTGGTGTCCCATGACAAAGCCCATCTTTTCTCATTTCCTTATTTTGAGCAAGAAAAAATGAATAATTACAGAAATTCTATTTCTTAGTTGTTTCTAGAATTAGAATGTGTTTTAGAAGTGTTTAGAAGAATGGAATAACCCTGGTGGAGCCTATTATACTCTTCAACTTTAAGTGACATTGTTTTTCACATTTTTTTTGTTTTGTTTTGCGGTACGCGGGCCTCTCACTGCTGTGGCCTCTCCCGTTGCGGAGCACAGGCTCCGGACGCACAGGCCCAGCGGCCATGGCTCACGGGCCCAGCCACTCCATGGCATGTGGGATCTTCCCGGACCTGGGCACAAACCCTTGTCCCCTGCATCGGCAGGCGGACTCTCAACCTCTGCGCCACCAGGGAAGCCCCTATTTTTCACATTTTAATGTCTGAAATTGAGCTGCATCTTAATATTTGATGGTATATTATGTTCACTATTGGTCTGGTGATATTGGGATGTGGTTATGCTCTGTGCATGGATGAACTTGGCTACTGTTCCTGATCATTGGAGAAGACAAATGCAACCCCTCCATGTTTTAGTCCAAAAAAAATGTGGGAGGTATAGGAGTTTTGGTTGCTATTTGATAACCTGTTGACATATCTTAGTGAAGAGAACAAAGCAACAGCATCAACATACAAAGAATTGCCAGCAACTTAGGAGAAAATAACAAAGACAATAGTTAGCACTCTTAAAAATGCTGCATTATCGATTCTGTTGGTGACCCAGGGGACAACACTGTGAAGAACATATTGATATTCCTTACATCAAGTCAAAGAATATTTCAGAAAACTTGAGTTGGGAATAAATTTTAGGAATCATGTGATCAATTTTTCTTTTATCCTTATAGACATCTAACCAAGAGGGATATATGATGACTATCTTTATTAGAATATATATAAAAAGCTCTTCCAGTAATTATAAAATTTCCAAGTGATAAGAAAGTTTTGAGGGCTTCCCTGGTGGCGCAGTGGTTGAGAGTCTGCCTGCCAATGCAGGAGACACGGGTTCGAGCTCTGGTCTGGGAGGATCCCACATGCCGCGGAGCAACTAAGCCCGTGCGCCACAACTGCTGAGCCTGTGCGTCTGGAGCCTGTCCTCCTCAACAGGAGAGGCTGCGATGGTGAGAGGCCCATGCACCGCGATGAAGAGTGGCCCCCGCTCGCTGCAGCTGGAGAAAGCCCCCACACAGAAACGAAGACCCAACACAGCCAAAAATAAATTAATTCATTAATTTAAAAAAAAAAAAAAAAGAATGGGCAACCTCCATTTAAAAAAAAAAAAAAGAAAGTTTTGAGTCAGTCAATATGGTAGTGGTACTCTTATAATTGATGGTATCTTAGATTAGATAAAGCACAAAATTCAACTTCTTCCCATCAGGTATGATTCACAGACAACTCTTATAAGTACATCAGCACTGTTTTATCATAGTAGTACCTCAATGACATCTTGAAAACTGTTCTTGAATTCTCACACACACTGCATTGCTAAACGGGATTTTCAATTTCCATCCTTTCATGTGCTTGACTTCTGGACTACTTCACATTCCTCCTTTTCACTGTAGTTTTCTCTGTGTGTTTTGATGGCAGGGTCTCTCAATATAAATGTGAGGGTACTATACAAACGTGATTGGGCAAGTACATCAGAAAGATTGAATTGCAGTAGAAGGAAGAATCACACACATTCAGGTAATAAATTTTAAATATAAGATCTTAAAAAATTAAATTCCTCAGAAAATATACCTTCTCTACTTTATATAGAGAGAACACAGAGCTACTGAAAATTTTTGTTAAAACAACCTAGCAACATCAGGAATAACTTCTATATATCATAGTATCTTCCAACATACCTTTCATTAGGGGGTTATATTGTAAAGTTTATCTAATCTCTCTCCATTCTAGAAGAACCTATACTGTCTAACAATAGAATGCACTAAGCTTTAGTGAATCTTATCAAAATTTCTATTTCAATATGTCCCACAGTAATATACTAATTATTATAAAATTGGAAAGAATTTATGCTCAATGTACCCGAAGCCATTTCACAACATCAATTTCAGTAGAAATATGAGCAGAATATTTCATGCTTCTGTTCTCTCTTGAGGATAACACCTTTAGTAATTTCCATATGTCATCTAGTTAAAAGAAACAAAGAAATTTGAGGATTTCAAGCACAATAACAGAAGTGAAAGATTTTGATTGACTGGTACATTATAACTCTTATGACATACTATGGACCCAGGATGTTATAATAATTAGCCTGTCAAGTCAATTGTTACTCTTCATTAAAAATGAATATATGAAAGCAATTAATCTCAACTTTAGCTTCATTAAGACATTTTATTTTTGCAGTTGGGTGCAGTTCAGTGTCTCAGTTTGAAGGATGTATTATTTTCTAATAGAAGGTTTCACCTTCATTATTTTGATTACTAACTTGAATAACAAACTGCAAGCTTATGTAATTACTGGGTGAAAATTCTGAGTTATTTTTAATTTGCCTTTTGAAAGTAATTATAGATACAAAAGATTTTCCCTTATTCCTTTTCTTCACTTTTGTCTTATTGAGGCTGTGGACTCAGAATTTCACACTCTTTTTTTTTTTTTTTTTTTTGCGGTATGCGGGTCTCTCACTGTTGTGGCCTCTCCCGTTGCGGAGCACAGGCTCCGGACGCACAGGCTCAGCGGCCATGGCTCACGGGCCAGCCGCTCCGTGGCATGTGGGATCTTCCCAGACCAGGACACAAACCCGTGTCCCCTGCATCGGCAGGTGGATTCTCAACCACTGCGCCACCAGGGAAGCCCAGAATTTCACACTCTTGAAAGTGATTCCATCCTCTGTGAATCATGTCTCTGAAAATGCTGACACCCACAAAAAATAGGCAAAGCTCAAGGACGTTTCTACAAGCCCAAAACGCATTGCAAAAAAAATGTAAAATTAGAGTTGAGTTTTTGTTACATAGTAAAGGTTAGATGAGAGATAATAAAAAATTGCCTGTTGGTAATCAGTTTTCAACTTAGACTGTGGACTGACTGACTGTTCATGATGATTGAAAACTGGCAGGTGAAAGTTATAGTACACATCACAGAAAAGATATCGGTCTTACCCTTTGCATTCTAATGGATTAAAGACAAGAAATAATAACAGTTGAAAATCAGCATCTCTCTTTATTCACTAACAAGTCACCCCATCAGCTGGAAAAACTGAGGATGTCTGTATGCCTAGCAGATATTAGAGGGAAACATTGAACCATAGACTAGTAATATAGGAGTGAACTCTGAAAGGTGGGCCGTTTTGTTAGTCCTTTCATCCTTACTCAACCACCACATATGCAAGTCTATATGGAAAATGTCATGATCTCCCTTCGGAATATCTTAAAAGTCAATGTTAGCAAAGTGTTACATTTAATAACCTGATGATATTACTGCCACTGTTTATGTGAGCCAACATAGCATAATGTAAAAAAGCGTTTACTTAGGTTAAATGATCTGTGTTTGAATCACATTCCCACTTGTTTTTTTAATTTGTTGACCTTGGGCAAAGTATATATAATCAGAACTTTATTTACCATATGTAGTAGTTTGCTTGGACTTCCATAAACAGTCTGGCTTAAACAACAGACATTTTTCTTTCTGGTGTTGGAGGTAGAAGTCCAAGATTAAGGTGTCAAGAGGTTTGGTTTCTTCTGAGGTCCCTCTCCTTGGCTTGTGGATGGCCACCTTCTTGTTATGTCCTCTTGTCTCTGTGTGTGCATCCTAATGTCCAAATTTCCTCTTTTTATAAGGACAATAGTTAGATTGGATTCGGACTCACCCTAAAGGCCTCATTTTAAGTTAATCACTTCTTTAAAGGCTCTATCTCCAAATACACTTACATTTAGAAGTATTGGGGGCTAGGGCTTCAATATAATAATTTTAAAGGGACACATTTTAGCCTATAATAACCATATCTACATAATTGCAATAATAGTATTCAAACTCAAGTTTTTCTAGGCATTAAATAAATGAAAACATATAAAATATCAACTAAAATGTCTATTACACATGGTGAACTCTCAACAGAACTTACTTTCTGCCATACCTCTTAAGCCATAGATCATCTAAGTCTTGAATCTCTCAAGTTAAGGCTTGTTCTTTAGTAAGAATGTCTTCCAACAGTCAGAATCTAGCAATTGAAGGTGGTGGTGAAAAAATGCAGTTCAACTAGCTCCCTAGGTGAATTTTGAGTCCTGTGTACTTGAAAATTTGTGAACCTCTGGAGTAGAGCCAACAGGAAAAAAATAGGGCATTTGGGGAGACCTTCAACATAGCGGAGGAGTAAGATGTCGAGATCACCTTCCTCCCCACAAATACATCAAAAACATATCTACATGTGGAACAACTCCTACAGAACACCTACTGAACACTGGCAGAAGACCTCAGACTTCCCAAAAGGCAAGAAAATCCCCATGTTCCTGGGTAGGGCAAAAGAAAACAGAAAGAACAGGGGCAAAAGAATACGGATGGCACCTGCACCTCTGGGAGAAAGCTGTGAAGGGAGAAAAGTCTCCACACACTAGGGACCCCCTTCACTGGTGGGGAGGGTGGGTGGGCAGGGTGGAAGCTTCAGAGCTGCGGAGGAGAGCGAAGCAACAGGGGTGCAGAGAGCAAACTAGAGAGATTCCTGCACAGAGGATTGGTGCCAACAATCACTCACCAATCTGAGATGCTTGTCCGCTCACCTGCTGGGGCAGGTGGGGGCTGGGAGCTGAGGCTGGGGCTTCAGAGATCAGATCACAGGGAGAGGACTGGGGTTGGCTGTGCGAAGACAGCCTGAAATGGGCCAGTGCACCACCATTAGCTGGGAAGGAGTCTGGGAAAAAGTCTGGGCCTGCCAGAGAGGCAAGGGACCATTGTTTCAGGGTGTGCAAGGAGAGGGAATTCCTACCCTGTGTGCCCACAGAAGGCAGCGCACGGCCTAAGCAAGCTCCAAAGAAGGGCGTGAGCTGTGGCTATCAGCTCGGACCCCAGAGGTGGGCATGAAATGCTAACGCTGCTGTCACTGCCACCAAGAATCCTGTGTGCAAGCACAGGTCACTACCCACCTCCCCCACAGAGAGCCTGTGCAGCACATCACTGCCAGGGTTCCAAGATCCATGGACAACTTCCCCAGGGAAACATAGCCCATGCCTCAGGCTGTTGCATTGTCACGCCAGCCTCTACCACTGCAGGCTCAAACTACATTGCAATTATGACTACCTTACCCCTCTGTCTCCCCAGCCTGAGTGAGCAGTTGAGCTGAAATCAGCCTCTGCTTCAACCACATCCTGTCTGGGCAGGAAACAGATGGCTGAGGGCAACCTACATGCAGAGGCAGTGCCAAAACCAAAGCTGAACCCTAGGAGCTGTGTGAAAAAAGAAAAGGAAATTTCTCTGTGTAGCCTCAAGAGCAGTGGATTAAATCCACACAATCAACTTGATGAACCCTGGATCCAAGGAATAACTGAATAGACAACGAATGTTCCCAAAATTGAGGCAGTAGACTTCTTTGGGAGCAACTGTAAACTTGGAGTTTGCTTTCTGTGACTGATTTGTTACTGATTTTTATGTTTATCTTACTTTAGTATTTAGTGCATGTGATCATTGTTGGATTTCTTTATTGGTTTGCTTGCTGTCTTCTTTTTTATTTTTAATTTAATTTTTTTAATTTTTTAATATTATTTTATTTATTATTTATTTATTTATTTCCCTTTTTTTTTTTTTTTCTTCCTTTTTTTCTGAGCTGTGTGGCTGATAGGGTCTTGGTGTTCTGGTCACGTGTCAGGCCTGAGCCTCCGAGGTGGGAGAGCTGAGTCCAGGACATTGGACCAACAGAGACCTCCCAGCCACATGTAATATCAATCAGCAAGAGCTCTCCCACATATCTCCATCTCAACACTAAGACCAGGCTCCAACCATCGGCCAGCAAACTCTACTTCTGGACACCCCTTGCCAAACAACTAGCAAGAGAGGAAAACAAACACACCCATTAGCAGAGAGGCTGCCTAAAGTCAAACTAAGTTCACAGACACCACAAAACACACCATCAGATGTGGCCCTGCCCCCAGAAAGACAAGATCCAGCCCCGCCCACCAGAACACAGGCACCACTCCCCTCCACCAGGAAGCCTACACAGGCCAACAAACCTCACTCACTGGGGGCAGACACCAAAAACAGTGGGAAATATGAAACTGTAGGCTGTGAAAATGAGACCCCAAATACAATAAGTTAAACAAAATGAGAAGACAGAGAAATATGCTGGAGATGAAGGCGTAAGGTAAAAACCCACCAGACCAAACAAATGAAGGGGAAATAGGCAGTCTACCTGAAAAAGAATTCAGAATAATGATACTAAAGATGATCCAAAATCTTGGAAATAGAATGGAGAAAAAACAAGAAACATTTAACAAGGACCTAGAAGAACTAAAGAGCAAACAAACAATGATGAACAACACAATAATTGAAATTAAAAATTCTCTAGAAGAAATCAGTAGCAGAATAACTGAGGCAGAAGAACGGATAACTGACCTAGAAGATAAAATGGTGGAAATGACTGCCACAGAGCAGAATAAAGACAAAAGAATGAAAAGAATTGAGGACAGTTGAGAGTCAGACAGTCAGAGACCTCTGGGACAACATTAAATGCACTAACATTGGAATTATAAGGGTCCGAGAAGAAGAAGAGGAAAAGAAAGGGTCTGAGAAAATATTTGAAGAGATTATAGTTGAAAACTTCCCTAACATGGGAAAGGAAATAGTCAATCAAATCCAGTAAGTGCAGAGAGGCCCATACAGGATAAATCCAAGGAGGAACACGCCAAGACACATATTAACCAAACTATCAAAAATTGAATACAAAAAAAAAAAATTAAAAGAAGCAAGGAAAAAGCAACAAATAATATACAGGGGAATCACCATAAGGTTAACAGCTGATCTTTCAGCAGAAACTCTGCAAACCAGAAGGGAGTGTCAGGACATATTTAAAGTGATGAAAGGGAAAAACCTACAACCAAGATTACTCTACCCAGCAAAGATCTCATTCAGATTCAACAGAGAAACTAAAACCTTTACAGCCAAGCAAAAGTTATGAGAATTCAACACCACCAAACCAGCATTACAACAAATGCTAAAGGAACTTCTCTACACAGAAAACACAAGAGTGGGAAAGACATAAAAAGAAATGAAATTGAGTTATTTGTAGTGAGGTGGATAGACCTAGAGTCTGTCATACAGAGTGAAGTAAGTCACAAAGTGAAAAAAAATACTGTATGCTAACAAATATATGGAATCTAAAAAAAAATTTTTTTTCTGAAGAACCTAGGAGCAGGCCAGGAATAAAGATGCAGGTGTATAGAATGGACTTGAGGACACGGAGACGGGGAAGGGTAAGCTGGGACGAAGTGAGAGAATGGCATGGACATATACACACTGTGTATGTAAATGTAAAATAGATAGCTAGTGGGAAGCAGCCACATAGCACAGGGAGATCAGCTCAGTTCTTTGTGACCACCTAGAGGGGTGGGGAAGGGAGGGTGGGAGGGAAAGAAAGAGGGAGGGGAAATGGGGATATATGTATATGTATAGCCGATTCACTTTGTTATACAGCAGAAACTAACATACCATTGTAAAGCAATTATACTCCAATAAAGATGTTAAAAAAATAAGAAAATGGCAATAGGGACATACATATTGATAATTACCTTAAATGTAAATGGATTAAATGCTCAAACCAAAAGACACAGACTGGCTGAATGGATACAAAAACAAGACCTGTATATATGCTGTCTACAAGAGATCCACTTCAGACCTAGGGACACATACAGACTGAAAGTTAGGGCATGGAAAAAGATATTCCACGCAAATGGAAATCAAACCAAAGCTGGAATAGTAATTCTCATATCAGACAAAATAGACTTTAAAATAAAGACTATTACAAGAGACAAGGTCACTACATAATGATCAAGGGATCAATCCAAGAAGAAGATATAACAGTTGTAAATATTTTTTGCACCCAACATAGGAGCACCTCAATAAATAAGGCAAATGCTAACAGCCATGAAAGGGGAAAACGACAGTAACACAATAAAAAGAGGGGACTTTAACACCCCACTTTCACCAATGGACAGATCAGCCAAAATGAAAATAAATAAGGAAACACAAGCTTTAAATGACACATTAGACCAAATGAAATTAATTGATATTTGTAGGACATTCCATCCAAAAACAACAGAATACACTTTCTTCTCAAGTGCTCATGGAACATTCTCCAGGATGGATCATATCTTGGGTCATAAATCAAGCCTTGGAAAATTTAAGAAAATTGAAATTGTACCAAGTATCTTTTCCAACCACAGTGCTATGAGACTAGATATCAATTACAGGAAAACAACTGTAAAAAATACAAACACATGGAGGCTAAACAATATGATACTAAATAACCAAGAGATCAGTGAAGAAATCAAAGAGGAAATAAAAAAAATACCTCGAACAAATGACAAAACATGACTATCCAAAACCTATGGGATGAAGTAAAAGCAGTTCTAAGAGGGAAGTGTATACCAATACAATCCTACATTAAGAAACAAAATCTCAGAAAAACAACCTAAACTTGTACCTAAAGCAATTAGAGAGAGAGGAACCAAAAAACCCCAAAATTAGCAGAAGGAAAGGAAACATAAAGATCAGATCAGAAAGAAATGAAAAAACAATGAAGGAAACAATAGAAAGATCAATAAAAGTAAAAGCTGGTTCTTTGAGAAGATAAAAAAAATTGCTAAACCACTAGCCAGACTCATCGAGAAAAAAAAGGAAAAGACTCAAATCAACAGCATTAGAAATGAAAAAGGAGAAAGTAACAACTGACACTGCAGAAATACAAGGGATCATGACAGATTACTACAAGCAACTATATGCCAATAAAAAGGACAACCTGGAAGAAATGGACAAATTCTTAGAAAAGCACAAACTTCTGAGACTGAACCAAGAAGAAATAGAAAATATAAAGAGACCAATCACAAACACTGAAATGGAGACTGTGATTAAAAATCTTCCAACAAACAAAAGCCCCGGACTACATGGCTTCACAGGTGAATTCTATCACACATTTACAGAAGAGCTAACACCTGTCTTTCTCAAACTCTTCCAAAATATGGCAGAGGGAGGAACACTCGCCAACTCATTCTATGAGGCCAACATCACCCTGATACCAAAACCAGACAAAGATGTCACAAAGAAAGAAAGCTACAGGCCAATATCACTGATGAACATAGATGCAAAAATCCTCAACAAAATACTAGCAAACAGAATCCAACAGCACATTAAAAGGATCATACACCACGATCAAGTGGGGTTTATCCCAGGAATGCAAGGATTCCTCAATATACACAAATCAATCAATGTGATACACCATACTAACAAACTGAAGGATAAAAACCATATGATCATCTCAATAGATGCAGAAAAAGTTTTGACAGAATTCAACACCCATTTATGAAAAATACCCTCCAAAAAGGAGGCATAGTGGGAACTTACCTCAACATAATAAAGGCCCTATATGACAAACCCACAGCCAACATCATTCTCAGTGGTGATAAAATGAAACCATTTCCCCTAAGATCACAAACAAGACAAGGTGGTCCACTCTCACCACTATTATTCAACATAGTTTTGACAGTTTTAGCCACAGCAATCAGAGAAGAAAAAGAAATAAAAGGAGTCCAAATCTGAAAAGAAGAGTAAAACTGTCACTGTTTGCAGATGACATGATACTATACATAGAGAATCCTAAGGATGCCACCAGAAAACTACTAGCGCTAATCAATGATTTTGGTAAAGTAGCAGGATACAAAATTAATGTGCACAACTCTCTTGCATTCCTATACATTAATGATGAAAAATATGAAAGAGAAATTAAGGAGACAGTCCTATTTACCATTGCCACAAAAAGAATAAAATACCTTGAAATCAACCTACCTAAGGTGGTAAAAGACCTGTACTCAGAAAACTAAGACACTGATGAAAGAAATTAAAGATGACACAAACATATGGAGAGATATACCATATTCTTGGATTGGAAGAATCAATATTGTGAAAATGACTGTACTACCCAAAGCAATCTACAGATTCAAAGCAATCCCTATCAAACTACCAATGGCATTTTTCAAAGAACTAGAACAAAAATTTCACAATTTATATGGAAACACATAAGACCCCAAATAGCCAAAGCAATCTTGAGATTGAAAAGTGGAGCTGGAGGAATCAGGCTTCCTGACTTCAGATTATACTACAAAGCTACAGTAATCAAGACAGTATGGTACTGGCACAAAAATAGAAATATAGATCAATGGAACAGGATAGAAAGCCCAGAGATAAACCCACACACATTTGGTCACTTTATCTTTGATAAAGGAGGCAAGAATATACAATGTAGAAAGGACAGCCTCTTCAATAAATGGTGCTGGTAAAACTGGACAGCTACATGTTAAAGAATGAAAATAGAATACTTCCTAACACTATACTCAAAAATATACTCAAAATGGATAAAAGACCTAAATATAAGGCCAGACAGTATAAAACTCTTAGAGGAAAACATAGGCAGAACACTCTATGACATAAATCACAGCAAGATCCTTTATGATGCATGTCCTAGAGAAATGGAAATAAAAACAAAAATAAACAAATGGGACCTAAAGAAATCTACAAGCTTTTGCACAGCAAAGGAAGCCATAAACAAGACGAAAAGACAGCCCTCAGAATGGGAGAAAATATTTGCAAATGAAGTAACTGACAAAGGATTTATCTCCAAAATATACAAGCAGCTCATGCAGCTCAATATCAATAAAACAACCCAATCCAACAATGGGCAGAAGACCTAAACAGACGTTTCTCGAAAAAAAGATATACAGATTGCCAAGAAACACATGAAAGAATACTCAGCATCACTAATTATTAGTGAAATGCAAATCAAAACCACAATGAGGTATCACCTCACAGCAGTCAAAATGGCCATCATCAAAAAATCTATAAACAATAAATGCTGGAGAGGGTGTGGAGAAAAGGGAACCCACTTACACTATGGTGGGAATGTAAATTGATACAGCCACTACAGAGAACATTATGGAGGTTCCCCAAAAAGCTACAAATAGAACTACCATATGACCCAGCAATCCCACTGCTGGGCATATACCCCGAGAAAACCATAACTCTAAAAGAGTCATGTACCACAGTGTTCATTGCAGCAGTGTTTACAATAGCCAGGACATGGAAGCCACCTAAGTGTCCATCGACAAATGAATGGATAAAGATGTGGCACATATATACAATGGGATATTACTCAGACATAAAAAGAAATGAAATTGAGTTATTTGTAGTGAGGTGGATGGACCTAGATTCTGTCATACAGAGGGAATTAAGTCAGAAAGAGAAAAAGAAATACCATATGCTAACACATATATATGGAATGTAAAAACAAAAAAAAGTTTCTGATAAACCTAGGGGCAGGATTGGAATAAAGATGCAGATGTAGAGAATAAACTTGAGGACACGGGGAGGGGGAAGTGTAAGCTGAGATGAAGTGAGAGAGTAGCATGGACATATATACACTAGCAAATGTAAAATAGATAGCTAGTGGGAAGCACCTGCATGGCACAGGGAGATCAGCTCAGTGCTTTGTGACCACCAAGAGGGGTGGGATAGGGAGGGTGGGAAGGAGGTGCAAGAGGGAGGGGATATGGGGATATATGTATATGTATAGCTGATTCACCTTGTCATACAGCAGAAACTAACACACCATTGTAAAGCAATTATACTCCAATAAAGATGTTAAAAATAATTTTTTTTAAAAAAAATGGGGCATTTGTGGAGGCCGAAGATGAAAGGATTCAGAAGAATTTATTGTTAGGTCAGAGGAAGACATTCTAGTCCTTCAAAGAAGTTCATCAAGGGGTAAAGAGAAAATGCACCCAACATGAGTAGATCTAGTTGATAGGGCAGCCCAGGCACACCATAACCAGAGTGCTAGGCCAGTAGGTTGTCAGGAATATTTAGTCACAAGAGTTAGAACAATCTGGGATTCAGGAACAGAACTCCAGGTACTTAGAGCAGCTTACTTAGAAGAAATTACCAAGATAAAACATAAGCACACAGAAACAATGGTTATAATGGGGTAAATAAATTAGTGAGTTAATAAATAAGGTATTCACCACTGTGCTATCTTTTTAGATGCATCTGCTCATTCATTCACAGTACAATTTTAAGTGTAGAGTACAATTTCCACCTTATAGATGAGGAAACATTAGTTTAGAAGCCCAAACTTCATGAAACCAGAGTCTAT
This sequence comes from Mesoplodon mirus, assembly GCF_964341445.2. Taxonomy (NCBI): domain Eukaryota; kingdom Metazoa; phylum Chordata; class Mammalia; order Artiodactyla; family Ziphiidae; genus Mesoplodon; species Mesoplodon mirus. The sequence goes on from NC_138976.1 coordinate 49,085,196, forward strand.
AACTACCTTGTTCATTAATTATATTCCCAGCACCCAGCAAAAGGCCTGATACATGGTAGGTAGTAAATAATTATTCACTGATTAAATCAATAGGCCGTCAATTAACTTGTAGTTGAATGATGCAACTAGGAATTAAACCAAAGCCATGATTTAAGTCAACACAACAAAAACAGAAAGTACAATAAAGGAGAATAGCATAATTAGAAATATATGAGACATAAAAATAAAAACAACAGTAACAGGGCTTCCCTGGTGGCGCAGTGGTTGGGAGTCCGCCTGCCGATGCAGGGGACACGGGTTCGTGCCCCTATCCCGGAAGATCCCACGTGCCGCGCAGCGGCTGGGCCCGCGAGCCATGGCCGCGGAGCCTGTGTGTCCGGAGCCTGTGCTCCGCAACGGGAGAGGCCACAGCAGTGAGAGGCCCGCGTACAGCAAAAAAAAAAAAAAAAAAAAAAAAAAAAAAAAAAAAAAAAAAAAAAAAACAGTAACAGGATTAAGCATGCTATCTCCCAAATTTTCAATTTTATTATTGTAAAAACACAGCAATATATGCAGAGAACCAAATAGTTTATCTTGAGTCATCTCTTATTAATTGATATTACTTGATTAATACTCTCTGAAAATTGGTTGTTCATTCATCTGTCAATTAACTTATTTTAACATCCAGCCCAGATTTTTTTTTTCTGTTTTTGCTCTTTCAGATAGTTTTATACTGCATACAGCCTGCTGAGGTCAAAGTCTAATAATATTAGGCAGCAAAACATAATGGAAAGATAATGAACATTGGAGTTAGTGTATTCTCCTTTGATGCCCAGCTCTAGTACCTACCAGTTTTGTTACCTTGGGCAAATTATTTAATGTCTCTAAACTTCAGTTTTGCTTTATCTATTCAAAGGGAGTTAATATGGTTTGAAGTGGAGATGCAATTAGATAATTCATGTAATGTGCCACCACCACAAAGTAGATGGTTCATTAATCCAGTAACCCAACAAAACAAGTGAAATGAGTTTTTTCCCAGAATTAATTTTTATATAACATTGTCATTTTCTCCCACAGAGCTCATCACTTAACATCAACTAGTTCATCCTTTACAAAATTAAATTTTAAATAGTTGTTTCTTCAATTGTCCTGCTACTGCATTTGACATGGAAACTCACCCTTCATTTCTAAAACTCCTTTGTCCCCTGGCTTTCTTGATTCTAAAGTTTTTTGATATATTAGTTGTTCATTCTTCCTTTACCAAGTGTATACATGTACATACCCATATTATCATGAACTTCAGTCAAGATTTCTGGCTGATTTTAAAAATACATCCCATGTTTTGGTACATTTCATACAATATGAGTTGTGCATCCCTAAGGAAGAAGTCAGAAAACCCTGTCTTGGCCTAGAAGGTAAGAGGGGATAGACATGGAAATTAGGCTCTGCCAGTCAAGTGCCTCTATATGAGACTTAATTGGGAAGTGAGGAACAAGGCTGGGTGAGGATGAAGGTGGAAGCATCCAGCCTACAAGCACAAGGCAAGGAGATCCTCGTCCGTGGCTGGTCCAGTGATGCCAGTTGAAGTGTCAGGATTTTTGCTTGTCCATTCCCGTGATATAGTCAGGAAACTTTTGGCTGCCTAGTCTCTAAGCCTGAATCATTAGAAGTCTCCTATATTCTTTGAGTTTAATTTCTGAATTTCTTTTCTCCTTAAACTAGTTGCAGTGCTTTCTGTTGTTAGTAACAAAGATTAGTGACTGACACAGGGTCTCTCAAAGGTTTATCCATGACCTATGCCTTTTCTTCTCTACTCCAGTCCTAAGTAAAACCGTTTCACAATTTCAGCTAAAACCTAGAAGTTAGTAACCACCAAATATTTATTTCTGTCTTTGACCTGAGAAATTTGAGCATCACACTTTTTTTCTGCTTGTTTATTAATCATCTCCACATAGTTATTTACCAAAAGTACTCAAACTAAATACATTCACAACTGTACTCACTACATCACACCCAAAGTCAGATGTATTTTATCAGCCAAGTCAACAAGTTTTTATTCAGCTGGTTCTTTACCCCTGCTTCTAGATGTGATTAAGTTCAGTCTGAATCTTAGTTTATCTTCTATAACTGCCCTGTCTAGTACACATTTTTGCCATGATGGTAATCTTTTAAGTCTGTGCTGTACAAAATGGTAACCACTACATGTGGCTATTGAGCATTTGAAATATGACTAATACAAATGAGAAACTGAATTTTTAATTTTGTTAAATTTTATTAATTTTAAATTCAAGTTTAAATAGCCACAGTGTGGTTCTGTATTATATTTCTCAGCTTTGGTTTAATTTGCAGATGTAGCAAATTGTATATTTCTCCAGATGCTACTGTTAGAAATATTTAAAATAGACTTGAGGCTTTTCATTTAGAAATAATGCTTATTAAATTCTTCAAGCCAGCATTTTACACTGAAAATTTTGGGGGTATTAACCATTAACCAGTTATATGGCCACTGAGTGTAGTGTCTAGACAATCCTGACCTGTTGATGTATGCCAAGTAAAACAGAATCAATAAGCTCCCTGAAGTCAAGATCTATGATCTCTGTGTTAGCAGTGTTGATCATCTGAACCTGCCAAGTACTTAGGCTTTGTATCAAGTGAGAGAGCAGGTGTTTACCTTGCTTCTGTAGGAATCTGTATAGTCCCTGCCTAAAACAAAATTGCTGGTATAATCCAAATTTGGAACTGATCCACTTTTTTAACATATTTTAAGCAACAAAATTCCTTAGTGCAGACACTTGGGGATGAATTACAGATTGTGCTTACTTAGAACACCTGGATTAATTGGTCTGTTGGAAACTGTTGGAAATTTAACTCAACAATAGATTTGATGATTTTCTCCTCTAAATTCACCAAAGTCACATATGCTTTATTATTCTATTTTACCAAGGTTTGGCAAAATTTTTCTCTAAGCGGTCATATAAAAATATATTTTAAACTTTGGGTCAAGAGGCAAAAATCAAGGATATTATATAAGCACCTATATGGTTATTTACAAATGTAAAAGCCTGATCTACTATTAAACAGTATATGGTCTCTGTTTGTCTAAGCATTGTAAACCTATGTCTATGCATTTGTAATTTATAGATATCTGCTGTTAATGTCTTATTTTGTTCTTTGGAGAATTATTCTCTTGTTTTACAGTTTACAGAGATAATTGATTTTAAAGACATTTTAGAGATTGTTCTATGAGTCTAATGTATCACAATTGCTCTGAAATGTTGGTGCCTTTCATAGTTTTTCTCAGGAAGTTTGGAAATTTAACTGATAGGGTCTAATTCTGTGGGAAGATTTTCTCATGCAATGTTCCCCTCAGTCTTTGCATTTAACAGTTTCCTCTTCATAGGCTTTGTGGGCACTCTCAGTGGACTCCTGGTACAGACTCAGGTGTTCTATCAGTGGCTAAAAGTTTCTGTCTCACAGTAGTATTATTGTTGTTATTCCAGCTCTAGTTATTCAACGAGAGGGTGACTTGACTCAAGCTCTGTCTGCAGTGATTTCTCCTACAACCACAAGTACACTGATTGATATCAGCTCTAGCCGTGGGCAGCATTTACCACTTATTTTCAGCCTCCTTTGTTCAAGTAGTCAGTCTTGATTCAGACCTCTGCCGCTTGTAAGTTTTTCAATTTCTGCTACCCAAGTGCCCTGTCACTCCATCTTTAGTTTACTTCTGTATATTTATAGTCCATGGAAAACTTTTTTGTTGAGGCTGTGTTGTTTTACTTTATAGCATTACAATTTATTTGAATATTTTAATTTTAATTATCATTACTTAGTTGTATGGAAGGAGAATTTTCTAGTGTTTTCACATCCTAACCTTGACCACAGCCCTTAATGAGTTTTCCAAAACTTATTAGAAATATTCATAGACCTAGAAACTTTTCTCTTTGAGTTGAATTCCTTTTAAAATGAATAGAAGTTCTTCTGACTAGCTTTCCTGTAATTTCTCTGCAACAGTTGAAGCCTTCTTGTCTATGTGGCAGATGTAGCGGCTTAAACTGTTCTTGTATAAATATCTATCACAAACACTGTGAACTTGGCATACATTGTTGGTGAGTTCTCTCACCTTCACGTCCAATTGTGTTTTTTATTTTATTTTAAAATAATGATAGATTTACAGGTTGTATAGAAATGTACAGAGTTTTCTGCCTTCTTAGTAAACGTTGCATAGTACTGGATTTTCTTAAGTTTTTTTGTTGCTATCTTCCACATTCCTTTCTAAATATTTGACATACATTTGTACATAAAGATAGCTGGGTCCTCAACATATTTGCTTTTAGACAAGTTTGGGCATGTTCAGGGTGGTATGGCTGTATACAACATATTTGCTTTTAAATTCCAAATTATTCCTTTAAAGTTTTCTGTAAATGACCAAGTTGGTTTTTAGCGATGCAAACTAAAATTAGCAAAAGTTCAGGAATAGTTACTATATAATGATGTTGTTTCTATACTTAGATAAGCAAAATTAAACTTTATTTTCATATATACACATAAATACATACATACATACACATACACACAAATTCTTTGGAATTTTCACAGGCCAATACTATATTATAGCGTAGTGTTTCTCAAAATGAGAATTAGAGTTGACCCTTGGACAATACGGGTTTGAACTGTGCAAGGCCACCTCACTTACACAAAAATTTTTTTCAGTAGTAAATACTACAGTATTACACGATTTGAGGTTGGTTGAATCTGGGGTTGCTTGAATCTGAGGATGTGAAACTACAGTACATAGAGGGCCAAGTAAAAATTATATGCAGATTTTTGACTGAATGGTGGGTAGGTGCCCCTAACCCTGCTGCTGTGTGAAGGCCAACTGTACTGTCTTACAAAAGGCCTGGGCAATGAGAACACCACCACCTTTCTGAGAGCTTTTGAACAAAAATAATAGGATCCTCTGCCTTCTTTTTATCCAAGCCCTGGCTCACTTCCTTAATATTGTTTGTCCTGTATCTTATCATTTTTTTTCTCTATCATTACTTCCTCTAACTTCTTTCCCATTATTCATTGTTAATTACTCTTCTCTCTTTGTAGTAAAATTCCCCTCTTCTTCCATCTCTCTCCAAATTAGCAGGCCATCCATGTATTTAAAATATCATTTATTTATTCATTCACTAGAGAACGCAGCATTGGTTCTGCCTATTAATAAGTACTATGAGTGTCACTAAATGCCACATTAGGCCAGAAACAAATAATTGGGAATATGTCCTAAATATCAGCAATAGCTCTTTAGTGGAAACTTCAAAAAAGAATGAAAAGAAAGAAAAAAATAAAAGCTTCCTATTTAAGAAATTTAACATCCAAAAAACTGAAATCTCTCTCCCCTCAGAACATATATGACTTAAAAACTCCATTTGAGTTTTTGAGAGTTTTTGCTTAATTATCGACTTCAGCCAGTTATAAAAAGTGTATTTGTTTTAGTAGTTATTGCTGATTTTCTTTCTAAAGGGTCTCCAGGTCTCTCTCTCTTCCTTCACTACATTTTCTGCCAATCTTATGTAAAGAAAGAAAAAAGAAAAATGGAAAAAGAGGCTAAAAGAAAAAAGGCAAGCTAGAGAGAAAGGCAGAGTGACATTTGATTATATTTTAAAATGAAGAAAAGTTAGAATAATCTATTTTGCTCACAATTCTACTCCTCAGTATAAAAATCTAGTTAAGTGCTTTGTCTCCAAAATGTGGCTAATAATAGATACTGTTATACATTGTTTTTAGACTTGCAAATATTTAGAGACTGTTTTAGAAGTATGGCAAATAAAACTTTAAAGTGATACACAATTACTCAAAGGAGCATTTGAAAAATGTATTTCAAAAGTTGCTTTACAAAAATTATCTTAAAGATGTATATAAAGCATCTCCTAAATTTATAATACACATGAAATAGTTCCCTTTTTCTTTTTTGTTCCTGAAGTCTTTACTTTCTATGGTGTTAACAAAGAAAGTAATTGCAAAAAGCGATTGCCCCCCAAAGAAAGAAACTGGAAATGTTTATCGCAAAAAACAGATACTACTTTTCTCATATGAAATGCTTAAATTGCCACATGATGTTAATGCATAGAGAAAATTCTATTGTGGTTGTATTTATTTGTTCAATTGTTTACTTATTTGTTTCTCTTCTGATCAGCTTCTTCTGTTTCTTCTGAACTCATTTGAAATTTTTTATCTCAGAATTGTGCAAAAGAAATGTTTCTGCTATTTATTTATAAGAAAAGGCTTTTTTTGACTTGAAAATAATACTACCTTGAAAAAAGTATATAAGTGTACTTACAGATTTTTGCAGTGGCCTTGGAGTTTATATAACATATACACACACAAGATTCAAAACCTTATAAGGTCGACCTAGTTCTCTGGGAACATAAAAAGATGTGGAAAACAGTCTCAATGCATTTATGTAGGACATAGTTGTCACAGCAGGGCACATCTCAGCAATATCCTCTGTGCTGAGGTATAAAATACTGAAGGCTGGGACTTCCCTGGTGGCGCAGTGGTTAAGAATCTGCCTGCCAATGCAGGGGACACAGGTTCGAGCCCTGGTCCCAGAAGATCCCACATGCCACGTAGCAACTAAGCCTGTGCACCACAACTTCTGAGCCTGAGCTCTAGAGCCCATGAGCCATAACTGCTGAGCCTGCGTGCCACAACTACTGAAGCCCACGCACCTAGAGCCCGTGCTCTGCAACAAGAGAAGCTACCACAGTGAGAAACCAGCGCACTGCAAGGAAGAGTAGCCCCCGTTCACCACACCTAGAAAAAGCCAGCGCACAGCAACAAAGACCCAATGCAGAAAAAATAAATAAAAATAAATAAATAAATAAAATAAAGTAAAATAAAACACTGGAGGCCAGCATACCTCGTATCAATATCCACTGATAATATTTTGTGCTTTTTAAAAAATTTTATTTATGTATGTATTTTTGGCTACGTTGGGTCTTCAGTGCTACGCACCGGCTTTCTCTAGTCGCAGCGAGCAGGGGCTACTCTTTATTGCTGTGCGTGGGTTTCTCACTGTGGTGGCTTCTCTTGTTGTGGAGCATGGGCTCTTGGCATGTGGGCTTCAGTAGTTGTGGCATGCAGGCTCAGTAGTTGTGGCTCGAGGGCTCTAGAGCACAGCCTCAGTAGTTGCGGTGCACCAGCTTAGTTGCTCCACAGCCTGTGGGATCTTCCCATACCAGGGCTCGAACCCATGTCCCCTGCATTGGCAGGCAGATTCTAAACCACTGTGCCACCAGGGAAGTCTAATATTTTGTACTTTAAAGAAACCAGAAAATAATGCCAGGGGGTAGAAAATAGGCCCTCGGGTCAATGTTCTTATAACTGTACTTTCATTTGCACCCTAAACTAACCACACTCTTCAGTGCATAGGCACTGTATCCAATTTTATTACCTACTCATTTTGACTTATATCCTAAGCCAAAATGGAGCACTGAATAATAAAGGATCCAGTTTTCTGTGCGTTTAGACTATTTGAATCTTTTCTACCTAAAGCCACAACCCTCTAAACTACCTTACACCAATCAATCAAGCTACCTTCTGCCCTTCTGTGATTAAAAAGGGTATATTATCTAATGATCACATGTAAGAAATGGAAAGGGGCAAGGGAATTCAGTTAAGAAGATATATAAGAAGTATCTTCCCTATCCAAGGCCCGTACTTCACCCCTGCTATGAGCTAATGAGTTATTTTTCTCTTGAAATTTCTTTACCAGAATATTCCTTATACCATCCACAACTATGATAACTCAGAGCTTCAAAGGTTTTAAAATGTTCTTTCTCTTCTCCTTTTTTTTTTAAATCACTATGCATTGATCTAGGAAGTCATTCTAGAATTCCAAGCCTAATTAACTTTAATGAACATTTAAAAAAATTACTTTATACAGTACCATGTTACCCATTAAAAAAAAAAGAAGCCTTAGATATCAGTGTTCAAAATTTGTTCTCAAGAAATTATTAAGAATATTAGAAGAATATGCCTCTCGCTTCAAGGAGCAGAGTGACTGATGTGCTCCCAAAATGTGGTAAAAAGGAGAATAGGCAGAAGACATGTCTCAAAACATAGAAGAGAGTTCAGTTCATCTACTCTTGGAAAGTGTCAGTGAATCATGCTTTTTGTTTACGGTGTTACGCTCAGCAATAGGTAAAGCTTGGGATCTGCTATTATCCTAGGAATGCATTTGAGCCTGACTGAACAGAGATTCAGCTGGATAGGGATGACCATCCTCTCCCATCACGGGTTAGATGAATGGAGATCTCCAGAGATCCAAAAAGCAGCAGCTGAACTTTAGAGTGATCTGTGGATTGCTATAGGCCAGGTGTAACAGAGCTTCGGGGGCCATGTTCTGAATCTATAGGAGGTAAAAGAGGTCAAGTAAGAGGAATGATATTGTGGTGGTAGATAGGCCACCCAAATAGTAACTTAGAAAGGGATTGCCAAAGAAGTTTCACCCTGACTACAGATTGGGACACAGTGTGGGACTTGGAGCACAAGAGTTCACAGTATATTAGCACCAAGCTTTTCAGAGAATCTGAATTACTGAGGACTCATCAGTAAAAAAGAAATTCAGTTGGGAACCATAGTCGAAATCCAGTGCTAAGTACTAGACTTATAGATGTGGCCAAGGATTGTTGTAGGAAAAATGGGGCATGAGAGGATAGTCATGTCCCAGGTCTCAAGTGAGTCCCTGAGACAGGTCACCAAGTGAGGGTCCTTGGCTTCACACAGGAAAGAATTCAAGAGGGAGCCATAGTAAAGTGAAAGCAGGTTTATTCAGAGAGATACACATTCCACAGACAGAATGCAGTCCATCTCAGAAGTGAGAGGGGCCCTGAGGTGTGGGAATGGTTGTTTTTATGAGCTAGGTAATTTCATAAGCTAACGAATGGGAAGAATATTCTAAATATCTTGGAGAGGGTGTGGGGATTTCCGGGAACTGGGGCACCGTCCACTTTCTGGCCTTTTATGGTTGACCTCAGAACTGTCATGGCACCTGTGGGTGTGTCATTTAGCATATGCTAATGTATTACAATGAGTGTATAATGAGGCTCAAGGTCTGTTGGAAGTTGAATGACTCTTCCACCATCTTGGGCCTAGTAGGTTCTAACCGTTTTTTGTGGTATTCTGTTCTTCTTAATGGTTATGTCATTCTTTTAATGGTTGTGCCCTCCCACTCACCTTCTTGTCTCAGGATAAGAAATAAAAATAGGACTTTTGGATCTGGGGAACAGCATAAGACCCAGCATTTACCTGCACCATTGCGCCACTCCCACCCCATGCCAGAATAATTTAATATTACTCTCAACTTTTGGGGAGGCTGAGGTTGCCTTTGTTTCTGCCTTTGTGAGTCTCGTTTGGCCTGGGAACCAGTGATACTGAGCCTGCAGGACAGGAGTTCAGTAGGACTGAATGTGAGGATCTAGGGGTGGCAGAATCAGTAGCTGAGAGCCTGTCAAGGGTTTATTCAATGCAAGGATGCCTCCAGGAATCCATAGGTCACTCTGGTACTCTTCCTACTTACTCCACACATAAATATAGCTCATGAACTTGTTGTATAGATATATATTACAAGTTCAGTTCAATTGCAATTCGTTCATGTGATGTAATGTTATACAAATATTTTAGTTGTGTATTTTTTTGAACTTTGCACTTTTATTTTCTATTTTATAGATGATACTCTCTTCTGTTTTCAATTATTTTATAGGCCCTTGAAATCTTAGAGGACTAGACACTGTGCTGACAATATCTAATGACAAAAAGAGTCCAGACTAAATAATTAAGAATCCACAGCACATTGTCCATGTGAATATTATATTCCCCCTCCTCCTTTTTCTACACCAGTCCTGTGCTATAAAGTCCATGTGTGTTCAGCTGCATTTTCTGTAGTTGATAAAATTTCTCACAGATTATGGCAATAAATGGCCTATATATCTGATTTTTTTAAATTTTGCTGTGTGTTTTCACACTTTTCTGTGCCTGCACAAATATTAAAAATATTTTTTTTCTTCTACTCATTCATCATTGCTACAAAGGCAGTCTAATAATCCTAACTAATACTGCTTCAGTAGCTCCCAGTGTATAGGGTTTTTTACTCCTTCTTGCCTTGGCTGCAGAAACCTTAGTAATGGAACTTAGGTATGTATTTGAGAGAGCGAGAGAAGTGGTGGATGATAGCACTTAAAAACCTGATGTTGGGGTCAAGCTGTCTGGATTCAAATCCCAGCTTGTTTTTTTAACTGGATGTACAGTGTTGGGGTCCTTGGGTATGTTTCTTTCATTCTCTAGGGCTTAGTTTCTTCATCTGTATGATGATATTATGAGAATGTACAATAAAGTGATACAGAAGAAGCAATTAGGACAGCACCTGGTATAGAGTATAGGGCTATTATTGTTATTATTACCTTTGAAAACCAAGGGCATAATATTATACCAATTACTTTGAAATCTGCATTCAGCATTTTTTTGGTTGCATCTTGATAGTACTTATAGCAACAGAAGCCAAAGATATATGCCTCTCTTAGTAAGTTTTCAAATAATACTGATAATTATAAAAATGAATAAATGCTAAAATCTGTGGTTTATTATTATTAGCATGGTTTTAAAGGTTCCTATCATTGGGTGGTAAAACAATTATAAATCCAGTGACTCAATATCGTAGTTTAAATCAAAATCATATTCATGATCAATCAAGTTACCTTGTATTTTACTTTAAAAATATTGAAAGATATCTTCCAATGTGATTAGATGTAAATTTATAATTATTATAACAAACTGTGCTGAGTAGTGTGAAAGCAAAGCAAGTGGCTTTATTATTTTTTTCTGTTATTTTTATAACTTTATTTGGCATAATTTATCTTTTTAAAAAATTTTATCATATTTAACACTTTTCCTCTGGTGGCTGAACTTTACTGTTCTTAATGGCACTGAGCCAGAAAGGGAATGAGCTCTCTAAAACACTGAAGCTACAAGTTTGTAGGTATTGTTTTTGAGGTCTAGCAAAAAAAGAAAGTAGAGCCCTTGCCTTCTTACCACTGATAGAAAACTGAAACCAATGGCATGGAGATCAAAATCCCAAAGTTGACAGACTTCTACACATCTCTTATTTATAACAATACATCTACATTGAGGAAAGCCTACCCAATTTTTTATGACTTAATTGCTTCTCTCTTTGCATTTATAACACGAATCTACTTTCTGTCTTTCAACACACATTCCCAAAGAAAGGAAATAGAAAATAAAGCACATTATTCAGTAGAATTTCACTGTTCACTGAGGGTAAAAACAGGCATGTATAAATGGAAATGCATTTGAAAGCCTTCCCCACTGAAATCTGTCAGGAGGTAAAACACTTCATTAGGGTTTGTAACATCGATGGTGAACGGCTTTACACAAAGTGCTACCTTTGCGAATAAGGCACAAAATTAACTGTCAAGGAGATGTAAGACCATATCAGATTCCAATCCATTTTGCACCAAGTACTCTATGGGAATACTGTACCTCTGCAACTCCAAGATTTAGGTTTTATAAACCATTGGTAGAGATTCACCACTGAATCTTCATTTAGTTCTGAAATAAGGTCTCTTTATAATGACACTGTGAAGGGCATAGCTACATCCTGGAAGCCAGTGCACATTTTATTGATATGCTCAAAGAATTATACACAAAAAGTAATCCATATTCCCTAAATTTTAAATGAAGACAGTGGCGTATTCTAATACTATAATGATCATAATTATATGTCACTTGGCAAAATGTATGGTTAAAGATAATGTCAGAGTTGCTTTTTAAAATTCAGGGTCAGACACTTACAATGTAAAGCCTCTGATCTTCTGCTCATATCAACTTCTGTTATTGACAAGGTTATTAGTATTAATAAGTATGTTTGCTTGGCTGAATTACAGACACACAACTTGCAACTACTTTTAAAACAGATCCCACTCTTCAGTATTTAACGGTCTCTTTACCATCCCCTTCCTCCCAACCACTATTCTTCTTCCTGGCTGACATTTTTTCCTGGGTAAGAGTCAAGGCATCAGGAATGACCCTTTCTTTCATTATATTTATAAATTGCACATATGTCATTTAATATTCTTCATATAAAAATAAAAAGCTATGAATTTAATTGCTTGCAGTGTCCAGGTTGAAGTAAAGATCAGCTCCACAGGACCTTAGTTTCCCCCTCCTTCCATGGAAAGCGTATGACTTGTTTTATTTATTTATTTATTTTGCATTAGATTTTAAGAAATCTAGATGTAATTACCATGCTTTCATGTGGTTTGGATCACATACCCTGGCGTGAGATTCTTAATATTCCTCATTTTCCTTTTACTGAAGGATTTTATCTCCATTTTCACCTTGTTTTCAACTGTGTTGGTAGATTTTGAGCTCCTCAAGGACAGGGACTATGTCTGCCTCTTCTGTACCCTAAAGTGCTAGAGTGCCTATGGAAAAAATGTGTTGAATTTTAGTTATGTGACTATTAAAATGTAGTCTTTTAGGAAAAGGGATAGCTATATTTTTTAATTGTGTAGAATTAAAGAGGTTCATAGTTTAAATGGCTTGGAATAAATTACTTAAGAAAACTGCATAGCATCATTATTATTTCTAGATGGTTTCAGCATGGACCTAGTTTTAAGTTGTCTTCTTGTGATTTTGAAACTTCTCTGCAGGTAAGAATCACCTTGGATACTTGTCAAACAGACAGATCCTACAGAATCAGAATATGTAACAGAGTATATTGAAAATCTTAGATTTAAGCTGTAGGGACAACTGTTAAATAGTGCTTAAAGAGCAATATTGAAATGTGCAATGAAAGAAGAAAGTGATGTGAAAGTATCAGGAATTGAGGAGGAAATGAAAGTATCACAAGAAGCAACAGGGAGCTGCTGCTTTCAGTAGCTCCACTGACCCTATTCCTGGGAGTTTTCATTAGAAAGAAAAGTTGACAGACCTTCAAATACTCTGTTAGCCAGGGTTCCACTAGAAGTGGGTGGAGTGTCAATCTGGGAAAACCATATTGGTTGAAAATCCTTTTTCTGTATCATTGTGAATCACTCCTAAAATCTAATGTGGGAATGATTAAAAGGACAAGACTGAGAAGAGAATAACCATAACCTCACCAGGACATCTGGAACATAAGAAACCAGAGTGGTGGTCTTAAAAATCATTTAAGATGGGCTTCCCTGCTGGCGCAGTGGTTGAGAGTCTGCCTGCTGATGCAGGGGACATGGGTTCGTGCCCCGGTCCGGGAAGATCCCACATGCTGCGGAGTGACTGGGCCCGTGAGCCGTGGCCGCTGAGCCTGCGTGTCCGGAGCCTGTGCTCCGCAACGGGAGAGGCCACAACAGTGAGAGGCCTGAGTACCACAAAACAAACAAACAAACAAAAAAATCATTTAAGAGGGCTAACTACCAATAGTTGAATTGAGCCATGTGGTTCAATTGTTTTGTTTGTTTGCTTGTTTGAGATTTATTAAACTATATACTCTCTCTTTTATTTGATCACATTTCACTGCACATGGGAAAACGTTCTCTTTAACTTTTTTACTTTCTCCTATGTCTCTAAAATAGGAATAAGTTAGTCTTTCTTTCTCTTTGCACTTTGTCCCATTTCTGAGTCAATAAAGTACTATTATTATAGCTGATACACATTAGAGGACTTTATCCTTTTTGTAATATTTACTGGGTGTCCGTTAACTGAATAAGTCATACTTGGCAGGGCTCTGAGGGGAGAGTGACAGAATATGGTACAGAGCTGATCACAGGAGTGATTGGGGCAGTTCCTATTTTGCTTAATGTCTAGTAGGTTAGGCAGAGAAATAAATAAGCAATTACTATAGTATCTGAATAGTACTATTGATGGGATAATATAGGGAGTTATAAAGCCATAAACGAGAAAAAAAAAGCTCAGTTATGGAAAGTACTTTATTGGTTATCTACTCCTGCATAACAAAATACCCCAAACCATAGCAGACTGAAACAACAGAGCTTCTATGGGTCAGAAATCTACACACTGTGTAGCTGGCTTCCTTACTCAGAATTTCTCCCATGGGTGCACATAAGGTGTAAGCTAGGGTTGTAATAATCTCAGTATTCACCTGGGGGAGAATTCACATCCAAACTCAATCACAGGGTTGTTGGCAGGGATTGGTTCCTTGTAGTCCACTGGTCTGAGAGCCTCAGGCCTTTGTGGCTGGAAGTCAGCCTCAGTGCCTTCCCATCTGTGTCTCTCTCCATTGGTTAACTCATATGTCAAGTGGATTCCATCAGAGTCAGCAAGTAAGAGAGCAAGAGAGGACCAGCGAGACAGAACCTAGAGTCTTTTTGTAACCTTACCTTGGAAGTGACATTCATTCTCTTTTGCCCAATTCTAATGTTTAGAAGTAGATCACACTCTCTTTTAAATGCACACTGAAGGGGGGTGGGGGGGATTATACGAGGTCATAAATACTAGGAAGAAGGAAACATTAGGACCATTTTAGAGGCTGCCTACTACAGTTGCTAATTACAGATTTCTAAAGACAATAGAACAATCAGAGCCCTAAGTTTTGTTTTGTTTTGTTTTGTTTTTTGCGGTATGTGGGCCTCTCACTGTTGTGGCCTCTCCCTTTACGGAGCACAGGCTCTGGACGCGCAGGCTCAGCGGCCATGGCTCACGGGCCTAGCCGCTCCGCGGCATGTGGGATCCTCCCGGACCGGGACACAAACCCGTGTCCCCTGCATCGGCAGGTGGACTCTCAAGCCCTGCGCCACCAGGGAAGCCCTGGAGACCTAAGTTTTGATGTGGAATCAGGTGTAACAATGAATGCTAAATATTAGTGGTAATGATAGGAGCTGTGGTAGTAATCATGATAATAGTTGCAACAGTAGCAGTAACAATAACAAGTTCAATAATAATAGTACTCCAAAAGAAAGAAAACAATATTTTTAATATTTAATAATATAATATCTACTAATTCTGTATTCTAGATACAGCAGCTGGATTCATTTCAGAGGCAGATAACTTTGATATTTTGGAAAAATCCCTTGACTGATACTTTTTTGTTGTGATAGGTGAAGGCTTTGTGGCATGATCTGAAAAAATTTTTACACACTGTAAGTCAAACTCATTAGTGTATTATGAAATCAATTAAGTGGATTGAGAGCAGGATGCAGAAGACAGAGACTGAAAAAGTTAATTGTTCAGTATAAAAAAAAATTAGGGATATGAAGTCTTATCTAGAAAAGGAAAATGATATGGGAGAAACCTTGCATGGAAAACTGACCTAAGGCAAGGGAGGAAGCTTGGAATTGGTTCTAATATTTTTTCACTATTTAAAATTCTTCCTAAGTCCCCATATATTTCATCAGAATTTTTTGCTTGTCTTAGTGGTATATGGAGACAATGAAGGAAAATGTGTGTGGAGTGAGTGTTACAGAGAGAAGTCAGCGACATGGAAGCAGTGAGCAAGGACTGAGATCTGGGCAAGAAAGCAGGCAGCTGCAGGAACAGCTCAGATTCAGACATGAGACCCAGTTAGGTTGCCTTCAATATCCAAGGAATGAGACTAGAATCCACATCCAGTAGTATCTTAGGTCAGACCAGCACTTCACTCAGTAGTACCATGCTGATTGGGATGGGAGTAGGAGACTAGATCCAAGATGTTGTGATTGAAAATGGGACTTGAAACCCAGGATCAAAGCGAAGGCTAGTATAATCAGACACAAAATCCTAGTACATAGAGAGAAGGATGAGACAGCTCTCATTTGACTGGCTTAGGAAAGCAAGACTGCCACGACTGATAGAGTTCACCAGTATCCTTCCTTGACATGGGAAGACTTATGAGCCTTAATAACATCTCCTTCTGACTTCACCACAACAGTCTCACGTGTATGTGTCAGAAAATGTTTGGAACTCTGCATTCAGCTCATGATCTGATCCATGCCACCTTAAACAAACAAACAAATTCCAGGTTTTACCAACACCGAAGTTTACCATTCTGGACTCTGTTCCTTCTCCTTTTATGGAGGTATTTTCAATCTTAAATTCTTTCATTCTTTGATTTTTTATACTATAACTACATTAATATCCATTATTAATATTTAAAGAAATTCAAATTACCTGTTCTCTTGAAAATCATGTACAATTCATTTTAGAAAATGCCCTTTATATACTTAAATTATTCTATTGATATTTTAGGAATAGCTTTATTTAAAATTTCAGAAAACATGGTTTATAACTGCAGTATAGTTTATTCTACTTTACATATTTATTTGTTGTGATTCATTTTCTAATGTGTTCTTTTATATATTTGAATTCTGTGATGGTTTGGTATAAAAAAATTCCTAAAAAATGGGAGCTCAAGGATATTAGCACCTGCTTCTTGGCTGAAGCAGTAATTGGTGAAATGAACTCAGGCACAGTTAGTGATTTAAAGATACTGAAGAAAACTAATGAAGGACAGGTGTATAATGAAATCAGAGTTGGCTGTGTTTCTGGATCTTTTTCCTGCTGAGAAAATATAGTTATTTGTTCTGTACAAGAGGGACATACAGTAGTCTCATATTCAAATGAAAGTTGTAATAATTCTTTCTTGCATTAGCAGTTAAGCAAGCACAAACATTTATCAGATTGTGAAGGAAGAAAAAAACTAAAAAAGAAATGAAAGGGACTCTGAGAGGGCTCATGCCAAGGAGTACTTACCAGAACTTCTGCTGCCAGTGTCCTTGTCCTCAGAGTGAGCCACAATCAACCCCACCTCTGCAGGAGACCCTGCAACACTAGCAGCAAGCTCTCCAGCTGAGCCTAATGCTTGGTGGCGTTCAGTAACCACTGGGTTACAGTGGGCTGTGGATGGGCATCACTCCAGGCAGAGATCACGGCCACAGCTTCTTAATAGCAGCCGAGTGGAGGACAGGTTCTTGGTGCTTCAGCCAGGTGTCAGGGCTGTGCCTATGAGGTGGGAGAGCCAAGTTCAGGACACTGGTCAACAAGAGACTCAGCTCCACATAATATCAAATGGCAAAATCTCCCATAGATCTCCACTGTAATGCCAAGACAAAGCTCCACTCAATGACCAGCAAGCTACAGTGCTAGACACCCTATGCCAAACAACGAGCAAGACAGGAACAAAACCCCATCCATTAGCACAGACGCTACCTAAAATCATAATAAGGCACAGACACCCCAAAACACACCACCAGATGTGGACTTGCCCAACATAAAGACAATAGCCAGCCTCATCCCCCAGAAAACAGGCACTAGTCCCCTCCACGAGGATGCCTACACAACCCAATGAAACAACCTAACCTGCTGGGGACACACACTAAAAACAACAGCAACTACGAATCTGCAGCCTGTGAAAAGGAGACCCCAAACACAGTAAGTTAAGCAAAATGAGAAGATGGAAAAACACACAGCAGATGAAGGAGCAAGATAAAAACCCACCAGACCTAACAAATAGAGAGGAAGTAGACAGTCTACCTGAAAAAGAATTCAGAATAATGATAGTAAAGGTGATCCAAAACCTTGGATATAGAATGGAGAAAATACAAGAAACGTTTAACATGGACCTAGAAGAACTAAAGAGCAAACAAACAGTGATGATCAACACAATAAATGAAATTAAAAATTCTCTAGAAGGAATCAATCACAGAATAACTGAGGCAGAAGAACGGATAAGTGACCTGGAAGATAAAATAGTGGAAATAACTACTGCAGAGCAGAATAAAGAAAAAAGAATGAAGAGAATTGAGGACAGCCTTAGAGACCTATGGGACAACATTAAATGTACCAACATTCGAATCATAGGGGTCCCAGAAGAAGAAGAGAAAAAGAAAGGGACTGAGAAAATATTTGAAGAGATTATAGCTGAAAACTTCCCTAATATGTAAAAGAAATAGTTAATCAAGTCCAGGAAGCACAGAGAGTCCCATACAGGATAAATCAAAGGAGAAACACACCAAGAAACACATTAACCCAACTATCAAGAATAAATACAAAGAACAAATATTAAAAGCAGCAAGGGAAAAACAACACATAAGGGAATCCCCATAAGGTTAACAACTGATCTTTCCGCAGAAACTCTGCAAGCCAGAGGGAGTGGCAGGACATATTTAAAGTGATGAAGGAGAAAAACTGACAACCAAGATTACTCTACCCAGCAGGGATCTCATTCAGATTTGATGGAGAAATTAAAACCTTTACAAACAAGCAAAAGCTAAGAGAATTCAGCACCACCAAACCAGCATTGCAACAAATGCTAAAGGAACTTCTCTAGGCAGTAAACACAAGAGAAGGAAAAGACCTACAATAATAAACCCAAAACTATTAAGAAAATGGTACATACATAATGATAATTACCTTAATTGTAAATGGAATAAATGCTCTAACCAAAAGACATAATTTGGCTGAATGGATACAAAATCAAGACCCATACACATGCTGTGTACAAGAGGCCCCCTTCAGACCTAGGGACACATACAAACTGAAAGTGAGGGGATGGAAAAAGATATTCCATGCACATAGAAATCAAAAAAAGCTGGAGTAGCAATTCTCATATCACACAAAATAGACTTTAAAACAAAGACTATTACAAGAGACAAAGAAGGACACTACATATGATCAAGGGATCAATCCAAGAAGAAGATATAACAATTGTAAATATTTATGCACCCAACATAACCTCAATACATAAGGCAAACACTTAGAGCCATAAAAGGGGAAAAGGGGAAATCGACAGTAACAAGATCATAGTACAAAATCATAGTACAAAATCATAGTACAAAATCAAACCACTTTCACCAATGGACAGATCATCCAAATGAAAATAAATAAGGAAACACAAGCTTTAAATGATACATTAAACAAGCTGGACTTAATTGATATTTATAGGACATTCCATCCCAAAACAACAGAATACACGTTCTTCTCAAGTGCTCATGTAACATTCTCCAGGTTAGATCGTATCTTGGGTCACAAATCAAGCCTTGGTAAATTTTAAGAAAATTGAAATCGTATCAAGTATCTTTTCTGACCACAGCACTATGAGACAAGATATCAATTACAGGAAAAAATCTGTAAGAATTACAAACACATGGAGGCTAAACAACACACTACTTAATAACCAAGAGATCACTGAAGAAATCAAAGAGGAAATAAAAAATAGCTAGAAACAAATGACATTGAAAATACGATAACCCAAAACCTATGGGATGCAGCAAAAGCAGTTCTAAGATGGAAGTTTATAGCAATACAATCCTATGTTAAGAAACAAGAAACATCTCAAACAACCTAAACTTACACCTAAAGCAATTAGAGAAAGAAGAATAAAGAAAACCCAAAGTTAGCAGAAGGAAAGAAATCATAAAGGTCAGATCAGAAATGAATGAGAAGGAAATGAAGGAAATGATAGCAAAGAGCAATAGCCAAAGAAATCTTGAGAATGAAAAACGGAGCTGGAGGAATCAGGCTTCCTGACTTCAGACTATACTACAAAGCTACAGTAATCAAGAGAGTATGGTACTGGCACAAAAACAGAAATATAGATCAATGGAACAGGATAGAAAGCCCAGAGATAAACCCACGCACATATGGTCACCTTATCTTTGATAAAGGAGGCAGGAATGTACAGTGGAGAAAGGACAGCCTCTTCAATAAGTCGTGCTGGGAAAGCTGGACAGGTACATGTAAAAGTATGAGATTAGAACACTTCCTAAAACCATACACAAAAATAAGCTCAAATTGGATTAAAGACCTAAATGTAAGGCCAGACACTATCAAACTCTTAGAGGAAAACATAGGCAGAACCCTCTATGACATAAATCACAGCAAGATCCTTTTTGACCCACCTCCTAGAGGAATGGAAATAAAAACAAAAATAAACAAATGGGACCTAATGCAACTTCAAAGCTTTTGCACAGCAAAGAAAACCATAAACAAGACCAAAAGACAACCCTCAGAATGGGAGAAAATATTTGCAAATGAAGCAACTGACAAAGGATTAATCTCCAAAATTTACAAGCAGCTCATGCAGCTCAATAACAAAAAACAAACAACCCAATCCAAAAATGGGCAGAAGACATATAGACATTTCTCCAAAGAAGATGTACCAAATGCCAACAAACACATGAAAGAATGCTCAACATCATTAATCATTAGAGAAATGCAAATCAAAACTACAATGAGATATCATCTCACACCAGTCAGAATGGCCATCATCAAAAAATCTGCAATCAATAAATGCTGGAGAAAGTGTGGAGAAAAGGGGACCCTCTTGCACTGTTGTTGGGAATGTAAATCAATACAGCCACTATGGACAACAGTATGGACGTTCCTTAAAAAACTACAAATAGAACTACCATATGACCCAGCAATCCCACTACTGGACATATCCCCTGAGAAAACCATAATTCACAAAGAGTCATGTACCACAATATTCATTGCAGCTCTATTTACAATAGCCAGGACATGGAAGCAACTGAAGTGTCCATCAACAGATGAATGGATAAAGAAGATGTGGCACATATATGCAATGGAATATTACTCAGCCATAAAAAGGAACCAAACTGAGTTACGAGTAGTGAGGTGGATGGACTTAGAGTCTGTCATACAGAGTGAAGTAAGTCAGAAAGAGGAAAAACAAATACCATATGCTAACACATATATATTGAATCTTAAAAAAAAAAGGTTCTGAAGAACCTAGGGGCAGGACAGGAATAAAGACAGAGACGTAGACAATGGACTTGAGCACATGAGGAGGGGGAAGGGTAAGCTGGAATGAAGTGAGAAAGTGGCATGTACATATATACACTACCAAATGTAAAATAGATATCTAGTGGGAAGCAACCACATAGCACACGGTGATCAGCTCGGTGCTTTGTGTCCACTTAGAGGGGTTGGATAAGGAGGGTCAGAGGGAGACACAAGAGGGAGGAGATATGGGGATATATATATATATATATATATATATATATATATAGCCAATTCACTTTGTTATACAGCAGAAACTAACACACTATTGTAAAGCAATTATACTCCAATAAAGATGTTTAAAAAAGAAGTAAAAATAACTGTTAAAAATTACCAGAGCCAAAATATACTTAAAGCCTAATGATTTTGTTAACTATTTTCAAGTTACACTTTGATAGGTAGAGATGAATTGAATCATTCATAGTATTTTTTCATAATACCATAGCGTTCAAAAAAATAGGGGGAAACATCAGGAGTCACACTGCATTCCTGCCTCCATTACATGAATGAATACAGAAAGGTGATCTGAAAAAGCATTTGCAATCTTCATAAAAATTTGTTTGGCATATCACCACATTTACTTTTGCCTGTTACTGGAAAATCAATTCAAGTAGATTTTCCCTAACCATGAGTCATATGTATCATTATTGTACATGAGACATGCACAGTGTGGAACTCTACATAGTTCATGGCCTTATTATACCATTGGCAGAAAGTACTGATATGAGACTATCACTCACTTTCTGCCCAAAGAGATTTGATTCATCAAGCACCCACTTTATCCCCTGTTGGTGTGTAAGGAAAGTGCACCAATTCTTCTGTGTCGCTATACTGTCCATAATTTTCTGAAGGATAGAAGTGAGCAAGTATAGAAAATATTGAAACAAACTAACATCAATTCAAAATTAATGTATTGAACTTCTACTTGTGGCAGTATGGAAGACTAGACATTTTCAATAGTTTTTTCTAGTGTAAAACACCTAAATGTTAGATAAACTAAAACAAACTTTTAAATGCATTGCAGAAATATATTCTCAATAACTTTTCCCTATTCTCTATCATTTCCACCTTGTAATCAAATTACGCATATATTTGTCTTGATACTATACCACAAGTCACTGGAACTCTGTATTTTTCAATATCCTTACTCTCTGTTCTTCAGACTGAAGATTTTATATTGGTACATCTTCAAGTTCACTAAAAGTCTATTTTGTTGTCTTTTTTGTTATTAAGCCCAGTAAATGGAATTTTCAACTCAGGTCTAGATTTTTGTTTTCTTTCATTTTAATTTACATTTCTCCATTTGAATTCCTCATTGCTCACCACTATGATCAACTTTTCCCCTACATTCTTGGAGACATTATAGTAGGTGATTCAAATTCAGTGTCTCCTAATTTAAACATCTGGGGAAACTCTTGTTCTTTCTATAAACTGCTTTTGTACAGTGATGTACTGTAAGGTGTCTGGATTAAGTCTTCTTGCTCTGAGGACTGTGGAGATGTTTTCGCTGGTCATGAAATTACTAGGAAATCTTTTTGCTCCCCTCAGATAGATTTAATTCTTTGTTGTAGCAAGTGTACAATGATTTGAACCTCAGTCCTAGGGAATGGCCTTTAATCTAGGGTGTGCTCCATACTATAAGGCATGCCTGTATTTGGGGGTTTAATCTGAATGTACTGGGTGTTCAGTGAGGACTGTACTTCTACTGGACCAGAACTCCAATATGTATTCCCAAGGGATGCATAACCTCTGATATCATCGGTAAGTTCTCTGCCCAGAAATAAATGATATCTTTAGGTCTCCTGGAGTCTTTGCCAGCACTTGAGAAACACAGCCTTCAGTGAGGTAATTGTGGTAAATTCCCATGCAAGTTCTGTGCACCATCATGCCTGGCTTTATTTTTCCCTGGAATCCTATCATTTTAGTAGACAGGAACTGTAACGTCTGCCTCCTTAGCTCAGTCAAGGTACTCTTTAACTCATCTCAGAAAAGCATCCCATGCAGGAGGTTAATATGATTTACATGAGGCTTTCCTCTTGTGTTTTTCACTTTGCAGGAATCATAGTCCTATGCTGCCTGTCATTCATTGCCTACAAACAGGTGCCTCAAATATGTTGCCTAGCATTATAGTTGTTTGTTTGCTTGTTGCCTGGAAAAGGAAATCTAGTACCCGTGACTGTCTTGACTGAAAGCAGAAGACTTATGGATATTTTTCTATCTAAAATTATACATTGGTTGTATAGAGTAACATTTTGTATGCCTTTGTTCCGTAAAACTATCTTGGCATCATCAGAATACTCCAACAAATAACCTCCATCCATAACAGCTTATGTTTTTTGACTAAACTGGCTAAACATTATTACTACTGTTTTTCAAATTTTTTTTCTAAAAATTTGAAATGTTTTTTAGCTGCTTATAAAAAAATAGAGCCTAAATGATAGAATCATAGTTTAAGTGCTTACATTTGGAGGACTAATGTTCTCTTAATTTGGTTCATTACCAAAAAAAAAAAAAATTTCTTCTGTAGGAAAAAATAAAACTGTTTTTTACTGCTTTGTTTTAGTCATAGTGCATCAAGAAGCCTTTAGCGCTGCAGGCAGTGAAAAATGTTAATAGTTGGAAAAGATCATTTAGTTTTCTTCATTAAAATTATGAAATCAAATTGGATCTAAATGGTTCTTCACTTGAAAATAATCAATCCAAGGTGATCTTTACAGGATCATTTTAAAAGCCCTCTAGATCACTTATTTTGAAAAATTGCATTGATTTTTTTGTGACTAATTATAGCATTTTAAATAAAATAAATCCATGTAAGACAAATATAGATGCTCTGCTAACATTCAAAGACATTTAAAGGGGGTTTAATGATTACTTTTCATGATAAATCAAAACCATTCAGAATCTGGTTATACCACTTTATTAATATTAATTCTGAAGAGTAATATTAATTCTGAATTGGCAATTGTTATAAGTAGGTATTTTATGTCTTCAAAACTAAACTTTTGAAACTGAACTTCGAAATCAAGTTCAGGTAAGCTGCTGGTTATTGGAAGCATATGTCATCTATTTAAACTGATTTTATGCTAGTTTACGAAAACAAATTGTATAATCTAAATTCAGGTGTATCTTTCAGGGTTCAATCAGAGAAACAGCCAGTGGCAGATATATATTTTAAAAGTTACTGCAAAGAATTTACTTAAGAAATTGTGGGTGCTGGCTAGGTAAACCTGAGATCCATAGGGGCAGACTGCCAGGAAAGGCAGGCTAGCTCTTTCAGATGTGGGCTAAACCTGCATTCCACAGGCATAATTTATTCTTTTTTGGGAAGCCTCAGCTCTGCTTTTATTTTTTTTTCTTCTTTCATCTTTATTCGAGTATAATTGCTTTACAGTGTTGTGTTAGTTTCTGCTGTACAACAAAGTGAATCAGCTATATGTATACATACATCTCCATATCCCCTCCCTCTTCAGTCTCCCTCCCATGCTCCCTATCCCACCCCTCTAGGTCATCACAAAGCATTGAGTTCAGCTTTGCTTTTTAAGCCTTTTCAGCTGATGGAATGACCACCAAGATTATCTAGGATAATCTTCCTTATTTAACTCAGCTGATGATGGACTTTAGTTTCATCTATAAAATAATTTTACAGCAATAGCTAGAAAAAAATGTTTTATTGAATAACTGGGGACTGTATGCTATGGTCTGAATTTATTCCCCTAAAATTTGTATGCTGAGGAATGCTAACCCTCAGCTGATGGTATTAAGACATGGGCCCATTTAGGAGATGATTATGTCAAGAAGGCGGAGCCCTCAGGTATGGAATTAGTGCCCATATAAAACAAACCCGAGAAAGCATCCTGGCCCACTTCTGCCATGTGAGCAAGAAGTAAGAAATCTGTATCCCAGAGGAGGATCCTTACCTGAGCATGCTGGGACCTTGACCTCCACCTTCAGAACCGTGAGAAATAAATTTCTGTTGTTTATAAGCTACCCACCCACCCTGTGGTATTTTGTTATAGCAGCCAAAGCAGACTAAGATCGTGCCTAGATCATGCCTGAGAGTTTCATCCTGCCCTTTATGACAGCCTGCTCTATGAATTTCAGACCTGCCTTGGCAGCCGTGCAATTTTGTATGCCATTTATTTACAATAACTCTTTTAATATATATATATATCACTGGTTCTGTTTCTCTGGTTGAACTGTGACTAATCAGATTTTCATACCTGGAAATGAGTGCTGCTATAACAAACACCTGAAAATGTTGAAGTGGTTTTGGAATTGACCAGTTGCCAGAGGCAGAGGGATTTTTTAAGGAGCATAATAGAAAAAGCCAGACTTCCTTGAACAAACTGTGAAAGAAATTTGGATGATAAAGATCCTGCTGGTAAGGGCTCAGAAGGTGTCTTGCAGTTATGTAGAAATCAAAATTTGTAAGCAATAAACTTGGTTATTTAGCTAAGGAGATTTCCAAGTAAAGTACTGAAAGTGTGGCCTGGGGTAGTCTTGCTGCTTAAAGTAAAATGCAACAGGAAACAGGAAAATGGAGGGAAGAAATGTTAAGCAAAAAGGAACTAGATCTTGATAATTAGGGAAACTCTTAGCCTATCCAGGTTGCAAAAGATAATATAATGAGGAGTGGCAGAAAAGTGTGCTCTTAAGGGAAAGTCAAATGTGTAGCTGGGCAAACTTTTTTTTTTTTTCCTGGTACGCGGGCCTCTCACTGCTGCGGCCTCTCCCGTTGCGGAGCACAGGGTCCGGACGCACAGGCCCAGCGGCCATGGCTCACGGGCCCAGCTGCCCCGCCGCACGCGGGATCCTCCCAGACTGGGGCATGAACCCGTGTCCCCTGCATCGGCAGGCGGACCCCCAACCACTGCGCCACCAGGGAAGCCCTGGGCAACCTTTTATTAGTGCATTGGAAGGATCAAATAGAGTATCCAATCACACAGGGAGCTTTTTGAAGAGATTATGAGTGTCACTCTTGGATCCCCTCAATCATTTAAGCAGAACCCAGGAATAAGGATGGATTATCCACAAAAGGTCTGTGGAGGAGCCTCTTGTCAAATGAAGTGAGTCCCATGACATAAACAGACAGTGTTCTTGAGAATATAATACCAGAAGAAAGAGTAATCTTGGACTGAAGGAGGTAGAGAGATGGCAGTGTGGTAATAGAAACAGAGGGAAAGAACATGATGTGATGATAGAAGCAGAGGTCAAAGTGATGCGGGATCATAAGACAAAGACAGTGGGTAGTCGCCAGAATCTGAAAAGGACAAGGAAAACAAATTATCCTCTAGAGCTTCCTGAAGGATCCAATTGACACCTCGATTTTAGACCTTTAGTCATTTTGGGTTCATGTCCTCCAGAACTCTAAGACAGTAAATGTGTTGTTGTAAGTCACTAAGTTTGTTGTAATTTATTATAGCAGCAATAGGATACTAATATATCAGGAGTGTTTCATTAATCATTTTCTTTTAGGTTTTTTCCCCCTGTAGCTATTGAGAGGATCACATAATTTGTTTTATTCTATTGATGTGATGTATTACATTAATTTTTCAGATGTTAAACCAACCTCTCATTCCTAGAATAAATACTCCTTGTATAATTATTTTTTATAGATTGCTGGATTCACTTTGCCAGTATTTTGTTAAGGATTTGTGTCCATATGCATAAGAGATATTGGTTTATAGTTTTCCTTTTTTGTGATGCCTTTTTCTGGCTTTGGTATCAGGGTAACACCTAGAGATTGAGTTGGGAATTGTTGCCTCCTCTTCTGTTATTTGGAAGAGTTTGTCAAGAATTCGTATAAATTATTCTTTAAATGTTTGGTAGTTTATAGCAGTAAAGTCTTCTGCATTTGGGTTTTCCTTGTGGGTAGTTTTATTATTAGTAGAAGTAGTAATAGTAGTAGTAATAATAATAATTCAGTCTCTCCACTTGTTATAAGCCTATTTAGTTGATGACTTTTGGAGCAAGTTTTGGTAGTTGGTGTCTTTATTAAAAACATGATCCATTCCATCTAAATTATCTAATTTCTTGGTATATGACTGTTTATATTATTTCCTCCTAATCTTTTATTTCTGTATGGTTAGTAGTGTTCCCTCTTTCCTATCTGATTGTAGTCATCTGAGTCTTCTCTTTTTCCCTTGATTAATCTAACTAACACTTGGTCAATTTTGCTATCTTTTAAAAAAAATAAGATTTTGGTCACTTTGACTTTTCTCTATTGTTCTATTCTCTCCTTAATCTTTTGCCTATCTTTATTGTTTCCTTCCTTATGTTTGCTTTAGGTTGAAGTTTCTCGTTTTCCCAGTGTCTTTGAGTGGAAGGTTAGGTTATCGATTAAAATTTTTTTCAACTCAATAGCAAAAATAGAATTTGATTAAAAAATGAGTAGAGGATCTGAAGACTTATTTTTCCAAAGAAGATATACAAATGGCCCACAGGTACATGAAATGATGCTCAAACTTGTAAACATTAGAAGACAGAAAATCAACACTAACTTAAAGATATCTGTACCCTCATGTTCATTGCAGTGTGATTTATAATACCCAAGACATGGCAACAACTTAAGTGTCTATTGATGGATAAATGGATGAAGAAAATGTGAGAGATATATGATGAAATATTATTCTGTGGTTAAAAAAAAAGGCAATTCCACCATTTGCAACAACCTAAATGGACCTTGAGGGCATTATGCTAGAATAAACATAATTTTTTGTCTTAATACACCCATTTATAACTATGAATTTTCCTGTGAAAACTTCTTGCATTGCATCTGACTGAATTTTAGTATGCTCTGCCTCATTTCCATTGATTTCAAGGAATTTTCTGATTTTCTTTTTGACTTCTTATTTGACTCATTAGTAATATTAATAACATCCATAAGAAGGTTTTTTAATATTCGGATATTTGTGAGTTTCCCAAATCTTTTTATCTTGCTGATTTCCATTTTCTAAAGTATAGTTGATTTACAATATTATATATAGTTTCAGGTGTACAATATAGTGATTCAATATTTTTATGTAATAGATTATATTCCATTTAAAGGTATTATAAAACAATGGCTCAATTTCCCTGTGCTTATATTATAATCTTGTAGCTTATTGATTTTATAATGATAGTTTGTACCTCTTAATCCCCTGTCCCTCTATTTCCCTTTCCCCCTTTCCTCTCCCCACCAGTAGCCACTAGTTTGTTTTCTGTATTTGTGAGTCTATTTCTGTTGTGTTGTATTCATTAATTTGTTTTATTTTTTACATTCCACTTAGAAGTGATAACATACACTATTTGTCTTTCTTTGTCTGACTTATTTCACAAAACATAATATCCTCCAGGTCCATCCATGTTTGCTAATGGCAGAATTTCATTCTTTTTTATGGCTGAGTAATATTTCACTGTGTGTGTGTGTGTGTGTGTGTGTGTGTGTTTGGTATATATATATACCAAACACACACACCACATATTCTTTATACATTCATCTATTGATGGACAGTTAGATTGCTTCCATATGCTGCTTATTGTAAATAATGCTGCTATGAACATTGGCGTGAATATATCTTTTCAAACTAGTGTTTTGTTTGCTTCAAATATATACACAAGAGTGAAATTGCTGGATCATACAGTAGTTCTATTTTTATTTTTTTGAGGAACCTCCATACTTTTTCACAGTGGCTGTACCAATTGACATTTCCACCAATAGAGTACCAGGGTTCCCTTTTCTCCACATCCTCACCAATATTTGTTATATGTAGCTTTTGAATGATAGCCATTCTGACAGGTGTGAGGTCATGTCTCATCGTGGTTTTGATTTGTATTTCTGACTAGAAATGTTGAGCATCTTTTCATGTACCTGTTGGCCATCTGTTTGTCTTCTTTGGAAAAATGTCTAATCAGGTCTTCTGCCCATTTTTTAATCAGGTTTTTTGTTTTTTGATGTTGAATTGTATGAGCTGTTTATGTATTTTGGATTTTAACCCCTTATAGGTCATATCATTTGTAAATATTTTCTCCCATTCATTAGGTTGTCTTTTCATTTTGTTGATGACTTTTTTGCTGTGTAGAAGCTTTTACGTTTAAGTAGGCTCCATTTGTTTATTTTTCCTTTTGTTTCTTTTGCCTTAGAAGACAGATCCCCCAAATTATTGCTACTATTTACATCAAAGTATGCTCTAAGTTTTCTTCTAGGAGTTTTAAGGTTTCCAGTCTTATATTTAGATCTTTAATCCATTTGAGTTTATTTTTGTATATGATGTGAGAAAATGTTCTAATATTATTTTTTACATGTAGCTGTACAGTTTTTTCAGCATTTTATTGTGTTCCTCTGTCTCTCCTTTACTGCTTTCTTTGTATTGTGAATATTTTCCCATGAAGCATTTTACCTTAATTTTTTTTACTTTATTTTTTAAGCATTTTTTTAATGGCTGACCTAGGGCTTACCATATGTATTTCACTTCATATATATCATTGGCATCAGATTTATACTAGCTTAATTTCAGTGGATGAAGAAATGTAACTCCAATATATCTTTATTACTTTATGCTCCTTTTATGATATTTTGTTATATATATTACATCTATTAACATTACAAATGCAACAATATAGTCTCATAGTTATTACTCTACCATTTGTAGTCATTTCTTTATTTTGCTCCCACCTATGTCTTTTGTGTTTTTATTGGCAAATATTTTATAAATAAATTAAGTTCTGTATGTTATAGACCCAATGATACACTATATACATATTATTTTATGCAATAGGTTTTTAAATTAGGTAGGGAGATTTTACACTTATGCTGTATTTTATAAGATATCATTTCTTTTACTGGTGCTCTTCATATTTTTGTGGGATTCAAATTAATATCTTGAGTCACTTGCTTTAGCCTGAAGAACTTCTTTTAATATTGCTTATATTAATAAGTTGAGTATAGTAGCAGAAAATGCTCTCAGTTTTTGCCTGGAAATGTATTAATTTTGCCTTCATTTTTGAAAGATAGATTTGCTAGCTGACAGTTTTTTCTTTGATATTTTTGAGTAGGTTATCCTACATCCTATGGCCTACAATGTTTCTAAGAAGTGAGCTGTTATCTTTATTAACAGATTCCTTTGTAAGTGATGAGCCCTTCATCTCCAGCTGCTTTCAAGAGTTTCTCCTTGTCTTTGACTTTCAGTACATTTATTATGAGGTGTCTGTGGATCTCTGCATTTATCCTCCTTTGCATTCATTATGCTTTTTGGATGTACAGATTGTTTGTTCAATATATTTTGAAAAGTTTTCAGCCTTATTCCTTCAGATAATTTTTCTGCTCCCTTCGTTGTCTACTGACCTCTGGTACTCTTCTTGTATATATGTAGTGCATTCAATACTGCCCCACATTTCTCTGAACCCCCATTTATTTCTCTTCATTACTTTTGCTCTCTGTTCTTCAAATTGCATAATATCTATGGACCTATCTTCAAATTCATTAAGTTATTCTTCCACAAGGTATTTGGTATTGCTTCTAACCCCATGAAGGCTCCTCCCAAATGTCTTCCAGTGGTTCTCTCTTGCAAATTAGCCAGCCTACAATTTGTCCTGTATCTTCAGTAGGTCTAGGAATTTCCTCGCAATTGCCTTTCAGCTCAACCTTCAGTGTTTACTGAGTATCCTTAGTCTTGAAATTCTTTAGGTCCTGTTGTACTGTAAATTAAATTGGTTCCTTTGGAAAGAGATTAGGAGCTATCTGTTTTATGTCCTGTTTCTCACTCCAGGTGAAATCTCAGAGCCAAGCCCAGGGATCTGGAAGTGGGAACAATGGCACACTTTTCTCTGTGACACCCCCTCTTTAATTTTTAATCATTCAGTGGGTGGAGGGGTGTGGACAGTAGCCTAAGGTCTTCTTGGCTTGTTTTGTTTGCCATGGAACCAGCCTTACAACCCAAGGCATGGTTGTTTAGGGATCCAGTGTTCTCATGGTTCTGTGAGTAAGGTAGAGTTTCTATTCCATAAGTGGAGGCTGGACAGAAGGAGAGAGCCCCATCTTTCAACCATACAAACCCTGAACTTATGTTCACCAATAGGTAACAGGACAGGCTAAAATATGTTGATGTCTTAATCTTCCCAAGAATAAAGCCCCTGGTTGGGAGCTGGCAGGAGAGGGAGCCCTGGTTTCTTGGGTACACTAGTCTGGAGTTTTCATTTCATCTTGCTAAGCTGAGAGGTGGCATGAAGGAGCAGTCTTGGTTTAATATTACATATTCGCTTTTTTTTTCTGAATTTTCACAAACTTTCTTGAATAGATGTTTCTTCATTTTCTGTATTCCTTTAAAACCATTTCTAGAGATATTGAGTTATCATCTTTTGTTAAAATTTTTCACCAAATCACTGGAGAGGTGGTCTACAGAGCTCCACGTGCCGTTCTGTTATAAATTGCTCTAGGTATAAATTTTTGAACCTCATTTCTGAAGTAATAGCATTCTAAAAACACAAGCGTGCTTACATGAGAATCTGAGTCAACTGTTCATGGAAAGGTTTGAAATTACACATTCTTATTGGGAAAAACAGTTGCATATTTTTTTGACCCAAGGCTCATTTTCTAGTCTGGAGACACATTTTTCCATTATTTTTTTGGCTATGGTTTCATTTCCTTATCGACATTTACGTTTCTTTTAAGCCCTTTAGTAAGACAAATATTGTATTAAAAGAAAATGAGAAAATATGAGAGTGGCTCTAATCAAATTTAGTAAGGTTTTTCTTTTTCCAGTCATATAAACTGCTTGAGCTTTGTATCATTTTTCTGAAGGAAGTGGGAAATAAGTCATTCTATTTGTCCTCTGTTATTCTTCAAGAAATAATTCCATAATGAAAAAGAAACTTAATGTATCAGATTCGTTAACTCAGCCATTAGTCAAGTCTATTTTTTAAACAGAGGTGAAAAAGGTCTGTATTACAGATAGGCTAAAAATGCCAGAATTCACATAATCTATTTTTTTCTTCCTCAGAGCTCCAGCTCCAATGCACCCACTCATAGAATCATAAATTTGAGGAAAAAAAGTTATGATGATAGCCAGTTTTCAGTTTGAATGCTAAATACAACTCAAAAAGTATCTCACATTCCATGACTTCCAAATGCCAAGTGTTTTCAAATAACAAGCACAAAGCACCATAAGAGTCCAGGGTAATTGTTTTGTTTTGTTCTTGTTGTTTTATCGCTTTTTAAAAAATTATGATGTATGCAATTCCAAATACAATTTTCCAAAACAGCAAACATTTATACATCCTCAAAACTTTGAGTCCTTAGTTGAAAACAAGTTTACACATTCTGTTTGCAAAGAGCCATAGAACTTATTCACAAAGATAGAGAAATTTCAAAAGCTCTGCTTTTTCATAAGAGTAACTTACAAGCATTGGAACTTTCCTTTCTTTTATTTGCTATTGTTCTTAAAACTGTGAGTCAGTACTTTTAAATGCTCAACACATCATGCAAGATTGGATAAAAGGGCAAAGAGTTACAAAAGAGGGAGCCGTGAGAAGCATTTTTCACTTCATCTAGTTGTGGATATTGCCATATCATTATTATGCTTTCATTTTTTTAACATCTTTATTGGAATATAATTGCTTTACAGTGGTGTGTTAGTTTCTGCTTTACAACAAAGTGAATCAGCTATACATATACATATATCCCCATATCTCCTCCCTCTTGTCTGTCCTTCCCACCCTCCCTATCCCACCCCTCTAGGTGGTCACAAAGCACTGAGCTGATCTCCTTGTGCTATGCAGCTGCTTCCCACTAGCTATCTATTTTACATTTGGTAGTGTATATATGTCCATGACACTCTCTCACTTCGTCCCAGCTTACCCTTCCCCCTCTCCGTGTGCTCAAGTCCATTCTGTACGTCTGCGTCTTTATTCCTGTCCTGCCCCTAGGTCCTAGAACCATTTTATTTTATTTTATTTTATTTTTAGATTCCATACATATGTGTTAGCATACGGTATTTGTTCTCTTTCTGACTTATTTCACTCTGTATGACTGACTTTATGTCCATCCACCTCACTATAAATAACTCAAATTCATTTCATTTTATGGCTCAGTAATATTCCATTGTACACATGTGCCATATCTTCTTTATCCATTCATCTGCCAGTGGACACTTACATTGCTTCTGTGTCCTGGCTATTGTAAATAGAGTTGCAGTGAGCATTGTGGTACATGATTATTTTTGATTTATAGATTTCTTAGGGTATATAACCAGGAGTGGGATTGCTGGGTCATATGGTAGTTCTATTTTGAGATTTTGAAGGAAGCTCCATGCTGTTCTCCATAGTGGCTGTATCAATTTACATTCCCACCAGCAGAGCAAGAGGGTTCCCTTTTCTCCAAACCCTCTCCAGGATTTATTGTTTGTAGATTTTTTGATGATGACCATTCTGACGGGTGTGAGGAGATACCTCACTGTAGTTTTGATTTGAATTTCTCTAATGATTAGTGATGTTGAGCATCCTTTCATGTGTTTGTTGACTATATGTATATATTCTTTGTAGAAATCTATTTAGGACTCTATATAGGAATAAGTATATTTAGGTCTTCTGCCCATTTTTGGATTGGGTTGTTTGTTTTTTTGATATTGAGCTGCATGAGCTACTTATAAATTTTGGAGATTAATCCTTTGTCACTTTCTTCATTTGCAAATATTTTCTTCCATTCTGAGGGTTGTCTTTTCATCTTGTTTATGGTTTCCTTTGCTGTGCAAAAGCTTTTAAGTTTTATTACATCCCATTTTTTAATTTTTGTTTTTATTTCCATTCCTGTAGGAGGTGAGCCAAAAAGGATCTTGCTGTGATTTATGTCATACAGTGTGCTGCCTATGTTTTCCTCTAAGAGTTTGATAGTTTCTGGCCTTACATTTAGGTCTTTAATCCATTCTGAGTTTATTTTTGTGTATGGTGTTAGGGAGTGTTCTAATTTAATTCTCTTACATGTCCCTGTCCAGTTTTCCCAGCACCACTTATTAAAGAGGCTGTCTTTTCTCCACTGTATATTCTTGCCTCCTTTATCAAAGATAAGGTGACTATATGTGCATGGGTTTATGTCTGGGCTTTCTGTCCTATTCCTTTGACCTATATTTCTGTTTCTGAGCCAGTACCATACTATCTGGATTACTGTAGCTTTGTAATATAGTCTGAAGTCTGGGGGCCTGATTACTCCAGCTCCCTTTTTCTTCCTCAAGATTTCTTTGGCTATTCAGGGTCTTTTGTGTTTCCATGCAAACTGTGACATTTTTTATTCTAATTCTGTGAAAAATGTCATTGGTAGCTTGATAGGGATTGCACTGAATCAGTAGCTTGCTTTGGGTCGTATAGTCATTTTCACAATGTTGATTCTTCCAATCCAAGAACATAGTATATCTCTCCATCTGTTTGTATCATCTTTAATTTATTTCATCAGTGTCTTATAGTTTTCTGCATACAGGTCTTTTGTCTCCTTAGATAGGTGTATTCCTAGGTATTTTATTCTTTTTGTTGCAATGGTAAGTGGGAGTGTTTCCTTAATTTCTCTTTCAGATTTTTCATCATTAGTGTATAGGAATGCAAGAGATATCTGTGCATTAATTTTGTATCCTGCTACTTTACCAAATTCATTGATTAGCTCTAGTAGTTTTCTGGTAGCATCTTTAGGATTCTCTATGTATACTATCATGTCTGCAAACAGTAACAGCTTTACTTCTTCTTTTCTGATTTGGATTCTGTTTATTTCTTTTTCTTCTCTGATTGTCATGAGTAAAACTTCCAAAACTGTTGAATAATAGTGGTGAGAGTAGACAACCTTGTCTTGTTCCTGATCTTAGAGGAAATGGTTTCAGTTTTTCACCATTAAGAACGATGTTGGCTGTGGGTTTGTCATATGTGGCCTTTATAATGTTGAGGTAAGGTCCCTCTATGTGTAGTTTCTGGAGGGTTTTAATCATAAATGGGTGTTGAATTTTGTCAAAAGGTTTTGCTGCATCTATTGAGATGGTCATATGGTTTTTCTCCATCAATTTTTAAATACCATTTATCACATTGATTGATTTGCGTATATTGAAGTACCCTTACATTCCAGGGATAAACCCCACTTGATCATGGTGTATGATCCTTTTAATGTGCTGTTGGATTTTGTTTGCTAGTATTTTGTTGAAGATTTTTGCATCTATGTTAATCAGTGATATTGACCTGTAGTTTTCTTTCTTTGTGACATCTTTGTCTGGTTTTGGTATCAGAGTGATGTTGGCCTCATAGAATGAGTTTGGGAATGTTCCTCCCTCTGCTATATTTTGGAAGACTTTGAGAAGGATAAGTGTTAGCTCTTCTCTAAATGTTTGATAGAATTTGCCTCTGAAGCCATCTGGTCCTGGGCTTTGGTTTGTTGGAAGATATTTAATCACAGTGTCAATTTCAGTGCTTGTGATTGGTTTTTAAAATATTTTCTATTTCTTTCTGGTTCAGTCTCAGAAGGTTGTGCATTTCTAAGAATTTGTCCATTTCTTCCAGGTTGTCCATTTTATTGGCATATAGTTGCTTGTAGTAATCTCTCATGATCTGCTGTATTTGTGAACTGTCAATTGTTACTTCTCTTTTTTCATTTCTAATTCTGTTGATTTGAGTCTTCTCCCTTTTTTTCTGGATGAGTCTGGCTAATAGTTTACTAATTTTGTTTATCTTCTCAAAAAAACAGCTCTTAGTTTTATTGATCTTTGCTATTGTTTTCTTCATTTCTTTTTCATTTATTTCTGATCTGATCTTTATAATTTCTTTCCTTCTGCTAACTGTGGGGTATTTTTGTTTTTCTTTCTCTAATTGCTTTAGGTGTAAGGTTCGGTTGTTTATTTGAGATGTTTCTTGTTTCTTGAGGTAGGATTGTATGACTATAAACTTCCCTCTTAGAATTGCTTTTGTTACATCCCATAGGTTTTGGTTCGCCGTGTTTTTATTGTCATTTCTTTTTAAGTAATTTTTTAATTCCTCTTTGATTTCTTCAGTGATCTCTTGGTTATTTAGTAGTGTATTATTTAGCCTCCGTGTGTGTATTTCTTCCAGATTTTTCCCTGTAATTGATATCGTCTCATTGTTTTGTGGTCGGAGAAGTTTCTTGATACAGTTTCATTTTCTTAAATTAACCAAGGCTTGATTTGTGACCCAAGATATGATCTATCCTGGAGAATGTTCTGTGAGCCTTGAGAAGAAAGTGTATTCTGTTGTTTTTGGATGGAATGTCCTATAAATAACAATTAAGTTCATCTTGTTTAATGTATCATTTAAAGCTTGTGTTTCCTTATTTATTTTCATTTTAGATGATCTGTCCATTGGTGAAAGTGGGGTTTTAAAGTCCCCTACTATGGCTGTGTTACTGTTGATTTCACCTTTTATGGCTGTTATCATTTAGCTTATGTATTGAGGTGGTCCTATGTTGAGTGCATAAATATTTACAATTGTTACATCTTCTGCTTGGAATGATCCCTTGGTCTTTATGTAGTGTCATTCTTTGTTGTAATAGTCTTTATTTTAAAGTCTATTTTTTCTTATAAGAGAATTGATACTCAAGCTTTCTTTTTATTTCCATTTGCATGGAATAACTTTTTCCATTCCCTCACTTTCAGTCTGTACGTGTCCCTAGGTCTGAAGTTGGTGTCTTGTAGGCAGCATCTATATGGGTCTTGTTTTTGTATCCATTCAGCCAATCTGTGTCTTCTGGTGGGAGCATTTAATCCATTTACATTTAAGGTAGTTATCGATATGTGTGTTCCTATTACCATTTTCTTACTTGTTTTGGGTCTTTTCCTTCTCTTCTGTTTACCGCCTAGAGAAGTCCCTTTAGCATTTGTTGTGAAGCTGATTTGGTGGTGCTGAATTCTCTTAGCTTATGCTTGTCTGTAATGTTTTTAATTTCTCTGTCGAATCTGAATGAGATCCTGATAGGTAAAATAATCTTGGTTGTAGGTTTTTCCCTTTCATCACTTTAAATATGTCCTGCCACTCCCTGCTGGCTTGCAGAGTTTGTGCTGAAAGATCAGTTGTTAACCTTATGGGGTTTCCCTTGTATGTTCTTTGTTGTTTTTCCCTGCTGCCTTTAATATTTTTTCTTTGTATTTATGTTTTGGTACTTCGATTAATATGTGTCTTGCTGTGTTTCTCCTTGGATTTATCCTCTATGGGAATCTCTGTGCTTCCTGTACTTGCTTGAGTATTTCCTTTCCCCTATTAGGGAAGTTTTCAACTATAATCTCTTCAAATATTTTCTCAGCCCCTTCCTTTTTTTCTTCTGGGACGTCTATAGTTTGAATGTTGGTACGTTTAATGTTGTCCCACAAGTCTCTGAGACTGTCCTCAATTCTTTTCATTCTTTTTTCTTTATTCAGTTCTGTGGTAGTTATTTCCATAATTTTATCTTTCAAGTCGCTTATCTGTTCTTCTGCCTCACTTATTCTGCTATTGATTCCTTCTAGAGAAATTGTAATTTCATTAATTTTGTTGTTCATGATTGTTTGTTTGCTCTTTAGTTCTTCTAGGTCCTTTTTAAATGTTTCTTGTATTTTCTCCATTCTATTTCCAGGATTTTGGATCATCTTTACTATCACTACTCTGAATTCTTTTTCAGGTAGACTGCCTATTTCTTCTTCATTTGTTTGGTCTAGTGGGTTTTTACCTTGCTCCTTCATTGCTCTGTGTTTCTCTGTCTTCTCATTTTGCTTAACTTACTGTGTTTGGGGTCTCCTTTTCGCAGGCTGCATGTTCGTAGTTCCCATTGTTTTTGTTGTGTGCCCCCAGTAGCTAAGGTTGGTTCAGTGGGTTGTGTCAGCTTCCTGGTGGAGGGGACTGGTGCCTCTCCTCTCATGGATGAGGCTGGATCTTGTCTTTATGGTGAGCAGGACTGCATCCAGTGGTGTGTTTTGGGGTGTCTGTGGCCTTATTATGATTTTAGGTGGCCTCTGTGCTAATGGATGGGGTTTTGTTCCTGTCTTGCTAGTTGTTTGGCATAGGATGTCCAGCACTGTAGCTTGCTCCTCATTGAGTGGAGCTAAGTCTTAGCATTGAGATGGAGATCTCTTGGAGAACTTTTTCTGTTTGATAGTACGTGGAGCTGGGAGATCTCTGGCAAACCAATGTCCTAAACTTGGCTCTCCCACCTCAGAGGCACAGGCCTGACACCCTGCTGGAGCACCAAGGCCCTATCAGCCACACAGCTCATAAGAAAAGGGAGAAAAGAAAGAAAAAAGAAAAATAATAAAGTTATTAAAGTAAAAAATAAAAAGAAGAAAGAGAAAAATAAAGAAGGGAGGAACCAAACCAAAAAACAAATCCACCAATGATAACAAACACTAAAAACTATACTAAAAACCCAACCAGCAAGGAAACAAACTAAAATGGATGACAGAACCCTAGGACAAATGGTAAAATCAAAGCTATACAGACAAAATCACACAAAAAAGCATACATATACACTCTCACAAAAAGAGAAAAAGGAAAGAAATATATATATCTATACATTAAGAAAAAAAGGAAAAGAGCAACCACATCAATAAACAAATCTACCAATGATAATAAACTCTAAATACTGAACTACAATAAGCATAAAACCAGAAACTAATTAGATGCAGAAAGCAAACCCCAAATCTGCAGTTGCTCCCAGAGTCCACCACCTCAATTTTGGAACGATTTGTTGTCTATTCAGGTATTCCACAGATGCAGGGTACCTCAAACTGATTGTGGAGATTTAATCCACTGCTCCTGAGGCTGCTGGGAGAGATTTCCCTTTCTATTCTTTGTTCGCACAGCTCCTGGGGTTCTGCTTTGGATTTGGCCCCAGCTCTGGGTGTAGGTCACCGGAGGGCGTCTGTTCTTCGCTCAGACAGGACGGGGTTAAAGTAGCAGCTGATTAGGGGGGTTCTGTCTCACTCAGGCACGGGGGGAGGGAGGGGTATGGAATGCAGGACAAGCCTGTGGTGGCAGAGGCCTATGTGAAGTTGCACAGCCTCAGCCACGCCGTGTGTTCTCCTGGGGAAGTTGTCCCTGGACACGGGACCCTGGCAGTGGCGGGCTGCACAGGCTCCCAGGAGGGGAGGCATGGATAGTAACTTGTGCTTGCACACAGGCTTCTTGGTGGCTGCAGCAG
Organism: Mesoplodon mirus; assembly: GCF_964341445.2. Lineage (NCBI taxonomy): Eukaryota > Metazoa > Chordata > Mammalia > Artiodactyla > Ziphiidae > Mesoplodon > Mesoplodon mirus. The sequence goes on from NC_138976.1 coordinate 49,124,074, forward strand.
CAGCCTTAGCATTTCATGCCCGTCTCTGGTGTCCACGCTGATAGTTGCAGCTTGCTCCCCTCTCTGGAGCTCGTTTAGGTGGTGCTCTGTATCCCCTCTCCTCATGCACCCCGAAACAATGGTCCCTTGCCTCTTTGGCAGTTCCAAACTTTTTCCCGGACTCCCTCCCAGCTAGCTGTGGTGCACTAGCCCCCTTCAGGCTGTGTTCACGCATCCATCTCCAGTCCTCTCCCTCGGATCTGATCTCCGTCGCTTGAGCCTCATCTCCCCCCACCCACCACAACAGGTGAGCAGACAAGCCTCTCTGGCTGCTGAGTGCTGGTCGGCACTGATCCTCTGTGTGGGAATATCTCCGCTTTGCCCTCTGCACCCCTATTGCTGTACTCTCCTCTGTGGCTCCAAAGCTTCACCCTGCCACACCCATCTTCACAGTGAAGGGGCTTCCTAGTGTGTAGAAACTTTTCTTCCTTCACAGCTCCCTCCCACTGGTGCAGGTCCCGTCTTTTGTCTCTGTTTTTTCTTTTTTCGTTTGCCCTACCCAGATACATGGGGAGTTTCTTGCCTTTTTGGAGGTCTGAGGTCTTCTGTCAGCGTTCAGTAGGTGTTCTGTAGGAGTTGTTCCACGTGTAGATGAATTTCTGGTGTATCTGTGGGGAGGAAGGTGATCTCCACGTCTTACTCCTCTGCCATCTTGAAGGTCTCCCTCTGTGCTTTCATTTTTGAAGTAATTGTACACTTAAGAGAAATAGTGTCAGAATAATAAAGAACCGCTGGTTACTCTTTACCCAGATTTATCAACTTTTAGTATTTTGCCACATTCTCTGCCCCTTCTGTCCCCTCCAACTCCTCCTCCCCCCATATTTTTTTTAATTTCCATTTTATATTGGAGTATATTTGATTAACAATGTTGTGTTAGTTTCAGGTGTACAGCAAAGTGGTTCAGTTATACATATACATGTATCTATTCTTTTTCAAATATTCTTTTCCCATTTAGGTTGTTACATAATATTGAGCAGAGTTCCCTGTGCTCTATAGTAGGTCCTTGTTGTTTATCTATTTTATATATAGTAGTGTGTCAATCCCAAACTCCTAATTTTTCCCTCCCTGCCAGCCTTCCCCTTTGGTAACCATAGTTTGTTTCCTAAATCTGTGAATTTGTTTCTATTTTGTAAATAAGTTCATTTTTACCTTCTTCTTTTTGTTTAGATGCTGCATATAAGTGATATCATGTGATATTTGTCCTTCTCTGTCTGATTTACTTCATTTAGTATGATAATCTCCAGGTCCATCCATGTTGCTGCAAATGTCATTATTTCATTCTTTTTTAATGTTTGAGTAATATTCCACTGTATATATGTACCACATCGTCTTTGCCCATTCATCTAAATGTTGATGGACATTTAGGTTGCTTGTTCATTGCAGTGCTGTTTACAATAGCCAGGACATGGAAGCAACCCCCTTGTGTTTGAGTGTACATTGCTCATATCACATCTTTTTGCACACAGTGCATGAGGATGGCAATCCAAGAATTGGGATATTCTTGTATGCAACCTCACTACAGTTACCAAATTCAGCAAATTAACATTGATAACATTCTTTCAGCTATCCTTCATAATCCAATTTGGTCAATTGCCCCAATAATGACCTTTAGTCTTCTTCCATTCCAGAATTATTTAGCCTTTCTTTTTCTCTCATGATATTGACATTTCGCTACATAATTTTTTCAAGGTTTAGTTACATGAAGGACAATTTAACTTTTTGAAGGTTTAGTAATTACCAAGGATGAATAAATAGGTTCCGACTAACATCACTTAGCCAAATATATGGTAAACAAACTAGCCTTGGTTATTGCCTTGCTTTAACTGATGTGTTTCTTTTACATCAAGGACCCAGGAGATACTAAGAAAATTTAGACAACAAAATGAAAGCATCTACCAAAATTAGGTGTATCCCTATTTTGTGAATTTTAGAATTAATATAGTTCAAAATCTCTATTAAAGTTATTGAAGCTACAATGAGAGAATATACAAAAAAGATAGTAAAGACAAAACTTTCCTACAAACAATATTACCATTACTTAGATAATTTTACCCCAAACACCCTTTTGTGATAACAGAATCAGAATTTCTATATAGAAAGCTTCCAACCTCTGTATACAAAACTTGCCTTGATATTGTTACAGAGCAAGGGCTCATTGCCCACTGCACAAGACCAGATACTGAGGCAACAGTCTTTTGTAGAGGAAAAAGGCTTTATTGAAGGGCAGACAAGCAAGGGGACAGGAGGCAAAGCTCAGATCCTCTGTTGAGTGGGATATTTATCATGGAAGCAAGGAGTAAGGGGGTGGGGCATGGCTCAGAAATAATTGGTGGAAAGCAGTTTGTAAGTTTCATGAGTTCCCTGCACAGGTGCCATTTCTTTGCGTGCCTCTTCAGAGATCACATGTGCAAACTGGGGGTGGGGTCCATATGTAACATGTGGTGAAAATTCAGACTGTGATGTCAGAAGGTCACCCATTGGACAAGGAAATTTATTCTGTGCAGACTCCAATCAGTCATATTGTTGGTTCCAACCAGTTTCAGCCAAATTTGTTATATTACAAGTGTTGGGGATTTCAAAAGCTGTTTCCTTTTCTGCTGTCCGGTAAGACAAGCTCAAGAATTTCTGTTAGTTACAGAAATGGACATGGTTTCAGTATAGCATTGCAAAGCAATGTCGACTTAACTTGCAACTCTCATGTTGTATATTTTTTTAAAGTTTTATTTGGGGCAAGATGAGGGCTATAGCCCGGGAGACAGAATTTCAGATAACTCTGAGAAACTGCTCCAAAGAGATAGGGGGGAAGGTCAGTATATATTTGATTTTGGTGAAAGGGGAGTACATACAATCAAGTACATATTTTTTTTTGCAGAAGTTTTCTGCTAGTCACAAGGAGCAGTCATCACCATGAAGGATTTTAGTACTTTTCTAGATATGAGGAGATATATGAGAAGAATTGGGCTCATAAAATTGGCACCTGAAAATATCCATCTATCTGAAGACCTGTTCTGCCAGTTTTTCCCAGAGGACAGAGTGCCTCATTTCTGCTCTCCATCCTGAGCTCCTTTCAGGGGGTGTTGAAAATCAGCAGCTGCAGCAGCATGATTTAATCCTTGTAGAGGTAGTTGGCAATGACAATTTGTTGTTGACGGCAAGTAGATGATTTTTACCGGAATTTTATTTTATATGTGAAAGGTAGACAGTTGCTTTTGTAAACAACTTATGTGAGATTTAAAAAACATTGTTGATAAAAACATTATTGCTTAGTACTTAGTATGATTAGTATTTCATAACTCTAGTACATAATTCACTGTTTTATACTTTGCCTTATTCCTAATAAGTTTAATTTTAAGTATCCTAAATTGATATTAAATTTCATTCCTCTTTTGCATTGTTTCCCCTTATGACTATCCTTATTTTTTTTCTCAAACATGCCCTCCTTAATCTAACATCTACAGTTTATCTCAGGCCATTCTTTTTATCTATCCCATGCTTCCACTCATCTTGGGAAGTGGAAAATTGTGTGTGTGTGTGTCTCTGTGTGTTTTAATCTTTATTAGAGTATAATTGCTTTACAATGGTGTGTTAACTTCTGCTTTATAACAAAGTGAATCAGCTACACATATATCCCCATATCTCCTCCCTATCCCACCTCTCTAAGTAGACACAAAGCACTGAGCTGATCTCCCTGTGCTATGCGGCTGCTTCCCACTAGCTATCTATTTTACATTTGGTAGTGCTTATATATCCATGCCACTCTCTCACTTCGTCCCAGCTTACCCTTCCCCCTCCCCATTGTCCTCAAGTCCATTCTCTATGTCTGTGTCTTTATTCCTGTCCTGCCCCTAGGTTCTTCAGAACTTTTTTTTTTTTAAGATTCCATATGTATGTGTTAGCATATGGTATTTGTTTTTCTCTTTCTGACTTACTTCACTCTGTATGACAGACCCTAGGTCCATCCACCTCACTACAAATAACTCAATGTCGTTTCTTTTTATGGCTGAGTAATATTCCATTGTATATATGTGCCACATCTTCTCTATCCAACCATCTGTCAGTGGACACTTAAGTTGCTTCCACATCCTGGTTATTGTAAATAGAGCTGCAATGAACATTGTGGTACATGACTTTTTTGAATTATGGTACATGACTTTTCTGAATTATGGTTTCCTCAGGGTATATGCCCAGTAGTAGGATTGCTGGGTCATATGGTAGTTCTATTTTTAATTTTTTCTGGAACCTCCATACTATTCTCCATAGTATCTATCAATTTACATTCCCACCAACAGTACAAGAGGGTTCCCTTTTCTCCACACCCTCTCCAGCATTTATTGTTTGTAGATTTTGTTTTATTTATTTATTTATTTATTTATGGCTGTGTTGGGTCTTCGTTTCTGTGTGAGAGCTTTCTCTAGTTGCGGCGAGCAGGGGCCACTCTTCATCATGGTGCACGGGCCTCTCACTATCATGGCCTCTCTTGTTGCGGAGCACAGGCTCCAGATGCGCAGGCTCAGTAGTTGTGGCTCACGGGCCCAGTTGCTCCGCGGCATGCGGGATCTCCCCAGACCAGGGCTCGAACCCATGTCCCCTGCATTGGCAGGCAGATTCTCAACCACTGCACCACCAGGGAAGCCCCTGTAGATTTTTTAATTATGGCCATTTGACGGGTGTGAGGTGATACCTCATTGTAGTTTTGATTTGCATTTCTCTAATGATTAGTGATGTTAAGCATCCTTCAGACTATACTACAAAGCTACAGTAATCAAGACAGTATGGTACTGGCACAAAAACAGAAATGTAGATCAATGGAACAGGATAGAAAGCCCAGAGATAAACCCACGCACATATGGTCACCTTATCTTTGATAAAGGAGGCAAGAATATACAATGGAGAAAGGACAGCCTCTTCAATAAGTGGTGCTGGGAAAACGGGACAGCTACATGTAAAGGAATGAAATTAGAACACTCCCTAATACCATACACAAAAATAAACTCAAAATGGATTAAAGACCTAAATGTAAGGCCAGACACTATCAAACTCTTAGAGGAAAACATAGGCAGAACACTCTATGACATAAATCACAGCAAGATCCTTTTGGACCCACCTCCTAGGGAAAATTGTTGATAAGGTTAAATTTAAATATCCCCTCTAGAAAGCATATCCCAGTATGTACAGTTGGAATTAATCTTTGCCCCAGTCCTTTTACAGTAACTGCACTTCTAAGATAGCTTTGATCTGCCCTGTAGTAAATTTACTGCCATCAACGTAGTTCTAAATTTGCACATATTTAAGAATAAGTGAATGATTTGTATGTTTTTGTTTTTCATTTGGGTTTGTGTTTCTTGAGAGGAGGGACTTTGTATCCTCCATGGTGTTGTTCAAAGTTTTACACATAATATATACTAAATAAATATATTTATTGAACCTTATCTCATGGGGTTTTACATACTCAAGAATAGGAGACTGCAGTGCCTGCCTCCCTGAAGAGTTTTGGCTGTAGTTATAAACATACTAGGCAGTGAACTTTGATGTGTTTTTAGGAATATTGAAATGGGCAGTTTTGTTTGTTTGCTAGGGCTACCATAACAAAGCACCACAGACTAGGTACCCTTAAACAACAAATTTATTCTTTCATTTCTGGAAGCTAAAAGTCCAAGATCAACGTGTCAGCAGGGTTGGTTTCTTTTGATAGCCCTGAGGGAGGGATCTCTGCTCGACTTTTGCCCTTAGCTTACAGATGGTTGCCTTCTCCCTGTCTTCACATTGTCATCTTCTTACAGAACACCAGTTACATTAGATTTGGTCCCACCCTAATCACTGCATGTAAAGATCCTGTCTCCAAATACAATCATATTCTGAGGTAGTGTGGGCTGGGTTGGGACTTAAACATAGACCCTGAAGGGGTAGGGGGAAACAATTTAGCTGACAATAGCATCAGTGCAAAAACTCTTTTGCACATTTATGACTGTAAATATTTTTATGAAGATGGATATTGTATGTTACAATTAGGCAATGGTAAAAACCACTGGAAATCTTAATACATTGACATAATATATACATGACTGCTAAAAGATGCTACTGGGGAGGGCAGGGTTTGATAATACATACAAAGAAAAGAGAAAAGTGGTAGAATTTTTAAAACACAAGGATTCTAAATCCCTGGAAGGAGAGAAACATATTTCATGCATTGGGTCAAGTGGCAGAGAACATAAAAATGAGAGATGCAAGCACTAGATACAACTTAATGCTCAAATTTCCCTAGAGATGACCCAGACAAAATTGTTAAACAATTTCATGTTCATTATATATTCTAATTGTAATATAGCAAAAATAGAATACCCCAAACTTATGAGACACTTGTGGATATGGTAATAGAAAACATTGTCTTGGTCCCCCTCCTTGAGAACTCTCTGGGCAAAACAATAGCACTGGTTTTGCCATAAGCGAACCTGTTTTCTCTTGTGGGATAATATTCATGATGACCAAGATAAAAAAAATTGTAAAAACTACGACTCTGGCCACTTAATTCTCTGTTTATGTAATTCCAAATGAAACACAAAATTCTTGACTTTACATTGGAGTAAACGGCATCTTTTTTGTAGGGACAGATTACTCTGTTGATAAATTTTTCAAGCCCATCTGACTCCAGCTTCTTCCCTCCTGAGGCTTGTCTTTAGCACCAATTCCTTGCTCATTAGCACTGCTGTCAAAGGGTAAATACAGGAAATAAAAGAAGATGAAACAATCAATTCGGTCCTTGTTATGGACTCATAAAAATATTTAATGAAAGATGATGCTGAATTTTATAGGATGGATAAAAGTAATGGTGGTTTTCAAAAATTACTTCCTTTAAAATTGTAATGAGCAGCTTATTATTTTTTTAATATTGCAAGAAAAATTATGAGGGAAAAAACATGTTAAAGCCCACTGTGATCATCCCAAAAGCAATAGTATTCATTACAGCTTCTGAAGATACATAAAGTCATTCAATATTAGATTGCTACTTAAGAAAATTCAGTAGCAATTACAAATAGCGTAATGTGACCTTTTTCTAAAGTGATACTAATAATATAAAGCTATTTGTTACCTGTTACATCTTTAGTTCACTTACAGTGACTATTTTCAATAGTTTAACAAATTTAGGCCACGTCAAAACCCACAGAAGTATCCCCCTATAAATTATGTCCCCCACTACTAATAATTGTGTTAGCCAAGGACTTTTCTTTGGAGAAGTGCCTGCTTCTGAGACCACTTGCCACATACTGATTTTCTGTGATAGAGACGAGCAGTTCTATTTCCAAACTTGGCTTCTCTGAAAATATTGTTGGCACTATTCTTTCTTTTCCTCAAGATGGTAAATTGACTTACAAAACAGAGTCATGGAGACTTCTATCCACAGTGAATTAAAGAGAAATCAAATTGTTGTAAAGTTCTTTTGAAATAGAAAGTAAGCTTTAAAAGATAAATCTGAAGTGTGAAATGAAATATTGCTCAGCATATTTTGACAAGTATTTTGGAAGCTAAGGCAGATTACTTTAAAAAATAAAGAAAAAGCTTATTATAAATTGATAGAGGCTACTTCCGGAGATAACTTTTTTTTTTGATACTACTGAGATGATGATCCAACTTTTAATGGTTTTCACTCTACTTGCATCCATAGGCCATTTTTCCAACAGTTATCCTCTACTGCTAAAAGTAATTTTGTTTGAATAGTAATAGTAACTGTGAACAGTTTTATAGTGCTACTATGTTCCAGAAATTGTTCTAAGAGTGTTACTTGTACAAAGTCGTTAACGTTCTCAACAAGGAAGGTGCTATTATTTTAAATACAAGAAGACTAAGGCAGAGAGTTAAATAGCTTGTCTAACAGTGCCTTGAGAGATAACTGAAGGTCCCCACCTACACTTTCTTTTTTCTCTCACCCACTCTTTTTTTTTAATTGTGGTAAAATACACATAACAAAAACCTTACCATCTCAATCATTTTGAAGTGTACAGTTCAGTAGTATTAGGTACATTCACACTGTTGTGCAACTAATCTTCAGGAGCTTTTTCATCTTAAAAAAATGAAAACTCTATACCTGTTAAACAACAACTCCTCTATACTTCCTCCCCATAGTCCATGGCAATAATGATTCCACTTTCTATCTCTGTGAATTTTACTGCTCTGAGTGGAATCAAACAGTATTTGTCTTTTTGTGACTGGCTAATTCAATTAGCATAATAACCTCAAGTTTCATCCATCTTGTAGTATGTGTCAATTTCTTTCCTTTTTAAGGCTGAATGATATTCCATTGCATGTAATATACCACTTTTAATTTATCCTCTCATCCATAAATGAATACTTGGCTTGTCTCCACCTTTTGGCTATTGTGAATAATGCTGCTGTGAACATGGGCGTACAAATCTCTTTGAGACTCAGCTTTCAATTCTTTTAGGAATGTATGTATCCTGAAGTGGAATTGCTAGATCATATGGGAATTCTATCACTAATTTTTTGAGTAACCATCATACGGTTTTCTACAGCAGCTGTATCATTTTACATCCCCACCAACAGTGCACAAGAGTTCCAATTTCTCCATATCCTCACCAATACTTCCTATGTTCTGCTTTTTATTTTTATAGTAGCCATCCTGAAAGGCATAAGGTGGCATTTTATTGTAGTTATGGTTTGCATTTTCCTGACAAGTGATGTTGAGCTTGGTTTTATGTGCTTGTTGGTCATTTGTATATATTTTTGGAGAAATGTCTATTCAAGCCCTTTGCCTAGTTTTTAACCAGGTTGTTTGTTATTGTTGAGTTGTAGGAGTTCTTTATATTTTCTGGATATTAATCCCTTATCAAACAAATGATTTGCAAGTGTTTCTCTCATTCCATAGTTTGCCATTTCACTCTGTTGGCTATGTCCTTTGATGTACTGGAGTTCTAATTTTTTTTTTTTTTTTTCTTTTTTTGCGGTATGCGGGCCTCTCACTGCTGTGGCCTCTCCCATCGCGGAGCACAGGCTCCGGACGCGCAGGCCCAGCGGCCATGGCTCACGGGCCCAGCCGCTCCGCGGCATATGGGATCCTCCCAGACCGGGGCACGAACCCGCATCCCCTGCATCGGCAGGCGGACTCTCAACCACTGCGCCACCAGGGAGGCCCCCTGGAGTTCTAATTTTGATGTAGTCCCTTGTATCTATTTTTCTTTTGTGGCCTATGTCTCCCTATCCTCTCATGCATGTCTTAGCCACTAAATCTTCTTCTGTTCCCTAATGATAAAATTTTAAATGCCCAAGCAATGGCTTATAAATTGACAAGAAAAATTTCTCCCTTTCCTGAGAAGTGACCTCGAAACAAGCTGAATTCTGCTTACTCCCTCCTGGTAAAGCCATATAAAAAATTTCACCCTCCTTCTCCAAGTTGGAAGGCTCACTCAGATTTAGGAACTATTTGAGCCTGGATTTGAACCCCAACAGTCTGATTCTAAAATCAGTTTTCTTAACCACTGTACCCACTGCAACCCTATCTGTAATCAGCATGGAAAAAAAATTATTGAATGTATTACCTGCAAAACCTAATATTTAAAAAAAATTATATAAAGATGCAACTAGATTCTTTAATTTCTATTTACAGCAAATGTTAAAGCAGAACTGTTTAGTTCAAATAAGTATACAACTCTATTAAAATAAGAAAACAATTTAAATGTTTTGACAATTGCTGTGGAACTTCATGAGGGAATATACTAATGTGTGAGATAATTTGAAGCTGGTTCATGTCTCAGTGCTTCAACTCTGTGTGTTTAATGTCCCTTTAGGATAAGCTCTACAACTCATCATTCAGATATAGTAGGAAATAAACATAATAAATGTATAGTTTGCAATGACTAGCAATAAACCCCTCCTCTATTTCTTATTACAGATTAATAATTATTTAGTTCTTTTGTTTTAATTTAACATTTTAAAAAATTTTGTGTCTACTAAGCACCCAGTATTATGTGAGGTGGTAATATTAGCACAGTGAACTTTTTTTTTTAATTTCAGGGTGCATACATTCTATCTTAAAATGCAATTTTTTAAGGAAATAAAAATGAAAATAGGTAATTCTAAATTAGTTCACCCTGAAAAGTGTCCTAAACAAAATATGCCCAAACTTAATGTATCACTTAAATATTAATATGACAATATTTGTATTTTACTTAAAACTTATGAAAAGCATATGAATATATAATTTTACATGGTAAGAGGCAATTACTGAAAGGTTTTTCAGAATGAATATTATTATTCCTATACTGGAGATGTGTAGTACACAAGAAAAGATTAAGCTGGTGTTACACAGAGTTTTATCAATACAGCTCACAGCATCAATGACTTCACACCAACCCAGTAGAAGAGAAAAGCAGAAAGTTCATCTAAACTACTTGCACAAAAGCTAAATTACAGACACAAAAAAATGTTCCCTTAAAGTTCAATAACCCCTCACCTTTTGCTAATAAAATATTTTAATCAATAAGGAGTAATTGAAATAAAGGTAAATCTAATTGTTTAAAGTTAACAGTCTTACTTAGTAAAGCAGTGTATGTGCCCTACCATAAAAAATATACATACACATTTTATTTTTTTTATTAGTTTCTGCTTTATAACAAAGTGAATCAGTCATACATATACATCTGTTCCCACATCCCTTCCCTCCTGCATCTCCCTCCCTCCCACCCTCCCCATCCCACCCCTCCAGGCGGTCACAAAGCACCGAGCTGATCTCCCTGTGCTCTGCGGCTGCTTCCCACTATCTATCTACCTTACGTTTGGTAGTGTATATATGTCCATGCCTCTCTTTCACTTTGTCACAGCTTACCCTTCCCCCTCCCCATATCCTCAAGTCCATTCTCAAGTAGATCTGTGTCTTTATTCCCGTTTTACCCCTAGGTTCTTCATGACATTTTTTTTTTAATTCCATATATATGTGTTAGCATACGGTATTTGTCTTTCTCTTTCTGAGTTACTTCACTCTGTATGACAGACTCTAGGTCTATCCACCTCATTACAAATAGCTCAGTTTCGTTTCTTTTTATGGCTGAGTAATATTCCATTGTATATATGTGCCACATCTTCTTTATCCATTCATCCGATGATGGACACCTAGGTTGTTTCCATCTCCGGACTATTGTGAATAGAGCTGCTATGAACATTTTGGTACATGTCTCTTTTTGAATTATGGTTTTCTCAGGGTATATGCCTAGTAGTGGGATTGCTGGGTCATATGGTAGTTCTATTTGTAGTTTTTTAAGGAACCTCCATACTGTTCTCCATAGTGGCTGTACCAATTCACATTCCCACCAGCAATGCAAGAGTGTTCCCTTTTCTCCACACCCTCTCCAGCATTTATTGTTTCTAGATTTCTTGATGATGGCCATTCTGACTGGTATGAGATGATATCTCATTGTAGTTTTGATTTGCATTTCTCTAATGATTAATGATGTTGAGCATTCTTTCATGTGTTTGTTGGCAGTCTGTATATCTTCTTTGGAGAAATGCCTATTTAAGTCGTCTGCCCATTTTTGGATTGGGTTGTTTGTTTTTTTGCTATTGAGCTGCATGAGCTGTTTATATATTTTACAGATTAATCCTTTGTCAGTTGCTTCATTTGCAAATATTTTCTCCCATTCTAAGGGTTGACTTTTGGTCTTGTTTATGGTTTCCTTTCCTGTGCAAAAGCTTTGAAATTTCATTAGGTCCCATGTGTTTATCTTTGTTTTTATTTCTATTTCTCTAGGAGGTGGGTGCAAAAGGATCTTGCTGTGATTTATGTCATAAAGTGTTCTGCCTATGTTTTCCTCTAAGAGTTTGATAGTTTCTGGCCTTACATTTAGGTCTTTAATCCATTTTGAGCTAATTTTTGTGTATGGTGTTAGGGAATGATCTAATCTCATACTTTTACATGTCCCTGTCCAGTTTTCCCAGCGCCACTTATTGAAGAGGCTGTCCTTTCTCCACTGCACATTCCTGCCTCCTTTATCAAAGATAAGTTGACCATATGTGCGTGGGTTTATTTCTGGGCTTTCTATCCTGTTCCATTGATCTATCTTTCTGTTTTTGTGCCATTACCACACTGTCTTGATTACTGTAGCTTTGTAGTATAGTCTGAAGTCAGGGAGCCTGATTCCTCCAGCTCCATTTTTCGTTCTCAAGATTGCTTTGGCTATTCGAGGTCTTTTGTTTTTCCAAACAAATTTTGAAATTTTTTGTTCTAGTTCTGTGAAAAATGCCAGTGGTAGTTTGATAGGGATTGCATTGAATCTGTAGATTGCTTTGGGTAGTAGAGTCATTTTGACAATATTGATTCTTCCAATACAGGAGCATGGTATATCTCTCCATCTATTTGTATCATCTTTAATATCTTTCATCAGTGTCTTATAATTTTCTGCATACAGGTCTTTTGTCTCCTTAGGTAGGTTTATTCCTAGATATGTTATTCTTTTTGTTGCAATGGTAAATGGGAGTGTTTTCTTGATTTCACTTTCAGATTTTTCATCATTAGTGTACAGGAATGCCAGAGATTTCTGTGCATTAATTTTGTATCCTACTACTTTACCAAATTCATTGATTAGCTCTAGTAGTTTTCTGGTAGCATCTTTAGGATTCTCTATGTATAGTATCATGTCATCTGCAAACAGTGACAGCTTTACTTCTTCATTTCCAATTTGGATTCCTTTTATTTCCTTTTCTTCTCTGATTGCTGTGGCTAAAACTTCCAAAACTATGTTGAATAAGAGTGGTGAGAGTGGGCAGCCTTGTCTTGTTCCTGATCTTAGTGGAAATGGTTTCAGTTTTTCACCATTGAGGACAATGTTGGCTGTGGGTTTGTCATATATGGCTTTTATTATGTTGAGGAAAGTTCCCTCTATGCCTACTTTCTGCAGGGTTTTTATCAGAAATGGGTGTTGAATTTTGTCGAAAGCTTTCTCTGCATCTATTGAGATGATCATATGGATTTTCTCCTTCAATTTGTTAATATGGTGTATCACATTGATTGATTTGCATATATTGAAGAATCCTTGCATTCCTGGAATAAACCCCACTTGATCATGGTGTATGATCTTTTTAATGTGCTGTTGGATTCTGTTTGCTAGTATTTTGTTGAGGATTTTTGCATCTATGTTCATCAGTGATATTGGCCTGTAGTTTTCTTTCTTTGTGACCTCCTTGCCTGGTTTTGGTATCAAGGTGATGGTGGCCTCATAGAATGAGTTTGGGAATGTTCCTCCCTCTGTTATATTTTGGAAGACTTTGAGAAGGATAGGTGTTAGCTCTTCTCCAAATGTTTGTTAGAATTCGCCTGTGAAGCCATCTGGTCCTGGGCTTTTGTTTGTTGGAAGATTTTTTATCACTGTTTCAATTTCAGTGCTTGTGATTGGTCTATTCATATTTTCTATTTCTTCCTGAGTCAGTCTTGGCAGGTTGTGCATTTCTAAGAATTTGTCCATTTCTTCCAGGTTGTCCATTTTATTGGCATAGAGTTTCTTGTAGTAATCTCTCATGATCCTTTGTATTTCTGCAGTGTCAGTTGTTACTTCTCCTTTTTCATTTCTAATTCTATTGATTTGAGTCTTCTCCCTTTTTTTCTTGATGAGTCTGGCTAATGGTTTGTCAATTTTGTTTATCTTCTCAAAGAACCAGCTTTTAGTTTTATTGATCTTTGCTATCATTTCCTTCATTTCTTTTTCATTTATTTCTGATCTGATCTTTATGATTTCTTTCCTTCTGCTAACTTTGGGTTTTTTTTTTCTTCTTTCTCTAGTTGCTTTAGGTGCAGGGTCAGGTTGTTTACTCGAGATGTTTCCTGTTTCTTAAGGTGGGATTGTATTGCTATAAACTTCCCCCTTAGAACTACTTTTGCTGCGTCCCATAGGTTTTGGGTCATCGTGTCTCCATTGTCATTTGTTTCTAGGTATTTTTTGATTTCCTCTTTGATTTCTTCAGTGATCACTTCATTACTGAGTAGTGTATTGTTTAGCCTCCATGTATTTGTATTTTTTACAGATCTTTTCCTGTAATTGATGTCTAGTCTCATAGCTTTGTGGTCGGAAAAGATACTTGATACAATTTCAATTTTCTTAAATTTACCAAGGCTTGATTTGTGACCCAAGATATGATCTATCCTGGAGAATGTTCCATGAGCACTTGAGAAAAATGTGTATTCTGTTGTTTTTGGATGGAATGTCCTATAAATATCAACTAAGTCCATCTTGTTTAATGTATCATTTAAAGCTTGTGTTTCCTTATTTATTTTCATTTTGGATGATCTGTCCATTGGTGAAAGTGGGGTGTTAAAGTCCCCTACTATGATTGTGTTACTGTCGATTTCCCCTTTTATGGCTGTTAGTATTTGCCTTATGTATTGAGGTCCTCCTATGTTGGGTGCATAAATATTTACAATTGTTATATCTTCTTGGATCGATCCCTTTATCGTTATGTAGTGTCCTTCTTTGTCTCTTCTAATAGTCTTTATTTTAAAGTCTATTTTGTCTGATATAAGAATTGCTACTCCAGCTTTCTTTTGATTTCCATTTGCATGGAATATCTTTTTCCATCCCCTTACTTTCAATCTGTATGTGTCTCTAGGTCTGAAGTGGGTCTCTTGTAGACAGCATATATATGGGTCTTGTTTTTGTATCCATTCAGCCAATCTGTGTCTTTTGGTGGGAGCATTTAGTCCATTTACATTTAAGGTAATTATTGATATGTATGTTCCTATTCCCATTTCCTTAATTGCTTTGGGTTTGTTATTGTAGGTATATTCCTTCTGTTGTGTTTCTTGCCTAGAGAAGTTCCTTTAGCATTTGTTGTAAAGCTGGTTTGGTGGTGCTGAACTCTCTCAGCTTTTGCTTGTCTGTAAATGTTTTAATTTCTCCATCAAATCTGAATGAGGGGCCTCCCTGGTGGCGCAGTGGTTGAGAGTCCGCCTGCCGATGCAGGGGATACGGGTTCGTGCCCCGGTCTGGGAGGATCCCATATGCCGCAGAGTGGCTGGGCCCGTGAGCCATGGCCGCTGGGCCTGCGCATCTGGAGCCTGTGCTCCGCAACGGGGGAGGCCACAACAGTGAGAGGCCCGCATACCGCAAAAAAAAAAAAAAAAAAAGAAAAAAAATCTGAATGAGATCCTTGCTGGGTAGAGTAATCTTGGTTGCAGGTTTTTCTCCTTCATCACTTTAATTATGTCCTGCCACTCCCTTCTGGCTTGTAGAGTTTCTGCTGAGAGATCAGCTGTTAACCTGATGGGGATTCCCTTGTGTGTTATTTGTTGTTTTTGCCTTGCTGCTTTTAATATGATTTCTTTGTGTTTAATTTTTGACAGTTTGATTAATATGTGTCTTGGCGTATTTCTCCTTGGATTTATTCTGTATGGGACTCTCTGTGCCTCCTGGACTTGATTAACTATTTCCTTTCCCATATTAGGGAAGTTTTCAACTATAATCTCTTCAAATATTTTCTCAGTCCCTTTCTTTTTCTCTTCTTCTTCTGGAACCCTTATAATTCGAATGTTGGTGCATTTAATGTTGTCCCAGAGGTCTCTGAGACTGTTCTCCCTTCTTTTCATTCTTTTTCCTTTATTCTGCTCTGCAGTAGTTGTTTCCACTATTTTATCTTCCAGATCACTTATCCGTTCTTCTGCCTCAGTTATTCTGCTATTGATCCCATCTAGAGTATTTTTCATTTCATTTATTGTGTTTTTAATAGATGCTTGATTCATCTTTAGTTCTTCTAGGTCCTTGTTAACTGTTTCTTGCATTTTGTCTATTCTATTTCCAAGATTTTGGATCTTGGAAATAGAATCTTGGATCATCTTTACTATCATTATTCTGAATTCTTTTTCAGGTAAACTGCCTATTACCTCTTCATTTGTTAGGTCTGGTAGGTTTTTATCTTGCTCCTTCACCTGCTGTGTGTTTTTCTGTCTTCTCATTTTGCTTATCTTCCTGTGTTTGGGGTCTCCTTTTTTTCAGGCTGCAGATTCGTAGTTCCCGTTGTTTTTGGTGTCTGTCCCCAGTGACTAAGTTTGTTTCAGTAGGTTGTATAGGCTTCCTGGTGGGGGGGACTAGTGCCTGTGTTCTGGTGATTGAGGCTCCATCTTGTCTTTCTGGTGGACAGGTCCACGTCTGATGGTGTGTTTTGGGGTGCCTGTGGCCTTATTATGTTTTTAGGTAGCCTCTCTGCTAATGGGTGGGGTTGTGTTCCTGTCTTGCTTGGCATAGGGTGACCAGCACTGTAGCTTGCTGGTCGTTGACTGAAGCTGGGTGCTGGTGTTGAGATGGAGATCTCTGGGAGATTTTCGCTGCTTGATATTATGTCGAGCTGGGAGGTCTCTTGTGGACCCGTGTCCTGAAGTTGGCTCTCCCACTTCAGAGGCACAGCACTGACTCCTGGCTGCAGCACCAAGAGCCTTTCATCTACCTGGCTCAGAATAAAAGGGAGAAAAAGTAGAAAGAAAGAATTAGTAGAAGAAAGAAAGAGAGAGAGAAAGAAAGGAAGAAGGAAAGAAAGGAAGGAAGGAAGAAAGAAAGAAAGGAGGGAGGGAGGAAGGACGGAAAGAAAGAAAGAAAGGAGGGAGGGAGGAAGGAAAGAAAAAGAAAGAGTGAAAGGAAGATGAGAGGGAGGGAGGAAGGAAAGAGAGAGAAAGAAAGGAGGGGTGGAGGGAGGGAGGAAGGGAAGGTAGGAAAAAAGAAAGAGCAGGTAAAGTAAAATAGAATAAAGTATAAAATATAGTAGCGTTATTAAAATTAAAAAGTAATTATTGAAAAAAAACGGACAGATAGAACCCTGGGACATATGGTGGAAGCAAAGCTATACAGAGAAAATCTCACACAGAAGCATACACATACACATTCACAAAAAGAGAGCAGGGGGAAAAATCGAAAATCTTGCTCTCAAAGTCCACTTCCTCAATTTGGGATAATTCGTTGTAAAAAGAGGAAAAGGGGAAAAAGTCTTAAATCTTGTCCTCAAAGTCCACCTCCTCAATTTGGGATGATTCGCTGTCCATTCATGCACTCCACAGACGCAGGGCACATCAAGCGGACCGTGGAGCTTTAATCCGCTGCCTCCGAGGCTGCACAGAGAGATTTCCCTGTCTCTTGTCTGCTCTCACAGCTCCCGGGTCTCAGCCTTGGACCTGGCCCCACCTCTGCGCATAGGTCGCCGGAGGGCGTCCGTTCTTCGCTCAGACAGGACGGGTTTAAAGGAGCCGCTGATTCGGGGGCTCTGGCTCACTCAGGCCGAGGGGAGGGAGTGGCGCGCAGTGCGGGGTGGGCCTGCGGCGGCAGAGGTCGGCATGACGTTGCACCAGCCCGGGGCGCTCCATGCGCTTTCCCGGGGAAGCCATCCCTGTTTCCCGGGACCCCGGCAGTGGCGGGCTGCACAGGCTCCCCGGAAGGCGGGGTGGACAGTGACCTGCTCTCGCACACAGGCCTTGTGGCGGCGGCAGCAGCAGCCCCAGCGTCCCACGCCCGTCTCCGGGGTCCGCGCCTTCAGCCGCGGCTCGCGCCCGTCTCTGGAGCTTCTTTAGGAAACAAAAGGGAAGAAAAAGTCTCTTGCCTCTTCGGCAGCTCCAGACTTTTTCCCGGACTCCCTCCGGGCTAGCCGTGGTGCACTAACCCCTTCAGGCTCTCTTCCTGCCGCCAGCCCCAGTCCTCTCCCTGCGCTCCGACTGAAACCCGATACCCGAGCCTCAGCTCCCAGCCCCGCCCGCCCCGGCGGCCGAGCAGACAAGCCTCTCGGGCTGGTGTGTGCCTGAGGGCACCGATCCTCTGTGCCGGAATCTCTCTGCTTTGCCCTCCGCACCCCTGTTGCTGTGCTCTCCTCCGCTACTCCGAAGCTTTCCCCCTACGCCACCTGCAGTCTCCGCCCGCGAAGGGGCTTGTAGTGTGTGGAAACCTTTCCTCCTTCACGGCTCCCTCCCACTGGTGCAGGTCCTGTCCCTATCCTTCTGTCTCTGTTTATTCTTTTTTCTTTTGTCCTACCCAGGTATGTGGGGAGTTTCTTGCCTTTTGGGGGGTCTGAGGTCTTCTGTCAGCGTTCAGTAGGTGTTCTGTAGGAGTTGCTCCACGTGTAGATGAATTTCTGATGTATCTGTACGGAGGAAGGTGATCTCCGCGTCTTACTCTTCCGCCATCTTCCTCCGCTCCCTATATACACATTTTAAATCAGAATAATCACTGCCCTTTCTGTAGCTACTCTTTCTGTGGATTCCACCTTGAATTGTGATCTAGCATGAAGTGCCTTCATCTGAACTCTTTCCTTAAAAATAAGAGCCTTTTAACAATATAAACTCTGATTGTTAATGGTTTCAGAATTCATTTGGAAAATAAAACTCGTATAATTTATGTTTACTTGTATTTGAAAGTTTCATCTGTGAAGAGGAATCTTTTTCTTGTACTTAAGTTTAGTTTAAAATTTGGCTCATAAATTACTGGCAGATGATTTTCTGTAATTCTCATCAGGAGACCTCAGTTCTAGCCCCAGCTCTGCTCTCAACTATCCATGTAATGATTAGTCTCTGAACTCCACATTCCCCAATCATTAAATGAGTGTGTCAATAACAAATTTCCCATCCACCTTATATATAGCTGTAGATTATTGAAAGTCTGAAATGTGCTGAGATATTATAGGTACTATCTTCGTTTTACAAATATATCGGAGGCCAACAAGGGTAGCATGGTCGTTTCATAGAACAGTCTGTGTTTGTAGATCTTCCTGTTTCCAAATTCCCTTCCCAGGGTGTTATGCCAGTTTCCTATGATTGTGAAGGTCAACTGAGCCAGTAGCATGGCTAGCACTTTGTAAAGCAAAGTTCTTGGTGTAAACTTGGTGTAAACTTGGTGAGCCAGATGGCCAACACCTTTACATTTCTTCCCTTGTCTAAAAGGAGAAGAGAAGTAGCCTATTAAAGTATAGTGAAAGAGCGTTGGAGTAGGGATTCGAAAATATGTTGTAGCCTTGTGTATTAGTTTCCTGTGGCTGTCATAAGACTGTAATACAAAATTGACTTAAAATAACATGCGTTTATGTAATTTGGGGGGTCAGAAGTTTAAAACAAGTTTCACTGAGTTAAAATCAAGGTGTCAGCAGAGTCTGGCTCCCTCTGCAGGCTCTAGGAGACAGGCTGCTCCCTTGCCCTTTTGCACCTTTTAAAGCTGCATTCCTTATGGTCCTTGATTCATGTCCCCTTTCTCCAATGTTGAAAGCTAGCAGTAGGGCATCTTGCTTCAGTAGTCACATGGTCTTCTTCTGGGCCAAATCTCCTTCTGTCGGCCTCTCTTTAGCGCTGTAGGGGAGAAAAATTTGCCACTTCAGAATGTCTCTTTGGCATGCAGATTATTTTGAATAGAAAACAATCAAGACCCCAAAGACTCAGAAAGAAACTTTAATCTTTCCCCTAACTGCCTAAAAGATTTTAGAGGGCCTGTTCCTGAAATAAAACTATCACCTGAGATATCTGCAAAGAATATAGGCTAGGTTTGGTGGGGGAAACTCAACAGAACCTAGAGATCAGAGTCCATAATGCTGTGTCCCATTACCTCTGCAAGGCCCAGCAAACATTTGTTTGCCAAACATTTGCTTTTCCACCTCCTAGGGAATTGCCTTCCTCCTCTTTGAAGTCCCAAACCACTACCTCCAATGTTCTCTTTTGTCTTTTGCTAACGATGGTTTTTATGATAAGGGTTTTGGCCATTTTGACAAGTTACTAACATTTCCTAGGTCTCTCTCATGTATACATGTTATTAAATTGTTTGATTTTTTTTTCCTGTTAATCTATCTTATGTCAATTGAATTCAGGTCAATTTAATTTAGACCAGCCAGAAGAACTTAGAAGAGTAGAAGAAAATTTTTCTCCTCCCTAACGGAACCCCTGTGATTATATTGGACCCAGATGGATAGTACAGGAAAATCTCCCCATCTCAAGATCCTTAGTCACATCTGCAAAATCTTTTGCTATATAATGTGACATTGACAGGTTATGATGATTAGGACATGAGTATCTTTGGGAGCCGTTGTTCAGCCTACCACATCCTGACTGTGTCACACTGCACTGTAAATACTTATCAGTCTTCTTCACTGTTTTTCTTTTTTTTTTCTTTTTTTTTTTTTACATATACAGGAAAAGCAGGTAACTTTTAACGAAATGGGTGGGCTCTAAAATGGAAAGTATAAGACATCAAAAGATTTTTTTTTCCCACCACCACCACTTCACTGTTTTTCATTAATGTGTTTCCTGTGCTTAGCATAGTATCAAACACTTAGGAAGTGTTTGAAGTGCTTTGACATTTTAAAGATATGTATGTATTCCTTCTATCATAGGCCATTTTATCATATCCTTGGTACAGCCAAAATTGCTAAAGACAAATAGCACTGGAAGTACCACTTTAAACATAACACTTCTGCTTTAAGTACTAAAGCCTAGATGACTTCTATAAGCATTCGCTTCATTTGCTTATTTTTTAAAAAGTATTTAAAGTAAAATGCATATGTTGGAGTCAAATCAATAGTAAAATAAACAAGATCAACACCAATGTTGTATCTCTCAGTGCCACTGCTGGTATCTCAAGTGGTTTGTTTTCTAACATTTTAACTGCCTGAGCACAATAAACTTGAAAGTTAGAAATCTGTCTCAAGGTTGAAGAAATTAAGAGAGAAGATTATTTATTCATTATGGAGATTCTACAACTAGAGTTAAATTTTTATCTATCTCATGGCCAATGAGAAGCACTCTTTAAATCTGTCACAGTGAAAATATAATAAAGAAGATACAGGGACTTCCCTGGTGGCACAGTGGATAAGACTCTGCACTCCCAGTGTAGGGGGCACGAGTTTGATCCCTGGTCAGGGAACTAGATCCCACATGCATGCTACAACTAAGAGTTCGCATGCCACAACTAAAGAGCCTGTGAGCCGCAACTAAGGAGCCCAACTGCCGCAACTAAGACCCAGCACAACCAAATAAATAAATATTTTTTTTAAAAAAGAAGATACATTCCCATTGGGATTAACTGTGATGCTAGATTCCATAACTCATTCTAAAGACGTGACTGAAATCCCCTTTGAAGATGGTTATTTCTCTTAAATAATTTTTATCCCATAATTTTGAGTCTGCAAACAGATTATTTATGTATTCCTCTATTGCTAGAGTTAGAGATGGGAAGATAATATCACAATAGTAATATTAATATAGTATATCACAATAATAATGGTATCAACAAATTTGGGGGGAGTTTACAGTGTTTAGAACATCTGTATTTTCTTTCACAGAAGTCTTATATAGTAGGTTCTATTCTAATTCCCATTTGATTGAGGACAATATAAGATGTTAATAAGTTATTTATCTTATTTACTTTCAAATATCTTGTTAGAGGTGAGGATTAGTTTTAAACACAGGCAATACTACACAGCTGAATACACAATATTGCTTGAAATAATTTTGCCTTTTCTGGGTTAGGAAGATGTTTTATTTTCTACTTATCAGGCCATATTTTCATCTGTATACTAAGCACAATCTATATAGGCAATATGCCATTTTAATTCACAGACATTTAGTGGTAAAACTTTATTCCCTGGAAAAACTTTTTAGCCCATTGAATATGTAAAATTTGCTCACTCTAGATGTAATATAATTACATGTCATTAAATTCAATTTATAAGAAACTATAATATCCTTTCAAGTAGGAGATCCTTCCGATATTATGATTCAAGCAGATGCCATGGTGCTGATATAAAACAGTAATGCTTTAATAGATTTGTTTTTACTTATAAAATTATATCACTAAACTCTAATTGATGAGCTGCTATGAAGTAATTTTTTACAGTCTTGATTTTCCCCACAAACACTCTGGGTTTACAGAGTAAAATAGTCACTGTGAATGATCTTAAGAGAAGCTCTTTTGGTTTCAGAGGCCCATAAGTACAGAATTCTATCCTGTTCTTATAGAATATTCTCCAAGATAGACCACATGCTAGGCCATAAAGCAAGTATTCACAGATTTAATACTATTAAAAATATAGAATACATGTTTCTCTGACAAAAAACAATGGAGTTATTAGAAATCATCAACAGAAGAACATTTGAGAAATGCACAAATGTTTGGAAATGAAGAAAATTTTTTTTTTCTTTTCTTTCCATGGTACGTGCGCCTCTCACTGTTGTGGCCTCTCCTGTGGCGGAGCACAGGCTCCGGACGCGCAGGCCCAGTGGCCATGGCTCACAGGCCCCGCTCCTCCGCAGCATGCGGGATCCTCCCGGGCCGGGGCATGAACCCACGTCCCCTGCATCGGCAGGCAGACTCCCAACCACTGCGCCACCAGGGAAGCCGAAATGAAGAAATTTTAACTTTAAAATTTTATCATTTAGAAATTTAAATATCTCCAAAGCCATCAGTCAAAAATTTATAAGAGAAATTAGAAAATAAGATTTGGAAGAAAATAAAAATATACCAAGTTTTATGGGATGTGGCTAAATTGATACTTAGAGGAAATTTATAGGTTAAAAGCCTGTATAAGAAAAGAGGTAAAGTCTCAAATGTAAGAATTCACCTTTAAGATCTACAAGAATAAGGGCAATCAAATTGAAGGAAGCAGAAAAAGAGAATAATATTTGAATGAAAATTATTGTAATAGAAAATAGAAAAACAGCAGAGAAAATCAATGGGACTGCCCACTCAGTGCTAAGCATTATAAGTAATACTTACAATAAGATAAGGAAATGAATACACACTACTATATATAAAATAGATAACTAATAAGGACCTATTGTTTAACACAGGGAACTCTACTCAATATTCTGTAGTGGCCTATATGGGAAAAGAATCTAAAAAAGAGTGGATATATGTACATGTATAACTAATTCAGTTTGATGTACACCTGAAACTAACACAACATTGTAAATCAACTATACTCCAATAAAATATTTTTTAAAAACAAGATAAGAAAATGATAAGCAAAACACTGTGCCAACAAATTCAGTAACTTAAAGTGACCAAATCCCAATATGTCTCATATTACCAAAACTGACTAAAGAAGTATAAAATCTGAATAGACATAACAAATGAAGAAATTAAATATGTAATAAAAATCCTTTCATCAAGAAAATACCAAACCCAGATGGCTTCATTAGTAAATTATAATAGACATTTAAAGAAGAAATAATACCAATATTCACCAAAATCTTCCACATAACATAGGAGGAGAGAATACTTCACAATTCACTCTAGGAGGTCAGTATTAACCTATAGCAAAGCCAGCTACAAATATCACAAGGAAGATAACCTACAGACCAACATCCTTTATTAATATAGATGGACAGTCTTCATCAAAATCCAGCAACATATTAAAAGAATGACTCACTATGAATAAAGTCAGGTGAGTTTTTTTTAACACCCAGAATTGATTAATATATATATCATATAAACTATCAATTATATAATATGGATCATATATACCAATAGATGCAGAAAAAGAACAGATAATATACAAGACCGACCATGATAAAACTTCTTAACAGACATGAAATAGAAAAGATTTTTCTAAACCTGAAAAGGACATCTATGAAAAATCTGCAGTGAGCATTGTACTTAATAGTGAAAGAGTAATGTTCTTTCTTTTTTTTTTAACATCTTTATTGGAGTATAATTGCTTTACAATGGTGCCTTAGTTTCTGCTTTATAAAAAATGGAATCAGCTATACATAAACATCTCCTTCCTCTTGCATCTCCCTCCCACCCACCCTCTCCCGACCCTCTAGGTGGATACAAAGCACCGGGCTGATCTCCCTTGTGCTATGCAGCTGCTTGCCACTAGCTATCTATCTTAAATTTGGTAGTATTTATAAGTCCATGTCACTTTGTCCCAGCTTACCCTTACCCCTCCCTGTGTCCTCAGGTCCATTCTCCACGTCTGCAGATTTATTCACATCCTGTCCCTAGGTTCTTCAGAACCTTTTATTTTTTCTTGGTTCCATATATATCTGTTAGCATATGGTATTTGTTTTTCTCTTTCATTCCTTCACTCTGTATGACAGAATCTAACTCCATCCACCTCACTACAAATACCTCAATTTCGTTTCCTTTTATGGCTGAGTAATATTCCATTGTATATATGTGCCACATCTTCTTTCTCCATCCATCTGTCGGTGGACACCTAGGTTGCTTCCATGTCCTGGCTATTGTAAATAGAGCTGCAACGAACATTGTGGTACATGACTCTTTCTGAATTATGGTTTTCTCAGGGTATATTCCCAGTAGTGGGATTGCTGGGTCATATGGTAGTTCTATTTTTAGGTTCTTTTGGAACCTCCATACTTTTCTCCATAGTGGCTGTATCAATTTACATTCCCACCAACAGTGAAAGAGGGTTCCCTTTTCTCCACACCCTCTCCAGCATTTATTGTTTGAGGATTTTTTGATGATGGCCATTCTGAGTAGTGGGAGGTGGTACATCATTGTACTTTTGATTTACATTTCTCTACTGATTAGTGATGTTGAGCATACTTTCATGTGTTTGTTGGCAATCTGCATATCTTCTTTGGAAAAATTACTATTTAGGTCTTCTGCCCATTTTTGGATTGGGTTGTTTGTCTTTTTGATATTGAGTTGCATGAGCTGCTTGTAAATTTTGGAGGTTAATCCTTTCTCAGTTTCTTCATAGATAAATATTTTCTCCCATTCTGAGGGTTGTCTTATCGTCTTGTTTATGGTTTCCTTTGCTGTGCAAAAGCTTTTAAGTTTCATTAGGTCCCATTTGTTTATTTTTGTTTTTATTTTCATTTCTCTAGGAGGTGGATCAAAAAGGATCTTGCTATGATTTATGTCATAGAGTGTTCTGCCTATGTTTTCCTCTAAGAGTTTTATAGTGTCTGGCCTTACATTTAGATCTTTAATCCATTTTGAATTTATTTTTGTGTATGGTGTTAGGGAGTGTTCTAATTTCATTCTTTTACATGCAGCTGTCCCATTTTCCCAGCACTACTTACTGAAGAGGCTGTCTTTTCTCCATTGTATATTCTTGCCTCCTTTTTCAAAAATAAGGTGATCATATGTACGTGGGTTTATCTCTGGGCTTTCTATCCTATTCCATTGATCTATATTTCTATTTTTGTGCCAGTACCATACTGTCTTGATTACTGTAGCTTCGTAGTGTAGTCTGAAGTCTGGGAGCCTGATTCTTCCAGCTCCGTTTTTCTTTCTCAAGATTGTTTTGGTTATTTGGGGTCTTTTGTGTTTGCATAGAAATTGTGAACTTTTTTGTTCTACTTCTGAGAAAAATGCCATTGGTAGTTTGATAGGGATTGCATTGAATCTGTAGATTGCTTTGGGTAGTATAGACATTTTCATGATGTTCATTCTTCCAATCAAAGAGCATGGTATATCTCTCCAACTGTTTGTATCCTCTTTCATTTCTTTCATCAGTGTCTTATAGTTTTCTGCATACAGGTCTTTTGTCTCCTTAGGTAGGTTTATTCCTAGGTATTTTATTCTTTTTCTTGCAATGGTAAATGGGAGTGTTTTCTTGATTTCTCTCTCAGATTTTTCATCATTAGTGTATAGGAATGCAAGAGATTTCTGTGCATTAATTTTGTAACCTGCTGCTTTACCAAATTCATTGATTAGCTACAGTAGATTTCTGGTAGTATCTTTAGGATTCTCTGTGTATAGTGTCATGTCATCTGCAAACAGCGACAGCTTTACTTCTTTTCCAATTTGGATTCTGTTTATTTCTTTTTCTTCTCTAATTGCTCTGGATAAAAATTCCAAAACTATGTTGAATAATAGTGGGGAGAGTGGACAACCTTCTCTTGTTCCTGATATTAGTGGAAATGGTTTCAGTTTTTCAACATTGAGCATGATGTTGGCTGTGGGTTTGTCATATATGGCCTTTATTATGTTGAGGTAAGTTCCCTCCATGCCTACTTTCAGTAGGGTTTTTGTGATAAATGGGTGTAGAATTTTGTTGAAAGATTTTTCTGCATCTGTTGGAATGATCATATGGTTTTTCTCCTTCAGGTTGTTAATTTCGTGTATCACATTGATTTATTTGTGTATATTGAAGAAGCCTTGCATTCCTGGGATAAACCCCCTCTTGATCATGGATTATGATCCTGTTAATGTGCTGTTGGATTCTGTTCGCTAATATTTTGTTGTGGATTTTTGCATCTATGTTCATCAGTGATATTGCCCTGTAGTTTTCTTTCTTTGTGACATCTTTGTCTGGTTTTGGTATAAGGGTGATGGTGGCCTTGTAGAATGAGTTTGGGGGTGTTCTTCCCTCTGCTATATTTTAGAAGAGTTTGAGAAGGATAGATGTTAGCTCTTCTCTAAATGTTTGATAGAATTCACCTCTGAGGCCATCTAGTCCTGTGATTTTGTTTGTTGGAAGATTTTTAATCACAGTCTCAATTTCAGTGCTTGTGATTGGTCTGTTTATATTTCTGTTTCTTCCTGGTTCACTGTCAGAAGGTTGTGCATTTCTAAGAATTTGTCCATTTCTTCCAGGTTGTCCATTTTATTGGCATATTGTTGGTTGTAGTAATCTCCCGTGATCCTTTGTATTTCTGCAGTGTCAGTTTTTTTCATTTCATTTTTTTCATTTCTAATTCTCTTGATTTGTCTTCTCCTTTTTTTCTTGATGATTCTCGCTAATGGTTTATCAATTTTTTTTAATCTTTTCAGAGAACCAGCATTTACTTTTATTGGTCTTTGCCAATGTTTCCTTCATTTCTTTTTCATTTATTTCTTGTCTGATGTTTATTATTTCTTTCCCACTACTAACTTTGGGGTTTTTTTTGTTCTTCTTTCTCTAATTGCTTTAGGCATAGGGTTAGGTTGTTTATGTGAGATGTTTCTTGTTTCTTGAGGTAGGATTGTATTGCTGTAAGCTTCCCTCTTAAAACTACTTTTGCTGCATCCCATAGGTTTTGGGTCGTCATGTTTTCCTTGTCATTTGTTGCTAGGTATTTTTTAAATTTCCTCTTTGATTTCTTTAGTGATCTTGGTTATTTAGTAGTGTATTGTTTAGCCTCCATGTGTTTGTATGTTTTTTACAGATTTTTTTCCTGTAGTTGATATCTAGTATCCCAGTGTTGTGGTTGGAAAAGATACTTGATATGATTTCAATTTTCTTAAATTTACCAAGGCATGTTTTCTGAACCAAGATATGATCTATCCTGGAGAATGTTTCATGAGCACTTGAGAAGATGTCCATAAGTACGTATGTAGTATTGAACATAATGATGATCTCTTCTTTGAGTATTTTGGCAAGTACCTGTCATGAAATGTCTTGCCACAGCCCACATAACCAAGATGTACCATGAAGAAGCCTTTTGGTATGTAATATGTCCCTCTAAATTCCAGTCGGACTTCCTAGAACATTTAGACCTATTTGATGAATAAATTCAAGCCAGAGAAGAAAAACAGGGTTTTTGATGTTACATAAATGCTTTTGTCCAGTGAAATGAGTCAGAATAATGGAATTCAAATTTTTATTTTGTCACTCACTAGCTGCTTGACTTTAGGTATTTATTTTTACCACTCTGAACTGTTCTTTCATCATGTGAAAAATAAGAGGAGTATGAAACAGACTACAAGAGCTGTTTAGAGAATTATATAAGATGATGTTTTAAAATATCTATGAAAGCATCAGAATATTACAAGGCAAAATGTATTTATGTGAGTTGAATTAAACATTTAATTCAGTATTTGTATCATTCATTTATTATTTACCTATGTGAACTGTTTTGCTATAATAGGATCAGGTTTTTCTATGCATAAGAATTCTTTCAACTATGTGTCTGTCTATACATGTTCTATTCACTAACCTTTGAGTACCTTCTCCTCCTTTCTCCACCTGTTCAAATCTCAATCTGTTCCCAAAAGTGCCTCATAGTATATACTCCTTCATGAAGCCTTCAAATCTGTGGAAAGCCACAGTGGTATCTCTATTCTTTAAATTAATAGCACTGGGCCTCCCTGGTGGCGCAGTGGTTGAGAGTCCGCCTGCCGATGCAGGGGATACGGGTTCGTGCCCCGGTCTGGGAGGATCCCATATGCCGCGGAGCGGCTGGGCCCATGAGCCATGGCCGCTGGGCCTGCGCATCCGGAGCCTGTGTTCCGCAACGGGAGAGGCCACAACAGTGAGAGGCCCGCATACCTCAAAAAAATAAATAAATAAATAAAAATAAAAATAAATAAATTAATTAATAGCACTGACTTGAGTTTCTTCATTTAACTCTTACAAGATATATCCATGACTTTTTCCTCTAAATAAATTAACATTTAGAGATGTGACTCCAGTTAGGTGTATAGTAACAAATTAATTTTTTGTAGGAAGTATGACAGTGAGCCAACTCTAGCATATAATCTTATCATATGAGTTTTCCCCATGATTACTAATTAATAGGTAGTGTACCACATCGCACTAGCCTCAGACACAAGTGATGAGGACTGGCATAGAAAATTGATCCAAGTGAGCCAATCAAGAATCTATACATTCAAGAGGAACACAGATAGTAATCTTCAGAGAGAGAAAGAATGAAAATGACGCACAAAAAGAAAAAAGGAAAAAAATGCAGACTGTCATCAAGAGGAAGGGAGGGAGAAAAGGAGGAATTACTGTTTTGGGGAGGTGTTCTATAAAATCCTTATACATACATTCAATATACTTTCCTACATACTTTCAACATACTCCTCCTTTATATCCCATTTAGTTTAATTACCTTGAACCAAATAATTCATATCTAAGAAAGTTGTGAAATGCATTCTTTGAGTAAACTGAAATATGTAAACTCATATGCCAGATGGCATTAATTATTCCTTCAAAGAGCATCAAGGAAAAAAGTAATGTCAGAGACATGGCTGTCAAAAATCATCATTTGTTCACTCAATTTTTGTTTTTGTATACAAAGCAGGTTCTTATTAGTTATCTGTTTTATACATATTAGTGTACATATGTCCATCACAATCTCCCAATTCATCCCACCACCACCACCCCCACACCCCGTGATCCCCTCCTTGGTGTCCATATGTTTGTTCTCTCTATGTGTGTCTCAATTTCTGCCTTGCAAACTAGTTCATCTGTACCATTTTTCTGGATTCCACATATATGCGTTTATATACAATATTTGTTTTTCTCTCTCTGACTTACTTCACTCTGTATGGCAGTTTCTAGGTCCATCCACATCTCTACAAATGACCCAACTTCGTTCCCTTTTATGGCTGTCTAATAATCCATTGTATATATGTACCACAACTTCTTTATCCATTCGTCTGTTGATGGGCATTTAGGTTGCTTCCATGACCTGACTAATTTAAATAGTGCTGCAGTGAACATTGAGGTGCATGTGTCTTTTTGAATTATGGTTTTCTCTGGGTATATGCCCAGTAGTGGGATTGCTGGGTCATATTGTAGTTCAATTTTTAGGTTTCTAAGGAACCTCCATACTGTTCTCCATAGTGCCTGTATCAATTTACATTCCCACCAACAGTGCAAGAGTGTTCCCTTTTCTCCACACCCTCTCCAGCATTTGTTGTTTGTAGATTTTCTGATGATGTCCATTCTAACTGGTGTGAGGTGATACCTCATTGTAGTTTTGATTTGCATTTCTCTAATAATTAGTGATGTTGAGCAGCTATTCATGTGCTTCTTGGCCATCTGTATGTCTTCTTTGGAGAAATGTCTATTTAAGTCTTCTACCCATTTTTGGATTGGGTTGTTTGTTTCTTTAATATTGAGCTGCATGAGCTGTTTATATATTTTGGAGGTTAATCCTTTGTCCCTTGATTCATTTGCAAATATTTTCTCCCATTCTGAGGGTTGTCTTCTTTTCTTGTTTATGGTTTCCTTTGCTGTGCAAAAGTTTTGAGGTGTCATTAGGTCCCATTTGTTTATTTTTGTTTTTATTTTCATTACTCTAGGAGGTGGGTCAAAAAGGATCTTACTGTGATTTATGTCAAAGAGTTTTCTTCCTATGTTTTCCTCTAAGAGTTTTATAGTGTCCATCCATACATCCAGTTTTATAGTGTCCATCCTTACATCCAAACACAATCCATTTGGAGTTTATTTTTGTGTATGGTGTTAGGGAGTGTTCTAATTTCATGTATGGTGTTAGGGAGTGTTCTAGTTTCATTCTTTTACATGTAGCTGTCCAGTTTTCCCAGCACCACTTATTGAAGAGACTGTCTTCTCCATTGTATATCCTTGCCTCCTTTTTCATACATTAGTTAACCATAAGTGTATGGATTTATCTCTGGGCTTTCTATCCTTTTCCATTGATCTATATTTCTGTTTTCTGTGCCAGTACCATGTTTTCTTGCTTAGTGTACCTTTGCAGTATAGTCTGAAGTCCGGGAGTCTAATTCCTCCATCTCCAAATTTTTTTCCCTCAAGATTGCTTTGGCTATTCGGGGTCTATTGTGTCTCCATACAAATTTTAAGATTTTTATTCTAGTTCTGTAAAAAAAAAATGCCATTGATGATTTGATAGGTATTGCATTGAATCTGTAGATTGCTTTGGATGATATAGTCATTTTCACAATATTGATTCTTCCAATCCAAGAACATCATATATCTCTCAGTCTGTCTGTGTCATCTTTGATTTGTTTCATCAGTGTCTTATAGTTTTCTGAGTACAGGTCTTTTACCTCCTTAGGTAGGTTTATTCCTAGGTATTTTATTCTTTTTGCTGCAATGGTGAATGGGATTGTTTCCTTAATTTCTTTCTGATCTTTCATTGTTAGTGTATAGGAATGCAATAGATTTCTGCACATTAATTTAGTTTCCTACAACTTTACCAAATTCATTGATTAGCTCTAGTATTTTTCTGGTAGCATCTTTAGGATTCTGTAAGTATAGTATAATGTCATCTGCACACAGTGACAATTTAACTTCTTCCTTTCCAATTTGATTTCCTTTTATATCTGTTTCTTCTCTAATTGCCATGACTAGGACTTTCAAACCTATGTTGAATAATAGTGGCGAGAGTGAAAATCCTTGTCTTGTTCCTGATTTGAGAGGAAATGCTTTCAGTTTTTCACCATTGAGAATGATGTTTGCTGTGGGTTTGTTATATATGGCCTTTATTATGTTGAGGTAGGTTCCCTCTGTGCCCACTTTCTGGAGAGTTAATTATCATAAATGGGTGTTGAATTTGGTCAAAAGCTTGTTCTGCATCTATTGAGATTATCATATGGTTTTCTTCAGTTTGTTAATATGGTTTATCACATTGATTGATTTGTGTATATCAAAGAATCCTTGCATCCCTGGGATAACTCCCACTTGATCATGGTGTATAATCCTTTTAATGTGTTGTTGGATTCTGTTTGCTAGTATTTTGTTGAGGATTTTTGCATCTATATTCATCAGTGATATTGGTCTCTAATTTTCTTTTTTTGTGGTATCTTTGTCTGATTTTGGTATCAGGGTGATGTTGGCCTCATGAAATGATTTTGGGAGTTTTCCTTCCTCTGCAATTTTTGGGAAGATTTTGAGAAGGGTGGGTGCTAACTCTTCTGTAAATATTTGATAGAATTTACCTGTGAATTCATCTGGTCCTGAACTTCTGTTTGCTGCAAGATTTTTAATTACAATTTTAATTTCATTACTTGTGATTGGGCTGTTCTGATTTTCTATTTCTTTGTAGTTTAGGCTTGGAAGGTTATATCTTTCTAAGAATTTGTGCATTTCTTCCAGGTTGTCCAATATTGGCATAGAATTGTTTGTAGTAGTCTTTTAGGATGCTTTGTATTTCTGCAGTGTCCATTGTAACTTCTCCTTTTTCATTTCTAATTTTATTGATTTGAGTCTTCTACCTCTTGATGAGTCTGGCTAATGGTTTATCAATTTTGTTTATCTTCCCAAAGAACCAGATTTTAGCTTTATTGATCCTCACTATTGTTTTCTTTGTTTCTCTTTCATTTATTTCTGATCTGATGTTTATGATTTCTTTCCTTCTGCTAACTTTGGGGTTTTGTTTGTTCTTCTTTCTCTAGTTCCTTCAGGTTTAAGATTAGATTGTGTATTTGAGATTTTTCTTGTTTCTTGAGGTAGGATTGTATTGCTATAAATTTCCCTCTTAAAACCGCTTTTGGTGCGTCCCATAGGTTTCGGATCATCATGTGTTCTTTGCCATTTGTCTCTAGGTATTTTTTTATTTCCTCTTTGGGTTCTTCATCGATCTCTTTGTTATTTAGTAACGTATTGTTTAGCATCCATGTGTTTGTATTTTTTACGTTATTTCCCCTGTAATTGATTTCTAATCTCATAGTGTTGTGGTAGGAAAAGATGCTTGATACAATTTCAGTTTTCTTAAATTTACTGAGGCTCGATTTGTGACCCGAGATACGATCTCACCTGGAGTATGTTTCATGAGCACTTGAGAAGAAAGTGTATTCTCTTGTTTTGGATGGAATGTCCTATAAATATCAATTAAGTCTATCCGGTCTAATGTGTCTTTTATTTATTTATTTTTTGCGGTACGCGGGCCTCCCACTGCTGTGGCCCCTCCCACTGCAGAGCACAGGCTCCAGACGCACAGGCTCAGCAGCCATGGCTCTCGGGCCCAGCCACTCCGTGGCATGTGGGATCTTCCCAGACCGGGGCACGAACCCATGTCCCCTGCATCGGCAGGCGGACTCTCAACCACTGCGCCACCAGGGAAGCCCCCTAATGTGTCTTTTAAAGCTTGTGTTTCCTTATTTATTTTCATTTTGGATGATCTGTCCATTGGTGAATGTGGGGTGTTACAGTCCCCTACCATTATTGTGTTACTGTCGATTTCCCCTTTTATGGCTGTTAGCATTGGCCTCATGTATTGAGGTGCTCCTATGTTGGGTACATAAATATTTACAATTATTATATCCTCTTCTTGGGTTGGTCCCTTGATCATTATGTAGTGTCTTTCTTTGTCTCTTGTAATAGTCTTTATTTTAAAGTCTATTTTGTCTGATATAAGAATTGCTACTCCAGCTTTATTTTATTTTTTCTTCTTCTTCTTTTTTTTTTTTTTTGCATTATGTGGGCCTCTCACTGTTGTGGCCTCTCCCATTGTGGAGCACAGGCTCCGGACGCGCAGGCTCAGCGGCCATGGCTCACGGGCCTAGCCACTCTGCAGCATGTGGGATCTTCCCAGACTGGGGCACGAACCCATGTCCCCTGCATCGGCAGGCAGACTCTCAACCACTGCGCCACCAGGGAAGCCCTCCAGCTTTCTTTTGATTTCCATTTGCATGGAATATCTTTTTCCATCACCTCAGTTTCAGTCTGTATGTGTCCCTAGGTCTGAAGTGTGTCTCTTGTAGACAGCATATATATGGGTCTTGTTTTTGTATCCATTCAGCCAAACTATGTCTTTTGGTTGGAGCATTTAATCCATTTACAATTGAGGTAGTTACCAGTATGTATGTTCCTATTACCATTTTCTTAATTGTTTTGGGTTTGTTATTGTAGATCTTTTTCTTTTGTGTTTCCTGCTTAGAGAAGTTCCTTTAACATTTGTTGTAGAGCTGGTTTAGTGGTGCTGAATTCTCTTAGCTTTTGCTTGTCTGTAAAGCTTCTGATTTCTCTGTCACATGTGAATGAGGTCCTTGCTGGGTAGAGTAATCTTGGTTGTAGGTTCTTCCCTTTCATCACTCTAAATATACCATGCCACTCCCTTTTGGCTTGTAGAGTTTCTGCTGAGAAGTCAGCTGAGAAAATCCTTATGGGAGTTCCCTTGTATGTTATTTGTTGTTTTTCCCTTGTTGCTTTTAGTAATTTTTCTTTGTCTTTAATTTTTTTCAATTTGATTATTATGTGTATTGGTGTGTTTCTCTTTGGGTTTATTCTGCCTGGGACTCTCTGCACTTCCTGGACTTGGGTGGTATTTCCTTTCCCATTCTAGGGAATTTTTTGACCGTAATCTCTTCAAAAATTTTCTCACGTCCTTTCTGTCTGTCTTCTCCTTCTGGGACCCCTATAATGCAAATGTTGTTGCATTTAATGTCCCAGAGGTCTCTTAGGCTGTCTTCATTTCTTGTCATTCTTTTCTGTTTATTCTCTTCTGCAGCAGTGATTTCCACCATTCTGTCTTCCAAGTCACTTATCCATTCTTCTGCCTCAATTATTCTGCTATTGATTCCTTCTTGTGTATTTTTCATTTCCATTATTGTATTGTTCATCTCTGTTTGTTTTTTCTTTAATTCTTCTAGGTGTTTGTTAAACATTTATTGCATCTTCTCGATCTTTGCCTCTAGTCTTTTTCCAAGGTCCTGGATCATCTTCTCTATCATTTTTCTGAATTATTTTTCTGTAAGGTTCCTATCTCCACTTCATTTAGTTGTTTTTCTGGGGTTTTATCTTGTTCCTTCATCTGGTACATGGTCCTCTGACTTTTCATTTTGAATATTTTCTGTGAATGTGATTTTCACTCCACAGGCTTCAGGATTATAGTTCTTGCTTCTGCTGTTTGCTCTCTCATTCATTCTTTCTTAAATAATATTTTGAAAAATAGTTAGGTACATACCTAATCAGCTACATAGTTCCTAAACTCCCTTGTCATAGTTGTGGCAGTAAGATTAAGTGATACAGTTTTTGGCAATGAATATGAACAGAAGTGATGAGTACCATTTCCATGCCAGTACTTTGAAACAGTGAAAACACTCCTCCCACTCTTTCCCTTTCCTAGAAGCTAATATGTGGTGGTACCTAGGATACAACTTTAGCCATGCCTACAAATATGATTCCTCAGGGGATGACATAGAAATAAGATGGAAGGAGTCTGAGGGCCTAAATGATCTGAGGGAGCAGAGATATCCAGACTTGGGATGGACATCCAGACTCACTTTGGACTGTCTTCAATATGTATGTGAGATATTGTGTATATATAAATCTTTTACATCTTACTGTCTTGTTCACAAGCAGCTTAACTGTCCTGTACTATTACCCTAGGAAACAAAATGTGACTTGTACAGGGATTGATATTGGAGGCATGCACCATGATTGAACAGAGACCCAATTGCTGAGGGGCTGCCAAGAATCAGTATTTCCCCTTACTCAATTTCCCTCCTGTGTTATGAAGTTCTATCGTGACACCCTCACCCAGGTAAAACGTTGTGATTGCTTTCTCTCCTCAGCTGAAGAGTTTATGAACAAATTCACATACAGTAACCCATTTGTTCCTCGTACTAATCTCTTAAGTTGCTATGAATACAGGGTATGTTGATTATTCTCTCTTCTCCCCTTCACCTGATCCATTCTTTGCCTCTCTTTTTGTCCCATAACCAAAAGAAGGCGATGGCAACAATTTGGTTTGCAGAGAAAAGAGGGGGCTGTCAGGGTTTTTATTTCCAACTCTGTTTCTGCTTAGTCATTGTGTCTCTTACTTAGATTCATCTTTCCGTGAAATCAGGTTCTGCTACCTGGCCCAAAATTATAGTTCCCCTTTCACCAGTCTCCAGCTACACTATTTGTCTCCCTTGTCCCTTCAGTCATAGTGATGGTAACATCTTTGCTCTGTGGTTAATTTTTTTGTGCCTCATCATCCCTTGTTTTCTTTATTTTTCTCTTAACCCTAATATACATCTATAAATAATTTCTTTGTTACTATCTCTTTAACTAATCTTTTTCTTGCTGCTATAATATATTGCCCCCATTTTACAGATGAGGAAACATAGGTCCAGAAAAATCAACACCCAAGTTCACTTAATGAATGATGTAATAAAGATTTGTACCAGGCAATCTGATATAGTGTCTGTGTACCTGAATACTAGGCAATGGTGCCCTCCATGTATCAGTGCATGGAGACTGCATAGAATTTCTCAGAAAGACCTTGGAAATAAAATAAATATATCACATTCTGAGAATTAAACTTTAAATGATCACAATGTGAATCAGAAAAGAGTTTGGAACTTTTTAAACGACCAGATACAGTTCCAATTTTAACTGGAAAATAATATAAACAGTCTTTAAAAATGAAAAAAAAAAGATGTAAAAGGAGAGTGTAGTCTACCTGGGAGAAAAGCAAAAGGAGTTCAATAAAGGAAATGATGACAGACAGTGTCCAACCCTGGCTGTTCAGAGTATTTTAAAATTTAAGCCCATTGTTAAGGTCTTTCCAAATGTGTAGGACAAAAGAGGCTATCTTATTTTGGTGCCACTAAATATTTAATACACTTCACTAAAACCTTTTATTCGTATTAGATGCACATCCAGCAGCTTTACGATTTTGATTTGTGTTTGTTACTCTGCCTATAAGGGAAGAATGGCCTAGTTAGTGCAGACTAATGGTATGCTGTTCTTGTATGTGTGTTTGCATTTTAAAATACTGGACAGAATGATATTCTGCATGATATATCAGCCCTATGAGTTGGTTAATGGTTATCTGGCCCTGTAGGGTAGAGCTGCTTTCAAGGATCTGAGAAAATTGTATTTTTAAACCTGTAAGACAGGATGACAATCATTTTATTATAGAGAGCAAATCTTTTTCAATTTGAATATTGGAAGGAACGGAGTAATAGAAAGGCAATGCTCCCTACAATTAGCTAAGAATCATGTAAAAATGCTAGCTAAGAGAAATATTTCTTAGGAGATATCAATTATCAGCATCAACCAAAAAAAAAACACTGAAGACACAAGTGTCTGTATGCCAGTTTCTTCCAGTCACTCAAGTTAACAGACAGTTCTCGAAGGATTTAGACTTTATAGCCTAACATAGAATTTGTCATAAAAAATACACAAACAACCAAACATGAATATTGAAGCCAGCTTGACAGTAATATTTTCAGGGTAAAATAATAAACTGTCATTCTGTTCTATAAACAAGTCCTTCCTGAGTTTTATTTTTATCAAATCATCCCTGAGGGAGCTGACTTGATCAACATTTTTCCTAATCCTAAAATGCTGAAACCCAGATCTCAGACCCAGAATGACATAGATTTCCAGAGAGACTCAGTCTAATAACTTTAGTTCATCTGATTCTGATGCCTGTGACTTCCAAAGTAGTTCTTAAGAACCTGGACTTTGTAAAGACAAACCTGGGTTTGACTTTTGATCTTGCCACTTCCCAGCTGTGTGATGTTGGGGGTGTCTTCATGTGTAAAAGTGGTATGCTGGGGCCTCCCTGGTGGCGCAGTGGTTGAGAGTCCGCCTGCCGATGCAGGGGATACGGGTTCGTGCCCCGGTCTGGGAGGATCCCATATGCCGCGGAGCGGCTGGGCCCGTGAGCCATGGCCGCTGGGCCTGCGCATCCGGAGCCTGTGCTCCGCAACGGGAGAGGCCACAACAGTGAGAGGCCCGCATACCGCAAAAAGAAAAAAAAAAAATAAATAAAAGTGGTATGCTATTGCCTGTATATCAGGGTGATGATAAAGATGAGATAAAATGGTATTAGTCTGGCTTGTGAACCACATATAGCAGCTATTATTATTATGGCCATTAGAACTCTGATAAACACAATTTAAACCTGTCTTTGATTAGTAGAAGTTACACCAGAATCTTGTAGAGTTTTGAATTAGCATTATGAATATTAATCATTATTTTACTACAGATGAGTACATGAACAACTGCATGGAGATCTACAGTTAATAAATGCTATATACAGCAGCTTTTACTAGATTTACATGCCTGTATAAAATGTAGACTGGTGAGATAATACTTATTACTAATATATTTTTAATCACTAGATAATAGAGATACTCAAAATTAAACACGTGCTTCAAAAATATTTCATTGTAAAAGTAGTTCTAGGATCTGAGTCAGGAAAATTTCTTAAAACTATAGCAGATATATTTGAGCTATTTTAATTGCAAAGAGTTAGATTTTAGTAGGAGATTTGAAAATAGACATTTTCTTATTGAATGAATATATGTTGTTATTAGATAGTAAATAATGTCTAGAATCTATGGATGCAGAGATGAATGTGAGAAAAACAAGGAGCTTACATTGAAGTACATTTAATGTGCAACATTAGTTATTTCCTTGTATTCTTATGGATAAGTTAACATAATTGTGTAAAATTAAATGGGGAAAACAGACCCTAAACAAATAGAGATTTAATTACAAGGGTATTATTTATGTATTTATTCTTTATATTCTAACCTATAGTAGTGATGCAAGAAAATAACTCAACTCTGCTAAAATGATTTTATCAGAGGTGGATATGAGTTAGCCAGACAATGTGTATGTGGTGAGACGTGAGAGAAGAAGGGGGAAAAAAGATTCTATGTAAGGTAGAAACATTGGCCCAGAGGATACATGGTATATTTGAAGGACTGAAAGATGTATTGGATATAAAATAAAAATAGATCTGGGGAGATAGGCAGGGTCAAATAATAAGGTGCTACATGAGGAATGGGCTCAATGAGAGATTTGCTATGTGAAGACAAAGTCATGGTGTAGGTAGGCTTATGATGATGGCCTGATTCAATGTGTTGATGGACTTATAAATGAAGTTGACAATACAGAAAGGGAACAAATTCGAGGAAAACAATATTTTTGATTGGGAACCATGTTTATTAATAATTTTGACTTACAGATTAGATATTTAAACCCAACTATCACTCACTTAAATTGTAAAGTCAAAGGCATATATTTATTGGTCTCTTAAAAAACACCAAATCTTTAGAGCACAGTGTTGAGTTGTTATATTAATAGTTTATAATACTACAAAACAAAAAAAAGTAAAGAGAATCCTGAAAATGTAGGAAAGAGGTTTTTTTTTTTTGGCCATGCTGTGAGGCATGTGAGACCTTAGTTCCCCGACCAGAGATCAAACCCTTGCCTCTTGCATTGGAAGCATGGAGTCTTAACCACCGTACCACCAGGGAATTCCCAGGAAATAGTATAACTCTAAAAATCATCCACTGCAGGAACCAGATGAAGAGCAGAGAGAACCATTTGGCGTCTTTAGTAGAATTTAAGAAGACAGTGGACCTGTATAACAGGCTAGGAATCATTCTAAGAGTACAGTCATGAGAGAAAGCGGACAGTGGATGAAGACATATCAGTTGCATGCTGCCACCCCCAGACTAAATTAAAGTTGACAATGGGAAAAATAAAAACGAGAATTGACAGTGCCAAAAACTGAATTGGAAATATGCGTCAGTGAATTAAAGATTTTCTGAAAAATCCATATTTGTTTTTTAAATTTTAAGTATGATGGGAAATGCAATAAACCACATTGCCCCTGTATTCTTGTGAATAGAGAAATTCCAGTATGACCTTCACAACCAGCCTCTGACTAAAGCAGAACTTTATCCTATTAGTCAGCACTATCTTACTTTTCCTACTGTAAGAAAGACAAAAGTCTCTTCAATTAACGAATATTTTAACATTCGTATAAGTGACTCTTATCAGTACCAACATGTCTTAAATTGCACTTAATACTCGGACCTACCAGACAGAATATCACAAATTTTTAATGTTCCCACATATTGGTAAATGATATTTTATAGAACTTATCAACTCTCTTGAACTCGAGATGTATTGTTTTAATATGAGGGAGATAAACAGGTCCAAAGTAGTTCTCTAAAGATGATTGGTCTGGTTCACTCACTCACAAAAAACTCTAAATGGCCAAAGTCTAAACATCATCTAAGAAAAATTGTCTGTCTGGCATAGTAATGACACAACTGCATCAAACTATATGAATCTGCCTTTAGAGTGACCACTAAAGAGATCAATGAGTTTTCAATAACTAAATGCTTAAAACACATACCCACAAATATAATA
This sequence comes from Mesoplodon mirus, assembly GCF_964341445.2. Taxonomy (NCBI): domain Eukaryota; kingdom Metazoa; phylum Chordata; class Mammalia; order Artiodactyla; family Ziphiidae; genus Mesoplodon; species Mesoplodon mirus. Next base: position 49,163,830 of record NC_138976.1, read on the forward strand.
TATACATGAATTTGGGTAAACACAGTGGTAATTAAACGAGTTTAGAGAAAAGTCTCGGAACTGATCACAAGATTACCTGAATTGAAAATATTCAATAATACCTGATTTATTAGAAATCACAAGAAAAGGTATTTAAGGTCTTTAAAAACAATTCATAATGTCTTTGAAGTAAAAGTCTATTATTGAAATTCAGATGAATTATTGTCCATGGCCTTGGCTTGCATGGTGTCCGACAGAGTGTCATAACTGCCATAAAATCTCCTAATTAATTACATATGAGACCAGTCTCTCTACTTTTTGGTTTCAGGAGCAGAATGTTCCAAAACACTTCTAAGATAGATGACCTGAAAAAGAGAGAGAGAGACAAAGGCAAAAAGAGACAGGCAGAGAATGTAGCAACACAAACACATCATCTAACATACTTAGTAAAGCTTAGCTTATGGAGAAAATTTAAAAGCCCCTATGCTACAATTCCCCAATCACCATACCTTCTTCCCACAGGTAACTAACTTTGATCAATTTGGATTTTTTGCTCCCCTGATACTTAATTCCATGTTGCTAAATATTTTAAATTTTTAGATATTAACTATTTTCTCCCTAATTTAAAGAAAAAGTTAACTTTCACCATCTTATTCCTCAGCCATTTCTCTTCCTTCATGATTCTAATAGTTATTTTTTGAGTCATTCTTTTGACTATAATTTTCATTTTGAACAATATTCTTAAGAGTTTTCATTTTTCACAGGAGCAAGGAAGCAGCTTTGAGCTTATTCTCTACTTCCTCACTTAACAGCAATAGATACTAGCCATGGGAATGAAAACAAGTCCCCACAATTTATACCATTAGTAAGACAGAGGCAGAGATTTCCAGAAAATTCCCAGTTTAGATGTAAGTGATTGGGAAGAGAGGGACATCCAAACCTCACAGAATAACTGACAGTAGCTATGATGGTGTGGCAGGTCCCATGAGGGAAATGGAGGCGCTCAAGCAGACCTAGAGAACGTAGTGCCAGAGAACACCACAACTAGGACTCAACACCACCAGAATGAGAGCATCCTACCCCACCCCCAGGAGAAACTGATTCTGTCAATTCTAAGGACAGTAGGGCAGCAAAGGAGTGCCTGAAAATGGCAAAGGGGAAGAGGTGTGATAAGGTACAGAAAAAAGGGTGTGAGAGGACCATATGTTAAAGAGACTGCACATCACATGAAACAGAAAAAGGTTTTGAGCTGTTTAAACCCCTCCCTTTCTCCTCCAAGGGATCCAGGAAAGTCCCAAGCATGTAAATATGAATTATTTAAACATGAATACAGATTTTAAAACATTCATAATCATATAAAGATATTTTTTAAAGACTAAAAATAAATGCCATTTGCATCAATGTGGATGGACCTAGAGATTGTCATACTGAGTGAAATAAGTCAAAGACAAATATCACACGATATCACTTATATCTAAAAATAGTTACAAATGAACTTATTTACAAAACAGAAATAGAGTCACAGATGTAGAAAACAAACTTATGGTTACCAGGGGAGAAAGTGGGGTGGGGAGAGTGATAAATTGTGAGACTGGGATTGACAGATACACACTACTATGTATAAAATAGATAACTAATAAGGACCTGCTGTATAGCACAGGGAACTCTTCTCAATACTCTGTGATGACCTATATGGGAAAATAATCTTAAAAAGAGTGGATATATGTGTATGTATAACTGGTAGTTTCTGCTGTACAGCAAAGCGTAACACTAGAATAAAATAAAATAAAATAAATAAAAGCAGCTGGAAGAAAATTAATTAATGTGGAGATCTTCAGCATAAATAAGTAAGTAAATAAATAAATAAATCACCAGAAAAAGGCTAAAATGAAGTAGAAGAAAACAATAACAAGGCATAACTTCAGTTTAAATATATATGCATTGGAACTCTGAAACAATAACAAGAAACTAAAATAAAGGAATTTGGAGGAGAACTCCGATACGTAAAATGCACATTTTTAACAGGCCCTTTGTTTATGTGACAAATATATTTTCAGTTAATAATAATAAAATAAAATAAATCGTAATGATCAGAAAGGAGATTCAGAGAATTATTTTCAAGTTTGGATAATCATGCTAGTAAAAATAAAAACTAATATAAAATACTAAAAGTAATGAATTAGTTCTAAACACATTAATAAAGATATCTTGATAAAAAGTAAAAAGGAAACATATCTATGTTGATCTGTCATCAAAAGTAATGTAACATTATAATTCCCGTTTTTGAGACTTCTGTAAATTCAATGATCTTCACATATTCATGTTTATTAGAAAATCACATATAGCAAATAGAAAAATCTGAGCAGATTCTTTTGTATCCACATTTTCTTTTGGATAACACAGGACTTTGAAGGTTGAAATGAACTTTGTCAAATTTCTCTTTACTGTGTTCACAACTTGACAGTGAGCAGCACACCAGCTTTTGTGGGAAATTCCTTTTACTTTTACATCAGTAATCTGCAACATGGTCACACTGCAGAACAGAACTAGAGTATTTCAAGTCCTGCATCTTTGGCTTTACAGTTGCTGCACTTATTGTTTATCTGAATTTGTTGTTTACAGAAAAGGCTATGTTGTATCACCAAGGTGAGAGACACAAACTGAATCAGAAGACAGCTAGAATGATTTTGAAACATTACAAGTTTACTTCTTGAAAGGATCACATATGGCTGAGTCTGCATATTTCCAGGCTAGTTGTATAACAGTTCTCTAAAGTAACTTCCAAGTATAAAATATTTATTAAAGAGAAGTAATAATTTGCTATTAGGAAGCATATTTATGTGTATGCAAGTAAAACTCAACAGTAGAGTAATTGTTTAGAAAATTAGACCAAAAAAAGATTTGGGGTAATTAAATTCTTGCTAGCAATATTGAAATTGCTGGCACCTAATGATAATAAAAAAGTAGATTAGGTGTTAGTAAATGTTATTATTGATCTAAAATCCTCTAAAGAAAAAGCATTCCTTTGTTACCTACACCCAGATTTGACCACTCCAACCACAGTGACCTTGGAATCTGAATGAGTGGAATAAATTCTAGGAATTGAAGGAACACAGAGAAATTCTATACTTCACTCAGCACTTTGGTTGTTTGTAGTAATGTCAGCATTTTTATTTTAAAACTTTTTACAAGGGAGAATAGTTATGTTAATTATGTTATGAATAAGTAGATTCAATATTAGAGAGATGAAATTGTAAAATCAAGTAGATTAAGTGAAAATACCATAAACTTAAAATTAAACTGAAAATATTTTGAAATAATGATATCTGTATATTAAAAATATATACTCTTACAGGAATGTCTTCACAGTAACAATAAATACTGCTAGTAATACCATATTTAAGTCTCTGAGAGTTATGCTCTAAATGGAAACTGGAATTCTCAGAAATGCCTGATTTGATTACAGATCCTTTTTTTAGAGATTTTTAAAATTAATTAATTAATTAATTAATTAATTTATTTATTTATGGCTGCCTTGGGTCTTCGTTGCTGCACACAGGCTTTCTCTATTTGTAGCGAGCAGGGGCTGCTCCTTGTTGCGTTGTGCAGGCTTCTCATGGCAGTGCCTTCTCGTGTCGTCGAACATGGGCTCTAGGTGTGCGGGTTTTGGTAGTTGTGGCCCAAGGCTCAGTAGTTGTGGCTCATGGGCTCTAGAGTGCAAGATCAGTAATTGTGGTGCACGGGCTTATTTGCTCCGCAGCATGTGGGATCTTCCTGGACCAGGACTCGAACCTGTGTCCCCTGCACTGGCAGGTGGATTCTTAACCACTGCACCACCAGGGAAGTCCCTGATTATAGATCCTGAATATAAACCTGGAGAGCAGAAAGAGGGAAGCATTGAAAAGTAATAGGATCATGAAAAAAGTCACAGGTGTCAGCCTGAATTCATGCCTACTAACCAAAACTGTGACAATGTGAATATTAGAAAAGAAATAATAATTTCAATACTTTAAACATGTGTAATCAATGAAAATAAAGGAGCATGAAATATATTTATTTAAGACGGAAAGCCAGAAAAAAATTCTTTGTAAGCATACGGGGGTTCAGTTGAACCATTACTTTTTCAAATTTGGAAGACACATACCTAACTTTTTCTGATAGAAGAAAGTGATCCAAGTTTACTATAAAATAATCAATTCAAGTAGAATGTTATCTTTATATACCACCAATTGGATATATTTACTCAGGCAAAGGTTACCAAGTGGTGATAAGAGCATTAGTTACATGGTTAAAGGAAAAAGAGACATTCATATGATACCAAAATAATATTATGCAAATTGTAGAAATTATTTTTAGTCACAAGTTATAAAATAAAACTAATGAAAGGGTTAGAATGTCATAATTATAATAAAATAGCCTACTTAAGCATCATTAAAGGATGGTCAGCCACACATTTGTGTTTCATGCCATGATGCATTTTGAACTATAAAACAGCCCTAATTACACACTAAGATTTAAAGGTATTTTAGCTACATTTAATATATGGACACATCAAGACTTTAGAAGTATTTCCCGTTTACGTGAGGAGAAGACAATACAGATATAGCTATACACCACCATGATATTGTCTTTGGTAACACTCATTAATTTACCAGTTTAATCTCTCCAATTTTCTCCAGTAGGTGACTCATTTCATAAAAAGGGGTTATGTGTTTGTCTTACGCAATTTGTTTTTTTTAAATTGAAGTATAGTTAGTTTACAATGTTGTGTTAGTTTCTGGTGTACAGCAAAGAAATATAGATATATATATTCTTTTTCACATTCTTTTCCACTGTAGTTTATTACAAGATATTGAATATAGTTCCCTGTGCTATACCTTGTTAGGAATTTATTGCTTATCTATTTTATATATAGTAGTTTGTATCTGCTAATCCAAATTAGTAATTTATTCCTTCCTCACTTTCCCCTTTGGTAATCATAAGTTTGTTTTCTGTGTGAGTCTGTTTCTCTTTTGTAAATAAGTTCATTTGTATCATATTTTAGATTCTATATATAAGCGATATCATATATTTGTCTTTCTCTGTCTGACTTACTTCACTTAGTATGATAATCTCTAGGTCCACCCATGATGCTGCAAATGGCATTATTTCAATTTTTTATGGCTGAGTAGTATTCCATTGTGTGTGTTTGTGTGTGTGTGTGTGTATTGATATATACCACATCTTCTTTATCCATTCACCTGTCGATGGACATTTAGGTTGCTTCCATGTCTTGGCTATTGTAAATAGTGCTGCTATGAGCATTGGGATGCATGTGTCTTTTTGAAGTAGAGTTTTCTCTGGATATATAACTAGGAGTGGGATTGCTGGATCATATGGTAACTCTAATTTGTGTTTGTAAAGAAACTTCCATACTGTTCTCCATAGTGGCTGCAGCAATTAAATTCCCACCAACAGCATGGGAGGGTTTGTTTTTCTCAATACCTCTCCAGCATTTAATATTTGTAGACTGTTTAATGATGGCTATTCTGAGCGGTGTCAAATGATACTTCATCGTAGTTTTGATTTGCATCTCTCTAATAATTAGCAATGTTGAGCATCTTTTCATGTGCCTATTGGCCTTCTGTATGTCTTCTTTGGAAAAATGTCTATTTCTGTCTTGTGCCCATTTTTTTATTGTGTTGTTTGTTTTTTGTTATTGAGTTGTATGAGCTGCTTAGAAGGTCAAGGACAGTGTCTTACTCAATTTCTGACCTCCAGAAATCACAATTTTGTCCCATAGTAAATGCTCAATACATAGAGGTGAAGTGGAATAAAAATCCTTAACCTATAATATATGCCTTTAAAGCTTGAGGAAAAAATTTGCATAACTAGTATTCTTATAAAGGAAATCATCTTTATAGGAGAAATCCTTCACAAGGAATGAATGGGTGGTATCAAGTTCAAGTGCAAAAAGCTTAATCTTGGTTTGAATATTGTAACCTCTGCTTATTAATTTTGTCTGAGGGCAAATCACTCATCATACTCACTGGTGAACAGAGGATAATGATATTTATTCCACAGAATTTTGAGAACATCACAGGCCAAATACAATGTCTGGCTTATCTATCAAGCACATTCTAACTCTTTCTCACATGAATATACCTGCATAACTCCAGAATTTTGAAACAAGTTCTCTCAGAGTTTACAACCATTCTAAACAAAATAGTTGATTATCCAAGTGTTGTCTTGATCTGTGGATAATCTCAATTTAATCTACTCTTAAAACCAGTGATAGATTTTACCTTTGGCCAACATTCTAGTTAAGATAATTATCAACAGGCTAGCTATGAGTTCTCTGCCCTCTGAAGCAATAGAGCAGATTAAAAGCAATTTAAAGAAAAATGCAAATGTTTTTCTATTTTAAAACTCATATTGATATCACCTAAGAGCCCATAAATTGGGTGTCTTTAAATAGAAGTCAGAGACATGACCCATATTTCTCAGAAGCAGGAGAATACCATCCTAGAATAGATTATTTGCTTTTATTTATCTTTTGTCATTTTTACCCTACTTAGGAAACAAGGTCACTTAAACTTTACTTCCCTAGCAATGTGTTAGTTTATGACAAAGCAGGGTCTTATCGAGTTTTTGATCTGTAGGGGTCTGTTGGATTGTGGAAAGCCCAAACTATTGCTGGGAATACAGATTAAAAGAGAAGTGAAAAATCTGTGAAAAGATAAAAATTAACCATTGAAATAATGCTGTGTATTTACAGTTATGAATAATCCTTTGTAGGAAAATTATAAAATTATAAGTTAAGAAGTAATCTCATAAATTTTATTATGGGAAGCTTTCCAAATTTAAGGTATTTTTAAAATGTTACCATATTAAATAGATTTTAAGGCCACAACATTTGACCCTGAACAAATATATACATTGAATAAGTTATAGAAGTCTTTTCAGTTTCCTGAAATATAAAGTGGTTATTATAATAGTAACTGCTTCAAAAGATTATTGTGATGATTAAACATGATGATATGAATAACTAACTTAGAAAAGTGCCAGTAGTAGAGTAGTAGCAGTAGTAGGAGTAGTACATTCTATGATTCTGCACTGTGTACTCATTGATCCAACCATGTCAAATTACAATACTTAAATTTTGGTGTGCTATAATGTCTAATGATTCCAGGCCTTTGAACATGCTTCTTCCTTTACATAGAATGTCCTTCTGGCTCACATGGCAAGCATTGCCTCACATTCAGGAATTAGTCAATCCTTCCAAGAGCCCAGAGGCCACAACTGACCCACTTAGGCAAGGTTTATATATCTTTTAAAATCACCTAGAATTCTCATTAATCATTGTTATGTCAAATGACTTGCCTGTACTCTCTTAAAAAAAAAATTCACTCACCAGTCTGCAGATGTAATAGCCACATCCTTTTAAATTCAAAGCAGTAATGATTTAGAAATTGCCATTTAGAATTGCCAATATAATGAACATGAAGGGCAAAATTTTTGAAGATGATATTAGCAAAACCATGATAAATCCACAAATTTGAATTTCAGAAATATGTTGTCATTTATCCTTATTATTGATATTGATAGAAAATATGGGATGTGGATTTCACTAATAATGAGAGGAAAACAGAGATAAAGAAAATTTGAACAAAATTGAACAAAACAGGCAGGGAAAAAAATTTTTTTAAAGCAAAAAGTAATTATAAGCAAACACATAAAATTACATACTTGAACAAACTTGAATGTTGTCATCATAAAATTGTGAAATTACCTTACATATTGAAAGAGTTAAAATTCCAGCAGTGATCAAAGTTATTGTAGGCAGGTGCAAAAAATGTGAGGTAAGCAATATTATTATAAGAAAATAGAATTGAAAACAAGGAGCATTGTATGGTTTAAATACATCTATTTTATGTTAATGAAAGCTATAATTTATCAGTAATATGCATGGTTTATGATCTTCAAACTTTTAGTGTTGTCTGGGAAGGGGAATTTCCCCATCTACCTCTCTTGAATTCTTGTGGATGAACTAAGGAATAAAATTGACACAAAACAGAATAACATGAGAGAAAGAAACAAATTTTAATTTGTGTGGAAGGAGGTCTCATAGAAGTAGGATCTAGGAAGTGGCCAAAGAAGGCAGCTTTTGTATTCTTTAGTTAAAGAAACAGTAAATCTGAGGAATTAACAGGACAAGGAAACTTAGGTTTTGAATGCTCAATTAGCAAAGAATGTAAATAGAATTTGGGCTTGGGGTAGTAAATTAAAGAATAACAAGGTTTGTTCATACAGGCTTCTCTCACCAAATTCCCTGTCTCTGGTGATAAGAGTGTCCTTCTATCTCCAGATGCAGGGAGTGCACCTTTCACATGAGAGATTTTTTTCTTGCTTTCAGAGAGACAGTGAGAAGGATAAGAGTGGCCCTCTTACATTGACTGTTTCTTAAGACTACTCAAGACTTAAGAGTAACTCATTTCTCTCAGAATTTGACAGACAGATTAGATAGTAAATAAGTATTTGTGTAAGGTGTGATTAATATTATCCACATCCTTGATTACAAATATATACATCCACATTTGTATAAATAATAATGTAGTCTACAGAGACTATGCAAGGTCCATGAATATCATTCTATCAAGAGTGGTCATATAGAATATCACAAACTCTCAATGCAATAATAAATATTATAGCCCATATACACTATAGTGGAAAAAAGGAAATGCACATTTTGGATGCAGCCTAACCATAATCAGAAAAACATCCACACAAATTTAAATATTTATAGTTAGAAGTAAAAATTGAAAAGATACAAAGCAAGTAGTCATCTCAGAAAAATATAAAAATTAACAAATAAATAGAAAGAAAAACAGAAGGAAGAAATAAAGATATAAGCAGATGAGAGAAATGCTGTAAGTGTTAAATAAAATAAAGAACTAATTTTTGGAAGCAAAAACATAAAAAAGTAGTGTGGAAACTATGCTCAAGAAACCACAAATAGGGCCTCCCTGGTGGCGCAGTGGTTGAGAGTCCGCCTGCCGATGCAGGGGATACGGGTTCGTGCCCCGGTCTGGGAGGATCCCATATGCCGCAGAGCGGCTGGGCCCGTGAGCCATGGCCGCTGGGCCTGCGCATCCGGAGCCTGTGCTCCGCAACGGGAGAGGCCACAACAGTGAGAGGCCCGCATACCGCAAAAAAAAAAAAAAAAAAAAGAAACCACAAATACACCATATCACTTATTAGACAATACAAAGGAAGATTAAGGGTGGCAATATCTGCAAATCACATAATTCATCTATGTAGAAAAACAGAATCAACAAAAGCGTTTTATAACTGAAAATATAGTTTACTAAGATAGCAAAATACAAAATACATATTGAAAAATCACAAGGTGTTTTTAATATCAGTAATAAATAGCTAGAAAATTGAATTTAAAAAAACCTGAGTAATGTCTGCAAGACGGTGGAATAGGATATCTCCAGACCTTATACCCCCACAGAAACAATGGCTTGGCAGCCATTCATGGACAAAAGCCCCATGGTTTTCCATGAATGAAAGAGTGATAAAGACTAAACCAGACAAAAAATGAGGGAGTTCACGACCACTAGACCTGCCTCATGAGAAGTGTTAAGGGAGATCTTCAAGTTGAAACAAAAAGATGGTAACACCAACACAAAAGCATATGGAATGTATAAACCTCACCACTAAAGATAAATACAGTATAAAAAGAATATTATAATCTGTAACAGTGGCTTAAAATCAGTTCTAACACTAGAATATAAATCAAAAGACAAAAGCAGTAAGAGTAACTGTAACCACAGAATTTGTTAAGAGAAACAAAACATAGAAGTAAAAATCTGCCACCAATTCCATAACGTGTGTGTGGGGAGGTGTGAAGGATAGAATCTGCCTGTTACCAAAGTCAGCAGTTTAAAAGAGACTGCAATAACTGTGAAGTGTTCAATGGAAATCCCATGGTAACTACAAAAACAAGTACAGTAAATACACAAAACATAAAGAGAACAATCAAAACATAACTACAAAATAAATCAAACCAGAAAGATAACAAAAGGAAGAGAGAACTACAAAACAAACACAAAACAATGAACATAATGGCAATAGTAAGTCCTTACCTATCAAATATTACTTTAAATGTAAATGGACTTGACAAGGGTGAAATAGACAGGAAAACAATGATATTCTGAGGAGTTTTTATCATGAATTGGTGTTGAATTTTATCAAATGCTTTTCTCTGCATGGTTTTATGTAATTATGTGAGTTTTTTTCTTTAGCATGTCAATATAATAGATTAAATTTTTTACATTTATTATATGGAATGAACCTTGAATCCTTGGAGTTAATCCCAACTTGGTCATGGTGTATAATTTTTTGTATATTGCAGAATTCTATTTGATAATACTTTATTAAGAAATTTTGCATCTATATTCGTTAGAGGCATTGGAATATAGTTTTATTTTTTTGTTAGTGCTTTGTCTTCAGTATCAGGGAAATATTAACTTCATAAAATTAATTGGGAATTGTTCCCTCATCTTATATTTTTCAGAAGAGATTGTGTAGAAATGGTGTTAATTCTTCTTTATGTTTGGTAGAATTCTCTAGCAAAACCATATGGGCCTTTGGATTTCTTCATTGGGCATTTTAAAATTATGAATTCAATGCCCTTAATAGTTATAAGAGAGTTATTAGACAATCAAATTATCTATTTTATATTTGATGAGTTGTGGTAGGTGGTGTTTTTTGAGGGCTAGGTCTATTTCATGTAAATTTTCAAATTGATGCATTTAGAGTTGTTCATAGTATTCATTCTTTACCCTTCAGATGTCTGCAAAATGCATAGTAATATTCCATGTTTCATTCCTAATATTGATGATTTGTGTTGTATTTTTCTTTTTGTTAGTCTTGCTAGAGCTTTGTCAATTGTATTAATCTTTTTTAAAGAGACTTTTGTTGTTGTTGTTTCATTGATTTTTCTCTATTGCTTTTTTTGTTTTCATTGTTGCTGACTTCTGCTCTTACCTTCATTATTTCCTTTCCTCTACTGGGTTGAGGTTATCTTGCTCTTTATTTTCTAAGTTCTTAAGGTGGGAGCTTAATTATCAATTTAAGACTTCTCCCCTTTTCTAAGGTACACCTATTTATTGCTATAAATTTCCCTTACAATATTGCTTTAACTGTGTCACACAAATTTTGATGCATTGCATTTTAATTGTCATTTATTTCAATACATTTAAAAGTTTTCCTTGATACTTCCTCTTTGACTCATGGATTATTTAGAACTGTGACGTACAGTTTCCAAGTGTCTGGAGTTTTTTCCTTTTATCTTTCTGTCACTGATTTCTAGTTTGATTACATCGTGGAGAAAACATTGCATGTGACTTCATTATTTTAAATTTGTTTAGATTTGTTTTATGGTCTAAGATATGGTCTATCTTCGTATATGTTCTATAGACACTTGAAAAGAATGTATTTTGCTGTCACTGGATGGGATGTTGTAAAAGCATTGATTCAATCCCATTTGTTGATAAGTTTGAGTGTGATTTCTTTCATATTCTTATTGATTCTCTGTCTAGTTGCTCTATCAATCAGTGAGTGAGAAGTATTAAAGTCTCCAGCTATACTTGTGGGTTGGTTTATTTCTCAGTCATCCATTTATTTGTTGGCACTTGCAAGTTGTCAGCCTCCTCAGGTTCGGGCCTAGGTTATATATAGCAAAAAATAAACCCAAAGAACTCATTATTATTTTATTCCTTGGAACCTGGGAACCCTAGTCTTCTTTCTTTTATCCATATTTCAGAGACGTCTTACATTTGTTTTATATATTATGTCCATGTTTCATAGCTGTATTTAGAAGAATAGTAAAAAGTGTGTCTATGTCACCTTCCTAGAATAGGAAGTCCTTTATCTTTTTATTTTTACTTTCCAGCTCTGGTGTATAACAATCCCATAAAAAATATTTACCTGTCATTTAAAAGTAGCACTTCTCAACTTGGGTCAAGTTAGAATTATATGAAACTCTTAAAACATTACTAATATCTTAATGATCCCCTTAAATGTTCTGCTTTATAGTTTTGAGTTATTACCTGGATATGGGATGTATGAAAGTTCTCCTTAATAAATCAAATGGGAAGGAAAGGTGAAGGGTCACTATTTTAAGTAATTTGTGAAGAATTAGAATGTAAGTTATCCTGACATGATCCAGGTAGCTGAATCTCTCTCTTCCATGAGATTCTAGGTCCATAACCTTGAATTACAAGAATATCACCACTTAACCTGAGTCATGGACAGTTAGGTACATGTTGGTATTATTGTATCATAATTTTCCTTCCTAATTGAGAGAAAAACATTTTTATAAAAATCCATACATAGAAACATCAGCAAAATGGTAGAATAGGAGACTACTACTGACTTTTCCCCCTCCATGGACACACCAAATATACAGCTACTCATAGATCAGTACCCTCTGAGAGAAATTCAGGAACTGGTTGTGTGACTTCTACCCAGTGGACAACTGAGAAAATACCCATATCGAAACAGGTAGGAAAAGCTTAGACATACTCAGGCTGTAGACCCACCCCTGGGACAGTGCCTGACATTCAGGAGGGGATCTCTAATCCTCAGTATCTCCCTGGTACATCTAGCCCCCTGACTTTTATGAGTGCCACCTGAGGAACTGGCTCCTAAACCCTTTAGCTTGAAGAGCCAATGGAGCTTGGCATTTGTGAGCCCCCAAGGACCACATAAAATAAATAGGCTGTTTTTAAACAGTGATTTTTTTCAAAGAAGATGTAAAATTGCCAACAGGTATATGAAAAGATGTTCAACATCACTAATCATCAGGGAAATGCAATTCAAAAACACAATGAGGTAACACCTCATACCTATTGAGATGGCTATTATCAAAAGACCAGAGATAATAAGTGTTCATAAGGATATGGAGAAAAGGGAATCCTTGCACACCATTGATAGGAATATGAATTGGTACAACCACTATGGAAAACAGTATGGAGGTTCCTCAAGAAATTAAAAATAAAGTTACTATATAATCCAGTAACTTCACTTATAGGTATTTATCCAAAGGGAATGAAAACACTAACTTGAAAAGATATCTGCACCTCCATGTTCATTGCAGCTGTATTCACTGTAGCCAAGATATGAAAACAACCTGGTGTCCATTGATGAATGAATAAAGAAAATGGGAGGTATATATGTACAATGGAATATTATTCAACCTTAAAAAAGAAGCAAATCCTGTCATTTCCAACAACATGGATGAACCTGGAAGACATTATGCTAAGTGAAATAAGCCAGGCACAGAAAGACAAAGATTGCATGATCATACTAATATGTGGAATATTAAAAAAATTAAGTACAATAAAGCCAAACTCATAGTAACAGATCAGAATAGTGGTTACCAGAGGCTGAGATATAGGGGAAAAGAGGAGATTAAAAAAATAATAATGAAGAGAGAAAGTAGAATAGTGTTTTCTAGGGCTGAGGGGTTGGAGTCATGGGGATTTATTTATTGGTTCAGAGTTTCTGTTTTTCAAAATGAAAATAGTTCTGGAGAAGGATGGTGGTGATAGTTGCACAGCAGTGTGAATGTCCTTAATAGCACTGAGCTCTACACTTAAAAATGGGTCAGATAGTAAGTCTTATGTTCTACATATTATAATAAAATATATATCTATATAAATATAATAAACTATATATCTAAATATATATACTTTATTGTGGTGTATATATTTATATGTGTGCATGTGTGTATATATACACACATATTTCCTTGTTACAATTTGATACTCAGTTTGGTAACTATGATTTTCTTAACAGTATTTAACATAATTGCATTTAATTTGAGGAGTTAAATGAATAAATTTCTGACAATATGGGCTATTTAAAAATGTAAAATATCTGGTAAATGAAAATTCTCTCTTTTTGACATATCTGCTCAGTGGCCAAATATTCATTGCTTTTTATACTCCCATGTCTTTGGTACCAAAAATTTCTTTTGAAGTTAAAATGTTAACAGCAAGACTTTGATCCTATAATTGGGGGAAAATGTCATATAAATATAATGCTCCTAGGACCTGAGCTTTGGCATGTGTAATATAAATCAGTGGGTAATCTTTTCTACTGGACTATGCTTTGGTGATATTTGTGCAAAAAGAGTCAACACAATGAATAACTTCCTATTTACAGTGAATGCCTAGTTTATACATTTGTATAGACTGTATACCTAAAATACATTTTTTTCTCTTCTTTCTAACTGGAGAACAATCAGTAACATTCATTTTTCAGATCCTTGTAAGTTAAGCCAATTCTAATAATATAACCGATAAACGTTGAAAACAGTGGTTTAAAAAGAAATTAAAGTTTATTTCTCTCCCAGTAAAGTCTCAATTTTTGACTCTGCATAAGGCAGTCATCCAGGCACCCAACCTGACAAGAGATTTGCCATTTTCAACAAAGTTTCCCTGCACCAGGAGAAGGGGGAAGAAAAAGTGGAGAGTTATGCCAGAAATTTTGTTTAATGAGCTGAACGTGGGAGAGTGTACATTTCCTTTACCCACATCCCATAGTTTCAAAATCCTAATTACATGCCCACACCTAAATAAAAGAAATGCATTAATTAGCAGCTAGTCAGTCTCTACATTTCCTTGTCCCGTTACATGTATTGTCTAATTTTATATTCACAACAATTCAATAAAATTAAATTTTATAGATGAGAAAGCCGAGGCTTCAAGAGATCAAGCAGATACCCCAACACCATCAAACTAGTAAATGGTAGTTAGAAATGGGAGCCCAGAATTTTCTAACTCTAAAACTTAAACTATTTCATAAACAAAATGAAATTTCATTTACAAAGCACTTTAGCCATAGAAAACTGAGGAGAGCTCATTTATTTTATAATTTCTAATTCACTAAAAATCAGAAACCCTTTTTGGCTTGGGTGTTGTATAATATTAAAATTTTTATGGTATTTCCACAAACATCTCTTTTTTAATATGATAAATCAGTGTTATCAACTTGAGAAATAAAACCACAGCCCCAAAGCAAACTTTTTCTCCATGCAAACTATTGAAGCTGTGGCAAATTTTTCTGGCTATTAAAACACTTGGTTGCCTTTAGTTGATCAAGGCAAAAATACAAGTATATATGTCAATTCCAATCTCCCAATTCATCCCATCACCACCACCCTTACCCCAACCACTTTCCCCCTTGGTGTCCATATGTTTGTTCGCTACATCATCTATGTAGCTTTCTGCCTTGCAAACCAGTTCACCTGTACCATTTTTCCAGATTCCACAAATATGCGTTAATATATGATATTTGTTTTCCTCTGGCTTCACTCTGTATGACAGTCTCTAGGTCCATCCACGTCTCTACAAATGACCCAACTTCGTTGCTTTTCATGGCTGAGTAATATTCCATTGTATACTTGTACCACATCTTCTTTATCCATTCCTCTGTCGATGAGCATTGAGATTGTTTCCATGACCTGGCTATTGTAAATACTGCTGCAATGTACATTAGGGTGCATGTGTCTTTTTGAATTATGGGTTTCTCTGGGTATATGCCCAGTAGTGGGACTGCTGGATCATATCGTAATTCTAGTTTTAGTTTTTTAAGGAATATCCATACTGTTCTCCATAGTGTCTGTGTCAATTTACATTCCCACCAGCAGTGCAAGAGGGCTCCCTTTTCTCCACACCCTTTCCAGCACTTGTGGTTTGTAGATTTTCTGATGATGCCCATTCTAACTGGTGTGAGGTGATACCTCACTGTAGTTTTGATTTGGATTTCTCTAATAATCAGTGATGTTGAGCAGCTTTTCATGTGTTTCTTGGCTATTTGTAGGTCTTCTTTGGAGAAATGTCTATTGAGGTCTTCTGCCCATTTTTGGACTGAGTTGTTTGTTTTTTTAATATTGAGCTGCATGAGCTGTTTATATATTTTGGAGCTTAATCCTTTGTTGATTCATTTGCAAATATTTTCTCACATTTTGAAAATTGTCTTTTCGTCTTGTTTATAGTTTCCTTTGCTGTGCAAAAGCTTGTAAGTTTCATTAGGTGCCATTTGTTTATTTTTATTTCCGTTACTCTAAGAGGTGGGTCAAAAAGATCTTGCAGTGATTTATGTCAAAGACTGTTCTTCCTATGTTTTCCTCTAAGAGTTTTATAGTGTCTGGTCTTACATTTTGGTCTTTAATCCATTTTTAGTTTATTTTTGTGTATGGTATTAGGGAGTGTCCTAACTTCATTATTTTACATGTAGCTGTCCAGTTTTCCCAGCATCACTTATTGAAGAGACTGTCTTTTCTCCATTGTATGTCCTTGCCTTCTTTGTCATAGATTAGTTGACCATAGGTGTGTGGCTTTATCTCTGGGCTTTCTATCCTGTTCCATTGATCTATATTTCTGTTTTTGTTCCAGTACCATATTGTCTTGATTAAGGTAGCTTTGTGGTATAGTTTGAACTCAGGGAGTCTGATTCCTCCGGCTTCATTTTTTCCCATCAAGATTGCTTTGGCTATTGAGGGTCTTTTTTGTCTCCATAGAAATTTTAACATTTTTTGTTTTAGTTCTGTAAAAAAATGCCATTGGTAGTTTGATAGAGATTGCATTGAATCTGTAGATTGCATTGGGTAGTATAATCATTTTCAAAATATTGATTCTTCCAATCCAAGAACATGGTATATCTCTCCATCTGTTTGTATCATCTTTTCATCAGCATCTTATACTGTTCTGCATACAGGTCTTTTGTATCCTTAGGTAGGTTTATTCCTAGGTATTTTATTCTTTTTTTGCAATGGTGAATGATATTATTTCCTTAATTTCTCTTTCTGATCTTTCATTATTAGTGTATAGGAATGCAAGCGGTTTCAGTGCATTAATTTTGTATCCTGCAACTTTTACCAAATTCTTTGATTAGCTCTAATAGTTTTCTGGTAGCATCTTGAGGATTCTCTATGTATAGTATCATGTCATCTGCAAACAGTGACAGTTTTACTTCTTTTCAAATTTGTATTCCTTTTATTTCTTTTTCATCTCTGATTGCCATGGCTAGGACTTCCAAAACTATTTTGAATAATAGTGGAGAGTGGACATCCTTGTCTTGTTCCTGATCTTAGAGGAAATGCTTTCAGTTTTTCACCATTGAAAATGATGTTTGCTGTGGGATTGTTGTATATGGCCTTTATTATGTTGAGGTAGGTTCCCTCTATGCCCACTTTCTGGAGGGTTTTTATCATAAATTGGTGTTGTATTTTTTCAAGAGCTTTTTCTGCATCTATTGAGATGATCATATGGTTTTTATTCCTCAATTTGTTAATATGGTGTATCACATTGATTTGCATATATTGAAGAATCCTTGCATCCTGTAGATAAATCCCACTTAATCATGGTGTATGATCCTTTAACGTGTTGTTGGATTCTGTGTGCTAGCATTTTGTGAGGACTTTTGCATCTATATTCTTCAGTGATACTGACCTATAATTTTCTCTCTTTTTTTGTATCTTTGTCTGATTTTGGTATCAGGGTGATTGTGGCCTCATAGAATGAGTGTGGGAGTGTGACCTCCTCTGCAATTTGTGAAGAGTTTGAGAAGGATGGATGTTAGCTTTTCTCTAAATGTTTGATAGAATTCACCTGTGAAGCCATCTGGTCCTGGACTTTTGTTTGTTGGAAGATTTTAAATCACAGTTTTAATTTCATTATTTGTGATTGGTCTGTTCATATTTTCTATTTCTTCCTGGTTCAATCTTGGAAGGTTATACCTTTCTAAGAATTCGTCCATTTCTTCCAGGTTGTCCATTTTATTGGCATACAGTTGCTTGTAGTAGTCTCAGGATGCTTTGTATTTCTGCCATGTCCATTGTAACTTCTCCTTTTTCATTTCTAATTTTATTGATTTGATTCTTCTCCCTCTTTTTTATTGATGAGTCTGTCTAAAGGTTTATCAATTTTGTTTATCTTCTCAAAGAACCAGCTTTTAGTTTTATTGATCTTTGCTATTATTTTGCTTCTATTTAATTTATTTCTGCTCTGCTTTTTGTGATTTTTTTTCCTTCTTCTAACTTTGGGTTTTGTTTTTTCTTCTTTCCCTACTTTCTTTAGGTGCAAGATTAGATTTTTTATTTGAGATTTTTCTTGTTTCTTGAGGCAGGATTGTATTGCTATAAACCTCCCTCTTAGAACTGCTTTTGCTGCATCCCTTAGGTTTTGGATCATTGTGTTTTCATTGTCATTTGTCTCTAGGTACTTCTTGATTTCCTCTTTGACTTGTTCAGTGATTTCTTGGTTATTTAGTAATGTATTGTTTAGCGTCCATATGTTTGTTTTTTTACATTTTTCCCCCTATAATTTATTTCTAATCTCATAGCATTGTGGTCGGAAACGATCCTTGATACGATTTCAATTTTCTTAAATTTACTGAAGTTTGATTTGTGACCCAAGATGTGATCTATCCTGGGAAATATTCTATGTGCACTTGAGAAGAAAGTGTAATCTGCTGTTTTCAGATGGAATGTCCTATAAATATCAATGAAGCCTCTCTGGTCTATTGTGTCATTTAAAGCTTGTGTTTTCTTATTAATTTTCTGTCTGGATGATCTGTACATTGGTGTGAGGGAGGTGTTAAAGACGCTGCTATTGTTTTGTTACTGTCAATTTCCTCTTTTATAGCTGTTAGCATTTGCCTTATGTAGTGAGGTGCTGTTGTGTTGGGTGCATATATATTTATAATTGTTATATCTTCTTGGATTGATCCCTTGATCATTATGTAGTGTCCTTCCTTGTCTCTTGTAACATTATTTATTTTAAAATTTATTTTATCTGTTATGAGTATTGCTACTCCAGTTTTCTTTTGATTTCCAATTTGCACGGAATATCTTTTTCTATCCCGTCACTTTCTGTCTGTATATGTTTCTAGGTCTGAAGTGGGTCTCTTGTAGGCAGTATATATATGGGTCTTGTTTTGTATTCATTCAGCGAGCCTGTGTCTTTTGGTTGGAGCATTTAGTCCATTCACATTTAAGGTAATTATCAATATGTATGTTGCTATTACTATTTCTTAATTGTTTTGGGTTTGTTTTTGTAGGTCCTTTTCTTCTCTTGTGTTTCTCACTTAAGGGAGTTCCTTTTGCATTTGCTGTAGAGCTCGTTTGGTGGTGCTGAATTCTCTTAGGTTTTGCTTATCTGTAAAGCTTTTGATTTCTCTGTTGAATCTGAATGAGATCCTTGCCAGGCAGAGTAATCTTGGTTGTAGTTTCTTGCCTTTCATCACTTTAAATATATCAGGCCACTCCCTTCTGCTTGTAGAGTTTCTGCTGAGAAATCCACTCTTAACCTTATGGGAGTTCCCTTGTATGTTACTTATTGTTTTTCCATTGTTGCTTTTAACAATTTTTCTTTGTCTTTAATTTTTGTCAATTTGATTATTATATGTCTTGGTGTGTTTCACTTCATTTATTATATTTTTCATCTCTGTTTGTTCTTTAATACTTCTAGGTGTTTGTGTTTGTTCTTTAATACTTCTAGGTGTTTAATAAAATAAAATAATGACTAAAGTCCCTTTAATCATCATTCTTAAATTGAACCCTTGCCTCTCTTCCCAAAAGATAATTATAGTTATGAATTATTCATTTTTTATGTATTCACACATATTTGTGTTTCTGAACTCCAGCACTATTGGTATTTGTTGTTGGAGACTATACTGTGCAATGTTGGATATTTTGTAGCTTTCTTTATCTCTGTGCCTAGATGTCAGCAACCACACCCAAGATGAGACCATCAAAAACGATGTGTGGCCAAATGTCCCTAAGGGGCAAAATCACCCCTAGTCAAGGAGAACTGACATATACATGTATGAATCCATAGAAAGTGTATATTAAGGGAATTTCAGTTCAACACAGATATGGAAGATATTTTATAGAAGCTCACTCAACTCCATTCTAATTCCTTACTGCATGTTAGTGATGGAACGCTAAAAGCCATATTTCCAGGACTCATTACAGTTCAGATTCTGCTCTTTATCTACATTGAACCAAGCCAAAGCACTAGCATTTAGCATTAAAGGCAAGGAAAATATGAAGCAGATATATGACTTCTCTGGCAAGCATGACCATAATCATGTTGGGTTTTGTGTGTGTGTGTGAACTGCATCAGAAATCCGAATTCAGGAACTTTGGATGTAGAGCAAACATCTTATTGGCCCAGTTCGTAGCAGACATAGTGTGGCCCTAGAGTCAGCAACAGTGATGGTAGTTTCTTAATTCTGTAACATCCCAAACATCACAAAATCAGCAGCTACATTAGTGGTCTAGTTCAGCAGTGTTGTTTAGGGAACTAGTCAAGAGCTGCGTATCTGGCCTTTTCAGTGATTTTGTAAACAACATAATAATGAATCATAAATAATAAATCCTCCTCTGCTTAATCTACTGAGAGGGAATCCAACGGGCAACAGCTGAATCCATACTCATTCTCTGCCGCCTTCTGAAACTTCAATAAAATAAAAAGATTTTTAATTGTAAATTTATGATTACAAAGAGAACATGAGTGAAGACTGTAGTGTATAAAAGATGTTAACAAATTTTTAATGATGAAATGGGGATGAAGCATTAACAGCTTCAAACCGTTGTTGTTAGCTGCCTGCACAGGATAATGCTAATGGAAAGCACAGTGATTCATCCTGCAGAGCCCTGAGTAGACTTAGAAACTAGAGGCACTGATATTATTGAGTGAGGTGAAGAGTGAGAGTGAGGACTGTGTATTATGTGTGGGGCTAAAATCCAGGAAATTGGTTAAAAAGCACAATATGGAGCTGGTATACCCCCAGGTTACTTTCTCATTCCATGCATCCCAGTGACAACCTGTCCCAAACTTTGGTTGTTTATCAGGCAACAGGAAAAACTGAACTAGAGAGGCATCAGACTCAGAGATACTGGTCACTGCAGGAAGAGAGAGAGAGAGACAGGGAGAGGGAGAGGGAGAGGGAGAGGGAGGGATGGAGGGAGAGAGCTGCTTTCCAAAGAACAGAAGTGTTAACTGAAATTCATCACATGGAATGGTGGGACTTCCAGTCCTCCTGTATATGATAAAACTTCTTAGAGTCCTGGTAGACAGATATATGTATTCCAGGTGAATCCTTCTATAGAGACACTAAATAACCCAATAAAACAGACTTTTAGATATTGATATTTAGAACTCCCATCACTAAATGTATGATTCCCCAACCTGCCCATCTGATATTTCTCTGAGGAAGATCATTTAGTTGACAACCTTCTTCCCTCACCCAACTTATAACTTCTATCAGTATTTTAGTGTCCTGAATTTAAACATGAAAGATAACATAAAATATCAGGGGTGTGTGTGTGTGTGTGTGTGTGTGTGTGAGATAGGGAAGGAGGGCTGATGTGAGAGTATCCAACAATATGAAAGATAGAGACCAAAACAAATAATTAAGGGGAAAAAAGAACTAAAGGAGAAAATAAGGTGTATATACAAATGTCCACTTATCTTTCTATAGAGAGAGAGGGATATACCTATATACATAAATATACAATATTTAACTAGATCACACATACACACACACACACACACACACACACACACACACACAGAAGCTCTCAAAATGAGCCAGCCATGAGCCTATTCTCCCCTTCTAGAGCATGCTGTTATGACCCACGGGCTTAACAAACCTCATGTAATAAAATACTCGACCCATGGCAAATCTTTGAAACTCCATGGGCCTCAGTTGTGTCATTTGTAAAAGTGAAGAGCTTGTACTTGATTTTGAAGACACTTCAAACACTAATA
Source organism: Mesoplodon mirus (assembly GCF_964341445.2). Lineage (NCBI taxonomy): Eukaryota > Metazoa > Chordata > Mammalia > Artiodactyla > Ziphiidae > Mesoplodon > Mesoplodon mirus. Next base: position 49,185,642 of record NC_138976.1, read on the forward strand.
TTTAAAATTTTTCATCTCTTTTGAATTTTTTTTACTATACACAATAACATATTTATTTACAGGGTCACATAAACAATAATTTTGCAAAATACTTGCAAATACTTCTGTTTCCAAAAGACATGAATTAAACACACATAAAGCAGCAGATGTAAAGTCATTTCTGTACCTTTTATTCTTCCACCCATTTAGAAAGCAAGCCTTGAACTAGGTGAGCAGTAGTGTCCCCATTGACCAAGGGGGTCTCTTGCAGTGACTTGGCATCTTCTGGCTCATTTTTCCCTTACACTAAGTTAAGGTGCCAAGCCTAAAACAATTTTCCTATGCAAGATTTAGCATGGAAGGAATTACTGAAACCACAGGGTGGAAATTAATGATTAGCTTGAGATGCTATTAGCATACCAGCAGGAGAAAAGACTAAATGAGCTATGATCTGAAGTAAAATATGTCATCCTGGAAATTGCAAATGATGTGATGGAGAAACAGTGCTGTGTAATAGGGGAGGAGAAGGAATGAGCTATTAGACTGAGAGGCAAGGAAACAAGCATTTAAATTAAGAGGACAGGACAATGAGAGAGCGTGAGTTAATGTGCAATCACCCAGACTGAAAGACACTGTGGTTAGTCACTGCCGACAGGAAACAATCCATCAGCTGGGCTAGAATGCAGCACTAAGGAAACTAGGCAAGGAAAAGGATGCAAAGTACTTTTCTACTTGGATAAAGGAAGCAGACATAAAATTCATCCCCAGCACTTCTTCCCTTAAGTGACATCATTAAGGGCTGCCATGAGCAAAAGGCTCACTCATCAGAAAATTACTGAGAAAAAAAATGGGGTGAGGAGATAGAAAAAGCCTGGGTAAATGTCTGAGAGAAAATACAAAAAAAAAAAAAAAAAAAAAAAAAAAAAGCCTCTCTCTACTGTTTTGGCAAAGGAAGATTTCAAAGTACAATATTCATAATTATATTTAAGGCGGGGTGGGGGGGAGAGAACAAGAACCGGCAAAATTGCATCCGTGTTGCAATGAGCCAACTTTTATAAATCTAGCCAGGCTTGTGGGTTCAGACAGGTCATATTATCAAGAACTGGTTTCTTTGTTTTGGAAGGTAAGGTGTGTGTTTAGCTGTATAACACTGTTACTTCACGGTGATGTGCAAGCTTTACTTCTAGAATGTTATTGCACCCTGTGTGTCTGTCTCCAGAAAATATGAGTGGAGCAAAGATAGCAATATTATGAACCTGTAGCTGTACTGCTAATAGGCCAAGGGAGAGAAGTATAAGGTTTTTTTTTTTAAATATTGTGTATGATTGAGAATAACTAATGAAACTAGCTAAGACATTAGATTACACCCTTTGATCACAAGGAAGCATTTTTTCCCCACTATTAGCCACAAAGTTATAGGAGTTGATAAGGAACAAATATATATGAGCCCATAAATTTCCAGGTTCAAAGTTGGATTACTGATTCCAGCAAACCCTATTTAATAAACACCAACCCTAAACCCTCAAAATTGAGATTTGTAATCTCAACATCTTTGTTTCCAGTTGTTTTTATTTTATTTTATTTATTTTATACAGCAGGTTCTTATTAGTCATCAATTTTATACACATCAGTGTATACATGTCAATCCAAATCACCCAATTCAGCACACCACCACCATCACCCCCTGCCGCTTCCCCCTGCTTGGTGTCCATAGGTTTGTTCTCTACATCTGTGTCTCAGTTTCTGCCCTGCAAACTGGTTCATCTGTACCATGTTTCTAGGTTCCACATATATGCGTTAATATATGATATTTGTTTTTCTCCTTCTGACTTACTTCACTATCTATGACAGTCTCTAGATCCATCCACGTCTCAACAAATGACCCAATTTTGTTCCATTTTATGGCTGAGTAATATTCCATTGTATATATGTACCATATCTTCTTTATCCATTCATCTGTCAGTGGGCATTTAGGTTGCTTTCATGACCTGGCTATTGTAAATAGTGCTGCAATGAACATTAGGGTGCATGTGTCTTTTTGAATTATGGTTTTCTCTGGGTATATGCCCAGTAGAGGGACTGCTGGATCATATGGTAATTCTATTTTCAGTTTTTTAAGGAAACTCCATACTATTCACTATAGTAGCTGTATCAATTTACATTCCCACCAAGAGTGCAAGAGGGTTCCCTATTATCCATACCCTCTCCAGCATTTGTGGTTTGTAGATTTTCTGATGATGCCCATTCTAACTGGTGTGAGGTGATACCTCATTGTAGTTTTGATATGCATTTCTCTAATAATCAGTGATGTGGAACACCTTTTCATGTGCTTCTTGTCCATCTGTATGTCTTCTTTGGAGAATGTCGATTTAGGTCTTCTGCCTATTTTTGGATTGGGTTGTTTGTTTTTTTAATATTGAGCTGCATGAGCTGTTTATATATATTGGAGATTAATCCTTTCCCCGTTGATTCTTTTGCAAATATTTTCTCCCATTCTGAGCATTGTCTTTTTGTCTTGTTTATGGTTTCCTTTGCTGTGCAAATGCTTTGAAGTTTCATTAGGTCCCATTTGTTTATTTTTGTTTTTATTTCCATTACTCTAGAAGGTGGATCAAAAAAGTTCTTGCTGTGATTTATGTCAAAGAGTGTTCTTCCTATGTTTTCCTCTAAGAGTGTTATAGTGTCTGGTCTTACATTTAGGTCTTTAAACCATTTTGAGTTTATTTTTGTGTATGGTATTAGGGAGTGTTCTAATTTCATTCTTTTACATGTAACTGTCCAGTTTTCCCATCACCACTTATTGAAGAGACTGTCTTTTCTCCATTGTGTATCCTTGTCTCCTTTTCATAGATTAGTTGACCATAGGTGTGTGGGTTTATCTCTTGGCTTTCTATCTTGTTCCATTGATCTATGTTTCTGTTTCTGTGCCAGTACCATATTGTCTTGATTACTGTAGCTATGTAGTATAATCTGAAGTCAGGGAGTCTGATTCCTCCAGCTCTGTTTTTTTCCCTCAAGACTGCTTTGACTATTCAGGGTCTTTTGTGTCTCCAAGCAAATTTTAAGATTTTTTTTCTAGTTCCATAAAAAATGCCATTGGTAATTTGATAGGGATTGCATTGAATCTGTAGATTGCTTTGGGTAGTAGAGTCATTTTCACAATATTGATTCTTCCAATCCAAGAACATGGTATATCTCTCCATCTGACGGTATTGTCTTTAATCTTTCATCAATGTCTTATAGTTTTCTGCATACAGGTCTTTTGTCTCCCTAGGTAGGTTTATTCCTAGGTATTTTATTCTTTTTGTTTCAATGGTAAATGGGGGTGTTTCCTTAATTTCTCTTTCAATTGTTTCATCATTAGTGCATAGGAATGCAAGAGATTTTTGTGCATTAATTTTGTATCCTGCAACTTTACCAAATTCATTGATTAGCTCTAGTAATTTTCTGGTGGCATCTTTAGGATTCTCTATGTATAGAGAATATCTATATTCTCTATATCATGTCATATATCATGTCATCTGCAAACAGTGACAGTTTTACTTCCTCTTTTCCAATTTGTATTGCTTTTATTTCTTTTTCTTCTCTGATTGCCATGGCTTAGACTTCCAAAACTATGTTGAATAATAGTGGTGACAGTGGACATCCTTGTCTTGTTCCTGATCTTAGAGGAAATGCTTTCAGTTTTTCACCATTGAGAATGATGTTTGCTGTGGGTTTGTCATATATGCCCTTTATTATGTTGAGGTAGGTTCCCTTTATGCCCACTTTCTGAAGAGTTTTTATCATAAATGGGTGTTGAAATTTCTCAAAAGCTTTTTCTGCCTGTATTGATGATCATATGGTCTTTATTCTTTAATTTGTTAAAATGGTGTATCACATTGATTTGTTTGCATATATTGAAGAATCCTTGCATACCTGGGATAAATGCCACTTGATCATGGTGTATGATCCTTTTAATGTGTTGTTGGATTCTGTTTGCTAGTATTTTGTTGAGCATTTTTTTACATCTATATTCATCAGTGATATTGGTCTGTAATTTTATTTTTTTGTAGTACCTTTGTCTGGTTTTGGTATCAGGGTGATGGTGTCCTAATAGAATGAGTTTGGGAGTGTTCCTCCCTCTGCAATTTTTTGGAAGAGTTTGAGAAGGATGGGTGTTAACTCATTTCTGAATGTTTGATAGAATACACCTGTGAAGCCATCTGGTCCTGGACTGTTGTTTGTTGGAAGATTTTTATTCACAGTTACAATTTCATTACTTGTGATTGGTCTGTTCATATTTTCTATTTCTTCCTGGTTCAGTCTTGGAAGGTTATACCTTTCTAAGAATTTGTCCATTTCTTCCAGGTTGTCCATTTTATTGGCATACAGTTGCTTGTAGTAGTCTCTTAGGATGCTTTGTATTTCTGCAGTGTCTGTTGTAACTTCTCCTTTTTCATTTCTAATTTTATTGATTTGAGTGTCCTCTCCCTCTCTTTCTTGATGAGTCTGGCTAATGGTTTGTCAGTTTTGTTTATCTTCTCAGAGAACCAGCTTTTAGTTTCATTAATCTTTGCTATTGTTTTCTTTGTTTCTATTTCATTTATTTCTGCTCTTATCTTTATGATTGCTTTCCTTCTGCTAACTTTGGGTTTTGTTTGTCCTTCTTTCTCTAGTTCCTTTAGGTGTAAAGTTAGATTGTTTATTTGAGATTTTTCTTGTTTCTTGATGGAGGGGTGTATAGCTATAATCTTCCCTCTTAGAACTGCTTTTGCTGCATCCCATAGGTTTCAGACCATCGTGTTTTCATTGTCATTTGTCTGTAGCTATTTTTTTATTTCCTATTTGATTTCTTCAGTGATCTCTTGGTTATTTAGTAATGTGTTGGTTAGCCTCCATGTGTTTGTATTTTTTAAGTTTTTTTCCCCTGTAATTCACTTCTAATCTCATAGTGTTGAGGTCAGAAAAGGTGCTTGATATGGTTTCAATTTTCTTAAATTTACTGTGGCTTGATTTGTGACCCAAATGTGATCTATCCTGGGGAATGTTCCATGGGCACTTTAGAATAAAGTGTAATCTGCTATTTTTGGATGGAATGTCCTGTAAATATCAATTAAATCTATCTGGTCTGTTGTGTCATTTAAAGCTTCTGTTTCCTTATTTTCATTTTGGATGATCTGTCCATTGGTGTAAGTGAGGTGTTAAAGTCCCCCACCATTTTTGTGTTACTGTCGATTTCCTCTTTTATAGCTGTCAGCAGTTGCCTTAGCACCTTGAGGTGCTCCTATGTTGGGTGCATATATATTTATAATTGTTATATCTTTTTCATGGATTGATCCCTTGATAATCATGTAGTGTCCTTCCTTGTCTCTTTTAACATGCTTTATTTTAAAGTCTATTTTATCTGATATGAGTATTGCTACTCCAGCTTTCCTTTGATTTCCATTTGCATGGAATATCTTTTTCCATGCCCTCACTATCAGTCTGTATGTGTCCCTAGGTCTGAAGTCCGTTTCTTGTAGACAGCATATATACAGGTCTTGTTTATGTATCCATTCAGCGAGCCTGTGTCTTTTGGTTGGAGTATTTAATCCATTCACGTTTAAGGTAATTATCAATATGTATGTTCCTATGATGATGTTCTTAATTGTTTTGGGTTTGTTTTGTAGGTCCTTTTCTTTTCTTGTGTTTCCCACTTAGAGAAGTTCCTTTAGCATTTGTTGTAGAGCTGGTTTGGTGGTGCTGAATTCTCTTAGGTTTTGCTTGTCTATAAAGGTTTTGATTTCTCTATCGAATATGAATGAGATCCTTTCTGGGTAGAGTAACCTTGATTGTACGTTCTTCCCTTTCATCACTTTAAGTATATCATGCCAGTCCCTTCTGGCTTGTAGAGTTTTGCTGAGATATCAGCTGTTAACTTTATGGGAGTTCCCTTGTATTTTATTTGTCATTTTTCCCTTGCTGCTCTCAATAATTTTTCTTTGTCTTTAATTTTTGCCAAGTTGATTACTAGGAGTTTTGGCATGTTTCTCCTTGGGTTTATCCTGTATGGGACTCTCTGCACTTCCTGGACTTAGGTGGCTATTTCCTTTCCCATGTTAGGGAACTTTTCAACTATAATCTCTTCAAATATTTTCTCAGGTCCTTTCTCTCTCTTCTCCTTCTGGGACCCCTATAGTGCGACTGTTGTTATGTTTAATGTTGTCCCAGAGGTCTCTTAGGATGTATTCATTTCTTTTCATTCTTTTTTCTTTAATCTGTTCTGCAGCAGTGAATTCCACCATTCTGTATTCTAGGTCACTTATCCGTTCTTCTGCATCAGTTATTCTGCTATTGATTCCTTCAAGTGTAGTTTTCATTTCATTTATTGTATTGTTCATCTCTGTTTGTTTGTTCTTTAATTCTTCTAGGTTTTTGTTAAACATTTCTTACATCTTGTCGATCTTGCCTCCATTGTTTTTCCAAGGTCCTGGATCATCTTCACTATCATTATTCTGAATTATTTTTCTGGAACGTTGCCTATCTGTGCTTTATTTAGTTGTTTTTCTGGGGTTTTATCTTGTTCCTTCATCTGGTACATAGCCCTCTGCCTTTTCATCTTGCCTATCTTTCTGTGAGTGTGGTTTTTGTTCCATAGGCTGCAGGATTGTAGTTCTTCTTGCTTCTGCTGTCTGCCTCTGGTGGATGAGGCTATCTAAGAGGCTTGAGCAAGTTTCCTGATGGGAGGTACTGGTGTGGGTAGAGCTGTGTGTTACTCTGGTGGGCAGAGCTCAGTAAAACTTTAACTTGCTTGTTTGTTGATGGGTGGGGCTGGTTTCCCTCCCTGCTGGTTGTTTGGCCTGAGGCAACCCAACACTGGAGCCTACCCAGGCTCTTTGATGGGGCTAATGCAGACTCTGGGAGGGTTCACGCCAAGGAGTACTTCCCAGAACTTCTGCTGCCAGTGTCCTTGTCCTCTCAGACACAGCCACCCCCGCCTCTGCAGGATACCCTCCAATACTAGCAGGTAGGTCTGGTTCAGTCTCCCCAGGGGTCACTGCTCCTTCCCCTGGGTCCCAGTGGGCACAGTACTTTGTGTGTTGCCTCCAAGAGTGGAGCTTCTGTTTCCCCCAGTCCTGTCAGAGTCCGCAGTCAAATCCTGCTAGCATTCAAAGTCTGATTCTGTAAGAATTCCTCCTCCCGTTGCCTGACCCCCAGGTTGGGAAGCCTGACGTGGGGCTCAGAACTTTCACTCCAGTGGGTGGACTTCTGTGGTATAAGTGTTCTCCAGTTTGTGGGTCACCCACCCTGCAGTTATGGCATTTGATTTTATTGTGATTGCACCCCTCCTACCATCTCATTGTGGCTTCTCCTTTGTCTTTGGGGTATCTTTTTTCGTGAGTTCCAGTGTCTTCCTGTTGATGATTGTTCAGCAGCTAATTGTCCAGACAGTTTTTTTTTAATTTACGTCAATCACATATTCAGCTTAAAACTATCCATTTGATAGTATTATAGTGCTTTTAAATGATTACTCATTTTTTTTTTTTAAAGAAGATGTTGGGGGTAGGAGTTTATTAATTTATTTATTTATTTTTGCTGTGTTGGGTCTTCGTTTCTGTGTGAGGGCTTTCTCTAGTTGTGGCAACTGGGGGCCACTCTTCATCACGGTGCGCGGGCCTCTTACTATTGCGGCCTATTTTGTTGTGGAGCACAGGCTCCAGACGTGCAGGCTCAGTAGTTGTGGCTCACGGGCCTAGCTGCTCCATGGCATGTGGGATCCTCCAGGACTGGAGCTCAAACCTGTGTCCCCTGCATTAGCAGGCAGATTCTCAACCACTGCACCACCAGACAGTTATTTTTAATTGAAATTTATTTTTGCTATGTGCTTGAAAATTAAGAATAACAGGGTTTTTTTGTTTATTTGTTTGTTTGTTTTTACCATGCCACACAGCTTGTGGGATTTCAGTTCCCAACCAGGGATTGGACCTGGGCCCTCAGCAGGGAATTCCCAAGAATAACAAATTTTACCTATAGCTTTTCATTGTAAGTGAAAAGGAAGTAAAGCCTTAATAAAATTATCATATGTTAGGACTTTTTAAAGTAAGCTCTCATCTTGTCAATCGTATTTCCAAACTGTTTTATGTATTAGCAATTTATTTTGTAAGTTTTATTTCCAGGAACTAGCACTACATAGGTAAATAGGACACAGTCTCTTTCCTCATGTAATAACACTCTAATATGGGAGTCAACATTTTACAATGAATTAGTTCATTGAGAAAAATTATGTACTACCTATGCATATTAGAAACAGTGAGGAGACTAAGATGGCATTATTGGCTTTCTTGATAAAACAATTCTTCCCAGAGAAGATGCTTGAGCTGGAATCTGAAGAATGAGGAGGGCTTGCCAGTTTGTAAAAGTGGAGTTTATTTGGGGCTGACACCAGCATCTAAATAGGCTTGTTAGTGTGAAAAAAACATGGGTAGGGAAACTGTAAATGTATCTATATGGCTGGAGCTTAAGGAGTGAAGAGGAAGGCCAGTGAGTAGGTATATTTTATTATAATATTATAATAGTTAAACATATTATAATAGTTATAATAGAACTATTATAATAGTTAAACAACCTAAAGATAAAATACAATTATCTGCCTTACTGAATTCCCATCAGATTAACAATATGAGGTGGAGCTTTGTTTTACCATAAGAGCATGTGACTTGCTTGGTCTGCTTGATTTGATCCTGGTGATCAATATTAATATACACTCTGTCAAGCAAGTCAAATTTGTCATCACAGACTAGCTTCATCTATTGATTTGCTTTTTACCAATTTATCTAGCTCCACAGAATCTTTCAGAAGGGCAACAAAAGTAGATCCTATTTCATATTCAACAGATACCTAGACATGCTATTATTTTACATTGGACAAAACATAGTTCTTTTCTCCTTCCTGTGTTTAGAATTAACAGATTTCTCAGCCCTTCAAATGCTTTCTTTACTAATTGGTGAAATTGATTATTCAGACAGATGGCTTATTTAAGGAAAGTAGTTACTTTTATATCCCTTGGGAAAGAGCCATCTGCTCTGATTGGTGGTGGGGGAAGCAGATGTTGTAATTTCCCTATAACCTGTGGAGTCTTTGTAACCCATTATTTCAACTATGATATAGTACTACCTGTAGAATAACAGCAGTTTACATAATTCTTTCCTTTAACACATGTAAAATATCTAGATACAGCCAAAGCCAAATATACTGGATTGAGACCAGAGTTCTTTACCTCATCTCTCCTGTTCCTTCTCCAATTTCACATTTTGATTCAAAGTTTGACTCATTCTAGTGGATTCAAAACTAGAGTAGATAAGAAAAAAGCCCAGGTAAAATGGGCAAAGGACTTAAATGGACAGACATTTCTCCAAAGAAGATCAACAAATGGCCCATAACCACATGAAAAGATACTCAACATCACTAATAATTAGGAAAATGCAAATCAAAACCACAATGAGGGGCTTCCCTGGTGGCACAGTGGTTGAGAGTCCGCCTGCCGATGCAGGAGACACAGGTTTGTGCCCTGGTCCAGGAGGATCCCACATGCCGCGGAGCGGCTGGGCCCGTGAGCCATGGCCGCTGAGCCCGCACGTCCGGAGCCTGTGCTCTGCAACAGGAGAGGCCACAACAGTGAGAGGCCTGCATACTGAAAAAAAAAAAAAAAAAGCACAATGAGATACTATCTCAAACCCATAAGGATGGCTAGTATTAAAGCAAACAAACAAAATAACTGTCATTGGCTATTTTCAAGAAACAAACAGAAATAGCAAGTGCTATGTATTGGCAAAATTATATATCCAAAAAAATAAAATCAGGGATTCATATCTGTACATGCATGTTCGTAGCAGCATTATTCACAATAGCTAAAAGGTGGAAGCAACTCAAGTATCCATATATGGATGGATGGATAAACAAAATGTGGTATGCATTCAATGAAAAATGAGTCAGCCTTAAAAAGGAAGGAAGTTCTGACACATGCTACAACATGAACAGACTTTGAAAACATGATGCTAAGTGATTAAGCCAATCACAAAAGGACAAGTGCTGTATCATTCTAGGTACCTAGAGTAGTCAAATTGATGGAAAGTAAAATGTTGGTTGCCAAGGGCTGGGACCAGCAGGTAATGAGGAATTAATGTTTAATGGCTACAGAGTTTCAATTTGGGAAAATGAAGAGTCCTGGAGATGGATGATGGTGACATTTGCACAACAGTATGAAAGTATTTAGTGTCACAGAACTGTACACTTAAAATATTTTAAGTGGCAAATGTAATGTCATGTATATTTTAACATGTTAATAATAAAAGAACACAGTGAAATTAGTTTGATTATTTCTATTTCAAAACTAATAGCATGTGTTCTAACTTGGAAGTTGTGCTTCACTTTTCCTTCCCACCTTGTGGAAATTTCATAAGAAAGCTCATAGCATCTGCTCTATTTTCTTAACCTTTTATCTCTCTACTAAGTTGATAAATATGTGATATTCTGCAATACAGTCAAAATATCTAACTCTCATTATACCCATAGACTAAATTTCCATATTGGATCAAGGATAGCAACACATTATAAGAGCTGAACAAGGAAAGAAGACATGAGAGGAGGCTACAAAAGAAAGACACTACTGGGATCACAATGAATCTGAGGTCACAAAAGTAAGTAAAACCCAGAGAACATAAAATTGGAGTTCAGAGTATAGTGGGAATTCTATGTGAATACTCATGAGCCAGACATCTGCAGAACCTAAAGATCAAGAAAAATGGTCAAGCAAAGCAGTCATTGATCAAAATCCAAAGAACTAACAGAAAATTTGTACTATGCTAACCCTGGGAAATGAGGGATGCTGTGATGGGCTTTCCCACATAATTTAAAAGACCTCTTCTACTCTGTATTCTTACCACCTCCACCAGTGGCAACCTATACTAAAGAGAGCTGATAGAATGATAATAAGAATCACTGGCAAAGTTACTCTTTCCCTACAGCACCATGCCAATATTAATAATTAATAATGAGAACTAGCATTTGCATAGCGCTTGTCATGCTTCTTATACCTAGCTGTGATGGTTATACATTTTCTGCACCAAGGTTGTAGTTCTATACTAGAAGCAAAACTCATGCCAATTCTCCTTGCTTTGTCTACCAGTGATGAATAAGTACTTCTGATAATGTCAAGAAAATTCAGTGATTTGAGTTTCATCTGTTCAAATATGTATAATGTAAGAGGTAAAAATAATAAACATTTATGAAAAGGGTAAATTTTTAACTATTTAATTTATAAAAACTGCAAATATTAATGTACATTTTTTTATAAAAGGAATAATCCAAGTTAAAAAATATCAAATGCAACATGCATGGCTTACTATATTAAAAAAATCAGAATCAACTTAAATGTTCCACTGTAGGGAGATATTTTAAATATATTGTAGAAACATGACAAAATTCGTAAATGGTAATGTGGGAAAAAATGCAAGATAAAAATGATACACTAAAATCACAACCATGTTAAAACATATAACCATAAAACTTAAAGTGATTACACATATCTTTCAGTCAATGAAAATGTATGTGACTTTTCTCTTCTTTTAAACTTCGTATAATGATGCTATGTTAATTTAATAAGAAATGTATGGATTTAAGTAGACATGGGGTTAATAGCTCTTATTTATACAATATTTACATTACTTTAGTAATCTGGGAAAACTGCAAGGTAAGTATTGTTATCTAAAATAAAAATGGAGGAGAAGCAGCAGTAGTAGTGGTGGTGGTGGTGGTGGTGGTGGTAGTAGTAAGTAGTAGTAGTAACATGGTTAAACTTGTCACACAGTTATCAAGCAGAAGATTCAAGATTTGAAAAGTGATTGGTCTGCTTCTGAAACTTACGGTCTTTAATCTATATCATGCTTTCTCCAAGCTCTACCTCATGCTGCTGCCGGGCCTTGGAGCTCCATGTTATTTTTCCAGCACACCACCTTCCATTTGTGATGAAGAATGGTAAGTAGACATACCCTTAAATGAAAGAGCCTTTAAACCTTCCAAGTTTCTCTCACCCACTCTCCCTATAGGCCTAATTTTCTTCCTCACATAAATATTTGTACAATATGTCCTGATAGAAGTAAACAGTGGCCCCCCAAATGTAGACTTTTTCTAACAGTGAAATTTTAAAACTTAGATGGAAAAAGTGTGTTCCCTCAAAATCTGTATTCTCATGCTAAAACTTTTTTTTAACTTTTAATTTTGAAATGTTAGACTTACAGGTTGTGAATAGGTTCCTGTACATCTCTCATCAGCTTCTGACAAAATGATCAACACTACCAAGAAACAAGCATAGTTATAATACTATTAATTAAACTACAGATCACATTCAAATTTCACCAGTTTTTCCACCAATGTCCTCTTTCTGTTTCAGGATCCAATACAGGATCCTGCATTGTACTTTTTTCCCTTAGTCTGTCAATCTGCAACAGTTCCTTAGTCTTTCCTTATTTTTTTTTATAATCCTGACACTTCTGAATAGTAGTACTGTTTAATTAATTTGTAGAATGTCCTTCAATTTGCATTTGTCTAATATTCCTCATGACTGGACTAAGGTTAAGCATGATGAGCATAACTACCACAGAAACGACAATGTGTCCTGAGTTCTCAATGCCTAGTATCAGAATAATGTCACTTTGCCTTTTTACTGGTGATGTTAACTTTGATCCCTTGGTTAAATAGTGCTTGTGGGTTACTCTCTTTCCATTTGTAGTTAATAAATACCTTGGGGTAGATACTTTGAAACTATGATAATACCTTATTTCTTCTCAAATTTTCACGTGCTACTCAGTAACCTATGGTGGGTCCTGTCTACAACAGTTATGTCTGTGGTGTTTGCCTAGTGCTGATATTCTACTGAAATGTAATTTGAATCTTTAGTAAGTGAAGGGCACATACATTGCACAAGTCACAATTTTTTTTTCCTTCCTCAAATTCTCAGTACTTATAGGAATGTATCTCTTAATACTGTTCTTTCCCTTCATCAGCATTGGATTCATGAAAAATGCTACTTACTTTCAGTCATTAGTGCTGTCTCACTTTTCTCAGCCACCTAATTTACTTTGGAACTAGAGTAGGATGAGTGAAAAATAAGACTACACTGCACAATGTGAGGATATGAGTCTATTTCCTGCATAAATTCTGATAGGGGAGAACATTGGCAGTATTCCTTTCCATATGATAGATGTCAACAACCAAAAAATCCTCATTGATTTTATTAGATATCCTCTAGTTTGTGCCTTTAATGAAAAAATCTGATTACATATAAGAAAAAAAATCTCTTCAGGTTCAGTTTGTTTTATTATTGTCTAGCCCTTCTTATCCTAAGTTGTTTTTCAAGGGAATCATAATAATAGACTGGGATATCATATTCCCACAATACTGAATGAAAAGTTTCCCTTAAGGAAAAAAATGTGGAAAATTAAGTGACTCAGAGATCTCCTATCCTCCCACTCCATTAAAACAAGGGATTAGGGGAAGCACTTTATGGAGTGGGCATGGCTATGCATCTACATTTATGTGTGTCCCAGGACAAGTCTTTCTTCCATTTCAGTTTCTCTAAAACTAAAGACAGGCAATTAAGTGCTCTCTAAGATCTCACATTTCATGGAACTTTGAAAATATGATTTACTCAAACTGATACAGGCAGGTGTAAATTAGACAGTTAAGCAAATAGCATTGGTTTTCCTGAATATATTTTTATGCATTTTATTTATGAATAACACTACTTGTTATTCCACTTGCCTCCTTGTTGCAGGTTAACTCTGACAAGTAGGAGGTAGGTTAAATTAATCCTTATAACGTGTATATGAGTAGCTTTATTTCTGTCATTTGCATATTACTTCAAATATGCACTCTTTTATAAATGATATCAAGACATAAAAAGAAGCATGTTCATTATTTTCTCCAACATATATAGAGTATTCATAACAAATGTTTTTTTTTTTCAATTTACATTTGCTTTTTGGTTTACCTATACCAGAACAATCTTAGGAAAAATTGTACAGTAAGTAAATTTAGTCTTTGCATTCTCTTATTTTCCTTCTTTACTAAGTTCCACATATAAAACTGTGAATTAATTGAAGACAGGATCTTTGTCTTAGCCATATCTATATTTTCATTGCTTGTATAGGATTATCACAAGCAGTTTATTATTATATAGGTGTTCAGAATTATAGGTATTATAGGTATTCAGAATTATAGGTATTCAGAATATGTTTTGCTGAGTTCAATGGAATTGATTGAAATGGAATGGAATACAAGATTATCTCTGGTTAGGGATGAGAGATCAGAATATGGAGACAGAGAATCTGAGGTCAAATCACAGCTCAATCACTCAAAAACTATGACACATAGACATTTATCCAGACCTCAGTTTCTTGACTAAAAGAAAAGTTAAAAAAAAATTCTTACAGAGTTGCTGTGTGGATTAAATCATGGCATCCTGAACTTCCACTCCTGTGACAGAATATGTGTCCATAATATAAAGAGGCACCACTAGTGAGCCAGAAAATTAAAGAATTTCTGGAATATAGAAGGCAAATGAGATTAGATCAAAAGCAAAGCAAAAGCATCATAGCTCCAATACATACAACACAAGCTGGAGAAAATGTCAGCAAGAGGGAAAGAAATTTTCAGACATGCCAAGTTCTAGGTAAAATATATCCTATTCTTAAAAGCTGTGCCTACCTTACTGTCCTATGAACATTTTCTTTCTAAAGCAAGTCTAAGTTCTACCCAAAGGAAGGGCCCATGTGCAGGTATTAGGATCAGAAGAAAAAGTGGGCATAGTTGGACTTTCTAAATAATCAAAAAGAGAATAAAGAGTTCTATACATAAAAGAAATTTACCTTCTTATTCTGGAAATCGGTGGGTGCCTAGTTTGTCTGATACATAACATGCTAGAGCAAAACCTATTTTTTGGCATATACTACAAACCTAGCAGATCATTTTAATAGAATCTGCTGTTTATGCACATCTAGGGGAGGGAACTATTGGGAAAAGAGGCCTGCATATCTGCAGAGAAAACACATGCAAGGTTTCTATTGATCAGCCTGATTTTCCACTCAAAAATGTGGCAAACAATCCTGATCACCTGGCAATTTAGGCAAAGCAAAACCCAGAAACACCCACCTATTTGAAAAAAGAGCAAGATCTGCAAACAGAAAACCCAACTCAGAGGACATAAAATAAGAATTTAAAAACCTCTAGTCAGTATACTCAGAAAGGTGTGAATAGTCATTGTCTCTATAAAATAAGGAGTAAAGAAGCACAACAAAAATGAACTGGGAATTTAAAATAAAATTACAAAATAAAGCTTAAATAGAATGCATAAATAATAGGATGAATGCAGCTATCACACAGTTTGTTGGGAGAAAAAAATCCTAGAATCCAAGACAAGAAGGAAACAATAGAAAATATAAAAACATTGAGAGACATGGAGCATTAATACACCTAATTAATAGAAGAGTATTTTTCTTATCTAAAACATCTTAGCAATTTTATATTTTCAAAATGAAACAGTATGCTTTGTTATAGACAGAAGGAATGATAAATAATATGCACCTATATATTTCAGAACTCCATTTATGATGATATTCCTTTCAGGAAGATGAAATTGGTTACCTACAAATGAATGCAAGTCATGGGCATAACTTCTAATCAATAACATATGAAGATAGAAAATAACGTTAAATTTTCTATAAAATTCTGAGAAAGTTAATTTGTTCTAAAAATTTTCTAGCCAAAATAGCAATCAAAAACTATGTGTGTGTGTGTGTGTGTGTGTACACGTGTGTGTTCAGTGAAGTGAATCCATACATATTTTCTTTATTTGAAAAAATTACCAAAGATCATATGGTGAAAGACCGGAAAAGAAAAACAAATAAAAAGGTTGACATATGAAACATCACAGAAAAAAACTATAATTAAGTATGGCCCTTAAGACATCAATAAATCATGAAAGGAATTACAGGAAATTTCACTTCACCTTAAAGATTAGAAAATTTTTCTTCAAACAGCATATGTTTACTTATTTTTCCACAAATGCAAACACAATGCTTATTCTGCATTTCTATTTACATGATGCATTAAAACTATCTTAAACACTGAATATCTGTATGAAACATTTCCAGCAATCTGGATTATGTATAAATTCTATAACTGTTCCAAATTTACATGTTAATTCTGTCTGTTTACTTCAGAACAATTAATTTTTCAACAGTGAAACCCCACTCTCTATAAGCATTCCCCCCAATATCTCCCCCCACAAACAAAACCCCAAATGTGATGCTGTTCTTTCTGGAGAACAGGTCTGTCAGCATTTTTACAATATAAGTGTTTCAAATAAATCAGATGAGATCAAAGAAGCAATTTCTTTTCAATTTAGTGAAAAGAAAAATATTCTAAAAGAAGAAAAGCTTTATAATTAGTCAATGAAGTACCTGTATTATGAAAAGGACAGGATAAACCCATTCATGCTCCATATACAAAGAAAAATATAAAATAATGAAAGTGAATATAAATTCTTTGTACAAAGAAGCACCCCAAATTTCATGGGAATAATTTAGATCAAAAGTGAGAAGGAATATATGTAACATATACATAAGGTTTGAATTTAGGATTATAGACAAACATTAATTTACATGTTCATACATCTGTATTTTTTTCTGTTCCAACTATTTTGGAGAAGATGTTTCAAAGGAGACACCATATTGACTCCTAAAACTTATTCATCACTACATTTTCAATTGCCATACTTAAGACTTTAATCCCTCTCACTGGTGTCCCAAATACTACAGTGGATGATAGTTTAAAATGTTGTATTATATTTCTGTTGTTGCTATAAAGTTATACAAAATTCATGGTTTAAAACAATGCAAATGTACTATCTTATAGTTCTGTAGATGTGAAGTCCAACATGGGTCTCAATGGGCTAAAATCAGTGTGTGAGGAAGGCTGTGTTTCTTCCTGGAGGCTCTAGCAGAGAATCCATTTTCTTCTCTTTCCCAGCTTCCAATGAACATATACATTCCCTGGCTCTGTACCCAGTTCCTCGGTCTTGCATCTCTCTGACCATTCTTTTGAAGCCAAATCTTCCTCTGACCCTGACTTCAGCCAGAGAAGGTTCTTTTAAGGACTGATATGATTAGGTTGGACCCCTCTAGATAATCCGGGATAATCTCCCATCTCAAAATCCTTAACCTTAATCACATCTGCAAAATTCATTTTCCCATGCAAAGACAACGTGATTACATGTTCCAGTGATAAGGATGTGGACACATTTAGGGGCCCATTATTCTGCTTACCATAGTCCTCTTTCTGTCCCCCAAAGACTTTTATTCTTTTCATATACAAAATATACTCCATCTATCATGACAGTATAAAAAGTCTCAACCCATTACATCAACTCAAGTTCAAAATCTCGTCTAAATCTAATTAGCCAAAAGTCTAAAATCTCATCATCTAAATCATCTAAATTAGATATGGGTAATATTCTGGTAATAATCCCTGCTGGGGCATCCTGTTCATCTATGAAGTCATGGATCTTAAGAAGCAGTTATCTGTTCCTAAAATAATATGGTGAGACAAGGCATAGGATAACAGTTATAGAAATTCTGGTTCAAGATAGTCAAAAATAGAAGGAAAAAGAGTTACTGGACCCAAGCAATTTCAAAATTGAGCTAGGAAAACTCCATTAGATTTTTTTTATAATAACTTTTTTTAAAACATCTTTATTGGAGTATAATTGCTTTACAATGGTGTGTTAGTTTCTGTTGTATAACAAAGTGAATCAGCTATACATATACATATATCCCCATTTCTCCTCCCTCTTGCATCTCCATCCCACTCTCCCTATCCCACACATCTAGGTGGACACAAAGCACTGAGCTGATCTCCCTGTGCTATGCAGCTGCTTCCCACTAGCTATCTATTTTACATATGGTAGTGTACATATGTCCATGCCACTCTCTCACTTTGTCCCAGCTTACCCTTCCCCCTCCCCATGTCCTCAAGTCCATTCTCTACATCTGCATCTTTATTTCTGTCCTGCCCCAAAGAGTCATGTACCACAATGTTCATTGCAGCACTATTTACAATTGCCAGGACATGGAAGCAACCCAAGTGTCCATCGACAGATGAATGGATAAAGATGTGGCACATATATACAATGGAATATTACTCAGCCATAAAAAGAAACGAAACTGAGTTATTTGTAGTGAGGTGGATGGACCTAGAGTCTGTCATACAGAGTGAAGTAAGTCAGAAAGAAAAACAAATACCATATACTAACACATATATATGGAATCCATTAAATTTTAAGTGCTGTGATTAATCCTATGGGGCTCAAGTTATTTGGGCTCTTGGCTCTGCCCTCCTAGGCATCCTCCATTTTTCATAAATGGTAGTACATGTTTTGTAGCTGGGTAGTTTTATCAGCCTATTTCCTGTCTGTAGAAATGTATGGTTCTACCAGCCTTCTTTAATTTTGTACTCCATCCCTTTCATTCCCAGCAAGCAGTGCTTCTGCTGGCTAATTCTGGAGACTCTTGTGGCTCTCCTGTATATGTCATGGGATTCACTCCATTAAACAAGAAGTTCCTCCACAGATCTTTCCTAGATAACCCAATCTCTATCTTTGCTTTTTTTTTGTTTTTTTGGGAATGACTGAAGAATAATGCCCTAAAACTTCCTAAATGTTTTCTAGTTATATTAAGGTGATCTGTGAGATGAACTTTAATCTCCTCAAAGAGCCATTTGTGTGAATGAACATTATAACCTTTTGATTTTTCTGAGGTATTGGCAAAAAATGGCACAGCCTCATGCTTGGCTTTTTCCTCTACGTCATGATTTCCAGGCAGCAAATCTCTTTAGTACTTTTTATTCTACAATCTGAATAGGCTTAGAATTTCCAAAATCATCCAATACTGGCATGCTTTTCTGTATGTTTTTTTGTTTGATTTTCTTTTTTGTTATTTTAATTGTTCTTCCTCAGTTAATCTCCTTCCACTAATATTTTACCATAAGCAGCAAGAAAAAACCAGGCTGCATCTTCAACACTCTGCTTAGAAATGTCTTCAGTTAAATGTACAATTTCATCATTTACCAGTTCTGCTCTCCACATAACTGAAGGACACAGTTCTGCTAAGCATTCTGCCACTATACAGCAAAGATGTTCTTTCCTCTAGTTTCCAATAACATGTTCCTCATTTCCTTCTCAGCCTTCAGCAGCTGTTCCATTAACATCCATATTTTTCTTAACAGTCTGTTCACAATGATTTTGGATCCTGTAAGATGATTTATGTTTTCACAGTTCTGCTTCTCACATCTTTCTGAGCCCTCATTAAGAATAGTTCCCATCAATATTTCTACTAACAGTTTCTTCAAAGAAATCTAGCCTTTTTCTATCATTCTCTACAAAATTCTTCCAGTCTCTCCCTATTGTGCAATTCCAAATACATTTTCACATTTTTAGATATTTGTTATAGCAACACCTCACCCCTGGTACCAAATATATATTAGTTTATTACTGCTGCTGCAACAAATTGTCCAAAAACAGTAGTTTAAACAATGCAAATGTATTATCTTATAGATCTGTAGGTTAGAATTGCAACAGAAGCTTTATTGGGCTAAAATTAACGAGCCAGCAGAGCTGTGTTTTTTTGTGGCATCTCTAGGGAAGAATGTTTCCTTGGTTTTCCCAGCTTTTAATGGCTAACCAAATTCCTTGACTCTTGCCCCCGATCCTTTATCTTAAATCCAGCAATATTGCATCCCTCTAATCATTCTCACAACTTCTTTTCTGACCACAGTTAGGAAAAGCTTTCTGTATTTACGGATCTCTATGACTAGACTGGGCTCCCTTGATATCCAGTACCATCTCCCCATTTCAAGGTCCTTAACATTAATCACATTGGTAAAGTCCCTTTTGCCATATAAGGTAACATGCTCATAGGTTCTGGAGATTAGGATATGGACAACTTTGGCAGCCATTTTTTCTTCCTACTTGGCTTCATCTGAACAGACTTGACCACTATCCAGGGCTTCTCCTTTTCCTTCTTTGAGTACTTGCTGTCCCACATCTACATGTTTTTCATCTTTTGTCTGAGTGTGACCATTTGTCTAATCATTTTAACCAATTAGCTTTGCTTGCTTAATTCCTGTGGATCCCTTGGTAGCTGACAGGGAATCTGGACTCAGATTATTGTAGACCTCCCTGAAGCTTGGGTTCCCCAGAAAACAGACTGTGAGGTGGGGCGTACATTCTAGGAAGTTGGTTAGGGAGTGTTTTGGAGATCATCACTGTAGAAGAGGAAGGAAAGAAGCTGCAAGGTTGGGCAGAGGAAGAGATCAGGCTGCAAGGTGGTCTCAACAAAAGCCTCAGGTGACCAGATGTTAAAGGAGTTTCTGAAACCAGATGGACCCCTTAGATTATTCTGTGTTACAGTGAGAGAACAAGGCCTTTCTGCTATAGAAGCTACTAATCATCGAAGGTAGGCTGCCCACAGAGAATTAAAGCAGTCTCTCCAACCCAGGGTAACTTCCAGAGAGGGCTGGCAGTTGAAAGCCATCAGACAGCAATACTCACAACAGATGGGGAAGTAAGCCCTTTAGTCTTGAATGAGAATCTGGAAAGTATATTACAGCACCCACTACTCCTCCAGATTTTGATTTCTTAACTTAGATCTGATCTTTGCTTCAGTATATGTGTTATCTGTTTCTCTGGTGATGGTGTTTACCCAAGCAACACATACTGCCATCACCCCAAATTTGCATTAAAACTGAACATTTGCTTGTTTGTTTATATATATATACATATATATATATATGTATGTATATATATATATATATATGTATATGTATATATATATATATCTCTTCCAGCTCTATTCAGTTCCTCCTGTTAACAAATGCTGCTAAATCACTCCTTTCTCATCTGAGGCCTTAGTGTACTAGAATAAATTTGGTGGAGCTAAAGAATGTAATTTTCCTTGTACAGGGCTGGTTGTTTTCTACAATAATTCAACTTCCAATTTAGTCCATAGAATGGGATGGTGTTAGGTAAAAGGGGAGCCTATACTATACATTCCTAAAGTTATCTGCGGATGAGAACTAGAATTGAGAATTCTTTCTCCCTCTTTCACTATCCTGTGCAAAACTTACTAGTTTTGTGACTTGTGGCCAAAAACCTTAACTATATTAAGCCTCGATTTCCTTATTTGCAAAATGTAAATTATTCACTTTACAGGGTTGGCTATGTGCTGAAAAACATAGTGGTATAAAATCTTTAGCATGGTGGGTGGCACAAAATTATTGTTCAGAATGCATTACTTTTCTTTTTCTCTTAGGTCATTTTTATTTTTATTTTTTATTTTATGTTTTTTGCAGTACATGGGCCTCTCACTGCTGTGGCCTCTCCCGTTGTGGAGCACAGGCTCCGGACGCGCAGTCTCAGTGGCCATGGCTCACGGGCCCAGCCGCTCCGCGGCATGTGGGATCCTCCCGGACCGGGGCATGAACCCGTGTCCCCCGCATTGGCAGGTGGACTCTCAATGACTGCGCCACCAGGGAAGCCCCTTAGGTCATTTTTAAATCTTTAATAAAATAGTCCTTCATCTCTCTTTCCTTTATCCCTATCCTTTCATAGGCCACCATTCTCATTATGTACTTATTACATTGTATATCTATTATCATAAGCCTAGCAATGTAATATTTATATAAATTTAATTCATGAAATGCAGTTTTAAGAAGAAGTAAATAAATTTAGGAAAAATAAAATATATAATATGCTTTATTCACACCTTTAATAAGTCTAAATGTTCTTTCATTTTTATATAAATAAAATTTTTTATTTATATAAATAAATTTTTATTTATATAAATAAATTTTGTATATAACGTAATTAGAATGTAAATTTAAGTTGGGAACAAAGAAGCAATTATTTCGGGTACATCTGTTTGCAAAATAGACATATGAATATAAATTATTATATTATTTTCATATTTCAAAATATCCCTGTTCTAAAACTACAAATATAATAATTAAATTTGCTTTATGATAAGTATGTCTCTTGAGTTTTTTGAAAACAATATTTTTATAAACCTCAGATGAAAGGCAAAACACTTTTCCCAGAAAACGTGCATAAACAGAGAGTTTTGAAGACCACTTTTAGGGGATGTGAAATAAGTGAGGTAGAACCATAAATTCTCACACAGTGGCTATCAAAACTTTAAATAGGGGGCTTCCCTGGTGGCGCAGTGGTTGAGAGTCCGCCTGCCGATGCAGGGGACACGGGTTCGTGCCCCGGTCTGGGAAGATCCCACATGCCACGGAGCGGCTGGGCCCGTGAGCCATGGCCACTGAGCCTGCGCATCCGGAGCCTGTGCTCCGCAACAGGAGAGGCCACAACCATGAGAGGCCCGCGTACTGCAAAAAAAAAAAAAACTTTAAATATCTATGTATAGTATAAGTATACTTTAACAACTCTGTGTACAGGCACACACTTATGTACACAAAGGAAATAAAATGTTCATGAGACAACACCTATACTATATTTATATATATACTATATGCTGTGCACTCTGATTTTTGCTGTTTTGTTCTATCGTATTCTATTTTATTTAAAAAATTGTTGCCTAACCCCCTAACTTGATCTCATGACCCACTACTCCATCATAACCCATAATGGGTCAGTTCACAGTTTGAAAAACACTGCTGTAAGGCTCCTAGGTTTCCATATTAAAAAGTAACGCTTGAGGGTCTAGATAAAAATACAGCTAGAGAGCTTCCCTGGTGGCACAGTGGTTGAGGCTTCGCCTGCCGACGCAGGGGACACGGGTTCGTGCCCCGGTCCAGGAGGATCCCACATGCCGCGGAGCGGCTGGGCCCATGAGCCATGGCCGCTGAGCCTGCGCGTCCGGAGCCTGTACTCCGCAATGGGAGAGGCCACAACAGTGAGAGGCCTGCGTACCGCAAAAAAAAAGAAAAAGAAAAGAAAAAAAAATACAGCTAAAAACTGCTATGACATAAGGAATTAGGTATATCTTAGTTGTGTTAAAGTTATAATTCCTAAAAAAGCAAAAAACAAAACCAACCAAACAAACAAAAAATACACAGGGAAAGAGGAGAAACCATTACCACAAAACAAAAGGCAGTCACACTATCCATTTATGTATCTGTCTGCCTATATATCTGTCTATGTGGAGAGAATTATATTCATCAATTTCAAGGAAAATTATGAAATCATTTTATAATATGGTGTATTAAAAATACCCAATAGATACATATTTTTCAAGTAGAGCTTTGTCTAATTCCAGTTCCTGAGCTATTCTATTGTTACCATATGTTTAATTTTATGTCTTAAATTCATTATCTTCTCAAACTCAAAAAGAAATAAAGATATGTGTGAATTAAAACCAATTTATTTTTACCACTAGTTTATTTCTTAATTTTATGCGTTTCTAAACACAGCAGTTTCATTCCCTTGTTTCAAAATAGAAGGAATCAAAAGCATGTAAGATGCAGAGTCAATCCTGTTTTCATTCATTCACCTTGCTACAAGGTATCAGGGCATACATGTTTGACAGAACTGCTGATTACATTTCTAGCTCATACCTGAAAATGGCACGAGATTATGCATCCTTGAAAGTGCCTTTGTATAATCTAATCCTGGGGCACTGCTAGTTTAAGACACAAATCACAAGACATAAGATTCAAAACTAGGTTAATATCACTCTCTTCATGTTTCTTTCTTTCTGTTAAATTCAAGGTATAAGCAGCACACTAGTGAGCAATTTTATCATTCCTGTATTCTAGTACTATATTCTATTTTAAGCAGAAATGTACAATGTATATTTTCTAAATTAATATACATATTTTCTGAAAATAAGGGCCTGGTCATATAAAAGCCTCAGAAACTTTGCATGCCAAACTCCTTTTGAATAATAACAGTGTTCAAAGATTATAAAAATTCCTGCAATCAATAAAACAAACTAATCTAGCATTTCCTAAAACATCTGGATATAGTCTCCCTCTTTTTTTGTAACAGCTCAATTAATATCATATACATATTACTTTAAACTAGAAATATAATTATTAATGTTTGAAGCCTCTGATTTTTGCTAAGTTTAATATCCTCACTAAGTATTGGTTTCCTCAGAGTTACTTCATAGTGATGATTAAACAGGAGTTCCTCTGTAAATTGTGTGGCAGGTAGCATTTTGTGACAAAGTGGATGGCCTATTTTTGTTATTGTTGTTGTTCTTTATCAGTGTATTTATTTATTATACAATTTTTAAAGGTTACATTCCATTTACAATTATTACATAATGTTGGTGATATTCCCCATGTTTTATAATATATCCTTGTAGTTTATTTTATATATAATAGTTTGTACCTCTTAATCTCCTACCCCTAAATTGCCCCTCCCCCTTCCCTCTCCTCACCGGTAACCACTAGTCTGTTCTCTATGTCTGTGAGTCTGCTTCTTTCGTTACATTCACTAGTTTGTTGTATTTTTTAGATTCCGCATACATAGTATTTGCCTTTCTATGTCTGACTTATTTCACTTCACATAATACCCTCCCAGTGCATCCATGAAGCTGCAAATGGCAAAATTGTATTCCTTTTTATGGCTGAGTAGTATTCCATTATAAAAATATGTGTGTGTGTGTGTGTGTGTGTGTGTGTATATCTCACATCTCCTTTATCCATTCGTCTGTTGAGGGATACTTAGGTTGCTTCCATATCTTGGCAATTGTAAATAATGCTTCTGTGAACATTGGAGTGCGTGTATCTTTTCAAATTAGTGTTTTTATTTTTTTCAGATGTATACCCAGGAGTGGAATTGCTGGGTAGTTCTCCTTTTAGTTTTTTGAGAAACCTCCATACTGTTTTCCATAGTGGCTGCACCAATTTACTTTCCCACCAGCAGTGTACAAGGGAGAAACCACATCTTGATTCTTCACATATTGATAATATTTTGGGCTTGAAGTCAGGTGGCTTGATGTCATCATCTGCCTCCAATTACCAGGTGTACTAACTTAAGGCTGGGGATATATCATCCCTAAGGTTAAGTTTCTTTACCTGAAGCTGTAGTTTTTAATAGTATCTATCTCAGAGAATTATTGTGAATATCTAATGGTGTGATATGTGAAAAGCACTTAGAAGTTTGCTAGCACAAAATGCAAGTTTAGTAAATGTTAGTTATCCTTATTATTTTCTTTCCCCTACCTCCTTGCTCCTCCTTCCATCCAAATAAGCTCCAGTAGTGAAGTATGTAGATATGTACCTCAGAGAATGACAGGAAAATAACATTAAATCTTACCCACTTATTTTCACACTTCACATCCAATTCTGTCAGCTCTCCTTTCACAATATATGCAGAATCTGAGGGCCGTGGTTCAAAAGGGTTATTGCAATGATCTTCTGACTGTTCTCCCTGCCTCCACCCTTGCCCCGCCATAATGAATTCTCAAAGCCAACAGCTGGGAGGTCTCACACAACCCTTCCTTGGTGGCCTCTCTGACTCAGCTCTTACTTCACTTCCCGCTGCCACTTCAGCTTATTATTCTTTGAATGTGACAAGACATGATTTTTGTCACAGGATTTACACTTGCCGTTACTTCTGCCTGGAAATTTCTTTACTCATGGTTCACAAACCCTTTGTTGTCAAGTCAGTGCTAAATATGATTTTATCAGAAAAGTCTTCCTCAAGAATATAATCAAAATACACCATCTTTCTCTCTTCCCATTACCTATCTTATTTTTCTTCTTTGAACTTATCACATCTGATAATTTCATTTTTGTCTCAGTAAAATGTAAGTTCCATGAAGAAAATAAGTAACTTTTTTTCCTCCCACTGATACATTCTTAGAACCTGCAAAAGTATTTGACACACATTGGTGCTTAATAAATATTTACTGAATGGATTCCTTTGTTGAAGCATAAGTGCTTAGATTTTGCCATTTTTTATCCATTGAAGAAGTTAGAGTGATATTTCTTAATGCTTTTAACTACCTTGCAATAAAAGAGCACAGATGGGCAGAAAAACTTAATACATGCATTGCCAGGCACTGTTATAGGCACAGAAAATGTCACACAATCTACTGAAGATAACACAGATGGAAAGGAAAAACAAAACAAATGTTCTTTTATTCAGAGAAGCCTATTTTTGCTTTATGAATGTGAACTCTTCTTGAATTTCTGACAATATAAACTAGATGTATATTTTTTCCATTTTCTATTTTCTTGAAAGTTGGTTTCTTTGTTTGGCCTTTCTGTTTTCCCTCTCTTCATTGTCCTCACATATCTAGTGATAATTCATTGTCTATTCATGTAAATAATAGTGATCAGTAATAATTAGTAATAATAAATTATCAGTATTAGAAACTAATGGGTTTCCTTATAGAGATCACTCTTTCTCTAGAAGGAAATGCAATTGCGAGTGGCAAAGCCCTGTTCTGATAAGTGGATAAGATATTTTTACAGTCTGCGAGCTGTATACACCACTTGGGAACAGACTAAAGTGACCCAAAATACCATCTTTTTTTTTTTTTTTTGTAACCCTATCCTACTTTCTAGGCGACTCCATACACAAATTCTTCATTTTGCTTTGAGTGCTGGTATTACTAGCTATACTAACCCTGTAAGCAAACCACAGTAGAGCTGGTTTTGTATGGGGGGGAAGAGGATCAGCCAATGAGTTACCATTTCAGACACCATACTGCAGACTTCAGCTAATGGCTTCTAGGAGCTGTCCAAGGCTACCTTGTTATATAAATATGCATTTCTTCAGCAGCCCTTCTATGTCTGCTGATTTCTCTGGCTATATTAGATGTGTTATTGATTTGAACAAAAGAGCTCTTTAATTTCCATAATTCTTTGATGCAACTGGTTGACTTTCCTGATTATTTGGGAGGCTATACATTTATTTAAATTTCATCTTTTCAGTATATCTTTTCAGTAAGAGTTTGGAACAAAAGCATTGCACCCCTTCCTTTCAATCAAATATGTGTTGGGTGTTTAGTAGTTTCTATGCATGTCCATGAATATAGGTGAAGGATTCATGGTTACTGGTCCAGGTTGTTCCAGCGGAGGAGACAGAAGAGATAACAGATAATGTAGTAGACTAAACACTACAGAAGTGGTAAATGTGAGATAACATATTTAGCAAACAGAAGGAGTACTAAAACCAGCCTGGGGATTTGAGATTGTTTTTAGAAGAGATGATGCTTATGCTGAGTACTGAAGAATAGGATTTAAACAGGCAGAGAGGGCTAAGGGAAAAAAGCCCAGAATCAAAAGCTTTAAAAAGAATATTCTAGGTGGGAGAATTCTAATATGATACAAAATAATACAATACAATGTAATAAAATAACCTGTAAAACATTTGCATCTTTAACACCTACTTGCTACAATTAGAATAAAATATTTCCTGGCAAAAGGAAATGGGAATTTACAAACTGGCTGCTAGACATTCTTACTTTCTTCCTCAATATTGTTTTTCATAATACAATATTTTTGTTTTCAATGAGGCAGATTGTTAGGCCAGAGTAATGCTATAATGTACCTAAAACATTTTAATGTCAATGTCCAAATAAACACAGATCCCCTGCTCTTTTGAAAGTCATTAGGCCTTACGATAATGAAAAATAGCAGCTGATTAATTTTTTGCAGTTATGTCTCTCATTTTATGACACCCCAGATGCTTCCTTTCCCTTCATTTAAACACTACACACAGTGCAAAGCATAAACATATTTGTTTTCCAATGTGCAATTAAAACTGCCCAAACTCTAGAGACCATAAGCAATATTATTTGACCTTGTGTGGTCTGTAGTTACAATATTCACTAGCCAAATGAAAATAAAACAAATAATAGGTTAATGAAATTGCTTTGCTTCTTTTAAATTTACAGTATAGTGCTAATTAAAAATGTTTGTTTCTACTTCTTTCTGTCTTTCTCATTCTGTCTCCATTTTGCCCTATATTTACATTGTCCTTCAAAGCTTCATCCAAAATTGTTTCAATTATTTTGCATTACTAACTTCCTTATATGTATATGTATATGTATGTGTTTGTTTTCTTCAAGTCTACTGCTTGTTTTTTTGTTTTTATTTTTTTGGGGTTTTTTTTTGCGATACACAGGCCTCTCATTGTTGTGGCCTCTCCCGTTGCGGAGCACAGGCTCCGGATGCGCAGGCTCAGCGGCTATGGCTCACGGGCCCAGCCGCTCCACGGCATGTGAGATCTTCCCAGACCGGGGCATGAACCCGTGTCCCCTGCATCAGCAGGCAGACTCTCAACCATTGCGCCACCAGGGAAGCCCTACTTCTTGTTTTTTGATTCTTTTTACAGTTCCTTTAAAAGAACAGATGGTTTTAATTTTAATAAAGTCCAGTTTATTAATTTGTTCTTTCATGGACTTTGTTTTTTGGTATCATATCTTAAAATGAGTTTATATAGCCCAAGGTCACAAAGGTTTTCCCTTATGCATTTTAATGGAAATTTTATAGTTAAAGGTTTTACATTGATCCATGATTCATTTTGAGTTAATTTTTATACATAGTATGAAATAAGAATCTAAGGGGTTTATTTTGTTTGTTTTACTTATAGCTGTTAAGTGTTGCAGCTACTGAAGTACTTTTTTCCCTTTTTTGTAAAAAATCCATTGCCTATATATGTACAAGAATAATTCTGGAATCTTTATTCTGTTTTGTTCCACTGATCTATTTAACGGTCTGTATGCCAATTCTGCACTGCCTTGATTATTGCGCCATTATAATAGGTATTGAAATCAGGTAGCCTTAGTCCTCCACCTTTGTTCATCTTTTACAAAATGTTTTGGCTATTCTAGGTTCTTTGCATTTCCTTGCTAATTTAAATGTAAGAATATGATTAATTTTTTAAATTAATTAATTAATGAGTAAAGATTAACTATACATAATGTTCATCTAATACCCCAGGTAAATGCTAAGTAGAAAATAAAATGTAAAGATAGGGGCTCCCCTACTTCACACTTCTTTTGAGTCACTTAAAATATTTCAAGTTAATTACAGCTAGTGAGTTGACAAAATAAATACACTGAATTGGTGCCTTGTATCTAAAATGTATATGGATTTTAAATAAATGAAGAATTCTCTTCTAGAGAGTTAGAATACCTCAGAGCTGGGAAGAATGATCTAGTTCAACTGCATCTTGAGCCTCAGGGAAGTCGGGAGGTTTGCAGAGGATTAAAACACTACTACTATGTATAGTAGGCAAAGTTAAGATTCATAGGAGGTGGGCCCTGATCAGTATATTTTATATTATGCTCATCTGTACTTTCCTCAGAGCTACTGAGAGGCTGTTTCCTGGGCTATCGTCCTCAATAAACTGAACCTCACTGCTAGCTAGCTGTAAGTAAATCTACATTCTTGAAGAAATAAATGAACCAGCCATTACTACTGCTATATTTTACTTTATGCAGTGTAACTATATCCATATCACTACTGTTAATATATAATGGAAATCTAATGCGCTTTGATCTTTGGCCATAAGGTGCATATTTCTTCATCTTCCACATCATCATCTTAATGAAGTTTATTTTACATTAAAATTCTGGTAGGCATTGCTCAGTGTCCTCTGATAGACTATCCAGCTCTGTGAATTTGGCCAAACCATTTTAGTAAATGTCTTAATTTCCCTATCTAAAAATGACAGCTTTATATATGAAGGTACATATTAGGACCCCAAATATTAAATTATATAGTATCTATTAGATATTTGAAAGCAATGGATGTGTAGAATCAGTCAGCATGTTAACAAATAGATGTATTGAAGACACAGAAACTCTGGTTCAGAAATAATTCAGGAGTGCCTGAGCAAGTGGAAGAGTAGATATGTCAAGGTGAGTGAGGATAGCTGTTATTCCTGAAATATTTGTAATTCCTATTTTAAGTTCTATATGCAAGAGAATAACACAGAGATAATGCTATTGAGTCTTCTGCATTAGGAACAAAATTGCCAACCTAGGATGCAACCAAATGATCAACCAGAGAAAGGACTGATTAAAATATACTTGCATTGGAGATTAGGTCTCATTCTCATTGCCAGTGTCTTGTTAACACTAGAATTCATTTTGTGTTCATTTGTGTTTATTAATCTTCATAGAAGGCCATTTTTTTTACAGAATATTTCAAGCATCCTATGAAAAAAGACAGTGTAAAATGTAATCATCCACTTTATACTATCTGGCTATGCTACCAACATTGGCAGGAGGTTAATGACATTCACTTCAACCTCCAAGCATCCTTAATCATTAACCCAATAATAACAAACATTGTCTCTGGTCCAAAGCTACTCTCCTGTAGCTGTCACCTTTCCTCCTAAACCCCTTCAAATGATCTTCAGGCAGTCCTGTGACAGCACTTCCCAAATTACTCTCTAACATGATTTCTAGGGTGCACTTGTCACATTGCTGAGAAATTTGGTAGCAAGAAATATATTTTTCTGAATAGCAAGCTCAGTAAGAATAAGATGGTTGCAGAACAACTCTCTAGATGATCATGTTTATGTTAACATGAGGAAAATTTGCTTTTTGCAAAATACTGTGATATTGTAATATAAATCTTGCTATGTTTTCATTGATATCACATAACAAGAAGTTAATAAAATAATATATATGATAATAAACAAATTTAGTTGCTACAACAATGGGTTTTCACCTTGTAAGTTGGTAATAACTCAAAACGTAAAAAAAATTTACATTCATGAGCAACTTTTCTGTTTTTTTCTTGACTGTTTTTATAATTCAACTATTTAAAAAAGTTTTCAGTTCCTCAGAAGAATAGGTCAGGATCATATCAAAGCTCTCTTTGAAATTTTGGAGTTCTTTACATATTGAGGCATAAAATGAATTGACTGCAACAATTCTTAAAATGTGTTATTTCACCTTTAGACTATTGTAACTTTGTCGCTAGCATCAACAGATTTTTAAAGACAGGTAAATCTAAATAATCCAGAGACCTCAGAATCATGAGTTGCTAGTTAAACGTGTTAATACTATTCAGAATAAAGCCTTGTTATCTGAAGAAAATGAAGTTAAAATTATGTTGTCTGCTGATTTTTTTCCCAAAAATTATACTGTAAATAGAAAATTTCAAATTTCCACATATACTTTGTAGTGATTGGACTCTGTCTGTTTGTAATTACCTTTACATGGGTAAATATCTATTTGAGTTACATAATTAAATCTTTTTTAAGAAAATGTATATTCACTTTATTCTTAAAGTTTCAGTAAATAATATTAAATTATACTACTGTTGTTTTAACTAAACATGGCCTTATTTAGTGTAGGCATTAAAATGTGCAAACCAGGAAGACCAAACTAAAGAACTGTTGAAACAAGAGATATAAATGCATCTTTAGACCCCTTCCCAGCATATTATATATAAAGTGATCAATACGTTTTTGTCAAGTGAAAGAATCATATGAACTGTGATGTGGGAATCTAAGTTGTCAGGATGATATTCTAGCTCTTTGTTCTGTCAGAGAGACAAAGATATTACAGAGCTCTGAAGTTCTTGGAATATTATTAAGTTTCATAAAGTTAGGTAGAAATATTAGAATATGTCATCAGATTATTTTCCTAATTTGTAAACATTCAGGTCTGAGTGATCTGAACGACTGCCTGTAACAATTAGGAGGACTTGGAAAAACAACTCAACATCTTCACACAGAAAAAAAATGAGTAAATGAGTAAATTATATCTATATATACCTGATCTAACTGCAAAGTAATAATGTCCCCCCAAATACCTACTGCTCTCAAACTCCTGCCTAGAAGTTGCCAGGGTTAACAGAGTTTTAAAAATCACTTCATCCTCAAAAACAAAAAAGAAAAAATATTCCTTCCAATTTACATTTCTCTTACTGAATTGTTTTTTTTTAACACGTTTATTGGAGTATAATTGCTTTACAATGGTGTGTTAGTTTCTGCTTATAACAAAGTGAATCAGTTATACATATACATATGTTCCCATATCTCTTCCCTCTTGCATCTCCCTCCCTCCCACCCTCCCTATCCCACCCCTCTAGGTGGTCACAGACCACCGAGCTGATCTCCCTGTGCTATGCGGCTGCTTTCCACTAGCTATCTGTTTTACCTTTGGTAGTGTATATATGTCCATGCCACTCTCTCACTTTGTCACAGCTTACCCTACCCCCTACCCATATCCTCAAGTCCATTCTCTAGTAGGTCTGTGTCTTTATTCCCATCTTACCCCTAGGTTCTTCATGACCTTTTTTTTTTTCTTAGATTCCGTCTATATGTTATTTGTTTTTCTATTTCTGACTTACTTCATTCTGTATGACAGACTCTAGGTCCATCCACCTCACTACAAATAACTCAATTTCGTTTCTTTTTATGGCTGAGTAATATTCCATTGTATATATGTGCCACATCTTCTTTATCCATTCATCTGTCCATGGACATTTAGGTTGCTTCCATGTCCTGGCTATTGTAAATAGAGCTGCAGTTTTATGTTAGTTTGGAATACATCAAATGGATTCTGTCCTTGGGCAAGTCACTCTGCCCCAAGGGGTGCTCCTTTGCTTACATTTGTGTTAAGGAGGAACATAAAGTAACTGATCTAAAATTATGGCAAGTATTTGGATCCAAGCAAATATACAGTTGCAAATGATTATAGTACATCACCAGGAAAGACTGATTGGCTATATTTTAGAATCTTCAAATTTCAAAGCAGACATCTTTATTTCATATGACCTGAAAGCTGTCAGTGCCATTTAGTATACCAAGAAGATTTCAACATCAAACAGAACTCTGTTTTTAATCCCAGGTCTGTCACTTGTTTAAAATAGTAACTTCTTATGCTAGAAAATTTTTCTTATTAACTTACTCTGGTATTTTATTTCATTTTATTATTTTATTTATTGTATTTTAATCTAAGTAATATAGCCTTAGTTTTGTAATGAAAAACAGGGAAAATATCAAAACTTGAGGTTGTTATGAAGATTAAACAATATAACTAATTAAATAATACAGTAGGATTAAATAATACAATATATAAATATAAGCAGTCTAATTCCTACCTCATTATGACCTTTGTATCCCCAGTACCTGCCTTACTAGTACCAAGAATCCAAAAATATGTATTCTTAGAAATTAACATATGAAGATGCAATAAAAATGGGAGCCTGGAGTTCCTTCCACCAAATATCCAGGGAGTCAGTCTAAAGAACACAATAAGAAAAAAGAGTGTAGGTTCTTACTATATATAAAATAGGTAGCTAATAAGGACCTACTATATAGCACAGGGAACTCTACTCAATACTCTGTAATGACCTATATAGGGAAAAGAATCTAAAAAAGAGTGTATATATGTATATGTGTAACTGATTCACTTTGCTGTACTATAGAAACTAACAAAACATTTGAAATCAACTATACTCCAATAAAAATTTTTTAAAATTTTGTAGGTTCTACTTTTTATTGAAGATTGACAGATTATTATTTAACCTTTTAGAGGAAACTTACTATATTTGTGGCCTTGAATTCCATCTTCAAAAAAATCAGAAAAGTAACTATCAAAAGAGATATATTATTAAGCTAAAAAGGGTTTTCCTTTTTTTCTATTTTTTTCTCAAACAGAATTTCATGAGATATCATGTGGATTATTACTGGGTTGTCTTTAATTTAACTGTCATATTGATTCAATATAGTATTATTTACAAACTATGAATTTAGGATCCAGGATTGGCATAAGACTAAAGAGTAATCAACATAAAAGCAAGAGGTTTCCTTTTCTTATGTTTACCATAATTTATTTTAAATACTTGTGCAGTGGTCTTTTTTTCCTGGGTAGTTTCTAAATATTTTTGAGATTAGCAATGAAATTTTTCTATTTATACTATTTGTCTGTGCCTAGTATAGTACATGACATGTAGAAAACACAAGAAATATACATTAAATTGAAAGATTAAAATGATCATAAGAGGACATAGAGGAGGTTGAGTTCCTCTTTCACATAAGGTAGTTGAATTCAGATCTATTTAAATTATGGTTGTAGAATTTGGAGTGCTTGTCAGGTATACAAGCTAATAAATTACCCTAAAAGAAGCTATACTGTGACTATCATAAGCTACACAGTAAAGTATAGCCTCATGATCTTGTCTACTAAAGAAGCCTCTAGCTTTCTTACTGCTTGAAATGGGTGGAGAAGAGAAAAATATTTCGCAACCTTACATGCTTTGGAACAAAAATTAAAATGACAAAATATTGTAATAACAACTATACTTCAGAGTTTCCAACTTGGGTAGAAACACAGCGAAGATACTTTGTAGTCATAGCCTTAGAGGTATTTGAGATATAACAGACTTTTACATTTGGTTGGACAACCAAATTTTTATGATTACCAACATGGCATATCACAATATTTTGCAGCTACCCCTCAGTATAAAGAAAAAAGGAAATGAGGGAACCACATGGCCACCTAATGATGGGTGAGTACCTTATATTCTGAGTAGAATGGATTTTTTTCTTCTGGTTTTATTGAAATATAATTGATATCCAACACTGTATAAGTTTAAGGTGTAGAGCATAATGTCTTGACTTACATATACTGTGAAACAATTACCACAATATGTTTAGTTAACATTCAACACCTCATATAGTTATAAAAAAGGTTTATTTTGTGTGTGTGTGTGATGAGAACTTTTAGGATTTACTTTCTTACCAACTTTCAAATGTACCATACAGCAGTGTTAATAGTCATCATGTTGTGTATTACATCCCCAGTACTTATTTATCCTATTTCTGGAAGTTTGTACCTTTTGACCACCTTCACCCAATTCCCCCACTCTCCACCCCTTGCCTCTGGAAACCACAAGTCTGATCTCTTTTTCTATGAGTTAAATTTCTTTAGATTCCATATCTAAAATTAAGATTATGCAGTATTTGTTTTTCTCTGTCTGACTTATTGCACTTATATAATGCTCTCAAAGCCCATCTATGTTGTCACAAAAGACAGGATGTCCTTCTTTTTAGTGGCTGAATAGCCACTATATGTACAGGTGACACTTAGACAACTCAGGGGTTGGAATGGCGAGCCTTTGCACATTTGAAAATCGATGTATAACATGTAGTCAGCCCTCCCTGTACTGGGTTTCTCATATCTGCACTCTGCATCTGTGGATTCAACCAAACTCGGATCATGTAATACATAGTATTTACTATTGAAAAAAACTCTGAGTATAGGTGGACGCATAATGTTCAGACATTTCTTGTTAAATGGTCAACTGAATATACCACAACTTCTTTATCTATTCATCTCATGACGGACACTTACATTGTCTTTGTCTTGACCATTGTAAATAATGCTGTAAGAACATTGGGTCCATATATCTTCTCAAGAAATTTTTTTTGTTTTGTTTTCTTTGGGGAAAAAACCCAGAAGTGGAATTACTGTATCATATGATAGTTCTGTTTTTAATTGTTTAAGGATCTTCTCTACTGTTTTCCATGGTAGCTATAACAGTTGACATTCACACCAACAGTACACAAACAAGGGTTCCTTTTTTTCCATATCCTTACCAGCATTTGTTATTTTTCTTTTCTTGATAATAGCCATTCTAACAGGCATGAGATGATATCTCATTGTGGTTTTGATTTTCATTTCCATGATGATTAGTGATGTTGGGCATCTTTTCATGTACTACTTGGCCATTTTAATGTATTTTTGGGAAAATGTCTATTCAGGTGCTTTGCTCATTTTTAAATTGGATGATTTGTTTATTTGCTATTCAGTTGTGTGAGTTCTTTATATATTTTGGATATTAACTCCTTATCAGGTATGTGGTTTGCAAATACATTTGCCTATTCAATAGACTGCCTTTTCACTTTGTTGATTGTTTTTCTTGCTTTGCAGGAGCTTTTTAGTTTGATGTAGTCTCATTTGTTTACTTTTATTTTGTTGCTTTTGCTTTAGGTGTCATAGCCAAAAAATTATTACCAAGACCCATGTCAAGAAACTTTTTATCTAAGTTTTCTTCTAGGAATTGCTTGGTTTCAGATCTTATATTTCCAAGTCTTTAATCAATTTCAAGTTAATTTTTGTGAGTGGTGAAACGTAGTGGTCTGTAGTCACTCTTTCACATGTGAATATCCTATTTTTCCAGAGCCATTTATTGAAGAGGCTGTCTTTTCTCCTTTGAGTATTCTTGACTCCTTTGTCAAATATTAGTTGGCCACATATGCAGGAATTTATTTACAGGCTCTCAATTCTCTTACATTGGTCTACGTGTCTGTTTGATGTCAGTACCATACTCTTTTGATTACTATAGCTCTGTAATATAGTTTAAATTTCAGGTATGGTGATGCTTCCAGCTATGTTCTTTATTCTCAATATTGCTTTGTCTAATCAGGGTCATTTGTGGTTCTACACAAATTCTAGGATTTTTTTTCTAGTTCTTTAAAAAAATGCTTTTGGAATCTTGATAGGGTTTTCAATAAATCTGCTGATGGCTTGAAAATAATGTCTTAAAAAGAAAGCCATTTCATGCAAATGTAAACTGGCAAATTTTAAGAATTTAAATGAAACTTTAATTTTCAAGTTTTTCAACTTGAGTACTAAGGAATCAGGATGCTAGGCACTAATAGAAGTATTCTTGTTATTTTGAAATATTATAATTCAAATAGAACACCTGTTGCATTTTCTGCAAATAGGATTGAGTTATACAAGAAACATTCATTTCTCTTCAGAAAAAAATGACTTTTCCAGAACAATGCTTTTAAGAATCAAGTCCACAGTGGTATAAATGGAAAATATTTAGATGTGTTCCCATGTACTTAAGGAGGTATATGTCTTTGAAGAAACAGACTTCATAATACTAAAGAAAAGGAAAATAATTCAGATTTCCTTTTTATATTTTCTTATTATCCCTAAATGAGTGAACTATTTCACTCTTTTGTTTCTATTAATTTTTTAAGCTTTTTGTTTTGGGATAGTTGTAGCATCACATGAGCTATAAGAAATAAGACAGAGAGGGCCCTATACTATAAATCACAATAAGAATATTGGCAGTTTAGAAATCCTTTGACCTTACTCAAGTCCACCAGTTTTACATGTGTTAATTGTGTGTGTTCATGTTTAGTGCTATGCTATTTTATTACATTTACATTAATGTGCCCAGCATGTAAGTCAAGATACAGAACAGTTACATCACAAGGATCACACATGTTTCTTTCTTATAATCACAGACGCCTGTCTCCACCACCACCTCCAACCCTCTTACCTCTATAATTTTGTCATTTCAAGAATGCTATATAAGCAGAATTAAATAGCATGTAACCTTTTGAAGACTGGCTTTTTATTCAGACTGAATCTACCCAGGCTGTTATGTGTATCAGTAGTCTCTCTTGATGAGTAGAATTTAAAGACATGGATGTACCACTGTTTATTTAACCATTCACCCTTTATTTTTTCTTAATTAATTAATAAATATATTTATTTTTGGCTGTGTTGGGTCTTCATTGCTGCACACGGGCTTTCTCTAGTTGCAGCAAGCGGAGGCTACTGTTCGTTGTGGTACATGGGCTTCTCATTGCGGTGGCTTCTCTTTGTTGTGGAGCACAAGCTCTAGGTGCACAGGCTTCAGTAGTTGTGGCACGTGGGCTCAGTAGTTGTAGCTCTCAGGCTCTAGAGCGCAGTCTCAGTAGTTGCAGCACATGGGTTTAGTTGCTCTGTGGCATTTGGGATCTTCCTGGACCAGGGCTCGAACTCATGTCCCCTGAATTGGCAGGCAGATTCTTAACCACTGTGACACCAAGGAAGTCCCCATTCACCATTTAAACATTGAAGTTTGTGATTCTTACAAATGGAGCTGCTATAAACATTTGTTGACACATTTTGTGTGAACATAATATTTCATTTGTTAGAAATAAATGCCCAGCAGTGCAATTGCTGGATCACATGGGAAGTGCATGTTTAGATTTTTTTTTTAAGAAACTGCAACCTGTATTTTAGAGTGGCTGGACCATTTTACATTCCTTGAAGCATTTCATGAATGATCAATTTTCTCCACATCTTTACCACCATGTAATATATCCACAATTTTTTTTCAATTTTATTTATTTTGGTAGGAGGTACTGATACCTAATTTTTGGTCTTAATTTGAATTTCCTTTATGGAAAATGATGTTGAACATATTTTTACGGGCTTATTTTCCAATCATGTAGCCTCTTCAGTGAAATGTTTGTTCATTTATTTTACCATTTTTTCATCATATTTTTGTTTTTGTTTTGTTTTGTTTTTACTGTTTTGAAAGTCTTTATACATTCTAGATGCAATTCCTTTGTCAAAATGTGCTTTGAAAATACTTTTTTCCAGTACTTAGTTTATCTTTTTATTTTCTTCACAGGGTCTTTAACAAGGCAAAATTTTTTTTTTTTTTTCATTTTGACGTAGTTTAATTTGTCAACTTTTCCTTTTTTGGATTGTGCTTTTAATTTCAATTCTAAGAACTTTTCACCTAGCCTTAGGTCCAAAAGGTTTTTCTCCAGTTTTTATTTAAACATTTTATAGGTCTACATTTTAGTTAAAATTGTTATTTAAATTATATACAGGCATGAAATTTAAGGTGAGACTAATTTAGACACCCAATTGCTTCAGCATCATTTGTTGAAAAGGTGCTCCTTCCCTTATTAAATTGCTTTGATACCCTTATAAAAAAAGTCAGTTGGACAAATATATGTTGGTCAACTTCTGGGTTCTCTATTTTTTTTCCTTTGGTCTTTTTGTCTGCTTCGTCAGTAGTACCACATTGTCTTGGTTGCTGTAGCTGTCTAATAAGCCTTGATGTTGGGTACAGAAATTTCTCCATTATATTCTTCTTTTTTCAAAATTATTTGAATAATTCTAGGACCTATACCTCTCACACAAATTTTAAAATAAGCTTGTCTGTGTCTAAAAATATATTGCTAAGATTCTGGAAGAAATTGCATTAAACATATGGATCAGCTTGGAAATAATTAAGATTATTAGTCTGTTAAATCTTCTAATCCATGAACACAGTGTTTCTCTCCATTGATTTAGAGCTTCTTTGATTTCTTTACATTTTGAAATGTTCATGTTACAGATGCTGTACCTGTTTTCTTAAATTTATACCCACGCCATTTTCTTCAGAGGATTTGTAGATATTTTTTTTTTTCTTTTTTTTCTTTTTTTTGCGGTATGCGGGCCTCTCACTGCTGTGGCCTCCCCTGTTGCGGAGCACAGGCTCCGGACGCGCAGGCCCAGCGGCCATGGCTCACGGGCCCAGCCGCTCCGCGGCATATGGGATCCTCCCAGACCGGGGCACGAACCCGTATCCCCTGCATCGGCAGGCGGACTCTCAACCACTGCGCCACCAGGGAGGCCCTGTAGATATTTTTAAATGTTTAATTTTGGTTTCCATGAGACTGTTATTAGTCTGTAGAAAGGCAATAAATTTTTGCATTTTGATAAATTGTCTGGAAAACTTGCCAAACTTACTTATTACTTTTAAGAATTTTTTTTGGTAGATTTTGGAATTTTCTAATGAGACAACAATATCACATACATGTGCAGATTAGTTTACTCAGTACTTTCCAATATATATGTCTTTTCTTTTACTTGCCCTAGTTCAGTAAATAGAACTTCCAGTATTATGTTGAATGTATTGTTGAGAGTAGATGTCCTAGAATGAGTCCAATCATAGAAAATGTTCAGCATCTCACCATTAAATATGATGTTCACTGTAGATAATCCTATTAACTTTGAGAAATTCTCCTTTATTCTTAGTTTGCTGAGGTTTTTTTAAATAAATGGGTATTGATTTTGTCAAATTATTTTTTTGTTTCCGTTAATTATGATTGCATGATTTTCTTCTATATCCTATTAATATTGTTGATTACACTGATCATATTTGAATATTGAACTAGCCTTGCATACCTGGAAGAAACTCCATTTATTCATAGTATATATATTTTTTATACATTACTGGATTTGATTTGGTAATATTGTCTTGAGGATTTTTGCATCTACGTTCCTGAGAGATATTGTTCTGTAGCTTTCCTTTTTGCACTATCTTTGTCTGATTATAGAATCAGGATAATAGTAATTTCATCAAATGAGTTGGGAAGAGTTTTCTACTGACCTATTTTCTGGGAAAGTTTTTGTAAAATTTATGGTTACTCTTCTTTAAATGTGTGCATGATTCTCTAGTGAAAGCATGTGAGCTGAGGTATATGTATCTGGAAGATTTTAAATTAGAAATTTAATTTCTTTGGAGATAATGAGTCTAGTCAGAATGTCTATTTCCTTTTGATTTTGTGAATTTGTGATTTTCAAGGAATGGAAATGGCTTAGGATCTGTTATTATATCCCCATTCCCTTCCTAATTTGAGAGTTATTACTTCATTCTTATGTTTGTTAGTCTTTCTAAAGGTTTATCAACTTTATTGATTTTTACT
This sequence comes from Mesoplodon mirus, assembly GCF_964341445.2. Classification (NCBI taxonomy): domain Eukaryota; kingdom Metazoa; phylum Chordata; class Mammalia; order Artiodactyla; family Ziphiidae; genus Mesoplodon; species Mesoplodon mirus. Next base: position 49,226,140 of record NC_138976.1, read on the forward strand.
AAAGAACAAACCTTTGACACATTGATTTTTCTCTATTTCAGGTTTAATTTTTTGATTTCTTTTATTATTTCTTATCCCTACATTGCATTTATTTTGTTCTTCTTTTTCTAGTCTCTTGAAGTAGATTAGATTACCGATTTAAGATATTTCCTCTTTTTCTAACGTAAGTGGTATAAATTTCCCTCTCAGAAATGATATACCTGTGTCCTACATATATTGTTATCTTGTATTTTCACTCAGTTCTATGTATTTTTGTCACTAACTTTGCAACTCTTTCTTTGACTGGTAGATTATTTTAAAATGCATGATTTATTTTCCATGTGTTTGGAGATTTTCCTGCTGAATTTCTATTATTTTTTTCCCCTAATTTGATTTCACTGTGGTCAGAAATCAGGATCTATCTGATTGCAATTTATTGAAATTGGTTAAGGTTTGTTTTGTGATTAAGACATGCTCTATCTTGGATAAATTTTGAGAGGGGTGCTGAAGTCTCCAAGTATAATTCTTGATTCATCTATTTATCCTTTCAGTTTTATCTGTTTTTGCTTCGTGTATCTTTCAGTCTGTTGTTCAGTGCATATTCATTTAAAATTACTGTATCACTTTGGTAGATTGACTCATTCATCACTGTAAAATGTACCTCCCTATCCTTGGTAATTTTTTTTTTGTTATGAAGTAAATTTTACCTCATATTAACATAGCCACTCCTGCTTATTTTATTTATTTATTTTTGGCTGTGTTGGGTCTTCATTTCTGTGTGAGAGCTTTCTCTAGTTGAGGCGAGCAGGGACCACTCTTCATCGTGGTGTGCGGGCCTCTCACTGTTGAGGCCTCTCTTGTTGCGGAGCACAGGCTCCAGATGAGCAGGCTCAGTAGTTGTGGCTCACGGGCCTAGTTGCTCCATGGCATGTGGGATCTTCCCAAACCAGGGCTTGAACCCGTGTCCCCTGCATTGGCAGGCAGATTCTCAACCACTGCACCACCAGGGAAGCCCCGCTGCTTACTTTTGATTAATGATTTTATAGTATATTTTTGCCAGTATTTTCACCCTAATACCAATATCCTTAAAATGAGTTTCTTGTATAAAGTGTGTAATTAGGTCATGTGCTTTGTCCACCTGATCTCTATCTTTTAATCGATATATTTAAACAGTTTACATTTAATGTTATTATTGCTATGTTAAATTTTAATTCTGCTGTTTTTTGTTTTCTGCTTAGTATCTCTGTGTTTTTGTTGCTGTGTTTTCTATTTCCTGTTTCTCTAAAGGTCACTTAAATATTTTTTTGGATTTCATTTTTATTTATCTCCAGTATTCTTGAATATATCTCCTTACATAGCTTTGTAGTGCTTCTTCTAGTATTATGTTATATATAAATAACTTAGCACATCTACAATGTTGACATTTTACCAATTTGACTGAAGTATAGAAAACTTACCTTCTTTTATGCCTCTTTGCCCTCTTCATTTATAAAAAAAAAATGGCTTAAATATTTTCTGTACATATTTAGATAACATCAGATGGTATTATAATTTTTGCTTCAAACGTGATTTAAAAATCTCAAGAAAAGGAAAATGTAGTGTATTGCCCATATACATATTTTTTTTTCTATTTTCATTGCTATTTCTTCCTTCCTAACATTATGAAGTTTATTCTTTTATTATTTCCATTGTGTTTGTGGAACTCCTTTTAGAAATTTTTTAGGGCAGATCTGTTCACTCATACCCAAATGCTATTTTTCTAAGTATAAAATTTTGATTTGACAGTTTTCTTTCAGCACTTATAAAAATGTGTTTACTTCCTTCTGATATATATAATTTCTTTTTTTAAATTTATTTTATTGAAGTATAGTTGATTTACAGTGTTGTGTATTTTCTGCTCTACAGCAAAGTTATTCAAGTATACATATATATATATATTCTTTTTCATATTCTTTTCCATTATAGTTTATTATAGGATATTGAATGTAATCCCTGTGCTACACGGTAGGACCTTGTTGTTTCTGGTATCTATAATTTCTGATGTGAAATGAGGCCAGATCTGAATATTTTTCATCTTAATAAATAAATAGTTGTTTCTCTTTAGCTGCTTTCAAGAGATTTTGTCTTCAGTTTTCACAAGATTGGCTATGACATGTCTTGTAATTTATTTCTCTTGGTTTATCCTGTTCTAATTTTAGGTTTATGTCTTTTGCCAAATTATGGAAAATCAGCAGTTATTTCTTCAAATATTTTTTAGCCTACTCTTCTGTGACTCAGCTGCTATGATTGAGATAGACATAGATGTAGATATAGAGATTATAGTACCACAGGTCCCTGAAGCTCTTGTCATTTTTCTCTATTTTCTCTCTCTCATTCAGATTGTATAATTCTATTATTCTAGCTGCATGCTCATTGACTTTTTTATTCTTTCCATTTGCTCGTTAGTCCATCCATTTAGTAATTGTTGTTGCAGTTTTCACTACTAAAATCCAGTTTATTATTTTTTAAAAATTTCGAGTTAAATTCATATACCATAAAATCCACCATTTAACCATATTATATTGTGCAATTCAGTGATTTTAGTACATTCACATGTTGCGTGTTCATCAATGCTGATTCCTGAACATTTTCATGACCCTTTTGATAACTATAATTTATAGTAAGAAATATATATTTGATCTTTGTCCCCATCTGTGGCACACAGCTCCTAAAATGCTTGGAATTTTCTAAGTGATGAGAGTGATAAAGGTATCTTTGTTAGTTTAATGAGGTTATATTTGGAACACACCTATGGGGCTGATTGTCTTTGGAGCCAAGCATGTGGTTAGAGAGTTGGAACTTTCAGTTCCCCAAACCCTCCCACCCCACCTCAAGGGAAGGGAGAAAGGCTAGAGATTGAATCAACTGCCAATGGCCAATGATTTAATCAACCATGCCTGAGTAATTAAATCTCCTTTAAAATATAAAAGAACAAGGTTCAAAGACCTTCTGGATTGATGAACACATGGAGTTTCAGAGAGAGGGGCATACTTTGAGAGGGCATGGGAGCTCTATGCCCTTTCCCATACCTTGCCCTATGAATCTATTCCATCTGGCTTTTCCAGATGGAAACTGAAATGTTTCTCTGAGTTCTGTGAGTTGCTCTGGCAAATTAATCTTACTGACCAGGGGGTTGAAGGAACCTCTTACTTATAACCCATTGGTCAGAAACACAGGTTACAACTTGAACTTGCAACTGGTGTCTGAAATGAAGGAAGGCTTTTGTGGGACTGAGCCCTTAACCTGTGGAATTTGATGCTATGTCCAGGTAGATAGTGTCAGAATTGGCTCAAATTCTGGGATACTCAGCTGGTATAGAAGAGTTTTTGGTGGTGGTGAGAAGGCAAGTGGAAACCCCTCTAACACATTGGAATTGGGTCCAGAACCTAAATAGCCCCAAAAGAAAACCTACACCTCCCATTATCCCTTGAATAACCAATAATCTATTTTCTGTCTCCATGAATTTGTGTAATCTTGATATTTCAGCTAAACAGACTCATACAATATGCATCCTTTTCTTTCTAGCTTATTTCATTTGGCATAATGTTTTCTACATTCATTCATGTGGTAGCATGTATCCATACTCCACTCCTTTTTATGGTAGGATAATATTTCAGTGTATGGATATACCACATTTGTTTATCTGTTCATCAGCTGATGGACATTTGCATTTTTTCCACCTTTTGGCTATTATAAATAATGCTGTTATGAACATCAGTGTATAAATATTTGAGTGGTCATATATTTTAATTCTCTTGGGTAAAGACCTAGAAGCAGAATTGTTGGGTCTTATACTAATTCTGTGTTTTACTTTTGAGGAAATACCAAATCATTTGCTACACTGTTGAATCATTCTACATTCCTGCAAGCAATCTATGAGGGTTCTAACTTCTCTACATCTTTACAAACAATTGTTATCATTATTTTTATAGTCATCCTGAACAGAGTGAAATAGTGTCTAATTACAAATTTGATTTGGATTTTCCTATTAATTAATGATGATGAGCATCTTTTCCTGTGTTCACAGACAAGGGTTGGTGCTGACTCTTCTTTAAATGATTGATAGAATTCACTAGTGACACCATCTAGTCCTGGGCTTTTCTTTGATTGGAGGTATTTAATTAATAATTCAATCTCTTTTTATATATTCATATTATCTATGACTGTATGAATCAGTTTGGATATTTTGTGTGTCTCTAAGAATTTGTCCATTTCATTTAAGTTAGTGTGCTTGATGGTGCCCCACAGGTCTCTTAGAATGTGTTCACTTATCTTCGTTCATATTTTTTCTGTTCCTCATATCAGATATAATTTGAAATAATTTATCTTGAAATTCACTAAATCTTTATTCTGCCTGCTCATATCTTCTGTTGAACTCTGAGTGAATTTTTTATTCTAGCTATTGTACTTCCCAGCTCTATTTTATATATATGTATACTTATATTTGTATTCATGTAGGATCTCCTTTTTAGAATTTCTGTCTTCTTATTGATATTTTCTATTTGGGGAGACATTATTCTCTTGGTCTCTTTTAGTTGTTTAGACATGGTTTCCATTAATTCTTTGAAGACAGTTAAGTGTGTTTTAAATTTTTTACTAGTAAGCCTAATGTCTCAGCTTCGTCATAAATAGTTTCTATTGATTGTTTTATTTCCTGTATATATACCATGCAACAATAGAATCTCAGGGTTCTGTTGTTGCTGAAAATTGGACTTTTTGAATATTACAGTGTATAAACTCTGGTAATCATATTTTCCTTCCTCCTTTTCATAGTTTATTGTTACTGTTTGTTGGAGTTGTTGCTATTTGTTTGTTTAGTGGCTTTCCAGAACTAATTTTACAAAGTCTATATTTCTGTCATTTGTAACCTCTGGAGTTTCTATTTTATTAATCTTAGTGATCAGCTAATGAATAGGAAAAAGATTTTAAATTTCTGAGACCAAAATATCTCCCAGTCTTTTAATAAGAGTTCTATGTATTTGAGCACACTTTCAACACATAGTGAGGCAGTTTACAACTCTCTCTTAACCTTCACTTCCTCATTGTACAACGCCCCAAGTTCATTCAAGGAGATAGCAGCCAGCAATGATGCTAAAGCTGAGGATCTTACTAATGTGAAAGACGTCTATGAATACATATATCTAGGTGGATAGCATGTATAAATAAATACAGAATTAAGTTTTCTGCAAGGACAGGAACCAACTGTTAGTGATCATTTTCTCTGGGTGGTGTTGTGAGGTGACTTAAACTTTCTTTTTGGCTTTTTTATTGTTTAAATTTAACAAATTTAACAAAACAAATAAAATATTTAATAATGAATAATATATTCTTTTGAGACAAATAATTTTTAAATTATCTTTTCAATTTGTTTTCATCACTTAGACACCCTTCTCCACTCTGGTTATAAACCAATGAGTTTTAATGTTTTGTATGAGCAGATAATTCTTATAAGGATTTATCAGGGGATACATTGGTACATTGTGTTATGATGAGGGGAGAATACGATAAGTTACTTTGGTTTATAGGATAATTGGCTAAGCTTCTTCCAATCTAAAAACTCCAGTGAGTTTTGAAAAACTTTAAAAAAGGGTGTGAAGGAGTACCTGAGTTAAAGTGTAACATTTATATAATTTACCCAGTATTGCACATCACTAGTTAGAAGGCAGCTCTAAGGACAAATAAAAATATTTTGTATAAAACTACAAATTTTAATGGGTGGAATGCCTTCAGAATTATTTCCCTAAATCTAACTGTATTGTATATGTGTGCATCCAGAGAAGAAGATCTCTTTTGTTCCAAAGTCACACATAGTAATTTAACAGTCTACAATTGACATGATAAAACCACTTAGAATAGTCAAGAATATTGCATATAATGTAAATTCTCAGCATAATGAGTACTCACAATAAAATTATCCAAGCAAGCTATTGGTCAGATCTTACTAGGAGAACACCTATCTATTTAGAAATATATTTAAGTAGCAATACAGAGCATGTCACTGTTTCCCTACACTGACAACAACAAAGAAAGAAAGATCATCTTCCTTTTTTCTTGAGATTTTATTTTATTGGCATACAGTTGCTTTACAAAGTTGTGTTAGTTTCTGCTGGACAATGAAGTGAATCAGCTATATATATACATATATCCTCTCCCTCTTGGACCTCCCTCCCACTCCTCCCCCCATCCCACCCATCTAGGTCGTCACAGAGCACCAAGCTGAGCTCCCTGTGCTTTACAGCAGGTTCCCACTAGCTATATATTTTACACATGGTAGTGTATATATGTCAATCCTAATCTCCCCATTCATCCCACCCTCCCCTTCCCCCACTGTGTCCACATGTCTATGTAAAAGATATGGCTATGGAAAGTAAGAAGAAGACAACAGTGTACAACTTCTAAAAAACTGTTAGGAGTATAGATATACTTGATATTCTTCAGAATTGAAGTGTGTTGTGACAATCATGAATTTTATTCACCTGAAATAGACAATTCAAATAAGAATGTTAAATTATTTGAGCAAATGTTTTGGGGAAAGATTAGGAGCATGGGACATTGGAATCTATTTTCATCAAAACAAAAACAGGTATTTATACAATCTTCAAACTCTAGGAGATGTGTACCAGCTAACGGTTTAACTTAAACTTGCTATAGGAAACTATCTTGAAACTGAGTATGGGACTGATTTATGTTTCTTTTAGCTAAAATTATTTGATTCCAGGACAAAATAGAATGTTTATTTACTGATGAAAAATAGGCACCATCACAAACAAAATTCACCAGGTCTATGAACTCACTCATAGGCACATGAATACCTCCTGTGATTAATATAAAGCTGAAACATCTCTGAATGTACCTAGGAGGTCAAAATATGTAGCAGACGTGGTTGCCAAAGTGTTTCACTGTTAATTCATGTAAAATAATGTAATCATTCTGAGGGAGAAAAATAGTGGCCTATTGCTTTTGTCATGAAGGTCAAAGCAGACCACTTTCTACATAAAGAATAATGCTGGGACTTCCCTGGTAATGCAATGGTTAAGAATCCACCTGCCAGTGCAGGGGACACAGGTTTGAGCCCTGGTATGGGAAGATCCCACATGCCACAGAACAACTAAGCCCATGTGCCACAACTACTGAGCCTGTGCTCTAGAGTCTGCAAGCCACAACTACTGAACGCTTTTGCCACAACTACTGAAGCCCACACACCTAGAGCCCATGTGCTCTGCAGCAAGTGAAGCCACCGCAATGAGAAGCCCGCACATTGCAATGAAGAGTAGCCCCTGCTCGCCGCAACTAGAGAAAGTTCGTGCGCAGCAACAGAGACCCAACACATCCATAAAGAAATAAAGAGATTTATTTATTTAAAAAAGAATAATGCTAATCAATAATAGTGATGTAATTCTGACACAGACTGGGAGAAGAACTAAGAACTAGTTGAGGTTTTAACGGTTAATTAGAAGGATCACAACAAAAGCTGAACATCTGCACAGTGGTTTTTTGTACAGTTTTATTGAGATAATTGACATACAGCACTGTATAAGGTATACAGCATAATGACTTAACATATGTATACCGCAAATGACTATCATAAGTTTAGTTAACATACATCACCTTACATAGTTACAAAACAGGTTTTTCCCTGTGGTGAGAACTTTTAGGATTTACTCTCAGAAACTTTAAATATACAACAGTGTTAATTATAGTCCTCAGTTTGTACATCCCATCCGCAGTACTTATTTATCTTATAACGGGAAGTTTGTATGTTTTGACCACCTTCACCAAATTTCCCCACAACCCCCACTCCCAGGCTTTGGCAAACAGATGTATCTCTTTTATTATAAACTTGATTGTTTTAGATTCCACATCTAAGTGAGATCATACAGTATTTGTCTTCCTCTGTCTTACTTGTTTCACTTATATAATGCCCTCAAGGTCTAGTCATGTTGTCACAAATAGCAGGATTTCCTTATTACTGCTGCAATGAACATGGAAATGTAGATATCTCTATGAGATCTTTATTTCAGTATCTTTGGATATATATCCGGAAGTGGGACTGCTGGATCATATGTTAGTTCTATTGTTAATTTCTATTGTTAATTATGGAACCTCCATACTGTTTTCCATAACGGTTGAACCAATTGACATTCCTACCAGTGGTGCATGGGAGTTCCCTTTTCTCCATATTCTCACCAATATTTGTAACCTCTCATGTTTTAATGATAGCAATTCTAACAGACATGAAGTAATATCTTATTGTGGTTTTCATTTGTATTTCACTAATGATCAGTGATGTTGAGTAATTTTTTCATGTACCTGTTGGCCATTTTTGTCTTCTTTGGAACAATGTCTATTCAGGTCCCTTGCCCATTTTTTTCTTTAGATTATTTGTCTTTTGCTATTCATTTCTATGAGTTTCATAATATAGTTTGGCTATTAATCCCTCATCAGATATGATTTGCAAATATTTTCTTTTATTCCATAGGTTGCTTTTCTTTTTAATTTTTTTATTTCTTTTTCTTCTTTCTTAAAAGGAAGTAAAATTGCTTTACAATGTTGTGCTAGTTTCTGCTGTACAATGAAGTGAATCAGCTATATGTATATCTATATTCCCTCTCTCCTGGACCTCCCTCCCACCACCTCATCCCACCAATCTAGGTCGTAACAGAGCACCGAGCTGAGCTCCCTTTGCTATCAGCAGGTTCCCACCAGCTATCTATTTTACACATGGCAGTGTGTTCATGTCAAACCTAATCCCCCAATTCATCCCACCCTCCCATTCCCTGACTGTGTCCACATGTCCATTATCTACATCTACGTCTCTGTTTCTGCCCTGGAACTAGGTTCATCTGTACCATTTCTCTAGATTCCACATATATGTGTTAATGTATGATATTTGTTTTTCTCTTTCTGGATTACTTCACTCTGTATGAGAGACTCTAGGTCCATCCACATCTCTACAAATGACCCAATTTCGTTCCTTTTTATGGCTGAGTAATATTCCATTGTATATATGTACCACATCTTCTTTATCCATTCATCTATCATTGGACATTTAGGTTGTTTCCATGTCCTGGCTGTTGTAAATAGTGCTGCAATGAACATTGTGGTATATGTGTACTTTTGAATTATGGCTTTCTCAGGGTATATACCCAGCAGTGGGATTGCTGGGTCATATGGTAGTTCTATTTTTAGTTTTTTTTGGAACCTCCATACTGTTCTCCATAGTGTCTGTATCAATTTACATTCCCACCAACAGTTCAAGAGGGTTCCCTTTTCTCCACACCCTCTACAGCATTTATCGTTTGTAGATTGTTTGATGATGGCCATTCTTCTGGGTGTGTGGTGATACCTCATTGTAGTTTTGATTTGCATTTCTCTAATAATTAGTGATGTTGAGCATCTTTTCAGGTGCCTCTTGGCCATCTGTACATCTTCTTTGGAGAAATGTCTATTTAGGTCTTCCATCCATTTTTTAATTGGGGTTTGTTTTTTTATTTGATATTGAGCTCCATGAGCTGGTTGTATATTTTGGAGATTGATCCTTTGTCCGTTGCTTCATTTGCAACTATTTTCTCCCATTCTGATGGTTGTCTTTTCATCTTGTTTATGGTTTCCTTTGCTGTGCAAAAGCTTTTAAATTTCATTAGGTCCCATTTGTTTATTTTTGTTTTTATTTCCATTTCTCTAGGAGGTGGGTCAAAAAAGATCTTTCTGTGGTTTATGTCAAAGAGTGTTTATTCTATGTTTTCCTCTAAGAGTTTATAGTGTCTGGTCTTACATTTAGGTCTTTAATCCATTTTGAGTTTATTTTTGTGTGTGGTGTTAGGTATTGTTCTAGATTCATTCTTTTATATGTAGCTGGCCAGTTCCCAGCACCATTTATTGAAGAGACTGTCTTTTCTGCATTGTATGTTCTTGCCTCCTTTGTCATAAATTAGGTGACCGTATGTGTGTGGGTTTATCTCTGGGCTTTCTATACTGTACCATTGATCTATATTTCCGTATTTGTGCCAGTACCATATTTTCTTGATTACTGTAGCTTTGTAGTATAGTTTGAAGTTGGGGAGCCTGATTCCTCCAACTCCCGTTTTCTTTCTCAAGATTGCTTTGGCTATTTGGGGTCTTTTGTATTTCCATACAAATTGTAAAATTTTTGTTCTAAATCTGTGAAGAATGCCATTGATAATTCGATAGGAATTTCAGTGAATCTGTAGATTGCTTTGGGTAGTATAGTCATTTTCACTATATTGATTCTTCCAATCCAAGAACATGGAATATCTCTCCATCTGTTTTTGTCATCTTTGATTTCTTTCCTTGGTGTTTAATGGTTTTCTGAGTACAAGTCTTTTGCCTCCTTAGGTAGGTTTATTCCTAGGTATTTTATTATTTTTGTTGTGATGGTAAATGGGATTGTTTCCTTAATTTCCGTTTCTGATTTTCCATTGTTAGTGTGCAGGAATGCTGAAGATTTCTGTGCATTAATTTTGTATCCTGCAACCTTACCAAATTCATTGATTAGCTCTAGTAGTTTTCTGGTAGCATCTTTAGGATTCTCTATGTATAGTACCATGTCATCTGCAAACAGTGACAGTTTTACTTCTTCTTTTCCAACTTGGATTCCTTTTATTTCTTTTTCTTCTCTGATTGCCATGAGTGGACATCCTTGTCTTGTTCCTGATCATGGTGGAAATGCTTTCAGTTTCTCACCACTGAGAATGATGTTTGCTGTAGGTTTGTCATATATGGCCTTCATTATGTTGAGGTAGTTTCCCTCTATTCCCATTTTCTGGAGAGTTTTTATCATAAATCAGTATTGAATTTTGTCAAAAGCTTTTTTGGCATCTGTTGAGATGATCATATGGATTTTATTCCTTAATTTGGTAATATGGTATATCACATTGATTGATTTGCATACATTGAAGAATCCTTGCATTCCTGGGATAAACTCCACTTGATCATGGTGTATGATCCTTTTAATGTGTTGTTGGATTCTCTTTGCTACAATTTTGTTCAGGATTTTTGCATCTATTTTCATCAGTGATTTTGGTCTGTAATTTTCGTTTTTGTGATATCTTTGTCTGGTTTTGGTATCAGGGTGATGGTGGCCTCGTCAAATGAATTTGGGAATGTTCCTCCCTGTGCAATTTTTTGGGAAAGTTTGAGAGGGATAGGTGTTTCCTCTTCTCTAAATTGTTGATAGAATTCACCTGTGAAGTCATCTGTTCCTGGGCTTTTGTTTTCTCGAAGATTTTTAATCACAGTTTCAATTTCATTACTTGTGGTATGTTTGTTTATATTTTCTAATTCTTCCTGGTCCAGTCTTGGAAAATTTTACCTTTCCAAGAATTTTTTCATTTCTTTGTGGTTGTCCATTTTATTGGCATATAGTTGTTTGTAGTAATCTTTTAAAATCCTTTGTATTTCTGTGGTGTCTGTAGTGATTTCTCCTTTTTCACGTCTAATTTTATTGATTTGCATCCTCTCCCTTTTTTTCTTGATGAGTCTGGTTAAAGGTTTATCAATTTTGTTTATCTTCTCAAAAAACCAACTTTTAGTTTTATTGATCTTTGCTATTGTTTTCTTCATTTCTATTTCATTTATTTCTGCTCTGATCTTTATGATTTCTCTCCTTCCACTGACTTTGGGTTTTCTTTGTTCTTATTTCTGTAGTTGCTTTTAGTGTAAGGTTAGATTGTTTATGTGAGATGTTTCTTGTTTCTTGAGGCAGGATTGTATTGCTATAAACTTCCCTCTTAGAACTACTTTGCAGCACCCCATATGTTTTGGGTCCTCGTGTTTTCATTGTCATTTGTTTCTCTGTATTTTTTAATCTCTTCTTTGATTTCTTCAGTGATCTCTTGATTACTTAGTAACACACTGTTTAGCCTCCATGTATTTGTGGGGTATTTTTTACAGTTTTTTTCCTATAATTGATTTCCAGTCTCTGAGTGCTGTTGTCAGAAAAGATGCTTGATATGATTTCAATTTTCTTAGATTTTCTGAGGCTTGAATTGTGACCCAAGATTTGTAATCTATCCTGGAGAATGTTCCATGTGCACTTGAGAAGGAAGTGTAAAGAAAGTGTATTCTGCCACTTTTGGTGGAATATCCTATGAATATCAATTAAATCCATCTGGTGTATTGTGTCATTTAAAACTTGTGTTTCCATATTTATTTTCTGTTTTGATGGTCTGTCCATTGGTGTAAGTGGGGTGTCAAAGTCCCCTACTATTATTGTGTTACTGTTGATTTCCCCTTTTATGGTTGTTAGCATTTGCCTTATGTATTGAGGTGCTCCTATGTTGGGTGCATATATATTTATAATTGTTATATCTTCTTCTTGAATTGATCCCTTCATCATTATGTAGTGTCCTTCCTTATTTCTTGCAACATTCTTTATTTTAAAGTCTATTTTATCTGATATGAGTATTGCTACTCCAGCTTTCTTTTGATTTCCATTTGCATGGAATATTTTTTTCCATCCCTTCACTTTCAGTCTGTATGTGTCCCTAAGTTTGAAGTGGGTCTCTTGTAGACAGCATAAATATGGGTCTTGCTTTTGTATCCATTCAGCTAGCCTGTGTCTTTTGTTTGGAGCATTTAATCCATTTACATTCAAGGTTATTATTGATATGTATGTTCCTATTACGATTTTCTTAATTGTTTTGGGTTTGTTTTTGTGGGTCTTTTTTTTCTCTTGTGTTTCCCTCCTTTAGCGTTGTTGTTAAGCTGATTTGGTGGTGCTGAATTCTCTTAGCTTTTGCTTGTCTGAAAAGCTTTTGAGTTCTCCATCGAATCTGAATGAGCTCTTTGCAGGGTCGAGTAATCTTGGTTGTAGGTTTTTCTCTTTCATCACTTTAAGTATATCCTGCCACTCCCTTCTGGCCTGCAGAGTTTCTGCTGAAAAATCAGAGGAAAACCTTATGGGTATTCCTTTATATGTTATTTTTTCTTTTCCCTTGTTGCTTTTAATATTTTTTCTTTGAATTTAATTTTTTGTTAATTTGATTAATATGTGTCTTGATGTGTTTCTCCTAGGGTTTATCCTGTATGGAACTCTCTGTACTTCCTGGACTTGGGTGACTATTTCCTTTCCCATGTTAGGGAAGTTTTCCACCATAATATCTTCAAATATTTTCTCTGACCCTTTCTTTTTCTCTTCTTCTCCTGGGACCCCTATAATTCGAATATTGGTGTGTTTAGTGTTGTCCCAGAAGTCTCTGAGATTGTCTTCAATTCTTTTCAATCTTTTTTCTTTATTCTGCTCCTTGACAGTTATTTCCACCATTCTGTCTTCTGGCCCACTTATTCATTCTTCTGACTCAGTTATTCTGTTACTGATTCCTTATAGTGTATTTTATTGTTCATCTCTGTTTGTTTGTTCTTTCGTTCTTCTAGATCTTTGTTAAACATTTCTTGTATTTTCTCAATCCACGCCACCATTCTATTTCCACGATTCTGGGTCATCTTTACTATCGTTACTCTGAATTCTTTTTCAGGTAGATTGCCTATTTCCTCTTCATTTATTGGGTCTTGTAGGTTTTTACCTTTCTACTTCATTTTTCTTTGACATATTTTTTTATCATCTCGTTTTTTTTTTTTTTGATGTGTGGGATTGTGTTCCTGCCTTATGGGTTGTTTGGCATGACACTTCCTGCACTGGAGTTTGTAGGCTGTTAGGTAGAGCTGGGTCTTGGTGCTTAGATGAGGACCTCCAAGAGACCTCACTCAGATGAATATTCCCTGGTGTCTGCAGATCTTTGTTAGTCCCATGGTTCAGACTTGGAGCTCCCACCACTGGAGCTCTGGCCCAACCCCTGGCTCATGAACCAAGATCCTGCAAGCCATGCAGAGCAACAAAAAAAAAAAAAAAAAAAAAAAAAAAAAGAAAAAAGAAAAAAAGGGACAGAACAATAACCAAGAGTAAAAATAAGATTAGAAAACAAACAGATATGTTAGAAAGAATAAAAAAATAAAAATATAGATGAAACAACAACTGGAAGGTAAAACAGAACCACAATAGTAAAAAACGAGGAGAATTGTAAAAAAGCAATAGTATAGAATCACAAAAGTAAAAAAGCAGGGGGTGGGTGGTGGTGGTCAGATGAATTGGGAGATTGGGATTGACATATATACAGTAATATGTATAAAATAGATAATTAATAAGAACCTGCTGTATAAAAATAAATAAATAAAATGTTTTAAAAAATTGGAAAACCCCTTGGCTGTGGGGCGGGGCTTAGGCAGGGCTGGGGTTTAGGCAGTGGGTGGGGCCTATGCTTAGGACCCACAGGGCCAGAAAAGGCCCTGGGTGTGTGAGGCTTAGGCTCAACACAGCAGGAGAGCCCCAGGAGTGCCTCAGGCCTTGGAGGTCAGAGGACCAGGTCCAGGACCCCAGCCGGCTCACGACCTGAGTGGGTGGGGGAAATGCTGGGCACATTCCCCCCATCCTTCAGTCCCAGAGGGCCCCTCCCCACTGGCCTCTCTTCTCCTTCCCCCTGCCTCCCTCCTGTGCCCTGAGGAGCCACTCTGCTGGAGGGGCCCCAGAAGCCAGGGGACTAGACCCTGAAGCCCAACAGGCTTCCCGGGGTGAGTGGGTAGGCAAAACGCCCTTCACACCTCCCCTGATCCTCTGATCCCAAAGGGCCCCTCCCTGTCTGCCTCTCCTCCTTCCCCCCCTCCCTCTTACACCCCGAGGACCCCTGCAACCAGAGGGGTCTTTTCAGAATGGAGGACCATGCCCAGGAGCCCAGCAGGCTTTCCAGGGCCTGAGTGGGTGGGGGAAATGCCCTCCACGCCTCCCCTGATCCTCCAGTCCTGGAGGGTTCCTCCTGCACCATCCACCTCACCTCCTCTTCACTCCTCCTCTCTCCCTCCCATGTCCCTAGTACCTACAAGGCCAGAGGGGGGCCCAGAAAATTGAGGACCAGGACCAGGAGCCCTGCAGGCTTCCTGAGGCCCGAGTTGACAGGGGACATGACCTCTGCACCTCCCCTGATCCTCCGATTCTGGAGGGCCCCTCCTGTCCACTTCTCTTCTCCTCCCCTGCCTCCCTCCTACTCCCCTAGGACCACTGCAACCCAGAGGGGGCCTTGGAGGGTAGAGGACCCAGCCCAGAAGCCCTGCAGGCTTCCCAGGGCCCGACTGGGCAGGGGAAATGCTAGGTGTGCTCCCTCCTGATCCTCTGAGCCCCTGGGGGTCCCTCTCCCCCTCCCAGCCACCCCTCAGGGGTGTGGGTCCTGTCCTGCCTCCTCTTCTCCTTCCCCCTAACTCCCCCCACATCCTACCTTGTCACTCAGGGGTTCCTCCCATCTTCTTGAGCGTCAAGTTCCCCCACCAGCATCCAGCAGACACCCTAGTTCCTTAGGTTGCTTTTCGATTTTGTTGATTCTTTCTTTTGCTGGACAGAATCATTTTAGCTTGATGTATTCCCACTTGTTGATTTTAGATTTTGTTGCTGGTGCTTTAGGTGTTGTGTTAAAAAATTTTTTTCCAAGACCCCAGTCAAGAAATTTTTCTATATGTTTTTTCCTAGGAGTTTTATGGTTTCAGGTCTTAAATTTTGAGTTAATTTTGTGAGTGGTGAAAGACAGGGTCCAGTTTCATTCTTTTACAAGTGAATATCCAATTTTACCAGCACCATTTATTGAAGAGACTGTGTTTTCTCATTTGGTATTCTTGACTCTTTTGTCAAATAGTAGTTGACTGTATATGTATGGATTTATTTCTGGGCTCTTGATTCTGTTATACTGGTCTAGGTGTCTATTTTTATACAGTACCATACTGCTTACTATAGCTTTGTAATACAGTTTGAAATCAGGAAGTATAATACCTTCTGCTTTGTTCTTCTTTGTTCTTACTTTGGTTATTTGGAATCTTTTGTGGTTTCATTTAAATTTTAAGATTGTTTTTTCTACTTCTGTAAAAAATGACATTGGAATTTAGATTCAGTGTAATCTCTATCAATAGATGGCTCTGTATAGTATAGACATCCTAACAATATTAATTCTTCTAATCCATGACACAAGATATCTTTGCATTTTTTGTGTGTGTTCTTCTATGTCATTTATCAATGTCTTATAGTTTTCAGTGTAGAGGTCTTTACCTACTTGGTTTAGTTAATTTTTAAGTATTTATTCCCTTGTTGCTATTGTAAATGAGATCATTTTATTTATTTCTTATTCAGAAAGTTTGTTTAATGTATAGGAATGTTACTGATTTTTGTATGTTGGTTTTATACACTACAACTTTACTAAATTTGTTGACTAGTTCTAGCAATTTTTTTGGTGGAATCTTTGGAATTTTCTCTATATAAAATCACACCATCTGCAGATAGACACAATTTTACTTCTTTCTTTCCAATTCTGAAGCCTAACTAGTACTATATTGAATAAGTGTGGTAAGAGTAGACATTCGTGTCTTGTTTCTGACCTTAGAAAGACGACTTCCTACCTTTTACTGGTGAGTATTATGTTAGCTGTGGACTTGTCTTCTATGGCCTTCTTTATGTTGAGGTATGTTTCTTCTGTATCTAATTGGTTGAGAGTTCTTATCATGAATGGATATTGAATTTTGTGAAATGCTTTTTCTGCATACATTGAGATGATCATATAAATTTTATCTTTCCTTCTATCAATGTGGTGAATCACATTGATTGATTTGCTTATGTTGAACTATCCTTGCCTCCCAAGCATGAATCCCACTTTAATATGGTGTATGATGCTTTTGACGTGCTGCTGAATTCAGTACACTAAAACTTTGTTGCGAATTTCTGTACCTATATTCATGAAGAATATTGGCCTGTAGTTTTCTTTCCTTGTAATGTCTTATCTGACATTGGTATCAGGGTAATGCTGGCCTTCTAAAATGAGTTTTGGAATGTACCCTCCTCTTTGAATTTCTGGGAGAGTTTGAGAAAGATTGGTATTAATTATTCTTCTTTAAATGTTTGGTAGAATTCACTAGCAAAACCATCTGTTCCTGGGTGTTTTTGTTTTTGGAGGTTTGTGATTCCTGATTTGGTCTCCTTACTAGTAATTGATCTATTCAGACTTTCTATTTCTGCCTGACTCAGTCTTGGCAGTTTGTACGTTTCTATGAATTTCTAAGAATTTCTAGGTTGTCCAGTTTGTTGGCATAGGCTCTATTATCCTTTGCATGTCAGTTATATCAGTTTTTATGTCTCTTCTTTCATTTATAATGTTGTTGATTTGGGTCCTCTCTTTTTTTCTTGGTTTGTCTAACTGAAGATTTGCCAATTTTGTTTATCTTTTCAAATAATCAACTCTTGGTTTTTTAATCTTTTCTATTGTTTTCCTGTTCTCTATATCACTTTTTCCTGCTGTTATGTTTAACATTTTTCCATCTCTTAACTTTCAACTTTAATTTGTTCTTTTGTTTCTCATTCCATGAGGTGTAAAGTTAGGTTGTTTGAGGTATTTCTGTTTTTTTTTTGTTTTTTTTTTTGTTTTTTTTTTTATGTTTGCACTGGTGGTTATAAACATCCCTCTTAAAACTGCTCTTGCTTCATCCCATAAGTTTTGGTATGTTGTATTTCCATTTTCATTTGTCTTAAGTATTTTTGAAATTTCCCTTTAATTTCTTTTGTTGTCCATTGGTTGTTCAACAGAGTGTTGTTTAATTTTCATGTATTCATGAGTTTTCCAGTTTTCCTCCTGTTACCGATTTCTTGTTTCATACCATTGTGGTCAGAGAAGATACTTGGTATGATTTTAATCTTAAATTTGCAAAGACATATTTTGTGGCCTAACATATGATCTATCCTAACAAATGTTCCATGTGGGCTTAAAAATCCTGTGTATCCTGCTATTGTTAGGTAATATTCTGTATATGTTTGTTAGGTTCATTTGGTTTATAGTGTTATTCAAATCTGTGAGGGTTTTCTTTTATTCTCTGTCTGGATAATCTATCCATTTTTGAGAATGAAGTGTTAAATTACCCAACTATTGTTGTATTGATGTTAATTTCTCTTGTTAGTTCTGTTAGTATCTGCTTTATATATTTAGGTGCTCCTAAATTAAAAAAAAAAGTTAATGGGCTTTCTCCAATCAAAAGAAAGAGTGACTGAATGAATAAAAATAAACCAAGGTCTAATAATATGTTGCCTATAAGAAACTAACTTTTTAAAAAAAATTTATTTTTATATTGGAGCATAATTGATTAACAATATTGTGTTTGTTTCAGGTGTACAGCAAAGTGATTCAGTTATACGAGTACAAGTGTCTATTCTTTTTCAAATTCTTTTCCCATTTAGGTTATTACAGAATACTGAGCAGCATTCCCTGTGCTATACAGTAGGTCCTTGTTGGTTATCTGTTTTAAATATAACAGTGTGTACATGTCAATCCCATACTCCTATCCCTCCTCCCACCCTTTCCCCATGGTAACCACAAGTTCATTCTCTAAGTCTGTGAGTCTGTTTCTGTTTTGTAAATAAGTTCATTTGTGTATTTTTTTAGATTCTGTATATAAGTGATATCATATGATATTTGTCTTTCTCTGTCCAACTTACTTCACTTAGTATGATAATCTCCAGGTCCAATCACATTGCTGCAAATGGTATTATTTCATTCTTTTTAATGGCTGAGTTATATTCCATATGTACCACATCTTCTTTATCCATTCATCTGTCAATTGACATTTAGATTGCTTCCATGTCTTGGCTATTGAGAACAACACTGCAATGAACATTGGGGTGCATGTATCCTTTTGAACCATGTTTTTAAAGTAATTATTGATAGTTACAGACTTACTATTGCCATTTTGTAAATTGTTCTCTGTTTTGTAAATCGATTGTTCCTTGCTTCTTACCCCGCTATCCTCTTTCATAATTTGATGACTTTTGATATCAGTATGCTTTGGCCTCTTTATCAGGTTCTTTTTATGACTCCTTTGGGTTTTTCATTTGTAATTACCATGTGGCTTACATAAAATATATTTAAATTATAACACCTTAATTTAAACTGGTAACATCTTAAATAGTATTTCTAAACTTTACACTTTTACTACTCTACCCCCTTACACTTCACATTATTATTACAGTTTATATATTATGTACCCAATAACAAATTATTGCAGTTATAATTATTTTTAATACACTTTTTTAAACTTTTAAACTAGAGTTGTAAGTGAATTATGTACCATAATTATTATATTAGAGATCTGATTTTGATTATATATCCATTACCAGTGAATTCTACTCTACCTTCATAGGTTTTTATAATGTTAATTAATGTCCTTTTATTTCTACTTGAAGTACTCCCTTCAGCATTTCTTGCAAGGCAGATCTAGAGTTGATTAACTCCCTCACCTTTTGTTACAGTCTTATCTTTCCTTCATTTCTGAAGGACAGCTTTGCTGGGTATAGTATCCTTGGTTGGCATTTTTTGTTTTAGTTTTAATATTTTGAATATATCATCTATTCTGTCCTGGCCTGGTTCCTTGCCCAAGTAAGGTCACAGAATAGGATCCACAGTTGCCTGGACTTTCTGGTCAGGCTTCTTCAGTGGTCAGGACTGGGTACTATGCTCACCAGAAGATGGGGTATGAGTTAGCTTTCCTGCCTGGATAGAGAGGCAAACCAAGGTCCAAGGCTAGCAAGGTTCTTGGTTTGGCATCCAAAATCAGGCAGACCTATATCCCATCAAGTTCTCTGGTCAGTACACCACTGTCTTGGTTCTTCAGATGAGCAAAGCTGCTGGTAGGATTTCTACTTGGGAGTTGTTATGTACTGTAAACCACACCCCTCTTCTCAATCACATTGATTCACAGTGGTCAAGCCCTTCAGATTTCCCTGTGATCCCTGTGAGGTACAACTAGAGCAGACCCCCTGGAAAGCAACATGTAATGCTGAGGGAATTGTACGTCCACCCTGGGCTCTCTTTTTCCCACTGGAGAAATGACAGTCTTGGGGTGGTGGGGGCCCTCTCAGTGCAATATGCACTGGTCTAGACCTTCTTTAAAAAAAACAACTGTCATTTTACTTGAATTTTTCTTTTGTCTTTTTATTGTAAAATTATATACAGATACAGAAATCTACACAGAAATGAATAGTTTAGTGAAACATTATTAAATGGACACATGTAATCATTACTCAGCCCAGGAACATTGTCAGGAAACCCAGAAGCCCTTGTTCACGCAAATATCAATCACACATTCTTCAATTGCTCAAAAGTAACTACTATCCTGACTTAACTAGTAACCACTTCCTGGCATTTCTTTTTGAATTCATCACCTAAGTATATATTTCTAGGTATTATAGCTTTGTCTTGCCTCTTTACTATCTTGGTAATTTGTTTCTTTTAACCTAAAGATTTCTAGTCCTTTATTTTCCTTATCATTTTTATCTGTTTAAGGTATTAGGCCATTTAATCTAGAATTTCTCACAGTCTGGATTGTGCTTATTCTGTGTTCATGGTGCATGTTAGCAATTTATTCACTCATCTTTAGTTACTTCAAATTGGCAATGGACCCCAATGGCATGACCAGAATCAAGTACAGTCTCTTTGGCAAGGATATAGATTCACTTGTGCTCCTCCCTTAGGAGGCACGTGTTTGGATGGATTTTCACTCTCTTTGGATGTTAAAATGCATAGGGGCTCAATGTCTAGATCCACTAATGCAAGAAGTTTTCAAGATGGCTCTATTTTCATTGTTATTTTTTTAAATTACTAACTAAAATATTTTATAAGGTGACATTCTTCCTCATTTATAATTTGAATATCCACAACGTAGAAAAAGACACCTAAAAATGTTTGATTCTTACATTTCATTTACCTGGTTTATATGAAAATTGATTTCTGTCATCCTCAAAAGCTGACCAATTATGTTTTGTTTTTTTTTTAATATGGTTATAAACTGAGATTTAAACATATTTGGTGGGGCTCCATCCATAGCAATTCTTATTCATGACACTCAAAATATCCCCTCTTTGGACAGTGGTACTCTTCCAAAATTGCTTCCTATGGCCTTTTGGTTCTTTAGACAGGGCATTAACATTTGTTGATAGCTACCTTATAATCTGGTATGAGAAGTTGATCTGGGCTCATCTTAACACATGGAATCAGCCAATTCTATATTAGCCCTGGATTCCTTTAAAGGGAAATGGTAATTTAAGAAAACAATATGGATGCTCATTGCTACTTCCTTTAAAGATAATGTACAGGATATATATGTGCATATAATGTATATGTATATACAATCATCAGAAAATATATATATCTCCTATATGTGGAAGAGAGGAATAGAGAGACGCAGAGAAAAAGACTTTTAAAAGATAGATGTATAAATATAGGTAAAAGGAACAAAACTTCATGAGTTCCTACTCACACTACTAATACATTCTAATACAGTTCTAATTCATAACTAATTGTAGGGTTTTCACTTAATCTTTTCTATATTATATTCATATTGTATCTGTACATATCCTCTTTCTTCCACACAGAGATCTTAGTTCTAAAGAATACAGAAGGTGGTAGAATTAGAATATTCCATGATTACTCATTTTGCTTTATAGCATATTACATGTGAACAGATTGAGAATAATGATTAATGTCAATATCAATGATGGTTACTGAAAACAGTTTAAACATTTTTTTGCATATGATTTCTTCACATTCTCTCCACACTTCCATGTTTACACTGTGTCTACAATAGCAGATAATACGGCCATTACGTGCTATAAATTCTTTCTTTCAAGACAAGACTTCACTTTAGTTCTGTAAGTAACTATGTATATAACTCCTACCACCAGTCCTTAGGTCAGTATCTTTCTAGTTTTTATCATTGCCCAAATCTCTTTCACTAAGAGATAATTGAGGAAAGTCTCATGACAACAATATATTATTAATACTTGTACATTAATAACAGTTGATAGCCTTTCAAAAATGAAGATCAGTTTTGCTCAGTAAGAAATCCTTGTCTCACATTTTCTTTTTTTTAAGTACTGTAAAAATGTTATCCCATTTTACTGTAGTATAAGGTGTAGCAGTCTTAATATCTCATGATAATTTACTTTCTTGTGTAAACCTTGTGCTTTGTTGCTTGAATGGCCCAAGTTTTCTCTTTTCTTTTTCTATTAAGTTCAATCATTTTACAAAAACTTGTTGGTCATTCTGGGTTAATAGTTTCAGATATTTTGTTTTCTCTTTTAAAAAGGACAATTGAAACTTTTTTGTTTTAGTTTTTTGAATTAGAGTTTTAATATATTTTTATGTATTCTATGTCCTTGATGAGACATTCTTCTTCAGTTACTACTGTTATCCATATGTTAGATTTTCTTTGTTTGTTCTTGCCTTCATTAGATGTTATTTTTTCTCAAATTTTTTACCTCTTTTTAATCTATTAAATTTCCTTATTTTGTACTGTCAGTTGCTATTGAGGTATTATGTTCTGTTTATTTGCTCCTGTACTGCTTTTACAGTATCCTTATGATTTTTAAAAAATTTATAATTCTTAACTCCTATCATCTTATTTCTACATTTTTATTTATAATATAATTTCATGCCTGCATAAATATCTAACCTACTCAGCTTATCTTGAAATATACATTAGATTCTTAATGTTTTCTGGGAATGCTTTTCTGGGATGCATAGTTTTTCTGAAAGACTATTATTCTGCTCCTTAGTCTATTTTTTGTTTTCTTATACTTGTAGCTTATATGTTATCTGGTCTTAATATTTTTGTGTTGCTTATATTTACATGAATTGAGTTTTCCAAACTTTTACAAGAAAGTATGTTTTAAGATAGTTTTTATAATTTACAAAGCTCCCTTTATTCTTGTTTTTGTATTTTGTTTAAAAATATGGCAGCTTGCTTTCTGAGATTTCCTGGCTATATTTTTTTCTCCACTTTTATCTAGAATTTTTCTCTCTATTGTCTCTGTTCTACTCAATTTTGATTCCATTCCCAGAAATTTTTCCTCAGTGTGGAGCCCTTCCCTGAAGAGATGGCCTCATGGGTCAGTTTTGAGATTCCACAGGCTTTTCTAGCCCAATTAAGACTGACATAGGTATTTGACATGCAATGAAGAATGCGGTAGGCAAAAACCATACGGTTTCAGCTGATGATCAGTGTTGATGAGTAGGAAATCCTTGGTTCTCATTTTCTTTTGAGTACCTTACATATGTTACTCCATTTTGTTGTTACATAAAGTGTAGCTGTCTTAAATATCTCATTATAATCTAACTTACTTAACCATATAAATCTTGTGTTTTGCTGCTGTGCTTTCCGAGGAGTAACTGTTGGATTTTAAGGATTCTTCTTTTCTTAGGCTTTTCAAATGTCCTGTTAGCTCCTGCTGATATTTTCCACACAGCCATTGTTACACACAGGTCTTAAAAGTCTTTAATAATTTGTCTCTAGGGGCTTGTATGGATACTTATTATCCACAGATTTTTGGTTTTTCTATCCAGTTCTGTTTGTTTTTATGTGAGGATTCTTAAAAAATTCAAAAACTAGCCTTCCATTGCATTATCATCATCTTCTTCCCTATAATTTTAACAAAAAATATTCCTGACATTTATTTACTGAAGGTTGATCACACTGAACTTAAACATGGAGATATTTCTTATTTCTTGTAGCCCTCATATTAAGTAGATATAGTTGATGTTTGAGTTGCATGGGTCCCCTTATACACAGATATTTTTTTCAATAAATATATTGAAAAAGTGTGTATGTAGAGATTAGTCTGTCTTTACATAGTCAAAAAGTGAGTGATATTTAATGTAAAATTATTAATGTGCTAGTTTTCTTACTGTATTATAGCTTTGCTTTCAAAGAATTACACTATTGGACAGTATGCCTCTATCTCTCCTAATTGGAGAAACTGCATATCAGCCTATCATCACAGGTAAACAGTATTTTTTTAAAATGTTAACAGTTTCCAAAACTGTATTATGAATATGACTGTAATACTGTATGCCATATAAATTTTACAATGATTCATTCATTAATGTAGAGGCTAGGTTACTGTGAAGCAATCATATTGATTATACTAGGCTCCCATAAAGCAATCATATTACTGCTTCTTTGTTATCAATTCATGAATTGTTATATCTATAGATAAATATGAATTTCTTTTTTATATCTTTTCATTTTTGATGTCTAGTGTTAGTAATATAGGTAACATCTGTAGTGTTTTGTATCATACAAGACAATATTGATGTAGGTACTGACAAGTGATTCATCTTGTAAACAGAGAACATAAACTTACAGTACAGTAAATATACTTTCTCTTCCTTACAATTTTCTTAATAACATTTTCTCTAGCTTACTTTGTTGTAAGAATACAGTATTTAATATTACAAAACAAAATATGTGTTAATCAACTTCTTATGTTATCTGTAAGTCTTCTGGTCAACAATAGGGCTATTAGTAGTTAAGTTTTACGGGAATCAAAAGTTCCACATGGATTTTCAACTGTGTAGGGGTCAGCACTCCTAACCCCCACATTGTTCAAGGGTCAACTGAATAGTCAACAATGTTGCCTCATGCAACTATCCATTTACTAAAGCTGTAACTTTCAGAATCTGGTGCTTTTTGCCCATGCATCTAGAGGTATAATTGTAGGTCCTATATAACTTCCAAGGGAGGATAGCCAAGAAAAATTCATTAGATGATTGACACTGCCTTTTTGTAATCATGATGTACAATTTCTTCTACATATTTTGATAAGACTATTCTTATTACAGCACTAAAAGGTTCAGCTAAATGTTAAATATAACAAGCTGATGAATTTACTTAAATATCAGCAGCACAGTTGAATAAATTTAGATTGCAATATACTCTGGAAGTAGAAAGCATTTAGAATTTTACCTTTTCTTTAAAATGCAAAATATTTTTTTTAAGCAACAAGTCCTGAGAACCCAAGGGAGCTCCAAGTCCCTGTATTAAATCCTGAAGTAGCTTATGAATTGTTTAATATTTGAACATCTACAAAGTGCTCACATCAATTCATCTTCTCTGAAGTAGATACATCTCTAAGAGGGTGCACAACAGCAGCTTGGCTGCAAAAAGTGAAACTGTCATGTTTAATCACTTCCGTTCCTGAGAAGAAAGATTTAAGCATGTGAAAATGGAATCACTCAAGTCAGAATTAGGCCAACTGCTGTGACTAATATCTCCATGATGAAACAAGCTTGTTCATCTTGTATTCCAAGCAACTAGGTAAAAGAAGCACAGTGTATAAAACATAATATATACCAAAATTTTTTCTTGAAAGAATGAATGAATCAGTGATTGGAAGGACAGTTTTTTTAATTTGTTTTTGAAAGAATGAGTCAATGAGTGAAAAGACAATTATATATTTATGAAGAGGTAGATAACCATTAAAATGTTTAACAGGGAGGTAGGTCATAGATAGGAAAGAGTAGAAATTTTTAATCAGATAAAGTCTTTGAATTTAATTATTGTGTGACCTTGAGAAAATGTCTTAGTCATACCTTTCATATCTGTAAATTTTTTAAAATATTATATACCTCACTAGATTTTAACCAAAAATGTTTGTACACAGGACTTGACTACTATTAGCCACTCAATAAGAATTTCTTCCCTTCCCTTTCCTTAGAGCTAGATAAACTCTAAAAATAAGATAATGAAACATTATTAATTACTAAGAAAAACTATGAAAGTTTTCATTTTGTGATACTTTTTTCCCTGTTTTGATGCAATATATTTGATATATAACATTGTATAAGTTTAAGGTGTAAAACATAATGATTTTTTATATATATATATCTCAAAATGATTACCACAGTAGGATTAATTAACATCCATCACCTCACATAGCTACATTTTTTTTCCTTCCTTGTGATGAGAACTTTTAAGATTTACTCTTAGCAACTTTCAAGTATAAAATATTGTTTACTATAGACATGCAATGTTGTACATGACATCCCCAGAAATTATTTATCTTATAACTGGAATTTTAGCCACCTTTACTTCACTCTCTCACCCCCAAATCCCACATTTGCCAAATACAAATCTGATCTGTTTCAATGAGTGGCTTTTTTAGGTTCCACATTTAATGAAATCACATAGTATTTGTCTTTCTTTGTCTGACTCATTTCATTTAACACAGATGGACCTTGAGGGCATTATGCTATCACAAATGGCAAGATTGCCTTCTTTTCTATGGCTGAATAGTATTCTATTTTGTGTACCACAATTTCTACATTCATCTCTCTGACACTCAGTGTATTTCCGTGTCTTGTCACAGGTCTATTGTAAGTAATGCTGCAATTAACATAGGAGTAGAGATACTTCTATGAGACTGTGATTTCTACCTCTTTGTATATATATACTCAGAAGTAGGATTGCTGGATCATAGGGTAATTCTATTTTTTAACTTATTTTTTTAAAATTTTATTGAAATATAGTTGATTTACAATGTTTTGTTAATTTCAGATATAACTGCAAAGTGATGCAATTATACATATATATAAATACGTATATATATTTTTTATATTCTCTTCCATTATAGGTTATTACAAGATATTGAGTAGAGTTCCATGTGCTATATAGTGAGTCATTGTTGATTATCTATTTTATATATAGTAGTATGTATATGTTAATCCTAAACTCCTAATTTATTCCTCCAAACTTTCCCCTTAGTTAACCATATGTTTGCTTTCTATGTCTGTCAGTCTATTTCTCTTAATTTTTATTTATTTTATTTATTTATTTTTTTTGCGGTACGCGGGCCTCTCACCGTTGTGGCCTCTCCCGTTGCGGAGCACAGGCTCCGGACGCGCAGGCTCAGTGGCCATGGCTCACGGGCCCAGCCACTCCGCGGCATGTGGGATCTTCCCAGACTGGGGCACGAACCCGTGTCCCCTGCATCGGCAGGCAGACTCTCAACCACTGTGCCATCAGGGAAGCCCTGTCAGTCTATTTCTGTTTTGTTAGTAAGTTGATTTGTATAATTTTTTTAGATTCCACATATAAGAGATATCATGTGATATTTGTCTTTCTCCGTCTGGCTTACTTCACTTAGTATCATAATCTCTAGGTCCTACCATGTTGCTGCAAATGGCATTATTTCATTCTCTTTTATGGCTGAGTAATATTCCATCATGAATGTATACCACATCTTTATCCATTCATCTGTTGATGGACACTTAGGTTGCTTCCATGTCTTAGCTATTGTGAATAGTGCTGCTGTGAACAGTGGGGTGCATGTATCTTTTTGAATTCTGGTTTTCTCTGGATATATGCCCAGAAGTGGGAATGCAGGATCATATGGTAGCTCTATTTTTAGTTTTTTAATGAACATCCATACTATTCTCCATAGTGGCTGTATCAATTTACATTTCCACCAACAGTGTAGGAGGGTTTGTTTTTCTCCACACCCTCTCCAGCATTTATTATTTGCAGACTTTTTGATGATAGCCATTCTGATGGTGTGAGGTGATACCTCATTGTAGTTTTGATTTCCATTTCTCTAATAATTAGTGATGTTAGTATCTCTTTATGTGCCTCTTAGCTATCTGTATGTCTTCTTTGGAGAAATGTCTATTTAGATCTTCTACCCTTTCTTTGATTGGGTTGTCTGTTTTTTTGTTATTGAGCTCTATGAGCTGTTTTTGTATGTTGCAGATTAATCCCTTGTCCATCACATCATTTAAAAACATTTTCTCCCATTCTATAAGTATGTTGTCTTTTTGTTTTGGTTATGGTTTCCTCTGCTTTGCAAAAGGTTTCAAATTTAAATAGGTCCCATTTGTTTATTTTTGTTTTTCTTTTTATTACCCTAGGAGGTGAATCAAAAAAGATATTGCTGCAGTAAGTGTGTTCTGCTTATGTTTTCCTCTAAGAGATTTATGGTCTTATATTTAGGTCTTTAATGCATTTTGAGTTTATTTCTGTGTATGGTGTTAGTGTTCTAATTTCATTCTTTTACATGTAGCTGTCCAGTTTTCCCAGCACCATTTATTGAAGAGACTGTCTTTTCTCCATGGTATATTCTTGCCTCCTTTGTTGTAGATTAATTGACCATAGGTGTGTGGGTTTATTTCTGAGCTTTCTAGCCTGTTCCATTGACCTATATTTCTGGTTTTGTGCCAGTACCTTACTGTTTTGATGAATCTAGCTTTGTAGCATAGTCTGAAGTCAGGGAGCCTGATTCCTCCAGCTCTGTTTTTCTTTCTCAGGAATGCTTTGGCTATCAGGGTCTTTTGTGTTTCCACACAAATTTAAAATTTTTTTGTTCTAGTTCTGTGAAAAATGCCATTGGAAATTTGATAGGAATTGCATTGAATCTGTAGATTGCCTTGTGTAGTATAGTCATTTTGACAGTATTGATTTTAACAATCCAAGAACATGGTATAGCTTTCCATCTGTTTGTGTCATCCTTATTTTCTTTCACCGGCATCTTATAGTTTTCAGAGTACAGGTCTTTTGCCTCCTTAGATAGGTTTAGATATTTTATTTTTTTAGATGCTATGGTAAGGGGGATTGTTTTCTTAATTTCTTTCTGATTTTTCATTGCTAGTGTATAGAAATGCAACAGATTTCTGCATATTTATTTTGTATCCTGCAACTTTACTGAATTCATTGATGAGCTCTAGTCATTTTCTGGTAGCATCTTTGGGATTTTCTGTGTATAGTATCATGTCATCTGCAAACAGTTACAGTTTTAGTTCTTCTTTTCTGATTTGGATTCCTTTTATTTCTTTCTCTTCTCTGATTGCTATGGCTAGGACTTCCAAAACTAGGTTGAATAAAAGTGGCAAGAGTGGACATCCTTGTCTTGTTCCTGATCTCAGACGAAATGCTTTCAGCTTTTCCCCATTGAGTATGATGTTAGCTGTGGGTTTGTCATTAATAGCCTTTATTATGTTGAGGTAGGTTCTGTCTGTGCCCACTTTCTGGAGAGTTTTTATCATAAATGGATGTTGAACTTTGTCAAAAGCTTTTTCTGCATCTACTGAGATGATCGTATGGTTTTTATTCTTCAATTTGTTAATGTTATGTGTCACACTGATTTATTTGCAGATATTGGAAAATCTTTGAATCCCTGGGACATATCCCACTTGATCATGGTGTATGATCCTTTTAATGTATTTTTGGATTTGGTTTGCTATTATTTTGTTGAGGATTTCTGCATCTATGTTCATCAGTGATATTGACCTGTAATTTTCTTTTTTGTGTGATGTCTGGATTTGATATCAGAGTGATAGTGGCCTCTTAGAATGAGTTTTAAGTGTTCCTTGCTCTGAAATTTTTTGGAATAGTTTCAGAAGGATAGGTGTTACCCCTTCTCTAAATGTTTGATAGAATTCACCTGTGAAGTTGTCTGTCCTAGACTTTTATTTATTGGGAGTTTTAAAATCGAAGATTCAATTTCAGTGCTTGTAATTCGTCTGTTCATATTTTCTATTCTTGCTTCAAGTCTTGGGAGATTGTACCTTTCTAAGAATTTGTCCATTTCTTCTAGGTTGTCCATTTTATTGACATATAATTGCTTGTCTCTTATGGCCCTTTGTATTTCTGTGGTAGCAGTTGTAACTTCTCTGTTTTCATTTCTAATTTTATTGATTTGAGCACTTTCCCTTTTTTTCTTGATGAGTCTGGCTTAAGGTTTATCAATTATATTTCAAAGAACCACCTTTTAGTTTCATTGATCTTTATTGTTTTCCTCATCTCTATTTCATTTATTTCTGCTGTGATCTTCATGATTTCTTTCCTTTTACTAACGTTGGGTTTTGTTTCTTCATCTTTCTCTAGTTGCTTTAGGTGTAAGGTTAGGTTGTTTATATGAGATTTTTCTTGTTTCCTGAGGTAAGCTTGTATTGCTATAAACTTCCTTCCTAGAACTGCTTCTGCTGCATCACACAGGTTTTGGATCATCGTGTTTTCATTTGTAGTTGATTTCTAATCTCATATTGTTGTGGTCAGAAAAGATGCTTGATAAGATTTCAGTTTTCGAAAATTTACTGAGGCTTGCTTTGCGGCCCAGCATGTGATCTATCCTGGAGAATGTTCCATGCACACTTGAAAAGAATGTGCATTCTGCTGCTTTTGGATGGAATGCTCTATAAATATAAATTAAGTCCATATGATCTAATGTATCATCTAAAGCCTGTGTTTATTGATTTTCTATCTGGATGATCTGTCCTTTGATGAAAGTGGAGTGTTAAAGTTCCCCACTATTTTCTTACCATTGATTTCTCCTTTTGTGGCTGTGAGCATCTGCCTTATATATTGAGGTGCTCTTATGTTGGGTGTGTATACATCTACAATCATTATATCTTCTTGGACTGATCCCTTGATAATTATATAGTGTCCTTCTTTTTCTCTTGTAACAATATTTTAAAGTCTATTTTGTCTGATATGAGAATTGCTACTCCAGCTTTTTTTTTTTTTGATTTCCATTTGCATGGAATTTCTTTTTCCATCCCTTCATTTTCAGTCTGAATGTGTCTCTAGGTCTGCAGTGGGTCTCAATTAGACATCATATATATGGGTCTTGTTTTGGTATTCATTCAGCCAGTCTGGTTGGAGCATTTAACAGTTTTACATGTAGGGTAATTATCAGTATGTATGTTCTTATTGCCATTTTATTAATTGTTTTGGATTTGTTTTTGTAGCTCCTTTTTCTTCTGATTTGATGAGTTTCTTTAGTGTTGTATTTGGATTCCTTTTTCTTTTTTGTGTGTGTATCTATCATAGAACTTAGGTTTGTGGTGACCGTGAGGTTTTGATATAGCAGTCTATATATACAGGATTGATTTAAGTTGCTGATCTCTTAATTTCAAATGCATTTCAGATATCCTGCATTTGTATTCTCCTTCCCTCTCAATTCCTGGTTTAGATATCATATTTGTGTGTGGATGATTTCCTATCTTTATGGTATGTTTGCCTTTACCAGTGAGCTTTCTCATTTTGTAATTTTCTTGTTTCTGGTTTTGCCCTTTTCTTTTCTGCCTAGAGAAGTTCCTTTAGCATTCGTTGTAAACCAGTTTAGTGGTGCTGAATTCTTTTAGCTTTCACATGTCTGTAAAGCTTTAGGTTTCCCCATCGGATCTGAACAAGAGCCTTGCTGGGTAGAGTATTTTTGGTTGTAGGTTTTTCCCTTTCATCACTTTAAATATATCAATCATGCCACTCTCTCTCTTCTGGCCTGCAGAGTTTCTGCTGAGAAATCAGCTGATAAAATACAAAGAATGCCCCCCATAAGGTTGGTTGTTGCTTTTCCCTCATTGCTTTCTATATTTTCTCTTTAATTTCTGTCAATTTGATTACTATGTGTTTTGGCATATTCCTCCTTGGGTTAATCCTGTATGGGTCACTCTGCACTTCCTGGAGTTGGATGACTGTTTCCTTTCCCATGTTAGGGACGATTTCAGCTATTATCTCTTCAAATATTTTCTTAGGCCCTTTCTCCTGGACCCCCTCAAATCGAATGTCGGTGCTTCCAACATTGTCCTAGTCGTCTCTTAAACTGTCCTCATTTCTTTGCATTCTTTTTTCTTCATTCTGTTCCAGGGCATTGATTTCTGCCACTCTGTTTTCCAGCTTACTTACCTATATGTTCTTCTGCCTCATTTATTCTGAGATTGATTCCTTCTACTGTATTTTTCATTTCAGTTCTTCAACTCTGGTTGTTCTTTATATTTTCTAACTCGTTGTTAAAAACTTCTTGTAACTTGTAACTTCTCACTCTGTGCATCCATTCTTTTCCTGAGTTATAAGATCATCTTTATCATTACTCTGAACTCTTTCTTAGATAGATTGCCTATCTCCATGTCACTTAGTTGTTGTTCTGGGTTTTTATCTTGTTCCTTCCTCTGGAGCATATTCCTCTTCTGTCTCACTTCGTCTGAATTTCTATTTGTATTTTTATATATGTGGAAGGTTAGTTATCTTTCTCGACCTTGGAGAAGTGGCCCTCTGTAGGAGATGTCCTATGTGTCCTAGCAGTACACTCCCCTCTCATCACCCAAGCACCAGGGACCAGCTGGTCCCAGGGTAGTTTCTGACCAGTGTGTGCAGACTCAGTTCCACAGGCTGTGGGATTTTAGTTTTCTTGCTTCTGATGTCTGCCTCCTGGTGGGTGAGGCTGGTCTAGAGGCCTGTGCAGGCTTTCCAGTGGGAGGTGCCAGCACCTGCCCACTGGTCAGTGAAGCTATGTCTTGGCCCTCTGGTGGGCAGGGCCATGTCTAAGGGCATGTCTAGAGGTGGCTGAGGAAATCTTTAGGGAGCCTGTCTCTTGATAGATGGGGCTGTATTCCTGCCCTGTTTGTTGTTTGGCCTGAGGTGTCCCAGCACTGGAGCCTAGAGGCTGTTGGGTAGGGCCAGGTCTTGGTGCTAATGAACCAAGCAAGATGTCAGTCTGCAGATGAGTACTCCTGGATGTGTTCACCACCAACCCTTATGTCCCAGAGAAAGCCACCACCCCCTCTCCACAAGACCCTCCAAGACCAGCAGGTAGGCCTGGCCCAGGCTTCTGTGAAGTCACTGCTTTTGCCCTGGGTCCCAGTACACATGAGACCTTCTCTGTGCCCTGTAAGAGTGGAGTCTCTGTTTCTTCCAGTCCTGTGGAGCTCCTACAATCAAACCCTGCTGGACTTCAAAGCCAAATGCTCTGGGGGCTCCTCCTTCTGATGCCAGACCCCCATGCTGGGGAGGCTGACATGGGGTTGAGAGCTCTCACTCCCATGGGAAAACGTCTGCAGTATAATTATTCTCCAGTTTGTGGGTTGCCCACTGTGGGGTATGGGATTTGATTATATTGCAAGTGCACTTTTCTTACAATCTCACTATGATTTCTTCTTTGTCTTTGGATGTAGAATATCTTTTTTGGTAGGTTCCAGTCTTTTTTTATTGTTGGTTGTTCATTAGTTAGTTGTGATTTCTGATGGAAGGAGGTGAGGTCAAGGTCCTTTTCCTTAAGATCCAGGCCACCTCCACAGGTGTTGAAAGAGGCCAGTGAGCTGGAGTGCT
The DNA here is from genome assembly GCF_964341445.2 of Mesoplodon mirus. Lineage (NCBI taxonomy): Eukaryota > Metazoa > Chordata > Mammalia > Artiodactyla > Ziphiidae > Mesoplodon > Mesoplodon mirus. Next base: position 49,259,119 of record NC_138976.1, read on the forward strand.
GCAACACAGCCCAGGTTAGAAGCAGGCAGCATGGGGTGACTGCTGTTCCACTGTGAAGCACGTGGTCAGGGTCTGGCCTTCTCTCCAGAGCAGCAGGTACAGGTCTTAGAAGGTCTTTTTTAATTTATTGAAGAAAATCCATTCTGTTTTGCCTAGTGGCTGTACCAATTTATAGTCCCACCAAGGGTATACAAGGTTTCCCTTCCTCTGTGCATCCTTACTAATGCTTGCTATCTCTTATCTTTTCAGTGACAGCTATTCTGAAAGGCATGAGGTGATATCTCATTTTGATTTGTGTTTCCCTAATTACTGATGTTGAGCACACTTTTGTGTCCCTGTTGGCCATTTGAATATCTTTTGTCTATTTCAGCTCCTTTGCCCCATTTTTAAACTGTATTATTTGTTCTTTGCTATTGAGTTGTATGTCTCATATATTTATTTTGGATAGTAACCCCTTATCAGATGTGTGTTTTGCAAATATTCTCTCCAAGTCCATTGGTTGTCTCTCTTTTCATTTTGTTGGTTGTTTCTTTTGCTGTGTAGAACCATTTTAATGTGATGTAGTCCCATTTGGTGCTTGTGCTTTAGATGTCATATCCAAAAATCATTGCCAAGATACACGTGAAGAAGCTTTTTTGAAAATTCTTTGAAAAATTGTGACATAGGAGATCCCAGCTTCCCTATCCTGACAGAAAGATTGAGCAATGATTAGACAGCTCCATGAGACCTCTACACTCCACTTACTAAGTTTTAGCAATACCATGGGAAAAAAAATGCTAAAAATAATCACATGAAGAAAGACAGCTTAATTTTGCCTGTATAATCACATCCCCTAAGCCAGCATTGTTCAGCTATGCTGAACTTCCCAACTAGTAAGACTTCCTCTCACCAGAAAACGTGGGGTGAGCAACTAACTTTCTAGCCTCTCCCAGCACCATGTGAAGGTCCAGCTTTGGTACTGCCTACCCAGAATGGCATGAATAGCTAGCTAGGAAAAAGGAAGAAAAGCAGAAACTATTATCAGCAAACATAGTGGGAGCAATTGCAGTTCACAGAGACTTGGCTCTAAAGACAAATTCAGCAGCTTCTGCCACCGAGGACGTCACCAGCAGGCTGCATAGATCTCACCAGGTACCCCAAAGGTATTTATGTTCACTAATATGCACCTCACATCCTCCCTGAGCATTATGCACCCACACCATGTTGGAGCCCAGACCCACACTGGTAGCCTTCTAAGCTCTCTGCAGCTGTAGATATATAAGCTGCCTGTATCCCTCACCAGGCCAGGCTCCTGCAGCTGCACAATGATTGATAGTGTGCCTGTGCTCAGCCATCCAGCTGTGCACCTGCATGCCATCAGCCTGATGCATATCATTGGCTTCCACTGCAGCATACCTGGAAGGTATTATGAAGCCCTGGGTGAACACACTGACAGCCAGGGACCCCACAGCTACTTATGGGTAGGGATCAAGCTCTGCTTTCTACTATTGGCTGGCAATGTCATATAAACTTATAGAGAACCCCTCCAGCTTTGCTCCAGGATGTCCCCAGCCTAACTCCCATTACTGGTTCTTACTACAGTGTACCCAGGGGAAAGAGTATGTGGCCACAGAAGAGTACACTGGCATCCTGGACTCCAACAGCTGCTTGCAGGTCTGGATCAGACTCTACCTTCTGTCAATGGCCAGCAACACTGTGCCTATTTATAGCTAGACCTTCAAGCTATAGACCTGCATGATCCCCAGTTCAGTATGACTACCTAGGGATAGAGAGTAAATCCATAGGAGAGCACACTAATACCCAGGCCTTCTGCAGATGCAAAGGAGCCCATAGACGGCCCTTGTTCTTACTTACGGGAGCCAGGGCAGGTAGCATGAGTATGTCTACATGTGACCACTGCCACTGCATACATGCCTGCCCTGGTCCCTAGCTACTGGTCCTGGAGGTGACACTTAGGAGCCCAACAGCCCTTACAGGCACTGTAGTCTCCCTGTGGTGCTCACCAAGAAGTATAACCCTATCAGTGCTGTAAACCACAGTGGCCTAAACTGAAGAAACATCAAAACCCCCTTCAGACAGTGCCACAATGTGCCCCACATTTGTCATCCTGTACCATTTGAGTCATGATCATAGCACAATCCAGTTGTGCTCCCCATCTACCAGTGAAAGGCTTCCTTTAACAAAACACATCCATGAAGCCTGGAAGACGTGACTGCTCTTTCAAATGCAGACACCTACAGAAGGTTCTAGGGATCACAAAGAATCAGGGAAACATGTCTCCACCAAGACAGTACAGTAAAACTCCAGTAACTGGCCCCAAAGAAATAGATATCCAGAAATTGGCCAACAAATAATTCAAAATAATTGTTCTACAAATACTTAGAGGGGTATAAGAACACAGAAAAACACTTTAAAGATATTAGAGAAACAATATAAGATCAAAATTAGAAGCTCAACAACGAGGTATTAAAAGGACCAAACAGAAATTTTGGACATGAAGAATACAATGACTGAACTGAAGACTTCAATAGGTAGCTTAGACTTCAACAAGCAGGAAAGAGAATCAGTGAGCTAGAAAACAAATCAATTGAAATGATACAATTCCAAGAGCAAAAAGAAAAAGAATGAAAAGGAATAAAGAAAGCCTAAAGGGGTTATGAGAGACCACCAAAAGAAATAATGTATGCATTATTGGAGTCCCAGAGGGAGAAAGAATTGGAAAGTTTATCTAAAGAAATAATGGCTGAGAATTCCCAAATATAGGGAGAAATTTGAACATCCAATTTCATGAACCTCATAGGTCACCTCAAAATTTCACTCCAAAATGTTTTTTCTCCAAGACACATAATTATAAAATTGTCTAAAACCAAAAAATGATTTTTAAAGCAGCAAGAGAAAAAATATTCTCTCATGTAAGGGAACCCTCATAAAGCTCTGAGATTTTTCAGCAGACACCTTTTAAACCAGGAGAGAATGGGATGATATATTCAACATGCTAAAAGAAAGACACTGCCAACAAAGAATACTTGTTCCTCAGAATTGAAGATGAGATCAAATCTTTCCATAATAAACAAAAGCTGAGGGAATTCACCATCACTAACGCTGAATTATAAGAAAGCTAACAGGAGTTCCTCAAGCTGAAACAAAAGGACACTAATGGGCAAATTAAAAACATACAAGGCACTGGTAAAAGTAAGCATATAGCCACATTCAGAATACCCTAATACTGTAACAAACACAGTGATGTGTTAACTACTTAACTCTAGAATAAAATGAAAGAAACAGATTATTAAAACATAGCTATAGCTTCAGTATTCATTAATTAATACACATTATTGTTTTACAAATGTAAAAGGGGAGAGTAAAAAGATAGAATTTTTGTATTCAAAATTAAATTATCAGCATATGATAGACCAATATATCTATAAGATGTTTTATGTAAATCTCATGGGAACCACAAATCAAAAATCTACAATAGATACACAAAGGTAAAGGGAAAGAAATCCAAGTATACAACTATATAAAAAATCGTCTAGTTCCAAAGACAGGCAGCAAGAAAGAAAGAAAAGAAAAATGGAACCACAAATCAAACAGAAAACAATAAGATGGCATTAATAAGTCCTTACCCATTAAATATGGTTTGGAAGCCAGTTCCTTCTGAGAAAGAAAGAAAAATGGAACTGCAAATCAAACAGAAAACAGTAAGATGGGATTAGTAAGTCCTTACTTATTAAAATGGTTCTGAACCCATTTCCAATATGAGTGTGGGGGTTTTCTCCCCATACCACCAAGCGATGCTTGGAACACTATCTGGGTGTCCTAAAATTTAACTTAATTCTGACACTATCTACCCAGATATAGCATCAGATGCCATAATTTAAGGCTTCAGTCCCACAAGATTCTAAGTGTGCCACTGTTCCCAAATCTTCAAATGTACACCAACCCTGAAGCTCTCTGACCCCAGTCCTTTTGGGGTTTTATGGAGGCTTTATTGATTAAATCATTGGATAAAGATTCAACCTCCAGCCCCTCTCCCCTCCCTGGAAATCAGGGGGTGGGACTGAAAGTTCCATCTCTCTTAACCCTGGCAACCAGCCCCCATCCTTAGGTGCTTTCCAGAACTCACCTCATTGATATAAACCCAGTTGTGGCAGAAGAGGCTTCTGATGAATAACAAAACACCCATTTCTCCTTTATGGTTCTGAAGTGATTTCAGAAACCTAGGACAAAAGACCAAATATTATGAAAAAAGACGCTCCCATTACAAGCATACCTCAGAGATATTGAAGGTTCAGTTCAGGACCACTGCAATAAAGTGAATATTGCAATAAAGCAGTCACACAAATTTTTTGGTTTCCCAGTGCATATTAAAGTTATGTTTACACTAGCCTGTTGTCTATTAAGTGTGCAATAGCACTGTGTCTAAAAAAACAATGTACATACTTTAATTAAAACATACTTTGTTGATAAACAGTGTTAACCATCATCTGAAACTTCAGTGAATTGTAATATTTTCGCTGGTGCAGGATTTGAAATATTGGGAGAATTACCCAAATATGTGACACAGAGACACGAAGTGAGCAAATACTGTTGAAAACAAAATGATGCCAATAGATTTGCTTGACACAGTGTTGCCAAAAACCTTCAATTTGTAAAAAAAAAAAAAAAAAACAACCACACACAATAAAATGAAGCACAATCAATTGAAGTATGCCTGTACTCTTATCACAGGAAATTCCAAGGGTTTTGTGAGCTGTGAGCCAAGAAAGGGGATGAAGGCCAAATATCACACCTATCAGTAATTACTCTAAATGTTAATAAGTTAAATTTTCCAATCAAAAGGTATATAGTGGCTGGATAGATAAAACAATAAAAGCCAACTATATGTTGCCTACAAAAGACTCACCTCATCTTTAAGGACAAATACATTCAAAGTGAAGGGATGGCAAAAGATATTCTATGTAAGTGGAAACCAAAAGAGAGCAGGCGTAGCTGTGTTTATATCATACAAAACAGAATTTAAGCCAAAAAATTGGTAACAAGAGATAGAGATAATTATGTAATGATAAGGGGTTCAATTCATCAAGAACATATAAAAATCATAAATATAATTACACCAATTATCAGGGCACTTAAAAGTATTAAGCAAATGCTAACAGATTTGAAAAGAGAAAGAGACAACACAATAAAATAGGGGATTTCAATAGTGCACTTTCAAAACTGAATAGATCATCCAGACAGAAGATGAATAAAGAAATGTTAGACTTAAGTCCATCTGGTCTAATATATAACTTAACAGATATATACAGACATTCCATCCAACAGCAGCAGAATGCACATTCTTCTCAAGTGTACATGAAAAATTCTCCAGGATAGGTCACAAAACAAACCTTCACTAATTTAACAAGATAAAATCATACCAAATATCTTTTTGGTGAAAATTGTATGAAACTAGAAATCAATAACAAGAGGGAAGCTGGAAAGTTCACAAATATGTGGAGAATAATCAACATACCACTGAATAACCGATGAGTCAAAGAAGAAATCAAGAGGGAAATAAAAAATTTTGAAACAAATTAAAATGGAAGTACAACATATGAAAACTTATGGGATGCTGCAAATCTGTATTAAGAGAATATATAACAATAAACACCTACATTACTAAACAAGAAATTTCTCAAATAAAAGCCTAACTTTATGCATTAAGTAACTAGAAAAAGAAAAAACTAAGTCCAAAGTTAGCAGAAGAAAGGAAATAACAAAGATTGGAGCAGAAATAAATGTAATAGAGACCAGAAAAACAGTAGTAAAGATTTAATGAACCTAAGAGCTCGGGTTTTTTTTTAAAGATAAACTACATGGACATTTAGCTAGACTAACTCAGAAAAATGGAGAGAAGATTCAAATAAAATCAGAAATGAAGAGGAGACATTACAATTGATACCACAGAAATACAAAGGATCATGAGAGTATCATGAACAATTATATGTAAACAAACTGGATAACCTAGAAGAAGTGGATAAACTCCTAGAAATATAAAATCTACCAAGATTGAATTGTAAAGAAATAGAGAAAAACCTAAAAAGAACAATATTGACTAAATATATTAAATAAGTTAATCAAAAACTCCCCAAACAGAAAAACTAGAACCAGATGGTTTCATTGGTGAATTCTACCAGAATTTAAAAATAATTAATGTCAATTATTCTTCAACACTTCCAAAAAAATTGTAGAGGGAACACTCCCAAACTCATTTTACAAGGCCAGCATTACCCTGGTACCTGATACCAATGTCAGATAAGATATTACAAGAAAATTACAGACCAGTAGTCCTGATGAATAAATATGGATGCAAAATTTCTCACTGAAATATTAGCACACTGAATTCAACACCAAATTAAAAGGATCATTCACCATGACCAAGCTGGATTTATCTCTGGGATTCAGGGTTGGTTCAACACACACAAATCAATAAATGTGATTCACTACATTAAAAGAATGGGAAAAGTCATATGATCATCTCAAGAGATGCAAAAAAGCACTTGACAAGGTGCATCGTTTCATGATAAGAAATGCTCAACACATTGAGTATAGAAGGTACATACAAGAAAATAACCTCAAAAAAATAAAGCCATATATGACACAACCACAGCCACCTCATCCTCAATGGTGAAAGGTTGAAAGCTTTTCCTCTAAGATCAGGACAAGACAAGGGCGCCCACTCACAGCAGTCCTATTCAGCATAGTACTATAAATCCTATATTGTTTTTGATGCTGTTGTAAATGAGATTCTTTCATTTCTTTACTTTTTATATATTTTGCTGTTAGTGTATAGAAATATTATTTAAATCATTGAAGTTGGCATTGAGGTTGCTGGGAAAGAGAGGAATTTGTAAAGTTGAGCATATAGGTATAATTTTAATGGCTTTTTCTCAGAATAATCATTATGGCAAGTGGTAAATAATCAGTGGATTGGTGAAATACAAAATAATTAATTTGTAGAAAGAATCTCATTTACAACAGCATCAAAAACAATAAAATACTTAGTAGTAAATCTAACCAAGGTGATGAAACATCTCTACACTGAAAATTATAAGACAGTGATGAAAGAAATTGAAGACGACACAAATAAATGGAAAGATATCACATGTTCATGGATCAGAAGAATGAATATCATTAAAATGTCTGTAGTAGCCAAAGCCAGCTATAGATTCAATACAATCCCTGTCAATATTCCAACAGCAATTTTTACAGAAGTAGAACTAATCAATTCTAAAATTTTTATGAAGTCATAGGAACACCTGGGAAAGACTTGGAATAGCCAGAGCAATCCTGAGAAGAACAAAACTGGAGGCATTACACTTGTTCCAGAGGAACAAGACACTGGAGTAGAAGAAATATTTCCCAAATCGATTTGGACTAATAAATGTTAGGAGTGTCAGGAGTGAGTATCAGGAGTAAAAAGGTGCAGCCAAATAGATATCAAATACTCCCTTTCATCTTTGTTTCCTTCCTTCCTTCTTTTCTTCTACCTTTCCATATCTTTTTGCCACCCTCCTTTTCAGATAACATTAGAAGTAGCATTTTTATTGAAGTAGCATAGGTTTCAAATTCTTCACTTAACTTCCTGAGAACAACAAATATAGGAAGATGGGGCCAGTCATATTATTGTTAGAAAGAGAGTAACTCACAATTTTCAGTGAAAGCAAAGATATTTGTGACACCAATCTCTAAAACAGTTTTGCTTTGTGGGCCTTCACAAAAGAAAAACTGAAGAATATCATGAACAGTTTCCTGAATAACATTCTATGGCTAATACAGTAATGGGTTTTGCATGGCTGCTCCTTACAGTGCCCTTGGATAAGAGCCACATTTTAATATTAAACTGCAATTTAGGAAACATGGTTCTTTCAGTAGGCCAAGTATAAGGTATAATAGTGGACTGCCTTGAAAAAGTATAGGTCACAGAAAACACTAACCGACAATGGATGAACCATATATTTCAAATATTTCCTATAAATAGAATGTCTCTAAACTAAATGTGTCGTAAGAGCAGACAGGTGCATTCTGTGACAAGGCCTGGAGTGTTTATACTTGGACTTACAAAAAGTAAAGTCATGATAGTGAACAAATTGAGAGGTTGATATACTTTTGTAAACATTAAGAAGTCTAGCCAGCATTCTGCCTTAGTTGGAGGCTTAATCACATAATGCCTTGTGACATCTGGCATATAATTGCTTTATTCTGTTATTTAATTTTTCATATGTGAGTATCAAAGGCACAATGAGAAGAAAACTTCCTGGAGGGCACATGCCAAAAATGTTATATATTAAATTTACCCACAGTTTCTTCGTATATAATGTTTGATAAATGATACATGATTAAACCAAAGAAAGAAGCTCCATCCTAGTCAATTAGCTAGGATCACTAGACATAAAAGAATGTTGGCTTATTGGTGCCAGACCTCATAATTTTAAAGTAGTTGTGACATACACATTATAGCTGTTATGGACTCTAAGTGATTCAGAAAATGAAAATGGCCACATTTACAATTGGCCAAGAGTCCTAAAGATGGGTCAGGGGCTGTACCCCTCATATCACTCTGCCCAAGCTATTGTGCTATCACAACACATTCCAGAAATCAAACCTATAGCTGCCTTTTGTGTCCATTTGGTTTACAAGTTCAAAGAAATGAAAAAAAAAAAAAAAGAAAGTGTGAACATAGCTAGACTCTCACCCACAAAAAGAGAACTAAGTTTTTGTCCCTATAAGAGTTGATAGCCAATCTTAATCTATGTATTTGTTCTAGCCTGGTGTTCATTCCATAACCCAAGCATATGCACACATACTATGAAAATAAACGAAGACCAACCAAATTTCAGGCCAAGGGAAAGGTCAACTGTCCAAGATCAGTTGTAAATAGGGACTTAGTTGAGATCTAAGTATAGATTTCTGGATCTGAAAGAATAATTAATCCAAAGGCACAAAACAGAATCTCAGCACTGAAATAAGAGAGTACACGAGAGAAAAAAAAAATTATCCAGCTTGTCTTGAAAGGAGGTATCATAATATGATGTGGGATAGCAAAGATGACATCTTAATTTATTAGGATTGGTAATAGAATGGAACCAAGTGGTAAATATGCCTGGGGTATTTTACTGAAAATACAAGGAGGGATCCTTTCCTTTGGCTCTTGACATCAAATAAGGGATGGACGGTGAACACATCACGGATGTTCATAAAGAGGCTGCTGTCTAAATGCTTTCAGACATAGTCAAACATAAAGAAGATCTTCCTATGTGCAAGCTACATGAGGAATTTTAGGGAATAGGGTGCATAGATCATACAGGTATAAACAGACAATGAAATGAATAGCAGCAGACTCTTAAATTAGTGTTTGCAAGCCCTGCAATAAAGCTAAATAAAGGGTCATAGCATTGCTTTATTTGACATACATATTCAGATTACTATTCAGTGCTTTTTGTTGTTGCTATTTAGCAGGTGTTTTATTTATTTGTGTGTTTTTCTCTAATAGCTACATATTTATGTGGAAGGAGCAATCTAATAATCTCAATCAATCAATCTCTCAATTTATCACTCCACTAAAGGGGAAAGAGAGAGGTAAACTTATGAAGATGAATCAACATATTCTTAATATTCTTACTGTTATCCAAGGTTGTAGAATATTGTAGAACTTTTTAGATCAGATGGCTGAAGAGCAGAGTAAACAATGAGATGTGGAAGCTTTGATGAAAGATGTAAGGGACTGAATAAGAGGACTGCGTTTGTGTGTATTTTAAGTACAACGTGCAAGTTTAAAAATATGTCCCACTTTAATGGGACATAAAGTGTTTAATTTCAGTCCATCCAATGAAGACACTTATTTTTCTCAATGTTAAACCATAAGACCTATTTTTAAAAATGAGGCTGCTTGGCTGGGGATAATCTTAATCCAGTCCCTTATCTCTGGGCAAGTTTTCATTAAGACCTTTCTGGTCTTAAATAAAAGATGTCTGCCTTATAAACAGATAAAATCAGTGAATGCTTTGTGATATATAATCACAAAGAACATCTTTGTATATATTACTTGGTTTTTCTATCTTGAAAGATAGAGCAAAAATCAGAATACTAATCACAGTCTCATCTGATTTAAAGTACTACACAAGAAGTAAAATTTTATGACATGTCTCAGAAATGTCTTCTTCATGAGAAAATCTAGAAATTTTATTACATTCATTTTTCTTCGGTGAAATTTAGTCAACAGAATGGTCAGTATGACTAGTGCATTGATTCTGCTTATTCTAACATAATGGCAACAAGTGTTACTGACACAAGGAGAAGTTAGTAAGAATGGAACTGCCCAAATATCTTACTTTAGACAGTGGATTCATCAGTAAAAATGATGACATTCTATAGTGTAAAGAATATGAATTTGCAATCAGAAATACTGGGTTTAAACTCTGTTTCTGACACTAACTAGCTTAATGATGTTGGTCAAGTCAACTGAACCCTTTTGCTCAACTCATAAAATGTTAGCGTTAATCTAACACAATCAGGTTTCTTTTCCACCCTTAATATTGAAATTGTAGGGCTTTTATTAAAATTAGACATTTATATTGTAAAATGTTTTGTTCTAATTCTGTGAAAACTGCTATTGGTAATTTGATACAGATTGAATTGAATCTGTAGAATACTTTGGGTAGTATAGTCATTTTGACAATATTGATTCTTTGAATTCAAGAACGTGGTATATCTCACTATCTGTGTGTGCCATCTTTGATTTCTGAAATAGCCAAAGCAATCTTGAAGTTGAAAAACAGAGCTGGACAATCAGGTTCCCTGACTTCAGACTATACTACAAAGCTACAGTAATCAAAAGAGTATGGTACTGGCACAAAAACAGAAATGTAGATCAATGGAACAGGCTAGAAAGTCAGGAGATAAAACTATGCACCTATGGTCACCTAATCTATGACAAAGGAGGGAAGGATATACAATGGAGAAAAGACAGTCTCTTCAGTAAGTGGTGCTGCAGTAAGTGGTGCTGGGAAAACTGGACAGCTACATGTAAAAGAATGAAATTAGAACACTCCCTAAAACCGTACACAAAAATAAACTCAAAATGGATTAAAGACCTAAATGTAAGACTGGATTCTATAAAACTCCTAGAGGAAAACATAGAACACTCTCTAACATAAACCACAGCAAGATCTTTTTTGATCCACCTCCTAGAGTAATGAAAATAAAAACAAAAGTAAACAAATGGTACTAATTAAACTTAAAACCTTTTTTGCACAGTAAAGGAAACCATAAACAAAATGAAAAGATAACCTACAGAATGGAGAAAATATTTGCAAATGAAGCAACTGACAAGGAATTAATCTTCAAAATATACAAACCAAAAAAAAAACACAACCTAATTAAAAAATGGGCAGAAGACCTAAATAGACATTTCTCCAAAGAAGACATACAGATGGCCAAGAGGCACATGAAAAGGAGCTCAGCATTACTAATTATTAGAGAATGCAAATCAAAACTATAATGAGGTATCACCTCACACCAGTCAGAATGGCCATCATCAAAAAATCTACAAACAATAAATGCTGGATAGTGTGTGGAGAAAAGGGAACCCCCCTGCACTGTTGGTGGGAATGTAAATTGGTACAGCCACTATAGAGAACAGTATGGGGGTTCCTTAAAAACTAAAAATTGAGCTACCATATGATCCAGCAACCCCACTCCTGGGTACATATCCAGAGAAAACCAGAATTCAAAAAGACACATGTACCCCAGTGTTCACTGCAGCACTATTTACCATAGTCAGGACATTGAAGCAACCTAGATGTCTATCAATGGAGGAATGGATAATGAAGATGTGGTACATATATACAATGGAATATTACTCAGCCATAAAAAAGAATGAAATAATGCCATTTGCAGTGACATGGATGGACTTAGAGATTGTCATACCAAGTGAAGTAAGTCAGACAGAGAAATACAAATATCATATCACTTATATGTGAAATCTAAAATAAATGGTACAAATGAACCTGTTTACAAAACAGAAATAGAGTCACAGATGTAGAAAACAAACTTATAGTTACCAAGGGGGAAAGGGGGAGGGCAGGGATAACCTGGGAGATTGGGATTGACATATTCACACTACTATATATAGAATAGATAACTAATAAGAACCTACTGTATAGTACAGGGAACTCTACTCAATACTCTGTAATGACCTACATGGGAACAGAATCTAAAAAAGAGTGGATATATGTATATGTATAACTTATTCACTTTGCTGTACAGGAGAAACTAACAAACCCTTGTAAATCAACTATACTCCAATAAAAGTTAATTAAAAAAATTAGACATTAAAACCCAAAATTGCTCCAAAAGAGGGTTGAACTGAGTTGAACATTCAAATGAGTCATATTAAAAGGCACTACCACCTCGTGAGTTCAAACATGTTACAGATTTTTTCATCACACAACTATTGCAAGAGTAAAAGGCAATAAACAATTGGTAAGTTCCTAATCTGTATCAAGAACTTGGTAAAAACTCTTATTTTCATTCTTATAAATTCTATATGACAATCAAATGAGAGTGCTATCAATATCCACATATCAAGTATAGGAAAACTGAGGAACAGAGTGTTTAAATAATTTTCTGTCATATAAATATTTATGAAGAATATAATAGTGATACAACTTATTCTTTTATGAATATTGCAATAGTAGCAACAACTACTAAGTTTCCATAATCTGCCCTAAGGAACCAGCCCAGCCTTGGTGGATTTTACCTCTACTTTGTCAGTTTTACATTCCTATATTTCTATGGACTCTCCATCTCACCTCTTCCTATACCTTTCTATATTTTGTGACTTGAATTCCTATGGTCTCCACAAGGAAAATTCAAGTTATTCCCACCAAGATAACTACAACATATAACAAAGTTCAGGTTAAGCATTTAGCCAATTAAGTTATTTTTGTTTCAGCAGACTAAATCATGTTGCTAAGTATCTTGCATATGATAGTCATTTAATAAACTTTTTTGTATAACTGGAGGAATAAATATGACAGGATGCAGTTATAGACCTCACTGGTACACTTCATTGTTCTTTAACTACACTGAAACCAGAATTCAACTCTAAAATTTATCATTTAAATCTGTGTCTATAATAAATAATTAAGAGTGCTAGAAGACAGAACACTTCTGTAGTTCAGCTAGGTTACACAGGCGACTGATCAAAAATAAAGCTGTTTCTAAAATAAAGCAGACAAACCCACATTCCTATAATTGGAAGATTGTTCTTTTTTCTTTTTAAATAAATTATCTAGATAACTGCCTCAGCATTACTTTCTTTCTTTGTAAAAATGCAAACTAAATGTAAGTCTGACTCACCACTCCTATTTTCAGTTAATCTGCATAATACTTCTACACATTATTCTTCCTAAGTAATTTTCACCTTAAAATACTACCTATTTGTTACTATTATTTAGGAAGTTGTGTTGTGTAATTATAGCATTGCATTGGAAAGAAAGTCTACAAAGCTTAGTTCATAAAATATTGTTTACAATGACACAAAATATGTCTATCTAGATTTTTGAATTTTTAAAAATTTTCCCCATTTTCTGAAATTTCACTAGTATCTCATTTTTTTCCAGTAGATTTCACCTGATTTGGCATAATTCTGACCTCAGAGAGCAAGTACAAGATTACATTATAAAAAAGATCATTACAATAAAGGTCTGCTGGTACTTGATTTGAGTCAAGGCTAAGCTGCCCAAAATATATTTCATAATATTACAGATTTAAGTGTATTCACAAATATTTCAAATTTTCAAGAATTATAATTTGAGGCTATAATAAAAGGAAATGTCTCTGCAAATTGAAATATATTTAAATATTCATGTTCATTTGTTCAACAATTATTTCTTGGTCATCAATAGCACATCATCTCCACTAAAATGGTGATATAGAACCCAGCCTCAATCTCCCTACAAAAATCAAGAACACTTTACCCAGCAAAGTTGTCCATCATCAATGAATGTAAACAAGACTTTCTTAACAAACAAAAGCTGAGGGAGTTAACCACTAAGCGTACCTTATAAAATATGCTGAAAGGAGTTCTTCAAGGTGAAATGAATAGAAGCTAATTAGTAACATGTGAAATGAATAGAAGCTAATTAAGTAACATGAAAATATACAGCACACTGGTAAAGGTAAGCACATAGTCAGATTCAGAATACACTAATACTGTAATATAGGGTTGTGTTAACTACTTTAGTATAAATATTAAAGAACAGAAGTATTATATATAGCTATAGCTGCAATAATTTGTTAAGGAATGCACAATATTAAATGATGTAAATTGTGACACCAGAAATGTAAAAGGGCAGGGAAGTAAAAGAGAGGAGTAGATTCATACAAGATAAAGAGAAGGGAATCAAAGCCTACTACTATAGAAAATCATCAATTCAGAAAGGAAGGCATCAAGAGAGAATAAAAGGAACAGTGAACTAACTTCCAGCCAGAAAACAAATAATAAGATGGCAGTAGTAAGTCCTTACCAATTAATAATTACTCTGAATGTAAATAGATTGAATTATCTAATCAAAATATATAGAGTGGCTAGGTAGATTAAAAAACCATGAACCAACTACATGCAGACTCACATAAGTTTTAAGAATACATGTTGGCTCAAAGTGAAGAGATGGAATAAAGATACACATAAGAAAGTAGAAACCAAAAAATAAAAAGGGGTAGCTGTATTTACATCAGAAAAAATGGACTTTAAGCCTAAAAAAGGAAACAGGAGACAAGGAAGGTCATTATATAATGATAAGGAGGTCAGTTTATCAAGAAGATACAACAATTATAAAAATATGCACCCAATATTAAAGCACCTAATTATATTAGGCAAAAGGTAAAAGATCTGAAGGGAGAAGCAGACAATAAAATAACAGTAGGAAACTTCAATTATCTACTTTCGATAGTGAATAGAGCAGACAGGAAATCAACAAGGTAAAATTGGACTTGAATCATACTTTAGATCAAATTGACCTAACACACAAACAGAAAACATTCCACCTGACAGCAGCAGAATACACATTCTTTCAAGTGCACACAGAACATTCTCCAGGATAGATCATATGACAGGTCACAAAACAGGTCTACACAAATTTAAGTAGATTGAAATCATACCATGTATCTTTTCCAACCATGATGGTATGAAACGAGAAATCATTAACAGGAGGAAAGCTGGAAAATTCACGAATAAGTAAAAGTTAAACAACATAGTCCTGAACAATCATTGACTCAAAAGGGGGAAATCAAAAATATGAAATAAAAAATGGAAGCAGAACATACCAAAACCTATGGAATGCTGCAAAAACAGTTCTAAGAGAAAAGCTTATACTGATAAACAATTACATTAGGAAAAAAGAAATCTCGAGCAACTTAACTTTATACCTCAAGTAACTAAAGAAAAAAACCCCAACAAACTAAACCCATAGCTAGTAGAAGGAAGAAAATAACAAAAATCAGAGCAGAAATAAATAGAGACAAAAAAAAATAATAGAAAAGATCAGTGAAACTAAGAAGTGGTATTTTGAAAAGATAAACAAAGTTGACAAACTTTTAGCTAGACTAAGAAAAAAAGAGAAGATGCAAAAGTTAAAATCAGAAATAAGAGAAGACATTATAACTGATACCACAGAAATACACAGACGACAATGGACTATATACCAATATATACCAATTTATATACCAATAAATTGGATAACTTAGAAAAATTGATAAATTCCTAGAAAAATACAACCTATTAAAACTGAACCATGACAAAATAGAAAATCTGAACAAACCAATAAGGAGTAAAGAGATTGAAACAGTAATCAAAACCTCCCAATGCAGAAAAGTTCAGGACAAGATGGTTTCACTGGTGAATTCTACCCCTTTAAGAAAAATTATTGCTAGCCCTTCTTAAAATCTTCCAAGATTTGAATACTTCCAAACTCATTTTATGAGGCGAACATTACCCTAATACAAAAGCCAAATAAGGAAACTCAAGAAAGGAAAACTACAGACCAATATCAGTGATCCCTGATGAATATAGATGCAAAAATCTCAACAAACTATTAAGATACCGAATTCAATAGCACATCAAATGTATAATATACCATAAACAATTGGGATATATCCCTGGAATGCAAGGATGGTTCAACATATAAAATCAACTAATGTGATAGACCATATTAATAGAATTTTAAAAATCATATGATCAGGCTTCCCTGGTGGTGCAGTGGTTGAGAGTCCACCTGCCGATGCGGGGGACACAGGTTCGTGCCCCGGTCCGGGAAGATCCCACATGCCATGGAGCGGCTGGGCCCGTGAGCCATGGCCACTGAGCCTGCGCGTCTGGAGCCTGTGCTCTGCAGTAGGAGAGGCCACAACACTGAGAGGCCCGCGTACCGCAAAAAAAAAAAAAAAAATCATATGATCATATCAAAAGGTGACAAAAACACATTTGACAAAATACAAAATCATTTCTTGATAACAATGCTCAACATATTGGTTATAGAAGGAACATACCCCAAGACAATAAAAGACAAACCCACAGCCAACATCATACTGAACAGTGAAAGGTTAAAAACTTTTCCTTTAAGATCTGGAATATGACAAGGGTGCCCACTCTTACTACACCTACTTAACATAGTACTGGAAGTCTTAGCTACAGGAATCAGCCAAGAAAATGAAATAAGAATCCTCCAAATAGTAAAGGAAGAGTAAAATTGTCTTTGTTTGCTGATGATATGATCTTATCTGTAGAAAATCATAACGACTCCACAAAATACTTGCTAGAATAAATTAACAAATCCAGTAAAGTTGCAGAATACAAAATCAACAAATCAATCATGATCCTATACACTAACAACAAATCATTCGAAATAGAAATAAAGAAAACTACCCCATTCACAACAGCATCAAAAAGAGTAAAGTATTTGGGAATAAATTTAACCAAGGAGGTAAAAATCTATATGATGAAACCTACAAGACTTTGATGAAACAAATTGAAGAAGACACAAACAAATGGAAAGATATTATGTGTTCATGAATGAGAGGAATTAATATGATTAAAATATCTGTAGTATCCAAAACCATCTATAGATTCCATGTAATCCTTTTCAAAATTACAATGCCACTTTTCACAGAAATATAAAAATTTAACCTAAAATGTGTATGGAAACACAGAAGACTCCAAATATCCCAAGCACTGCTGAGAAAAAGACTGAAAGTGGAGGCATCACACTTTCTCTTTTCAAACTATACTACAATGCCATGGTAATCAACACAGTATGGCACTGGCATAAAAATACACACATACACCAAGGAAACAAAATAGAGAGCCCAGAAATAAACCCTCATATATATTGTCAACTAATATTTGACAAGGGAACCAAGAATACTTAACAGAGAAAATATAATTATTTCCATTAATGATTGGAAAATTGGATAACCACATGCAGAAGAATGAAACTGGACCCTTACTTTAAACCATACACAAAAATCAATTCAAAATGGCTTAAAGACAAACATAAGAACTGAAACCCTAAATCTCCTGGAAGAAAACATAGAAGAAAATATCTTTTACATTGGTCTTAGCAATGATTTTTTTGGATATAACATCAAAAGTACAAACAATAACAACAAAAATAAATAAATGGGGCTACATCAAACTGAAAAGGCTCTACACAGCAAAATAAACAATCATCAAAATAAAAAGGTAACCTACAGAATGGGAGAAAATATTTACAAATCATATATCTGATAAAGGGTTAATATCCAAAACATATAAAGAACTCATATAATTCAATAGCAAAAAAAAAACACCAAAAAACAAACAAAAAAAACACCAAAAAACAAAAAAACACCCAAAAGATCCAATTATAAATGTCCAGAGTAACTAAATAGGTATTTTTCCAAAGAATACATACAAATGACCAACAGGTACATGGAAATGTGCTCAAAATACTAATCATCAGGGAATGCAAATCAAAACCACAATGAAACATCATCTTATACAAATTAGAATGGCTATCACAAAAAAGATAAGAGACAAGTATTGGTGAGGATGTGTGGGATGTGGAGAAAAAGTATCCCTTGTGCTCTATTGGTGGGAACGTTAACTGGTACATTCATTATGGAAAACAGTATCAAGTTTTCTCAAGAAGTCAAAAATAGAACTACCATATGATCCAGGAACTCTAATTCTAGTGATAATCTATAGTTAACAGAATCACTGTCTTGAAGAGATATCCGTTCTATGTTCACGGCAGTATTATTATTCAATAGGCAAGGTCTGGATACTACCTATGAGCCCATTGATGGATACATAAAGAAAACAAGGTGTGTGTGTGTGTGTGTGTATATATATATATATATATATATATATATATATATATATACACACACACACACATATATATGTGTGTGTATATATACATATGTGTATATATATATACACACACACACATATACACACGCAATGAAATATTAGTCAGCCTTGTAAAACAAGGAAATCCTATTATTTGTGAAAATATGGATGAATATGGAAGGCATTATACTAAATGAAACAAACCAGACAGAGAAGGAGAAATGCATGGTATAACTTATATGTGAAATCTAAAAGAGCCAAACTCATAGAAACGGAGAGTATACTGATGGTTAGCAAGGGCTTCAAGGTGGGGGAAAGGGGAAGATATTGGTGAAAGGGTACAAACTTCCAAGTATAAGATGAATAAGTTCTGAGGCTTTAATGTACAGCATGGTGATTATAGTTAATTGTACTGTATTATATACTTGAAAGTTGCTAAGAGAATAGATCTTAAATATTCTCACCACACACAAAAAGAGGTAATTATGTGATGTGATGGAGGTGTTAGCTAATGCTATGGTGGTAATTATTTTGCAATATATAAAAGTATCAAATCAACACATACACCTTAAACTTACACAGGGTTATATGTCACTGATATATAAATAAAGCTTGAAAAAAACCTTGAACCAGAAATTATATATTATGGCATGCCCTCTGTGATATGCACTGAGTTCCTAAAGATCAAAGACTTTTCTTTCCTTGAAGAATCCCATATTATATTCAGGCCAGCCGAATGGTAACCAATTTTTAAATAACAAATTGAAGTGTGGGCAGTGTATTACAGTTCATACAGGGATCTTGGATCTCATTGTTAGTTTGTAAATTACTTGTGTGTGACTTGGGCATAAACTAGTAGAGAATGATTTCATCAAGGTCTCCAAATGTCTGTTAACTTTGTAACCATCTTGAATGGACTTATGTTAAATCATCAACATATCAGTAAATTACCCTTTTTGACTCCAAATGGCAAATGTTGAAGTAATGAAACAAGAATTTTTCTCTTGCAGATACAACATAATATGTTCATCTCCCTAGTGTCTATATTAATGTAGCAATGATAAATTATGGTTTTAATTAGTGGGTGGTCATTGCTGTAAAATTCAAAAAGTCAGAGGGGTTGAATAAAGCAAGCCATTTTAGAAATCTTCACCATGCAAGGTATATTTTACCTGTATTTAAAATTAACTTACAATAGATTGTGGGTCCCTTTGCTATGGTATCCGTGCTTAGACAGTTAGCAACCTATTAAAATGTCTTAAATCTGTATGTCTCACCCATTTTACCATGAAAAGTAGTGAGAAAGGATAAATTAATTTTAAAAGGTTTTCTAGTTAGGTTATTTTTAAAGTCATGCACCTTATGCAAGTTTGGGAAAATTTCACCCAGCTGGAATGTTCCAGGAAATAAATGTTCCGTTTAATACACTTGTCTGGAAAAGAACATGCATTCATTAACTAAGTTAAAAAAAAAAAAAACCTTCAAAAATAACTGCAGAAAATCTTTCTAAAATATTAGTCACCAGTATTTGAAATATATTTTCATATTACTTGATAACTCTGTATGTTGACTTTCTTCAGGTGCATCTTTCTCACCATTAAGTCTCATTCTAGAAAGACAGTTTCAGGCAGTTTAATAGACAAGAGTGAATGAACTTATGGTTAGCAGAGGGTAAGGATGGGGGTGGAGAGATAGTTAGGGAGTTTGGAATTGACAGGTACACACTGCTATATTTAAAATGGATAACCAACAAGGGCCTACTGTATAGCACAGGGAACTCTGCTCAATATTATGTAACAACCTAACTGGGAAAAGAATTTGAAAAAGAATAGATACATGTATATGTATAACTGAATCACTTTGTTGTACATCTGAAACTAACACAACATTGTTAATCAACTATACTCCAATATAAAATAAAAAGTCTAGAAAAAAAGGGTGAATGAGCAAAAATTTGAGGTTAATCCCTAGAGGATGCCTAACATAACTTAAATTGCCTACAGTAGTATGCTTTTGCATGACTCCTTTTTTCCAAAGTGAACGAATATTTTTAATGTATATAAATTTTATAATCAATCATATCCCATATAATTTTCATATTTTTTATATTTTAAGTATTCTATATCAGAAACAAATGTATAACATTTTCATAAATTTTCCATAATTTTTTATCAAAAGTGTACTTTTTTGTTGATAATTATAGATTAATTGTACTTAAATAATTAGCTCTAGAGATAATACTAAATATTTTATTCTAAAGAACTTTCAATTTTCAGATGAGAGCTAGAAATCAGCAATACGTCTCCTAAGTGTAAGGTTAATATACTTTTCATAAAGCTTTATTGCATCTACTACATTAAATTATTCAGAAATAATAACCTAAAAAGAATATTTGAGGCAAGGAATAAAAAGTGTTTTAAGTCATTTTTACTGTTTAGGTACACAGCATAAAATTAGAAAAATAAAGAAGTGTATAAAGACATACATACACAACAATTTCCCAGGATCCCACCCTCTAGCCATAACCACTCACAGCTTCCTCGGAGTATCCACTGTTTTTCTCTTCATTCATATACATGTATGTACCTTCATAATGAAGGTCATGTTGCATGTAAACCTGATTTTACTCAATATTAAATTAACTAAATATCAGAATTTCACTCAATTTTGTATATTTATTGCCTTATGATATGAACATTTCTTAAATTGACTGCATTAATGGGTATATAATATTCTACATATAGATGTGTCATAATTCACTTAGTTCAAGTGATGAATATTTGTTTCACATTTTTCTATTATATTTAATGACATAATTAACATCATAGAACATAAATATTGTATTGCCTTTTTGATTAGGATATATTCATAATGATATATTTTAATAGAGATTTGAATTTAAATTATTTTAGAAGTATTAAAAGCTTCCATAGATCTTAAATGAGTTGCCATTAAGCAGGTGTAATTAATTAATGGTTTATATCCAAAATTAAATATATATGTCTCAGAAGATAAATTATGTACATGATTATCTTTCTGGTAGTTTAGATAAAATGAAGGAAAATTTAGCAAACTCATATGTAATTAGTTAGCCTAGAATAGTGAATTTAGCTGTGTGAATTTGTAAATGTTACTTAACCTGTCAGTGCTTCCCTTTCCTCAACAGTTAATGGAGATAATAATAGTTCCCATTTATAGAGTTGTGCATGGCACAAAATGAGTGATGACAGATAGGTAGATAGATGATAGATAAAAAGGAAGAGAGATGATTAATTATTGCTAAAACATTCAAAGTTGTTTTAGGTATAGTTGTATATTATATTTTGATAAGAGAAAAATACAGTGTCATATTTTTTTACTGTAACTTTGTAATATATGTATATTTTTAAATTGGAATATAAGTGCTTTACAATGTTGTGTTAGCTTCTGCTGTAGAACAAAGTGAATAAGCTATGTGTATACATATATCCCCTCCCTCTTGGACCTCCCTCCCACAACCCCCCACCCCAATCCCACCCATCCAGGTCATCACAAAGCACCAAGCTGAGCTCCCTGTGCTATACAGTAACTTCCCACTAGCCATCTGTTTTACACATGGTAGTGTATATATATCAGTGCTACTCTCACTGTTCATATATTGTTTTAATCAATTGTAAAGATTATAGAGAACAAGTTAAATGAGAATAATATTTTTAAAAACATGAAAAACAGTGCTTCCTGAGAACTTTTGCTTGGTCTAATGCCTATGATCCCCAGGTTTGTAAGAGAAGTGAACAATTCCATCTTTAGCAAAGACACAGAATTTAAGATTTCTACTCAAGAGCTTTACCAACTGTCTTCTCTCTGCTGGTGTATAATAAAACTAAGGGAACAAATATCTATCTAAAGCTGAGCCTGAGATAAATGTTTTATAGCTTTCAGTATAAGACAGCAGGTAGAATACATGATCTGGCATTTCTTCTATTAGCACAATAATAAGATACAGAGGCCTTTTGCACTGTGGTCCTTCCTTGAGGGAACAAAAGAAAGTGCCAAGGATATGGAATCTCTTTTCCTTTATGGCCCTAGTGATTTATAACTACAGTAGTCTCCCCTTATCCATGGTTTCACTTTCTGTGATTTCAGTTACCTGTGGTCAACCTCGGTCCCAAAGTAGTAAATGGAAAATTCCAGGAATAAACAATTCCTAGGTTTTAAATTGCATGCCATTCTGAGTAGCATGATGAAATCTCATGCCATCCTGCTCCATCCCACTCAGGACATGAATCATCCCTTTGTCCATCATATCCCACTGATTATTCACTTAGTGTAACTGTCTCTGTTATCAGATTGACTGCCAAGGTATTGCAGTGGTTCTGTTCAAATAACCCTTACTTTACTTAATAATGGCTTCAAAGTGCAAGAGTAGTGATGCTGGCAATTTAGATATTCTCTTACTGTGCCTAATTTATAAAACAAGCTTTATCATATGTATGTATGTAATAGGAAAAAACACAGTATATGGAGGATTCAGTACTATCTACAGTTTCAAGCCTCCACTGGGGATCTTAGAATATATCCCCTGTAGATAAGAGAGAAACTGCTACTTATATAATAAACCTGACTACATGAAAGCACACATTGTTTCAAAATGTTAATTGTTACCACAATACACCCCAAAGCCTGGTCTTTGTAGTAATAAAATGTGGCAGTTGCCAGTGATTTCATTTACCCTATTAATTGCTGATAAAAAGCATCCTACTCGGTTCACCATAAAGATAACACACTTACTTTAAAGAACTCCTAAGAAAATGTTGGAAAACACAGAAGAAAAGAGTAAATGAGATTGAGGCTCTGGGGTAATAGAAAGCTCTCTCTTGTGACTTCCCTGGTGGCGCAGTGCATAAGACTCTGTGTTCCCAATGCAGGAGGCCCAGGTTCAATCCCTGGTCAGGGAACTAGATCCCACATGCACGCCACAACAAGGAGGCCACGGGCTACAACTAAGGAGCCCATGGGTGACAACTAAGACCCGGTGGAAGGAAAGGGAGGAAGGGAGGGAGGGAAAAATTGAAGGATTATGGCAACCCTATATCAAGCATGTCTAATGGTGCCATTTTCCCAACAATATTTGCTCACTTCTTGTCTCTGTGTTACATTCTGGTAATTCTTGTGATATTTCAAACTTTTCATTATTATTTTACTTGTTATGGTGATCTGTAATCAGTGACTTTTGATGTTGCTATTGCAAAAAGATTACAACTTGCTGAAGGCTCAGATAGTGGTTAGCATTTTTTAGCAATAAAGTATTTTTTAATTAAGATACATACATTATTTTTAGACATAATGCTATCACACATTTAATAGACTAGAGTATAACGTAAACATAAATTTTATATGCACTAGGAAACCAAAAATTTCATGAGTCTCACTTTAGTATGATATTCACTGTATTGCAGTGGTCCTGAACCGAACATGCATCTCTCTGAGGTATGCCTGTTATCGCACTAATAAAAGAGGCCAGCATGACAGAAGTGGAAGCAAAAGAGATGTGAAAGTACATCCTTCAGAAATTATCTTGGGGAGAGAATTAACATTGAACACAGTAACTACAATTATGACACACTGCAAAGTTTGACACTAGTAACCACCTAAACTTATTTCCCTCTCTTGATTTCTGCTCTTCCCCCAGCTCTTTAGTATTCTTTGTGTACTTCTTTTTTTCATCTCCTTCAAGGTTTTACTAAGGGAACTTATAAATTGTCTCATTCGACCTCCTCATTTGCATATCTCAACCTATGTAATGTGCTCACCAGCTAAAATGAACATAATGGCTCTGAAGGAAACACCTAAATGGCTATTGTAATATGCTAAGGTATGTATCTGGAAGAGTAATGAAAAGAAAATCGGAAATGTAGATTTGAGTTCTAGACCACTTTTAAAAGCAATTAAATTAGATAAAGAGGTATGGAATTAGACATAGAGAAACAGATTGCAAATTCTGACTATTCCACTGAAGACTAGCCATTTGGTCGGAGAATAGTGATATTCAGTAATTTAATCAACATGGAAATGACTGCTTGCCTGGCAATTCAAATTATTAAATATAAGGGTTTATTTGTTGTATTTATGTCAATTTAGCGTATTGATCATCATCACAGATACTCTTGGTAATTACATTAAGTCTTCCAAAGAAAGCTTGTGATTTATTTTGCAGAGTCAAAAATATGTTTATTTAGGGTTTTAAATGCACTGACCTAATCAGATTACTGAACACTTGCCTAAGACTGTCAATAAGATAATCTTATATAGCCAGACTACCAACGGAGCAAAATAGTTGTGTTTTTCTCCATGAATAAAATAGTAATAATTTAATGGTCATAGTCATGTAACAACTGTCGACTTAAGAATCCATGGGGGAAAGCACAAATTTTCATAGAACAAATAATTGAACTGTATTAAATTTAAATTTTCATCTCCAATATGCCCCACTCATGAAGTCAGAAAAAAAATGGAACCATTTGTTCATAGAAAATTTACCTGTAATATTACCAAATTACCACCAGATTATATCAAATTTCCATTTTGCTCTTTCTGATGCAGTCATTCATGGAAAACCAATGGGGCCCATGGAAGATAAAATATCAGATAATTGGGTTTAACAGAAAACAATAAAATACAAAAGCATTCACTATTGAAAAAGGCCATCTAAAAAGAGCCTGTAAATATATGAACCATTATTTGGGCAGAAGTCAGTCCAATATTGTCTCTACTTCCATTTTTGTTACAAGATAAATAAATAATCCTGAATCTTAGGATGATATATTAATATATTTGTCTAAGCATGGCAGAGAACAGTTAGAGAAAGGGATTAAAGCTAGAAATTTACTATAATTCCAGATGTAAAATGTCTGGAATTTTGACAAGGGAAAGAAATAGACAATTTGTTACTAATAGTATATATTTTTTATCATTATCTGATCATTATTCTAAAGTAAGTACAGCTGACCATTGAAGAACATGGGTTTGAACTGCAGGGGTCCAATTATACATGGATTTTTAAAAAAATAAATATGTTCTACATTTCTACATGATCCATGTTGGTGAAATCCACAGATGCAGAACCACAGATACTGAGGGCCAACTGTAAAGTTATACACAGATTTTTACTGGGTACAGGGTCAGTGCCCCAGACTCCTAGCATTGTTCAAGGGTCAGCTATATATTCCAAATTGCTCTTTGCAGCACAGTTACTGGAGACATCATTTTGTTGTTCCTTTTCAGTTTAAAAGAAAAGGGAATATATTATGAAAATATTTCAGAAATATTCATACTATGCAAACTAGCAACGTATGTTAGCCTACAGAAGACTGTTCTACTGTGGAGAAATCTTCAACTTTCTAAGTTAACGTTACCTAGTGCAATAATTAATTTTGTATTTCCACTGGACAGGGTGCCTAGGCCTTTGGTCACGCATTATGTCTGTAAGGGTGTTCTGTATGAGATTAACATTTGAGTAGGTAGACTGAGTAAAGCTGATTTACATCATTAATGTGGGTGGGCCCCATCCAATTGGTTAAATGCCTGAATAAAACAAGAGACTGACCCCTCCAGCAAGTATGAGGAACTTTCTTCTACCTGATTGCCTTTGAGTAAAGGCATCAGTTTTTTTCTGCCTTCAGATTTGAACTGAAACATCAGCTCCTCCTGGGTCTTGAGGCCACTGGGCTTCCAACTTGAACAATACTGTGGCTCTCCTAGGTCTGCAGTTTGCCAACTGCAGTTTTTGGGACTTGTAAACCTCCATAACCACATGAGCCAACTCCTTATAATAAATCTTTCTCTCTGAGTGAGAGAAGAAGAGACATCCTATTGGTTTTATCTCTCTGGAAATTCTGAATAATAATCCTAGTAATATAAAGAAAATTTGGCACATATTTTTCTTTTTCTTTTGGCAGGCCACTAATAGCATGCTGTAGTGGAAAAGTATTTTAAAATGAAGTTATGGGAAAAAAAACATTTTAAAAAATACTCAACAATTTGCTAAATATATAAATTTTTTTAAATACAAATTTTTTATTTTTCTTTACTGACAAAGGTTTCTAAGGAGTTTGAAAACTATACATTTTGGCCTTTTGTGATAAGTTTTCATATATCCAAAATGCATTGAAAAAAATCAAACTGTAATAAATATCATCCTGTAGAGTTCTTTTAAATTTTGACACTGGGGCTTGGAATAGAAATGTTTTATAATTAATATGAATTAACTTTTAAAAAATCAATCAAGGGACAAATAAAAGGGCAGAATTAAAACAAAAGCAAACCATAAAAAAACTAAATATAAATGAAAGGCTGATTAGGCATTGATGACCTTGAATGTAATCTTTTCATTTTATAAAAGAGGCAATGGAATGCAACAAAATATATCTCAGATTTGTTTGAGATTTTGTTTATATTTTTAATTTGGCTTATACATTCTCTACAAATGCTATGGGAAAGAAATAAAACTAAAAACTGTATATATTACACTTGTTGATTCTGATACTATTAATGTTATTTATATGAAAATTTGTTATTAAAGAGCTTGAAATTTAATATTTTTATTCTAAAATTCTAAATTATGTAGGAAAATATTACAAAAAATGAAACATAAGGGAAAGAACCAGCATATTTAAAATATGTGAAATTATCAATCTGAAAAATCTAAAAGGAATAATTAAAAATTAGTTTAATGAATAAAATGGTGAACTAAATTATCTGAATAGTGAGAAGAGATCAAGATGGCAGAGTAGGAGGATGCAGAGCTCATCTCCTCCCACAAACACATTAAAAATACACCCACATGTGGGATAATCCTCACTGCAGACAAATGGGAAATAAGCAGAAAGACTCTTATACATCCAAGGTTGTAATAAATATTCACAGAATGTTCAGTAGGAAGGAAAGAGAAGCAATCAGGTCAGGACCTGCACCCCTAGGAGGGGACACAGAAGAAGAAGGGGATTACATGGACTCAATAGTCCTTCCTGGAGACTGAGTGGTTTGAACCACATATTGGCTTCCCAGCTCTGTGGGGGTCCAGCACCAGGAGGACAAGTCCTCTTAGCTGGTTTGAAATCCAGTGGAACTGACCATGGGTCTATAAGAAATCTAGACTCCGCTTGTTAAGATTATACACATGCTTGATTACTCCTGAGAAAAGGTGGAGGAAGCAGATTAAAACTGCTTGGGACTCTGGTCAGTTTCCCATGATCACCACAGCCTGAGTCAAGCACCCACTCCGGCCCCTCTTGCTCAGTGGTGCAGCTCCACACTAGGACAAAGAATGCCATGACCAAGGAGAGTATGCAGTTGTGGGGGACAGAGCCGGCACAGCATCTGAACAGAGTGAGGGCAGCCATTCCAGGTGCTCATAGAGGTGCTAGATCAGGAGCAGTACAGAACACTGACATGTGTCCCAGGACCACCTCTGTCGGCACCCTGGCCCACGCAGGATGCTCACTGTGGGCCCTCTTGCTCCAGCACTGCTCCCTGGGGCAAAGGTGCCAATGCTTAGAGAGGGAGGAGCACACACTTAGAAGGAACATAACCAGCTCAAATCCAAACCTCAGTGTTTCTGCTCCAGAAACTAGGGACCCACCCCCATCTCCAATACTGTGGTGATGACCACTGAGCAGAAGAGAAGCACTGGCTCACACCTGGCTCAGACTCTAGCTACTCCATCTCCAGCCCCAACTCCTACCAAGATAATAGCTGCCAGCTCACTCTGGGGGAAGATGTGATTTGTGCTCACTTCAGATCCAGTCCTCCCATAAACAACACCAGGCACATGCAGACAGTATAGGGATGCTCCCACATAATGATACCTCTTCAAGACCAGGAGAGGTAACTATTTCACCCAATTTCATAGAAAAAATGGAAAGTTAAGGAAAATAAGAAGACAGAGGAATTTGTTTCAAATAAAAGAACAAGGAGAAAACAACCCTGGGGGAAAAAACTAATAAAACAGAGATAAATAATTTATGATATAAAGAAATTAAAGCATTAGTAATAAGAATGCTAACTGAACTATGGAAAAGAATAAGTGAACACAGTGTAAGTTTTTTTTTTTTTTTTTTTTTTTTGCGGTATGCGGGCCTCTCACTGTTGTGGCCTCTCCCGTTGCGGAGCACAGGCTCCGGACGCGCAGGCCCAGCGGCCATGGCTCACGGGCCCAGCCGCTCCGCGGCATATGGGATCCTCCCAGACCGGGGCACGAACCCGTATCCCCTGCATCGGCAGGCGGACTCTCAACCACTGCGCCACCAGGGAGGCCCCACAGTGTAAGTTTTAACAAGGAACTAGAAAATATAAAAAGAACCAATCAGAACTGCAGAATACAATAACTGAAATAAAAACACACTTAAAAAGTTAACAGACTAGGTGATACAGAAGATGCATACACAAGTGTTCAGAAATATAGAATAATGGGAGGAGCTTCAAGATGGCGGAAGAGTAAGACGTGGAGATCACCTTCCTCCCCACAGATACATAAGAAATACATCTACATGTGGAAAAACTCCTACAGAACACCTACTGAATGCTGGCAGAAGACCTCAGACCTCCCAAAAGGCAAGAAACTCACCACGTACCTGGGTAGGGCAAAAGAAAAAAGAAAAAAACAGACACAAAAGAATAGGGATGGGACCTGCTCCAGTGGGAGGGAGCTGTGAAGGAGGAAAGGTTTCCACACACTATGAAGCCACTTCAGGGGCGGAGACTGCAGGTGGTGGAGGGGGAAACTTAAGAGCCACGGAGGAGAGTGCAGCAACAGGGGTGCAGAGGGCAAAGTGGAGAGATTCCCACACAGAGGATCGGTGCCGACCAGCACTCACCAGCCTCAGAGGTTTGTCTGCTCACCTGACGGGATAGGTAGGGGCTGGGAGCTGAGGCTTGGGCTTCCGTAGGATCCCAGGGAGAGAACTGGGGTTGGCTGCATGAACATAGCCTGAAGGGGGCTAGTGCACCACGGCTAGCTGGGAGGGAGTCCGGGAAAAGGTCTGGAACTGCTGAAGAGGCAAGAGACTCTTTCTTCCCTCTTTGTTTCCTGGTGCATGAGGAGAGGGGATTAAGAGCGCTGCTTAAAAGAGCTCCAGAGATGGGCGCGAGATGCAGCTATCAGCGCAGACCCTAGAGATGGGCATGAGATGCTAAGGCTGCTGTTGCAGACACCAAGAAGCCTGTGTGCAAGCACATGTCACTATCCACACCTCCCCTTCCGGGAGCCTGTGCAGCCCTCGACTGCCAGGGTCCCATGATCCAGGGACAACTTCCCCGGGAGAATGTATGGCGCGCCTCAGGCTGATGCAATGTCATGGCAGCTTCTGCCGCTGCAGGCTCATCCCGCATCTGTATCCCTCCCTCCCCCTGACCTGAGTGAGCCAGAGCCCCCAAAGCAGCTGCTCCTTTAACCCCGTCCTGTCTGAGGGAAGAACTGACGCCCTCTGGTGACCTACACGCAGAGGCGGGGCCAAATCCAAAGCTGAATCCCAGGAGCTGTGCGAACAAGAGAAAGGGAAATTTCTTCCAGCAGCGTCAGGAGCAGCGGATTACATCTCCACAGTCAACTTGATGTACCCTGCATCTGTGGAACACCTGAATAGACAACCAATCATCCCAAATTGAGAAGGTGGGACTTTGGGAGCAAGATAGATTATTTATACCCCTTTTCCTCTTTTTGTGAGTGTGTATGTGTATGCTTCTGTGTGTGATTTTTGTCTGTATAGCTTTGCTTTTACCATTTCTCCTAAGGTTCTGTCTGTCCGTTTTTTTTTTTTTTTTTAGTATAGTTTTCAGCACTTGTTATCATTGGTGTTAGGTTGTTCTTTCTTTCTTTCCTTTTTTAAATAATGTAAAAATTTTTTAATAATTATTTTTTGTTTTTTATTTTAATAACTTTTTAATTTGATTTGATTTGATTTCGTCTTTTATTTCTTCCTTTTTTTCTCCCTTTTATTCTGAGCTGTGTGGATGATAGGCTCTTGGTGCTCCAGCCAAGCGTCAGGGCTGTGCCCCTGAGGTGGGAGAGCCAAGTTCAGGACACTGGCCCACAAGAGACCTCCCAGATCCATGTCATATCAAATGGCAAAAATCTCCCAAAGATCTCCATCTCAAAGCCAAGAACCAGCTCCACTCAACGACCTGAAAGCTACAGTGCTGGACACCCTATGCCAAACAACTAGCAAGACAAGAACAAAGCCCAAACCATTAGCAGAGAGGCTGCCTAAAATCATAAGTCCACAGACACCCCAAAAAACAACACCAGAAGTGGAACTGCCCACCAGAAAGACAAGATCCAGCCTCATCCACCAGAACACAGGCACTAGTCCCCTCCACCAGGAAGCCTACACAACCCACTGAACCAACCTTAGCCACTGCAGGCAGAAACCAAAAACAACGGGAACTACGAACCTGCAACCTGTGAAAAGGAGACCCCAAACACAGTAAGTTAAGCAAAATGAGAAGACAAAGAAACACACAGCAGATGAAGGAGCAAGGTAAAAACCCAGCAGACCTAACAAATGAAGAGGAAATAGGCAGGCTACCTGAAAAAGAATTCATAATAATGATAGTAACAGTGATCCAAAATCTTGAAAATAAAATGGAGAAAATACAAGAAACGTTTAACAAGGACCTAGAAGAACTAAAGAGCAAACAAACAATCATGAACAACACAATAAATGAAACTAAAAATTCTCTAGAAGGGATCAATAGCAGAATAACTGAGGCAGAGGAATGGATAAGTGACCTGGAAGATAAAATAGTGGAAATAACTACTGCAGAGCAGAATAAAGAAAAAAGAATGAAAAGAATTGAGGACAATCTCAGAGACCTACAGGACAATATTGAACACACCAACGTTTGAATTACAGGGATCCCAGAAACAGAAGAGAAAAAGAAAGAGACTGAGGGCTTCCCTGGTGGCGCAGTGGTTGAGAGTCCGCCTGCCGATGCAGGGGACACGGGTTCGTGCCCCAGTCTGGGAAGATCCCACATGCCGCGGACAGGCTGGGCCCGTGAGCCATGGCCGCTGGGCCTGTGTGTCCGGAGCCTGTGCTCCGCAACGGGAGAGGCCATGACAGTGAGAGGCCCGTGTATTGCAAAAAAAAAAAAAAAAAGAGAGAGAGACTGAGAAAATATTTGAAGAGATTATAGTTGAAAACTTCCCTAATATAGGTAAGGAAATAGTTAATCAAGTTCAGGAAGCAGAGAGAGTCCCATACAGGATAAATCCAAGGAGAAACATGTGAAGACACATATTAATCAAACTATCAAAAATTAAGTAGAAAAAAATATTAAAAGCAGCAAGGGAAAAACAACAAATAACATACAAGGTTAACAGCTGATCTTTCAGCAGAAACTGCAAGCCACAAGGGAGTGGCAAGATATATGTAAAGTGATGAAAGGGAAGAAACTAAAACCAAGATTATTCTATCCAGCAAGGAACTCATTCAGATTTGACAGAGAAAATAAAACCTTTACATACAAGCAAAAGCTAACAAAATTCAGCACACCCAAACCAGCTTTACAACAAATGATAAACAAACTTCTCTAGGCAGGAGACACAAGAGAAGGAAAAGACCTACAATAACAAACCCCAAACAATTATTAAGAAAATGGTAATAGGAACATACATACCGATAATTACCTTAAATGTAAATGGATTAAATGCTCCAGCCAAAAGACATAGACAGGCTGACTAGATACAAAAACAAGACCCATATATATGCTGTCTACAACAGACCCACATCAGACCTAGGGACACATACACACTGGAAGTGAGGGGATGGAAAAAGATATTCCATGCAAATGGAAATCAAAAGAAAGCTTGAGCAGCAATTCTCATATCAGACAAAATAGAATTTAAAATAAAGACTATTACAACAAACAAAGAAGGCCACTATATAAGGACCAAGGGATCAATCCAAGAAGAAGATATAACAATTGTAAATATTTATGCACCCAACATAGGAGCACCTCAATACATAAGGCAAATACCAACAGACATAAAAGGGGAAATCAACAGTAACACAATCATAGTAGGGGACGTTAACACCCCACTTTCCCCAATGTGCAGATCATCCAAAATGAAAATAAATAAGGAAACACAAGCTTTAAATGATACATTAAACAAGATGGACTTAATTGATATTTATAGGACATTCCATCCAAAACAACAGAATACACTTTCTTCTCAAGTGCTCATGGAACATTCTCTAGGATAGACCATATCTTGGGTTACAAGTCAAGCCTTGGTAAATTTAAGAAAATTGAAATCGTATCAAGTATCTTTTCTGACCACAACGCTATGAGACTAGGTATCAATTACAGGAAAAAAATCTGTAAAATATAAAACACATGGAGGCTAAACAATACACTACTTAGTAACCAAGAGATCACTGAAGAAATCAAAGAGGAAATCAAAAAATACCTAGAAACAAATGACAATGAAAACATAACGACCCAAAACGTATGGGATGCAGCAAAAGCAGTCCTAAGAGGGAAGTTTATAGCAATACACTCCTACTTTAGGAAACAAGAAACATCTCAAATAAACAACCTAACCTTACACCTAAAGCAATTAGAGAAAGAAGAACAAAAAAAACCCAGTTAGCAGAAGGAAAGAAATCATAAAGATCAGATCAGAAATTAATGAAAAAGAAATGAAGGAAATGATAGGAAAGATCAATAAAACTAAGAGCTGCTTCTTTGAGAAGATAAACAAAATTGATAAACCATTAGCCAGACTCATCAAAAAAAAAGGGATTATGCTCAAATTAATAGAATTAGAAA
This sequence comes from Mesoplodon mirus, assembly GCF_964341445.2. NCBI lineage: Eukaryota > Metazoa > Chordata > Mammalia > Artiodactyla > Ziphiidae > Mesoplodon > Mesoplodon mirus. Next base: position 49,292,366 of record NC_138976.1, read on the forward strand.
TGCAAAAGGGGAAGTAACAACTGACACTGCAGAAATACAAAAGATCATGAGAGATTACTGTAAGCAACCATATGCCAATAAAATTGACAACCTGGAAGAAATGGAAAAATTCATAGAAATGCATAACCTTCTGAGACTGAACCAGGAAGAAATAGAAAATATGAATAGACCAATCACAAGCACTGAAATTGAAACTGTGATTTAAAATTTTCCAACAAACGCCCAGGTTGAGATGGCTTCAATTCAATGTTGGCCAAATTCTACCAACATTTAGAGAAGAGCTAAAACTTATTTTTCTGTAACACTTCCAAAATATAGCAGAGGGAGGAACTCTCCCAAATTCATTCTATGAGGCCACCATCAACGACACCAAAACCAGACAAAAATATCACAAAAAAAGAAAACTTCAGGCCAATATCACTGATGAACATAGATGCCAAAATCCTCAACCAAAAAGTAGGAAACAGAATCCAACAGCACATTAAAGGGATCATACACCATGATCAAGTGGAGTTTATCCCAGGAATGCAAGGATTCTTCAATATATGCAAATCAATCAATGTGATACACCATATTCACAAATTGAAGGAGAAAAACTATATGATCGTCTCAATAGATGCAGAGAAAGCTTTTGACAAAATTCAACACCAGTTTATGATAAAAACCCTCCAGAAAGCAGGCCTAGAGGGAACGTACCTCAACATAATAAAGGCCATATATGACACACCCACAGCCAACCTCATCATCAATGCTGACCAACTGAAACCATTTCCACTAAAATCAGGAACAAGACAAGTTTGCCCACTGTCACCACTAGTATTCAACAGAGTTCTGGAAATTTTAGCCACAGCAATCAGAGAAGAAAAAGAAAGAAAAGGAATCCAAATCAGAAAAGAAGAAGTAAAGCTGTTACTGTTTGCAGATGACATGATACTATACATAGAGAATCCTAAAGATGCTACCAGAAAACTCCTAGAGCTAATCAATGAATTTGGTAAAGTACCAGGATACAAAATTAATGCACAGAAATCTTTTGCATTCCTGTACACTAATGATGAAAAATCTGAAAGTGAAATTAAGAAAACACTCCTATTTACCATTGCAACAAAAAGAAGAAAATACCTAGGAATAAACCTACCTAAGGGGACAGAAGACCTGTATGCAGAAAATTATGACACTAATGAAAAAAATTAAAGATGATACAAATAGATGGAGAGATATACCATGTTCTTGGATTGGAAGAATCAACATTGTGAAAATGACTATACTACCCAAGGCCATCTAGAGATTCAATGCAATCCCCGTAAAACTACCACTGGCATTTTTCACAGAACTAGAACAAAAAATTTCACAATTTGCATGGAAACACAGAAGATCCTGAAGAGCCATAGCAATCTTGAGAAAAAAAATGGAGCTGGAGGAATCAGGCTCCCTGACTTCAGACTATACTACAAAGCTACAATAATCAAGAGAGTATGGTACTGGCACAAAAACAGAAATACACATCAATGGAACAGAAAAGAGAGCCCAGAGATAAATCCATGCACATATGGTCCCCTTATCTTCGACAAAGGAGGCAAGAATATAGAATGGAGAAAAGACAGCCTCTTCTATAACTGGTGCTGGGAAAACTGGACAGCTACATGTGAAAGAACGAAATTAGAACACTCCCTAACACCGTACACAAAAATAAACTCAAAATGGATTAAAGACCTAAATGTAAGGCCAGACACTGTCAAAATATTAGAGGAAAACATAGGCAGAACACTCTATGACATAAATCACAGCAAGATCCTTTTTGACTCACCTCCTAGAGAAATGAAAATAAAAACAAAAATAAACAAATGGGACCTAGTGAAACTTAAAAGCTTTTGCACAGCAAAGGAAACCATAAACAGGACTGAAAGACAACCCTCAGAATAGGAGAAAATATTTGCCAATGAAGCAACTGACAAAGGATTAATCTCCAAAATTTACAAGCAGCTCATGCTGCTCAATATCAAAAAACAAACAACCCAATCCAAAAATGGGCAAAAGATCTAAGTAGACATTTCTCCAAAGATATACAGATTGCCAACAAACACATGAAAGAATGCTCAACATCAGTAATCATTAGAGAAATGCAAATCAAAACTACAATGTGATGTCACCTCACACCAGTCAGAATGGCCATCATCCAAAAATCTACAAACAATAAATGCTGGAGAGGGTGTGGAGAAAAGGGAACCCTCTTGCACTCTTGGTGGGAATGTAAATTGGTACAGCCACTATTGCGAACAGTATGGAGCTTCCTTAAAAAACTAAATATAGAACTACCATACAACCCAGCAATCCCCCTACTGGGCATATACCCTAAGGAAACCATAATTTAAAAAGAGTCATGTACCACAATGTTCGTTGCACCTCTATTTACAATAGGCAGGACATGGAAGCAACCTAAGTGTCCATCGACAGATGAATGGATAAAGAAGATGTGGCACATATATACAATGGAATATTACTCAGCCATAAAAAGAAAGGAAATTGAATTATTTGTAGTGAGGTGGATGGACCTAGAGTCTGTCATACAGAGTGAAGTATGTCAGAAAGAGAAAAACAAATATCGTATGCTAACACATATATATATATGGAATCTAAAAAAAAAAAAAAGTCATGAAGAACCTAGGGGCAAGATGGGAATAATGACACAGACCTACTAGAGAATGGACTTGAGGCCACGGGGAGGGGGAAGGTTAAGCTGGGACAAAGTGAGAGAGTGGTAGTGTATATATGGACATATATACACTACCAAATATTAAATAGCTAGCTAGTGGGAAGCAGTCTCATCACACAGGAAGATCAGCTTGGTGCTTTGTGACCAGCTAAAAGGGTGGGATAGGAAGGGATGGAGGGAGGGAGATTCAAGAGGGAAGAGATATGGGGATATATGTATATGTTAACTTATTCACTTTGTTATAAAGCAGAAACTAACACACCATTGTAAAGCAATTACACTACAATAAAAACGATAAAAAAATGTTTCTAACCTAAAGAATAAAAATTGGCTGAAAAGAAAAAAAAAGATAGGGTTATGGAAATCACCAAGTAAGAACAGAAAAAAAAAAAAATAAATGAGAACAGTTTAAGGTGTCTCTAGGATAACATCAAGCATACCAACATCACATTATAGGGGTTCCAGAAGGAGGAAGCAGAGAGGAAAGGGTCAAATATGTATTAATACAATTATAGCTTGAAAACTTCCTGAACCTGAAGAAGGAAATAGATATCCAGGTACAGAAAGCATAGAGAGTTCTAGACAAGTTGAAACGAAAGACCAAAGACATCAAGACATATCATAATTAATATGGCAAAAATTTAAGATAAAGGGAGAATTCAAAATGCAGCAAGAGAAACAGAGAGTCACATACAAGGCAGCCTCCATAAGGCTGTCAGCGGACATTTCTGCAAAAGCTTTGCTGGCCAGAAGGAAGTGGCATGATATTTTAAAGTACTGAAAGGAGAAGACATACAACCTAGGATATTCTACCCAGTAAGTTTATCATTTAGGATTGAAGGAGAGAAAAAGAACTTCTCAGACAACCTAAAACTAGAGTATATCAATCCTAATATGGCCCTAAAAGAAATGTTAAAATGTCTTTTCTAAGTGGAAAAGAAAAGGCTATAAGAAGTCAGAATCAATAGGAAAGGAAAAGTCCCACTAGTAAAGGCAAATATATAGAGTAAAGGATGTGGATCAACTACTTAAATAAGCTGTTATGAAGATTAAGAGACAAATAATGTAAAATCAACTATAACTACAATAAACAGTTAACTAATAGACATGAAGATGTAAAATATGACATAAAAAACACAAAACATTGAGTAAGAAAATGTAAATCTTTCAGAATGTGTTTAAACTTAAATGACCACCAGTTTAAAACAAAAATATAGCTATAGGTCAACATATAAGAGCCCCATGGTAACCACAAATCAAAAACCTATAATGGATAATAAAAATCCATGAGGAAATAAATTTTTAAAAGACCAAAAGAAACAGAACAAATAGAAAAGATCTTGAAACCAAGAGTTGGTTTTTTGAAAAGATAGACAAAATTGATAATCCTTTATTTAGGCTCATCATGAGAAAAAGAGTGAGGACTCAAATAAACAGACTAAGAAATAAAAGAGGAAAAATTACATCCAATATCACAGATATAAAAAAAAAATTATAGGAGAATACTACAAACAGTTCTATACCAACAAATTGGACAACCCAGAAGAAACTGATAAATTCCTATAAACCTACGGCTTTCCATGACTAAATCAGGAAGAAATATACAATCTGAACAGACTGACCACTAGTAGTGAAATTGAATTTGTGATTAAAAAAGAAAAAAGAAAGGAATAAAACCTCCCAGCAAACAAAAGGCCAGGACCAGATGGCTTCTGGGGATTTCTACCCAACACGAAAGACTTATACCCATCCTTCTCAAACTATTTCAAAAAAATGGAGATGACAGAACACTCCCTAATTCCTTCTATGAGACCACCATTACCCTAATACCAAAACCAAAGACACTACAAAAAAGAAAAGAAAATTACAAGCCAATATCTTGATGAATATACATGCAAAAATCTTCAACAAAACATTAACAAACTAAATCTAACAATACATAAAAAGGATCATATACCATGATCAAGTTTGATTCATTCCAGGGTCACAAGGATGGTTCAACATAAACAAATTAATCAATGTGATACCCCACATTAATGAAAAGAAAGAGAAAAACCACATGATCATCTCAGATGCAGTAAAAGCATTTGACAAAATTCAACATCTATTCATGATAAAAATTCTCAACAAAGTACATATAGAGGGAATGTAGCTCAATGTAATAAAGGTCATTTATGACAAACCAACAGCTATCATACTCAATGAGCAAAAGCTTTCAGCTGTAAATCATGAATAAGACAAGGATGCCCATGCTTGCCACTTCTATTTAACATAGTATTGGAATTCCTAGTCACAGCAATCGGAAGAAAGGAAGGAAGGAAGGAAGGAAGGAAGGAAAGAAGGAAGGATGGAAGGGAGGGAGAGAGGGAGAGAAAAAGAGAAAAGAAAAAAGAAATTGAAGGCATCTATATTGGAAGGGAAGAATTGAAGGTGTCACTATTTGTAGATAACATGATACTACATAGAGAAAACCCTAAAGTCTCTATCAAAACTATTAGAACTAGCAAATTCAGAAAATTTGCAGGATACAATATTAACATACAGAAATCTGTTGCTTTTCTATACACTAATAATGAACTATCAGAAAGAGAAAGGAAGAAAATAGTCACTTAAAATCACATCAAAAATAATACTTAGGAATAAAATTAACCAAGGAGGTGAAACACCTATACTCTGAAAACTATAAAACATTGATGAAGGAAATTGAAGGTGATACAAAGAAATGGAAAGATATCCCATGTTCATGAATTGGAAGAATTAATACTGTTAAAATGTCCAGACTACCCAAAGCTATCTACAGACTTATTTCAATCCGTGTATACACCCATGACATTTTTCACAGAACTAGGACAAATAATCCTAAAATTTACATGGAACCACAAAAGATCCTGAATAGTCAAATCAATCTTGGAAAAAAAGAACAAAACTGGAGGTATCACCCGCCCTGACTTTAGACTATACTACAAAGCTACAGCCATCACAACAGTAAGGTACTGGCACAAAAACAGACACATAGATCAATAAGCAAATGTAGCTAGACACATTCCATTTAAATGGCATTAAAGAATATTAAAAGTAGGGGGCTTCCCTGGTGGCGCAGTGGTTGAGAGTCCGCCTGCCAATGCAGGGGATACGGGTTCGTGCCCTGGTCTGGAAGGATCCCACATGCCACGGAGCGGCTGGGCCCGTGAGCCATGGCCACTGAGCCTGCACGTCCAGAGCCTGTGCTCCGCAACAGGAGAGGCCACAACAGTGAGAGGCCCACGTACCGCAAACAAAAAAAAAAAAGTAGGGCTTCCCTGGTGGTGCAGTGGTTGAGAGCCCGCCTGCCAATGGAGGGGACACGGGTTCATGCCCCAGTCTGGGAAGATCCCACATGCCACGGAGTGGATAGGCCCGTGAGCCATGGCCACTGAGCCTGCGCATCCAGAGCCTGTGCTCCACAACGGGAGAGGCCACAACAGTGAGAGGCCTGCGTACCGGAAAAAAAAAAAAAAAAAAAAAAAAAAAAAAGAATATTAAAAGTAATTGACAGTGATAAAATCAGAAAGGAGTTGCTTCTTGGTAGGGCTTGGGGGTGACTTTGAATTGACTGAAAGTGAACTAGAGGGATATTTCTGGGTAATGGATATGTTCTATATTTGTATTAAGATGGTGGTTGCCAGGGTTCAATTGTTTGAACATGTCAAACTGAATACTTAAGTGTAGTACATTTAACCATCTGTAAATGATTTTTCAATTAAAAAAATAAGGTTAACAAGTAAAAAGTTCTCCTAAGATATCATTCATAACAATGTTTGGAGAAGATGAAGACTATCTGTAAATGGCATATCAAGGGAGGGGGAGCATTTGCAGTCATGTGCTCAAGCAATGTTTGCTCAAGGAATGTGTTATGACTAATATTGTTTAGAATTATTGGTGTATGGTGATTATTTTAAAAAGGGTAAATAGACTGCTAGTTAATTCTATTGTTATTGTATCTATATAGACAATGCACCCTTTTATTTTCCGTACCTGGGTTAACAAATAATACAGGTGGAACTTGCCAACTATTTAGTGCATAAGTCTCAAGCTTGAGTGAAAATGGTTGCAAAACGTTTTTTAAAAAATTAGAGAACCTGAAGAAATATTATGTGAGAAAAATCAGAAAATAACAACAGGAGACCAAGCAGAAGCTGAGTGAATAAGTCAAAAAGTAGAAGAGCAAAAGAGAGATTCCTCCCAAGATAATAGATTCTATAAAACCCAAACTGGTGTTCACTGAAGAAGTCTATGAAGTTCTTTGCTGCTTGACAGAAGCATTGACAACTTGGGTACTAATTAAGTCAAGCAAACAAGAAAATAGAAATGCTTAGAACATGAACTACCATAAATACCAGATATACTCCAAGAAGATGGGATTAGCAAACGTTTCTGGAAAATGTTCCTTTACACCAAAACATATTTTAAAGCCAATAGAATTTGGTGAAATTTTATTCTCCCTATAAAGGCATGTCAACATTAGTTACAGCTCTCATTAGTGGTCTTGAATTTTGTATGCTTTAAGTGGAGATGGAAATAGCATCTATTGAAGTACAGGTCCAGCTACTTAGAGAACTTTCTGGATTTCCTTTTTTCTTGTATGTACTTATTAACTCCCTTTTATCTTTGACTTTCTGACTTATTCTTCTTTCCTTACAACTGGAAAGGGCCTAAGAAAAATCTAATTACTAGATTTCAGATGGTAGACTTTTATAAAGTAAAATAGTCAGAAATGCTATACAGTTTTTGAATATAATGTGAGATTTTATTAAGAAACCTTAGTGAGTTTTAAGATATATCATTTTATAGGCTTGTTCGAATCATCATTTTCCATTTCTAGTGAATACTAAGGGAAGGTAATGAATGAGGGTTATAGCTGCCTATGTAATCACCATATTTTATAGTTGAATGGTAAAGGAAATGCTGCTAGAAATTAGCTAATTTGGATAGCTTTTGTATAAAACTAAAATCTCAATTTTTTAGTAAAATTTTTCTTCTATATCATATATTGAGGATTGGATAAAATCTATAAGCTTAGACCCTTATGAGGTTTAGACCCAGTAACTAGTCTTTTTTCTTTTACAAACCACATATTATATCATAAGCAGTTTTATTTTTAACTTAGGTGGAAAGAGTGTCTAGTACCAGCTTTTCACTGTTGAAGAGTGTGCCCAATGGCAATTAATTAGATTTAAATGTATGTTATGATGTGTTAAGAATTTTTAAAGAGAATTTTTAAACATGGCAATTATTTTACTGAAAGTTATAGTATAGTTAACTTAAAAAATGGATATATATTTATGATATCAAAGTTTAAGTGATTCCATTCAATTTTAAAGATAAAACAGAAGATGAAGTAGACATTTTTCTTTACTGTTTTACCATTTGTTTAATTCAACAAATATTGATTGATTGTTGCTGAAAATACAAAGCTATGCATGATCACCTGCCTTCAAAACGTTTATAGAATACAAACAAGGTAAAAGCAAAGCATAGGCAGGTAGCTACAATAGAAAGTAACTGTGATGATTCTGAGACAGTTCTATAAGCGCTAGAAGAAGGTAAGCATTTTGTTGGTTGGGGAAGAGCAAAGGTTTATTCAGTTTGGGGCTATATCTCCTTTGTAATTATTTTTAGTGTTTTTTAGAACTCTTCTTTTGTGTAGCTCACTCCTTTCTAATATTCTGCTCCACAAATCCCAGCCACCTTAACCATTCTCTCTCTTTTCACTTCAGTGGGACCGTGATGCTTTGCTCGAGCTGCTCTTCCCTTAACCAGGCAGAAAGGTGGGTGATCATCGGTCTCACTCCAGTTGTAAAGCATAGTTATTTAGGAGGTAAGAAGAGTAATTAATGAACCTTGTTTCTTTGGCTAATGAGATTCCAGTTAGAGATTTTCAGCTTCTTTTAGCTGCCTATGATAGCGTATGAGACAAGAGAGATGAGTTAAAGAAGAAAATGATTAGTCTTTAAGAAGACTGTAAAGCAAACAAAAAGAATAGAGCATAGTAAAAGGGGTATGACAGACATGAGGAGGTGAAATGGGGGTGGAGGGAACAGGTTACAATATGAATTAGAATAGTTAAGGGAAACCTATCTGAGAAGGAGAGAATTGAGCAAAGCTTTAAGATGGTTAGAGATTTAGCCAAGAACGTGTCTGGGGAAAAGTAACTGCAGGCAGAAGACTGAAGCAGTGTCACTGAGACAAGAGTATGCTTGGCATTAGAGAAACACCAAGGAGCTAAGTGAATATGGTGTAGGGTAGAAGAAGATGCTATCCAGAGGTGATGAGGGAAGGCCATTACCTTCGAGACTGTGTAAGGATTCTGGCTTTATTGTGAATGAAATGGAGAGCCATTTAATATGGTGTTTTAATCCAATATGAGGATACATTCTAAGTTATATCTTAAAATATTTATTCTGGCTGCTCTACATAAGGATAGTAGACATTAGAATTTCAAAGTAAATAAGAAGGCAGGTTTAAAAACAAGGGAACCATCTAGGATTGCAATGATTTAGAAGAAAGTTGATGTTTTTTCTGATCTTCTGATAGCGGTACAGGTAGTGTAGATTCAGGTTATGAATATATTTTTAAAATAAAGTAACAATAATTTCCTGGAGGGATAAATGAGGAGTGCAAGAGAATCAAGGATATCTTCAGGTATTATAGCCTGACAATTAGAAATGGAAGTGTCTTTAACTGAGATGGAGCAGGTGTTGGATGGAGCATTCTGGGGTTAGGAGGGTAATGGAAATAGTAGTTCAGATTTGGAAACATCAATTTTGAGATGAATATTAGAATTTCAAGTGGCTACTTTAATATATGACACAGTGATTGATTATTGAAGCACTTAACCATTAGATTATGTGATACTTATGGAAAGGGACCAGGACATGTTTATCTTTAATTTCCCATGGCACATAGCACAGAGAAGAATATATTACCATATCCAATGCCTCTCATTCTAATTATTCACTGCATTTCTAGGGTAGTCTAGCAAATGACTGTAATGACTGTAGTTTTAAACAAGTTACAAGGATTTTTAAGTGGCTTTAAGATGCAATGTTAAAAAAACAGAAACAAAACATTCTTAAAGCATAAAATACACAAGAAAATACAGAGCAGGAGGTTTCTATGAGTGAACATGCTTTACTTGGTTATGCTCACTTTGTTTTACTGAATCAGGGTGGCTATATAACAGTACAAAACCACACATCTTTTGTAGGTTTTGTTTTCTAAAGTTTCTTCTCTATCTATCCTTTGTTGTTCTAAATATAACTCTGTAACCATACCACAGAAGTTTTTCTCTTGAATTTCTCAGAATTTTATAGAATATATATTACGGAAGCACATTCATATGAGGGCTAACAAAGTAGATAAAACATAGTTCTTCTCATGGTGAGGACACTGTAATCCTGAATATGGAAACTGAGTATTCATATCATTTATGAACAAGAAATCAGGATTTCTGTGTGGAGTAAATATTAACATTTTAAAATATGAGTCTTTATTTTATATGTATATCAAAATCCTCCCTAGTAAATTTTTCTCACTAGACTTCTTTCTAACATAGAAATTCTATTACAATACATATTATACTCTCCCCATTACACTGTCTCTTGGCCTGAAATTTTATATGTCCTGAGGCAAAAATGACAACTACTTTTAAAATCAATTTAATCCCTAAGTGTTTTTTAAAAATAGTATTTTGTCACAATCAGTAATAAAACTATACTTTGCTCTTAATAATGTATATTTTAAATCAAATTGATTACCTATAATAGATGCCTATATCAATTAATGGCCTATATGGTTTTGAAGGGAGATTATTTATATCAAAGTGAAAATCAGAATTTCATGCTTAGGCCTTTCTAGTTAATAGCTTTTCTTCACATCTTACATTACAGGAACCAACTTGAGTGGCATCTTCTATGGTTGTACATTAGAAGTTAAGTCTTGTGAATGCCTGTCTATGTTTGCTACTGAATGAGACTTACCAATTTTAGTCATTTATTCCTAATTTATAGTGATACCCAGCCTAAGTTATAAGATCACTTTAGTCCAACTATAAAATATTTATAAGAGTATATGTGGGGGAGGATATGGACCACATCAACAAAAAAATTTCCTAAGTTACATTATTTTGTATATGCAGTCAAAAATAGATATTTGTAAAAAAGAAAATCCACATTCATACTATGTAGGGTTTTAAAACTTTTGATTAGGGAATTTCAAAAGAAGTGAAAAGAAAAGCAGGGCAAAAGATCTGAAGTGACATCACACCAAAGAAGATATATAGATGATAAGTAAGTATATAAAAAGTTTTTTGAAATCATATGTCATTAAGGGATTGCAAATTAAAACAATTATGAGAACCACTACACATCTTTCAGAATGACTAAAATCCAAAATATTGACAACACCAAATCCAGATGAGATATGGAATAAGATTAACTCTCATTCATATTGATGGGAATACAAAATAGTACAGCCACTTTGGAAAACACTGTGGAAGTTTCTTACAAAGTCAAACATAGACTAACCACTCAACCCAGCAATCATGGTCCTAGGCATTTGCCAAAATAAATTGAAAGCTATGAATACACAAAATCTTGTACATGGGTGTTTATAGGAGATTTATTCATAATTACCAAAACTTAGAAGCAACTAAGATGTCCCTCAATAAGTTAAGGACTGTGGCTCATCCACATAATGTAATAATATTCATCAATAAAAAGAAATGAGTTATCAAGCCACAAAAAAGAATGGCAGAACCTTAAATGTATATTGATAAGTGAAAGAAGCAAATCTGAAAAGGCCACATAATTCCAACTATATGACATCTGAAAAAGGCAAAACTATAGAGACAATGAAAATATCAGGGGTTGTAGCACAGGGGAATTTTAGGGCAGTGAAGCTATTCTGTATGATAATGTAATTGTGAATATATGATATTATACATTTGTCAAACCCATAGCAATGTAAAACACGAAGAATGATCCCTAATAAAAACTATGGACTTTAATTAATAATAATGTATCAATATTGGTTTATCAATTTTAATAAATGTATCACACCAATGACAGATGTTAATAATAGGGAAAGACTTGGTGTATGAAGGATGGAGGTGGGCTGAGGGGTAGGGGTAAGTATCACTCTGTACTTTTTGCAAGCCTAATACTGCTCTAAGAAATGAAGTCTATTAATTAAAAAAATAAATAAAATTTAAAAACACAACCACCCTGTTTTTATTGAGAGAAAAAGTATATTTTGTATATAAGATAATGAAAGGTCTACAAGAAATGTCAGCACACTTATTTTCTCTGGGTTGTAGGTTTTTGGGTGCCTTTAGTATTTATTTGTTTATACTTATTTATATTTTATTTTATACTGTATTAATTTTATAATTAAAAAAATGAGGAAATTTCATCAGCTAAAATAATTCTAGTGCTTTTATGCATATCTACATATCAAATATTCTGAAACAAAAAGGAAATTCTATGAATATTCTGAAACAAAAAGGAAATTCTATGAGTATTCCTTAAAAAATCGTTTTCTGTGTCACAATTATGTGTCAGTCACTGCACCAACATAAGAAATATAAACATTAATAAGAGCTCACAGAAACAAACTCACAATCTCCATGTGAAACAAGACATTAACTTACTTTAGCACAGCATCATAGAAGATGGTTGGGAGCATGGGTGAGGTGCTGGGAAGGACTGGTGTGACAGGGTTATTTTATTCTAGACAGTGATATACAGGAGTCCTTTGACGTGATTTTTGTGTGTGATTCAGAATATACTAGAAGAAGGACCTACAAAAACCATGGAGAATAAAAGTAGGTGCTATTTATAGGAATATTGAGAAGTTTAATATGATTAGACTGTTAAACATCAGAATCACTTTTTTTCTTTTTTTAATGCCTGGGACCATCCAAGAACAAAAAAAATTTTGTAGATGGGTTTTGAGAATCTGAATTCTAATGAAATCTAAAGGAATTCATTTAGTATATAAGTATCATGGAACCATCAAAGTTTTAAGCAAAAAGCATTATAATCCTGGCCATATATATTGTTAACGTAATTAAACAAGGAGGCCATTAGACTGAGGTGACGCTAATGCCTTGTTAGCCTAGTATGCAAACCAAAACCTAAGCCAAAGTCAGTGTCTCCAAACCAAGAAAATGAAACTTAAGAACAACAAATCACAAACAGCCAACTAAGCTTTCCCAAATAAGGCAAGTGCTTAAGCTATAGCCAATAAAATATTTCCTTACTTTGCTTCCCAGTCTTCACTAAAAACACCTCTTCCCTAGCTCCTATTGGTGGAGCACTCCTAATAAACTTTTGAAAGTTTTCATGTGCCTCAGTTTATCTTTTAACTAAATATAAATGTATTATGTAGTATGTATATATGTGTATATATGTACGTGCCTCTGTGTGTGTATTTTTAAATAAATGTCAGGTGAATACAAAAACAATGTGACAAGGAAAGACTGGAGTTTGAAAGCCCATTTAAGTATTTTCAATATAGTCCAGGTAAGCATTAATGAGAACCTGTATTGTATTGGGGAACATACTTGCCACATCACAATTTCTGAGAATTATGCTAATCCCTGTTCTAATGAGGTAACATTTGAGTACAATAAAATATAATCATATAATGTGTAATAATTTCTCACTATTTCTTTATGACTTTATCAAATGGAAAACTAAGGATGTACTGCTTACACTAAGGGCAGCAAAAAGGTGAGTTAATAAAGAACGGTGGAAGGGAGGAAGTAAAGAAGAGAGAGAGAGAAAGGCATAAAGACAGAAAAATGGAAGGAAGGAAAGGATAGAAGAAGAAGGTAAATTGATGAAAAGCAAGATGATGGAGAACAAAACAAGTTGGATTAAAATGTACTCACAGAAAGTGAGGTTGTTTCCCGCACAATGTACTTGAGCATCAAAGCACTGTCTAAAAATCCACACAAATTAAAACTCTTGGCAAGTGGTTGAGACTGTCTATATTTGTCTATTCCCCCCCTTCCCCCCTACCCCCTTCCTAAAAGCACACCAAGTCCCATCCTATTCAACTTGGAGCAAGTCCTGTGTGTTCAAAACTCCTTCTCTTTTTCTCTCCTGTCCCCACCCACCTTCCTACACAATAGTGTTCTATCCAAACAGGAATAGGGAGAAAAAAGCTAGGTGTGGAAGCAATAGAGTCATAGTTGGGATAAAAGGAAGTCATGAGTAAATCAACATATTTGGGCAGGGAGATGGGGAAAAACTGTTAATAAAATATATACCACCAGATGCAGTTGAGTATTGCATGTTTAATGAGCAGGGAAATAGACTCAGCCTTTAAGTACTCTCTGAAGTGCTTTCAAGAGCTTAGGCAAACTTGTATTTTATGCAAATCAAAGCTGTCTATTTAAAATGCATCATCCTCTTAATTTTCACAAATATTAAGGCAAAAGTCAGAGTGAAGAAAGCACATTGTAGGGGGAAAGAGGGAGGAATATTAATAATGTCTTCCTAAATTATTTTAGGTACAAATGACTTTATAAGGTTCTTGATGTTTGGTGGTTTTTGAGAAAAGGGGTGGCCAAAGTAAGTATAATGGATATAAAGGTAAAAATCAGTGTGAAGGGGCTGAATAGCTTGTTTATTTCTCTAAAGAGAATTCAGCTGTATTTGTTTAGTGAATAAACATGGATACTGCTTTGCAGGTGATTGCTTCTTTCTAAATTTACAAGGTTTCCCAAGGGTCTTTATGTGAAACAGAGAAGTCCCTTTTAAAATTCCCTTAACAAAAGTTTCAAAAGGAATATCTGACAACATATACAGCCAGCAAATATACGGTATCTAGTGCAATATATGCTAAAAAACAATGGATTATTTGATGTAAAAACTGTATAGTTTCTCATTAGTTTAATGATTCTAATTCACTGATTCATGCATGCATGTATTCATCCATCCATCTATCCATCGATCCATTCAACATTTATGAAATGCCTATTACTTCCTGGTTCTACAAAAATGTATCTAAATTCCAAAGACAGAAGTGATTAAATTATTACAGCAGATATTATACCACACCTTTTCGAAATGCAATGTCTTCCTCAATAAGTGATATATATATTTTATCAGCAAAATGTATTATCAAATCCATCCACTTATTTCCATTTCTTCTATGACTATTCTAGACCAAAGTACCAATAGCTGTCTCCTGTAACAGTCTGATAATTTATTTATTAATATTTTTCAGGCTTCTCCCTCCATGTCCATCCAGTCACTATATTCTTAAACCAATTCCCTGCAAAGCAGCCAGAGTAGTAAACATAAGGTCTAATTCTGGTCACGTCACTTCTCTACATAAAGCCATTCACTGTCTTCCTAGTGTACATTTTTTGCACTTATAAAACCAATAACATAGTCTTTCAGAGTCAAACACTCATGATCGGAAACTCATAAACTTTATTAAAATAGCAACTTTTATTTGCTTAGTCATCTTAACGTAACTAAATCCTAGTATAGTGTTATGTTTATTTTAAATATTGTCCATATGTTTTGACTGAATGAAGGGATATGTAAGAGAAATTAATTATTTCCAATTCAAGATGCTAAAATCATATGCCCACAAAAAAATAGTGGCAGAATGAGGATTGAAAATCTAGGTTTTATGGGTTGGACTAAGAGGATAATATGAGAAGGAAAGGAGGACATAAAGGGTATGATCAGTTGGTGGCACCAGTCACAGTAGATGTGGCAGACTAGGAGAAAAAATGGGTGGAAACAAAATGAAAAGTTCAGTTTTATGTGGTTGTAAGACATTTAAGTGAAGACGTCAAGTAGGTTCTTGAATATACAAATAAAGCTGATAAGAGAGATCTCTGCCATATACATAAAAAACACAAAGATCCGTATTAATGTTATTTGACAACATCAAAGTACAGGAGAGTGCTTGCCTAAGGACAAAACACAGAGAAAGAAGGAAGGGAGCCTAAACCCTAATCTAAACAAATATACCATATAGAGGTTAGAGAGAAATGGAACAGTGATAATGAAGATTTAGTACAAGTTGTCAGAAAAATAAGAAGGAAATGTAGTAGGATGAAGTGATAGGAGGAAAATTTAGAGAAGTAAATAGGCAGTTATGTCAGATGTTTGTTGATGACTGTCATTCAGATAAAACAAAATGTCTCTTGTGGATCTGACAGAATGAAGTTACCAATGGTCTTAACATGAACAGCTTCAGCAGATTGAATGATGAGGAAGGGGAAGGGGAGGGAAGGTTTTATTAACGTCCTTGTTTAAATAAAAGATATTACAGTTTGCTATTTGGAGTGATGTGAGAAAAGAGGGGAGACTTGATTCAAGAGAGTTGAAGTAATCAAAGAATGAAGCCCTTTGGTTATAAAGATTAGATGTAAGTGCCTTGGCTAGAATATACCAGATTCTCAATATATGGCAGCTATTAATCTTATTCCCAGAAAGAATAAATATTATTGTAGTAAGTTTTAAATGTGTTGTGTTAGAATGAAATATTGCTTTTGTTATGTTTTTGCTTACCCAAATCATAATAAATGTGACCACTGATTCTCAGATCACAACTGAAAAATAAAATAGCATTTCGCTGACACTCTTCCAACATCTCTAACCAAAATCTGTTCTGCTATATGTTTCCCCTAAATTGTACTAGAAATCACCAAAGGATGCTTCATGAGTGGTCTAAGGATTAACTAATTGTCTTGGATACCAGCTGGTGTCTATTTTCCTTCTCTGCTGCTTCAAGAGTGTCTCTAATCAACACTACATCCAAAAGGGGGAGCTATGTGACCAGAGTTGCTACCAAGAGCACCATTGATACCTCAGTAGCAATGATCAGGAGTGTTCACCTCTGGTTCCAGTGCCTAACATTGAAGACAATGAGGCATCACAGCTGGTATGCTTGCCAGTGCCAACTACCACCATAACTGCTGCATCCATCATTGCCAATCCCAGCACCGTATTTGCCACTGCCTTTTCCAATAACCCCAGTACTCTCAGTGTCCCAGGAGTGTTGTAGAGCAGCATTCACTTAGCTTTTATTTGTCCTTTCACTGTCACCTTCTCAATCTATTATTCTATTGTGAGTTCAATGCTGCTGGAGGTAGGGATAATGCTATTGTCACAATTACCCATCTTTTCCAAATGTTCACTTTCCCTCACTTAATTTTACTCATTCTTTTTTTTTTATGGTGGGGTGGGGGTGGGGGGGTGGAGATGCTTACATTGTCATATGAATGAGTTTGTTTCCAGACTAAACCATTCTTACCAGTATTCTTCTAGCATAGGCACAAAATGAGGCTTGATATAATAATTCACTTTGCAAAACCATTTGGTGGCAATGCTAGACCTCTTACATGTAATTTAAGGGGAAGGGCAAGGAATCAGAGATGCTTTCCAGGTACAAATTTAGATTATCACTATATTAAATTATAAAAGTTACCCAGAGTCTAAGTCTAGTTCTAAAATAACCCATGAAATCCTCATAAGCTTCCCCAAAATCTAAGGTCAGAAAAGGTGTTTAAAAGTCAGATATGTTCTGGCTCACATTTTGTAATTTACTCAATTTTTAAAGTGTTTTCTTTTCTTAGACCTTCTTTGAAGTCATGCAAGAATGTTAGCACAGGTCTAGTAGTCACAGACAGTCAAGTACATATTTCTCCAAGAGATTGTTTCGGCATGTCAACTGGTAAAGATACATATGATGGTGATGACCACGATAATGGTGCTGCACTTAGTACAAATTAGGAGCTGCATATTTAAGAATTGGTATGTGAATTAATCCTAATCATTCACGTTTTCATGGAGTACTACAAAGGAGTTTATTATATATTACCTGATTTGATTCATAAAACCATCATGCAAGATGAGCAGGAATTATCAATCTCACTTCAATAATGAGGCCTAGAGTGATTAAGAGATTTACCCAATTACCTTCAGCTAATAAAATGGTTAAAAACAAGGTCTCTGGCCCTGTCTCCTTGACTTTTCATTATTTAATTCTTTCCTAAGGTGGTTCTCACCTTTTTTATTATTTAAATGTATATTTTCAGATAACTTTGCAGAAGCTTTACCATTGGGCTTTGGTGACCCTTGCATATCAATTCTGGCTTAAAGCTCTCCTTGCTTGATTACCCATACTCCTCTCAAAATGTACTTGCCCTTCAGAAACAAGTCAAGTAAAGTGAATCCGGATTTCTTTCCCAAGAGGTTTGTTTCAATATTTTGACTGACAAGTATCAAGTCTGCTATTTTGACAAGTACCACTCTTGACGAGTCAGTACTCTGTTCTTCTTATACTATTATTTAATACTGTTGTTATACTGTTGCTTAATGTCAACAGATTGTTTCAAAAGATGAGCTTTTATTGCACTAAAAAAGAAAAGAGGAGAATAGTTCAATGCCTGTGAGGCTATTAGGAAACAGTGGGTAAATCTATTGTTTCATCCACAGAAAACCAAAGATCCCTGACTCATATAATATACACGGTGAATACGTCACTTACAGGTATACTTCTAAAAAAAATCTTCACATCAATCACAGGAAGAAACATGGTGGTTTTTTTAAAACACAAGTCAGCAAGAATGAAAGTGTATTGGGTGCATCAAGTCAAATACTAGATGCAACAGAAACTCCAGGAATATGCTATTCTTACTGTTTAAATTGTATTCTAAGATATAGCAGTTGTTATCACCAAGAACCTTGTTAAAATGCAGAATCTCAGGTCTCACAATTAAATCTCTTCAATTAGAATGTGTTTTTTTTTTGTTTTTGTTTTTGTTTTTTTGCGGTACGCGGGCCTCTCACTGTTCTGGCCTCTCCCGTTGCGGAGCACAGGCTCCGGATGCGCAGGCCCAGCGGCCATGGCTCACAGGCCCAGCCGCTCCGCGGCATATGGGATCCTCCCAGACCGGGGCACGAACCCGTATCCCCTGCATCGGCAGGCAGACTCTCAACCACTGCGCCACCAGGGAGGCCCTAGAATGTGTATTTTAACAAGACACTCTAGGCAATTTCTATGCACACTAACAACATGAGAAATAATGATCTGGATTCTAGATCCTAGGGAGAAACCTCAGAGGTCATCAGCAAGCAATCCATTCTTTGCAATACACGGTTCTAAAATCAATTATTGAATTAACTATTCCTTCAACAAATATATTTCAGTTCCTACTTATGTTGTGATTTAAAAAATGTTTATAGGCATGTTCTTATGGAACTTTCAAAGGAATGGGGTAGAAAGAACTTGAAGAAAAAAAAGTGATAACTGTTTCAAAAGAGAAAATACAAGAAGCTATGGAAGTTATAAAACTACACTAGAGCAGTGATTCTGAAATTTGATCATATCTACTAGTCATCCAGAGAGCTTGCTAAAGCACTGATTTTTGTCCCTCAGCCACACACTCCCACAATCTCAGAGTTTAGGATTCAGCACTTCTAGGTTGCTGTGCAAAAATGTGCATTTCTATCAAGCTTACCAGTAATGCAAATGTTGCCCATCCAATGACAATGCTTTGCATATAAAGGATATAGAGTGTAACAGTAGTCATTCCTACCAAAATAAACATTGAGTAGACCTGAAGCTGAGAAAGTAACTAGTTGAATACTGAGTAGAAGAGAGATTTAACAAGTCTGAGAACTGAGGTAAAAGAGGCAAGGAAACAAACAGTACAAAGAGACCACTGAGAGGGAGAGGATGTAGGGAGGAGTATGTAAGACTGATTCAAGAAAGTGAAATGAGACCAGTGCACCCCGAATATAGAGACCTAAAGAAGTGATTTAACAAGTTGAAAGAGACAGGAACTCAACCATGAAGAGTCCTGTAATCTCTTGGGCTGATTTTAGTTTTCAGCCTAAGGGCTTATTTGAAACTCTAACATGTTCTAAGCACAAAAATTAAATACTCAAATTTGTAGTTTTTAGTTTGTAGACTCTTCTGATGGAGAATGCATTGACCAGAGCCATATGTGCATATGCAATGACCTATAAAGAGAATATGGCTGACTTATGGGAAGAGGTAAGAGTGGCTTAGTTTAATGTGGTGGTGGTAGTGAAGAAAAACCACTGAAACCCAATTGGGTAGCTCTGTGTAGTTTTAATTTACCCTTGTCACACACCCCTCCTGGGTGCGGTAGTAGTCTTGAAGACAGTGGTCTGAATTTCTGGGTGAGTTCTTGGTTCTAGAGGGAGCAGAGCAAACTTATGCAAAAGTAATTGTGTTTGCTTGTTTTGATCTGCCTGGGGATTCCCTGAAGGACTGAGGGAATCACAAGGAGTTTGACTTTGTTTTGCCTAACTGGGAACTCTTTCAGGGTGGAGAAGCAACTTTAGGGAGGAAGTTTCTCATAACAATTGAAAGGCAAATGAGCAAGCCTCTGGGCAAAGGATAAAAGTTGGTACAGACAATAGGCATGCTGAAAGCCTTGGAGACAAAGCTGATGAGTAAGATACTTTGTGGAATAAGATCTCTGAAAAGCTCCTGGATACACAAGGATATGTGGAAAGCCACACACATGCAAAAAGTAGAATGTATGCTCAGCAAAGACCTGCAAAATCATAATCTTTCAACTGAAATTTAGTTTCAGCACAAGCAGAAAGTAAAAAGGCTGAGGCTGAGTTGTAAATGACCTGACTAAGCACTGGAGGAGTATCCTCAAACAGAGCCAATTGGCAAAGAAAATATTGCTTTCTTATTTTTTTCTTGGGTCCAGAAGTTTAAGAAAATCTGTTAAACATACATTAAAACTGTGACGACCACCTTAGTTAATCAAAATTTCTGAGACCACACAACAAATAATATAGTCTTGATAAAAATAGTTTAGAAAACTAAAGCAACTACAACTGAGAACAAGCAATAATACCTGGGGTGTAGGGAGATTCTGATTTCCAGAGATACCACATAATACTATCAAAAAATATCCAATTTCAAAAAAAAAGTATGAGGTATGCAAGAAACTATAGGCTTTTCACAGGAAAAGAGAAATAGAAACTGACACTGAAGGAACACAGATATTTGTACTATAAAATGACTTTAAATCAACTGTCTTAAATATGCTCAAAAGGAAACTGTGATAAAAGAACTAGAGAAAACTAAGAGAATAATGACTTAAACAGAATATCAGTAAAGAGATAGAAATTATTAAGAAGAACCAAAAGGAAATTCTGGAGCTGAAAAGTTCAAAATTCTCTGAAGAGGTCAATGGAAGATTGAGCGGTTAAAAGACATAATCTATGAACTGGAAGATAAAAAAATTGAATCTTCCCAACTGAGGAACAGAAATTTAAAAGGAATGAAGAAAAATAAAGATTAAGTGATCGGTGGTATGCCATCTAGTGGAACAATATATGTACAATAGGAGTACCAGAAAGAAAGGAGAGAGAGAAATGGGCAGAAAGAATATTTGAAGATATAAGGATTGAAATTTCTCAACTTTGATGAAAGCATGAATCTATACATTCAATAAACCGAATGAACCCCAAGAAACTTAAAGTCAAATATATCCAAAACCAAGTTTTTTCATAGCCAAAATGGCAAGAGAAAAACAAGGAGAGAATCTTGAAAGTAGCAAAAGAAAAGGAAATCATCATGTGCAAGAGATCCTCACTATAATTAGTAGCCAATTTCTGATGAGAAATCTTGAAGGCAGAAGGCAGTGGGATGACATTTTTTAAGTGCTGAAACAAAAAACACTGTCAACCAAGCACTGTTGTCAGCCAAACCAATCCTACAAAAATTAAAGATAAATATATCCTTAGATAAACACAAAATGAAGTTGTTTACTGCTTAGTATATCTACTATTCGAGAAATACCAAAGATGGTCCTTCAAGCTTAAATGAAAGGACAGTAATCAGTAAATCAAAATTATACAAATGAATAAGGGGGATTGGTAAAAGTAGCCACATAGGTAACTATAAAAGCTGATATTACTTTATTTGGGGTTTGTATATCCTCTTATTTGCATACATGATATAAAAGACAAATCTATAGAAGAATAATTCTATGTTAATGGGCATATTGTCATTTTTGACAATAACAACATAAAAGGAGAGGGATAAAGATGTAAAGGAGTAGAGTTTTTGTATGCTATTGAAGCTAAGTTAGTACTAATAAAAAATGGATTGTTGTAAGTTTATGAGGTTAATTGTAACCTGCAAGATAATCACTAAGAAAATAAATTTAAGATGTACAGAAAAGGACGTGATAAGGGAATCAAAAGAGTACACTATCAAATATCAATTGAACACAGAGTCAGTAATGAAAGAAATGAGGAACTAAAAGGATATGCAACATACAGAAAGCAACTACCAAATGGCAGAAGAAAATTATTTCTTATTTGTAATTACTTTAAATGTAAATGGATTAAAATCTCCAGTTAAAATACAGAGACTGGCAGAACGGAAAAATTATATGATCCATCTACATATGGTCTTCAAGAGACTCATTTTTGATCTGAAGACACAAATACTCTGATGGTGAAGGGGTGGGAAAAGGTATTCCATGAAAATAGTGACCAAAAGGAAGCTTAAGTGACTATATTAATATAAGGCACAATAGAATTTAGGTTGATTATTGTTACAGGAGTCAAAGAAGGACATTATAAATTTAAAAAGAGTCAATCCATTCCTAATATAGGTTACAGTGAAAACCATGGTCAGAGGGAAATTTATAGCTACATATGCCGAAATTAAAAAAAAAGAACAATGTCAAATCAGTAACATACTTTACATATTAAGGAACTAGAAAATGAAGAGCAGACTATAACTTCTTCCTTCATAGCTAGAAGAAGGAAGTACAGTTGCCCCCTGAACAACATGAGGGTTGCAGGCACTGATTCTGCACAGTCCAAATTCTGCATCTAATTTTATAGTTGGCCCTCTGCATCTGCAGATTTAATCAACTATGGATCATGTAGTATTGTAGTATGTATTTAGGGAAAGAAACCCACATATAAGTGGACCCGTGCAGTTCAAGACAGTGTTATTCAAGGGTCAACTGTAAAATATCAAGATAAGAGTGGAACCAAATGGAAAAGAGAATAGAAAAACAATAGAGAATATCAATAAAACCAAAAAAGAAGATGAATTTAAATTGATCTTCATCTAAATTGACCAAGAAAAAATAGAGAAGACTCAAATTACTAAAAATATAAAATAAAGTGGGTACATTGTTACCAAACATTCACACAAAAAAAGAATCATAAGGGAATATTTTGAAAAATTGTACACCAACATAATTGATAGCCTATATGAAATGGACATGCAAAGTACCAAAGCTTTGAATAAAAAGAAATAAAAATTATAAAGAGACCAAAAACAAGTATAGTGAATCAATCAGTAATAAAAACACTTCAACAAAGAAAATCCCAGGACAAGAACGATGAATTCTATCAAACATTTAAAGAAGAATTAACGCCAATTTTTCCCAAACACTTTCTGAAAGGGAGGGTACACTTCCTAAATCCTTGGAATTACCCTAATATCAGAGCCAGACAATTATATTACAAGAAAAGAAAACTATACATCCATATACCTAATGTGTATAGATGCAAAATACTGTTAAACAAAATACTATTAAAACAAATCCAGCTGCATATTAAAATATTTATAAACCATAACCAAATAAGATTTACTCAAAAATGCAAGGATGTTTCAAAACATGAAAATCAATGGCATATACCACATTAATAGAGTAATAGATAAAACTCACATGATTATCTACAGGGACACAGAACACATTTGAAAACATTTTAAATTTTTTCCCAACTTTTAAAAAAGTTCAATTGGAACTATGTCATCCTGATTAAGGGCTTAAAAAGAACACAGCTAACATCACACTCAATGGTTAAGACTGGATGTTTTCACCCTAATTTAACTAGCAAGACATGACACCTTTTGCCACTTCTATTAAACATTTTATTTGAAGTCTCAGCCAGAGGAATTAGACAAAATAATAAGTAAAATCAATACAAATTGGAAAGAAATAAGTAAAACTTTGCCTATTCATATTTTATTCCTAAAGAATCCAAACACAAAAAAATAATAGAGCTTATAAAAATTATTCATATTTGAAGGACATAATAAAAACACACAAAAGGCAATTATGTTTCTCTACATTAGCAACAAATAATTTGAAAAGGCAATTAAATGAACAGATCCGACAGGTGGAAAATCAGTAAGAACACAGGAGGACTCAACAACATCATCATTCTGCTAGATTTAATTGACACCTATGGACTGCTACTTCTGACAATAGCAGAATATTCATTCTCTTCAAACTCACTTAGAACATTCACCAATATAGGCCATATTCTAGGCCTTTAAAAAACACCTTAATAAATTTAAAAGCATAGAAATCATACAATGTCTGCTTTCAGACCAGAATGGAATTAAACCAGGAATCAATAACAGAAAGATAACTGGAAAATCACTAAGTATGTGGAAATTAAAAAACAAAAAACTCCTAAATAGCACATAGGTCAGGTCAAAGAAGAAATCACAACACAAATTTAAAATTATTTTGAACTAAATGAAAATAAAAATGCACCTTGTAAAAATTTATACAATGCAGCAAAAGCAGTGCTTCAAGGATAATTTATACAATTTAAGGCATGTATTAGAAAACAAGAAATACTAAATCAATAATACAAGTTTTCACCTTAAGAAACTAGAAAAAGAACAAATTAAAATCAAAGTAAGCAGAAGAAAAGAAAAAAAATAGAGCAAAAATCAGAGCAACTGAAATCATGAAATCAATTGAGAAAATCAATGAAACCAAAGGCTGGCTCTTTGAAAAAAATCAATAAAATTAATAAGCCTCCAGCCAGGCTAACTAAGAAAAAAAAGAAATGACACAAATTACTAATATCAGGAATGAAAGAGGGGACATAACTACAGATACCATTGAAATTAAAAGAATAATAAAGAACCACTGTGAAAAACTCCATGCTCACAAATTTTATAACCTAGATGAAATGTATCAGTTCCTTAGAAGACACAATTTTCAAAGGTCACAGAAGAAGAAATTAACAATTTGTATAGGAATATATCAATTGCAGAAATTTAACCAATAATTGATAACTTTCTAAAACACAAAGTATTAGGCCTACATGGGTTCAATGGTGAATTCTATCAAATATTTAAGGAAAAATTATATTAACTCCCTACAATCTTTTTTAGAGGATAGACACAGGAGGAATACTTCTAAATTCATTATATGAGGCCAGCATTATCCTAATATCAGAATCAAAGATGTTACAAGAAAAGAAAATTCCAGACCAATATCTCTCATGAACATAGATGCAAAAATCTTTAACAAAATATTAGCAAGTTGAGTTCTACCATTTACAAAAAGAATTATACACTATGACCAAGTGGGATCTAAGCCTGGTATGCAATTCTGGTCCAACATTCAAAAATTAATTAAGGTAGTCTGTCACATCAACAGGCTAAAAAGGGAAAAAAAATCACATGATCATATTAGTAGATACAGAAAAGCCATTTGACAAAATCCATATCGTATTCAGGTGAAAACTCTTCACAATCCAGGAATACAAGGATACCTCCTTAACTTAATAAAAAAAAATAGTATCTACAAAATCCTAGAGTTCACATCATGTTTAACACTAAGAAACTCAAAGCTTTCCAGCTAAGCTCAGGTTCAACACAAATATATCCCTTCTCACCAGTGCTTTTCGATATCATATTGGAAGTCCTAGATAATGTAACAAGACAAGAAAAGGAAATAAGAGGTATAAAAACTGGGAAGGAATAAATAAAACTGTCTTTGTTCCCAGATGATGTGATTGTCTAGGTAGAAAATCTGACAGTATTGACATAAAACAAAATACAAACAAAGAAACAAACAAAAACCCTCCTAGAACTAAGAAGTAATCATAGCAAGGTTACAGGATACAAAGTTAACCTAAAAGCCAATCACTTTCCTGTATACTAGCAATGACTGAGTGGCATATGAAATTAAAACACAATGACATTTACCTTAACTGTCCCCAAAATAAAGTATTTATTAGAAATCTAACAAAATGTGTGTAAGATCTAAACAAAGAAAACTATAAAATTTTGATGGATGAAAGCAGATAAACTGATGGAGAGATTTTCCATGTTCATGGATAGGAAAATTCAATGTTGTCAATTGTACAGTAACTATAACTCAATACAAAAAAAATGTGTATATTGCCAAGATGTCATTTCTTCCCAATTTGATTTATGCACTTAATGCAATCTCAATAAAGAACTCAAGTTATTTTGTAGATATTGACAAACTGATTCTAAAGTTTATACGAAGAGGCAAAAGAACGAGAGTAGGCAAACACAATATTAAAGAACAAAGTTTGAGGACTGACACTACCCAACATTCAGATTTACTATAAAGCTACAGTAATCAAGACATTGTGGAATTGGTTAAAAAACAGACAAATAGATTGATGGAACAGAATAGAGAGCCAAGAAATAGACCCTCATAAATATAGTCAACTGATCTTGGACAAAGGAGTAAAGGCGATACCATGGAATGAAGACGGTCTCTTCAACAGATGGTGCTGCAACAACTGGATAGCCACATTCAAACAAATCATCTAGATACAGACTTTATACCCTTCACAAAAATAACTTAAAATGGATCACAGACCTAAATGTAAAGCACAAAACTATAAAACTCCCAGAAGATAACATAGAAGATGTAAATGACTTTGGGTATGGCAATGAGTTTTTAGATACCACAACAAAGGCACAATTCATATAAGAAGTAAGTGATAAGTTGGGCTTTATTAAAATTAAAAGTGTCTACTCTGTGAAAGACAATTTTAAGGGAACGAGAAGATAAACCACAGACTAGAATAAAATATTTGCAAAAGACACATCTGATAAAGGACCATTATCAAAAATACATAAAGAGGGACTTCCCTCGTGCTCCAGTGGGTAAGACTCCACACTCCCAATACAGGGGGCCCGGGTTCAATCCCTGGTCAGGGAACTAAATCCCACATGCATGCTACAACTAAGAAGCCCACATACTGCAGCTAAGAAGCCTGCATGCCGCAACTAAAAAAAAAAAAAAGATCCTGCATGCTGCAATGAAGATCCCCTGTGCTGCAACTAAGACCTGGTGCAGCCAAAATAAATTAAAAAAAAAAAAAACATAAAGAATACTTAAAACTCAACAAAAAGAAAAAAACATTTTTAATAGGCCAAAAAAGAGACACCCAGTGAAAGAAAATATACAGATGGCAAATATGAAAAGATGATTTTCCACATTACATGTCATTAGGGAAATGCAAATGAAAGGTACCACTGCTCAGCTATTAGGATGGCCAAAATCCAAAACACTTGACACCACTGAATGCTGGCAAGCTGTGAAACACCAGGAATTGTCATTCTTGCTGGTGGGAATGCGAGATGGTACAGCTACTTTGTAAGACAGTTTTGTAGTTTCTTACAAAACTAAATGCACTCTTGCGATATGATCCAGCAATAGTACTCCTTGGTATTTACCCAACGGGGTTGAAAATGTCCACACCATAATCTGCTCATGGATGTTTATAGCAGTTTTATTCATCATTGTCAAACTTGGAAGCAACCAAGTTGTCTTTCATTAGGTGAATGGGTAAACTAGTACACCTAGACAATGGGATATTAATCAGCACTAAAAAGTAATGCGCTACCAAGACATGAAAAGACATTAAGGAAATGTAAATGCATATTACTCAGTGTAAGAAACCAATCTGAAAGGCTACATACCACATGATTCCAACTAGATGACATTTGGGGAAAGGCAAAGCTATTGAGATACTAAAAATATCAGTGGTTGTAAGGGGTTCGAGAAAGGGACAGGGATTAATATGCAGTACAAAAACAGTTTTTAGGGCAGTGAAAATATTCTATATGATGCCATAATGATGCATAATGTCATTATACATTTGTCCAGACCCATAGAATGTACAACACCAGAAGTGAAATCTAATGAAAGCTATGGACTTTGGTTGACCATGATGTGTCAGTGTAGATTCATCAGCTGAATCAAATGTCCCGCCTCTGGTGGGGGATGCTGATAACTGTAGAGGCTATGCACATGTGAGGGTGACAAGTATGGGAAATCTCTGTGTCTTCTCCTCAATTTTGATGTGAACCTAAAACTGCTCTAGAAACATAAATTCTTAATAAAATGAGATTTATAAAGGATATTAAGACACAATTCCATTTAAAATAGCATCAAAAAATACTTAAGAATATGTTCAACTAAGGAAGGGTAAGACTTTTATACTGATACCACAAATCATTGCAGAAAGAAATTTTAAAAGGCCTAAGTAAATGGTAAGACATCATGTGTTCACGGACTGGATGACTTAAAATTGTTAAGACGTCAATACTCCCCCCAAATAATACAAAGGTTCAATGAAACTCCTATCAAAACCCCAATGGCCTATTTTGCTATATATCTATTTTAACACTTACTACAAACTATCATGATCAAAACTCTGTATTGCCATCAAACGTATGAACCTACAGATCAGTGGAATAAAATTGAGATTCCAGAAATAAACTATACATCTATGGTCTATTAATTTTTAACAAAGGTACCAAGGCTATTCAATAGGGAAAGAATATCATCTTTAACAAATAATGCTTGGACAAATCGATGTCCACAAGCAAAAGAATACATTTGACCCCTCACCTCACACTATTTATAAAAATTAACTCAAAATAAATCAAAGATCTAATTATGAGGGCTAAGTCTATAAAACTCTTAGATGAAAACATATGGATATTTTTCATAGTCTTTGATTTGGTATAGGTTTCCTAGATATGATACCAAAAGAATGAATAAAAAATAGATAAATTGGACTTTATCAAAATTAAAATTTTGTACACCTAAAGACACTATAAAAAGAGTTTAAAAACTACCCATAGAATAGGAGAACATATTTTCAAAGCACATCTCAAAAAGCTTAATATACAAAAACTAAAGAACTTTTACAACTCAACAAAATGTTATGTTTGAAATTTTAAGGTTCATACTTTTATAAAACAAATAAATACACATGACAAGTAATTATTTGGACCTAAAGATCTGCAGCTAAGGCAGCAGATCTGGACTAGAGATACAGTTTAAAGAATTATAAATGGTAATTGAAGATGTGAGAGTGAATGAGATCATTGAGGGAGTTTAGAGTCTTAAGAATTTCATAATTTAAGTATTAGGTAGAGGAGAATAAAGGACAGAATTATTTGGGCAGACAGACCCACAGTAAAGGAAAAGCAGGACATTATGTTTGACTTCAAGGAGAGACAGTAATTCAATCAAAGAGAGAATAGTCAAAAGTACTGACTGCTGATTAGATCTCAAATATGGCCTAAGAACTGAGTCATACCTTTTGGATTTAGCACTGTGGAGTCACTGTTATTCTACTTTTGAAAGAAAGCAGGGATTGGACATTTGATTGAAATGGTTCTGAATAATGTATTCACTTTAGAGCAAAAAATGGTGGTAGTTGTAACACACAACTCAGTTGAGAACTTTAGAAAGATAGGTGAGATCAAAGCTGTAACTTGAGGTAAATGTAATGTCAGTGGAAGAGCTTTCTTATTTTTTGAATGTGGACAATTAGATACATTAAAACATAATCAGCAGTCCTTCACTGAAAAAAAACTGTCATAAAGTTAAAGTGTCTTAGATGATGGCAAGACAGAGGGATTGAATGAAATATACTTAAAGGACTAAAGAACAGTATCTCAGCAGTCTTATGAACTTACTATTTTAGGAACACAAAGATTTCTTCTGGCAATACATAAAGTAGTACTTCATAATTATATAAAAGCTAGCATAGGTCTCATACTATATACTGGATTAGAATGATCTCATTTCTCTAATAGAAAAATTACAAACCCATTAAATATCTGCTTTTTGTTTCTCCTTAGAATGAATCATTTGTATTAATAAATATATCAGCATCTACTTACATATACTTTTTAGAAATCAGGGACTATGTTTATTGGCTTTTGAATCAAATCACTGTGCTTAGAGACATCATCTAAAACCCTTTCTTTGAAACCTAAAATGGAGCAATGCTTATAAAGAATATTACTGCAATGTATTTCATAAATATTTTGCTTTTTTGTGCTAAACTTGGAATTTTTATATTAAACATGATCTTCTATGTATTCCAGGTATTATGAATGAGAAGGAAAAAATAACTTAAAAAATAACAAAAAAGAACTATATTTCTCAGATATAGTTTATGTACATAATTAAAAATAAAAACACAATCATGAGGTTAATTTGACATATAATGTGATACCATCTGTGAGAAATGCAGAAAAGAATGATAAGCATACATGATTTACTTACCCAAGGGTTGCATTTCCTACTGTGATCAGATATATTTAGCTTAACAAAATGTTAAAAAATCTTTATGAATGTTTAAACATTAGATCCACTGAATGAAAAACAATTCTACATTAGATAATGTCATTTTTATTACTAGATGAAGTTAATGAGTAATTATTTTTCAAACTACCAAAAAATATATATAGAATTAGTTTATGTATTTTTCAAGATTAAGTATTACGAAGAGAAAATAAATTATTCCAAAACCTTCTTTAGATGCTAGTACAGAGCACAGGCTGTAAAATGCAGTGGCTAAGAGCATGACAGACAGACCTGAGCTCAGAGTCATGGCTGTACACACTAAATGGTTGACCTTGGGCAAATAATATCACCACTTAAATCCTATTCCTCATCTGTAAAATGGGTTGATAATAGTAGTACCTACTTCATACTTTTCCTTTGAGAATGATATAGATGAATATTTAGCATAGTGCCTAGAACATTGAAATTTGTATTTTGTTATTTTTTTATTAGAATACTCAGCTTTTGCCAATAGTTAGGTACTTTTGTTATCATGAGGACAACAGCATATAAACTTGTAGAAAAAAAATGAGCAAGAAGCTTGATTATGGTGGTTCTCTCCACAGAATACATGCTATAAGCAGAAAGCTTAAAAGTAAATTGACCTGCTTCAGCTATTCTTTCTAACACACCCAACAGTAAGGATGAAGATTAACTTGGTTTGCTTTCAACATCCTTACCTCCATTTACTCTCACCCTAACTATAGGTATTTATATAACTAACAAGAAACTTAGAATGCAAAAATTTCCCCTCTGGCTTCTCTGCCTATTATTTGTATAATTTTTAAAACTAATACTTTATAGTGATGTAATATTCCTTTTCCTGAAAGTTAAATATCTGTACTCCAACTCTTTTGCCTAAAATTTGTCAAATTCCCCCACTTCCCACTCCATTGTTTATATGATGCATAAAAACTTCTTAGCAGGACAAGGTCAAGTTTGGGGACCTGTATCTCTGTCAAGCCTCACACCTTCCATTGCATCCAACTTACCCTTAAATCCAGCTTTGCTAAGTTCTTAGTTGTCCTCAAAGTGTTTTTACCCTTTTTTCTCCTCTGTTTTTACATATGTCACAGGGATTGGTGCATAAATGGATTTAAAATAAAGAAAATGAATTTTGGAATGACAAAAGAGTATTATAATAAGGCAAATATAAACATTAGTGATAGAATAGCATTGTAAAGGAAAGAATAAGTTTGAGAGACTGCTAAATAACTGTGTGAGATCTGAGGGAGAAAAAATAGTAATGGCAGAAATATTCAATGTTAAATAACTGGAAATAACCAGGATAAAATAAAATTATTTACTATGACATAGTAAGCTCACCATGACATACCTGTCTATAACTACAGCTTCATTTCTGGTAACTGTCCAGCATAAATTTAATGGCTCAGCCATGTCAAACCACTTGAAGGTTCCAGAATATGCCATAATATCAGATACATCTAAACTTAACAGATATCTCAAAACACTCCTAAAAGACCCTTTCTCATTTTGATTCATGACTCTTACATTCAACAGTATTTATTAAATGCCCAACATGTTCTAGGTCCTTTGCTAGATACTGGGGATAAAACATGGATTAATAACAGACCAAGTCTTTGCTTCAATTAATTATTCCAAAATTGCAAAATTGCAATTTTATGAGTTGAGGCAAAGCCTATGATAAAGCAATATGGAGAATTGGGAGCTTATAACAGAGAAACTCCTTTCCTCAATTAGAAATGACTAAGAAAAGATCTCTAGGACAAATATAAGCTAACCAAAAGATGTGGTGGGGCAATGGCAGGTACTTTCTGGACAAAAAGAAGAGCATATAAAAAGACCCTATAGGAGTAAGTATAAAGACATTCATGGGCTATTGAAAGTACAGAGAAAAATGAGGCAAGAGGAAGCATGTATGAATGGACAAGCCTGAGGAGACCAGCTCAGGCAGAGCTCTGAAGGCCAGCTGGAGAATGTTGTTCTTTACCCCAAAATAAATTGGAAATAGTTGAAAATCAATTAATGCAATACACTATATTAATATAATAAAAGACAAAAACCCACCATCTCAATACACACCATGAAAGTATTTGAGAAATACCAACACTTATTCATGGTAAAGACTACTGATAAACCAGGAATAAAAGGAATTTCCTCAACAACAACAACAACAAAAACCCTACAGTCAGCATTATATTTAATATTGAAAGACAGAATGCTCCTTCACTAAGATCAGGAACAAAGCAAGGATGACCACTATCACCACTTCTCTTCAACTTTATGCTGGATGTTCTAGCAATGTAATGAAACAAGAAAATGAATTAAAAAGCATTTTGTTTGTTAAAGAAGAAATTAAAAAAAAACTTTTATTGACAGACAATATGATTTTGTATACAAAAATTTTTACAGAATTCACAAGGCCATCAATGTCTCAGAGCACAATATCAATTAAAAATTTTTTTTCTATATACTAACAATGAACAAAATGCAACTGAAATGATTTCAATCACAATACCATTGAAAGAATGAAAGAGTTAAACATCAAATTCTATGAAACATTGTCGAAAGAAATTATGAAATACTAAATAAACAGAGAAGTATATTCATGGATTGGAAAATGCAATTTTGGGGGTGAGATATCAACTCTATAAATTTATCTATTAATTCAGCATAGTCCCTATCAAAATTCCAACTAGTATATTAAAAAACTTAACAAGCTGATCTGAAATTCATATGAAATTTCAAAGGATCCCAAATAGCAAACACAATCTTGATAAAGAAGAATAAATTTGGAAAATTATACTACACAATTTTAAGACTTATACAATGCAGTAATCAAGTATAATACTGGTATTAGTATAAATATATATTAGTGGTACAGAATTGGAAGCCAGAAATACACACTTAAATTTATGGTCAACTAATTTTGTCAAGGGTGCCAAGACAATGCAATAGGGAATGATAGGATTTTCAATAAATGTTTCTGGAACAGTTGGCTATCCACATGCAAAAAGATTAATTTAGAACCCTACCTCACACCATGCACAAAAATTAACTCAAAATGGATATTGCACAGAGAAGAAGTAACACAGCAGGCTTGAGACTGCTATCCTTAGAAAGGCATGCTTGCAAGATGGACCATTGACTAATGTCTGGGAAGGGATTTCAGGAGTATTCCCACAATTCCTTAAATGATAAGGGAGGCTTAACATGCCTAAATGATTTGTGCAGATGATATAGTTTATGCTGAATACTTGCATTCCTTCAGGAAGTCTAGAGTTTTGGTACATGCTAAGCAGAAGATGCCTACCTGACTAGTCTCTAGTAAAAAGCATGGCTAATTAGTCTCTAATGAGCTCCCCTAATAAAAGACATCTCACATGTCTTGTGGCAATTAGATACTGGAGGAAGGAAGTGCCTAGAGAAATGGACCAATTCCTTAGAAGGTACAAGCTGCCAAAGCACACACAGGAAGAAATAAACAACCTGAATAGGCCTGTATCTATTAAAGAGATACAACCAATAATTACCTCCTCTCTTGGTATATTGAAGGTTTTGCTTTGTTTATAATATATAAGTTTAGCATATCAGAGTCACAATCAAGTGATGTTATACCACTCCACATAGACTATAAGAACCTTAAAATATCATATTTAGATTTCTTTCCTCCTGAACTTTGTCCCATATTGTCAAAGAGTTTAAGCTTACATATGTTGTTAATCACACATTATTTTTGTTGAAACTATTATCTTTAAAAAATTTACTTAAGTATGTAGAACTCTTGCTTATTAACCTGTAAAGTTGCCAGCATCACTTCTCTTATTTCATTTTTATAAATTCATATTTCTTTCTGGTTTAACTTTTCTTCTGCCTGAAGGACTTTAACAGTTTGGTAGTACAGGTTTTCTGGTGATAAATGAGTTCAGTTTTGGATGTCTGAAAAAATCTTGATTTTACAATAGACTCTGAAATATTTTCACTGGGTACAGAATTCTAAATCTTTTTTTCAAGTACTTTAAGATGTTGCTCCATTGTATTCTTGCTTGCCCTGTTTCTGATAAGATTTTATTATTCCTAAGATTGTTTCTCTATATATGTGTTTTTCTCTTCCTTCTTTTCATTTTCTTAATCACTGCTTTTGAGCATCTTGATTGTAATGTTCTTTTATGTCATTCTTCATCTTTCTTTTGCTTTAGTTTCACTAGACATCTTGGAACTGTGAATTTATCAGTTTAATCGAATATGGGAAAATGTCAGCTATTATTAATTCAGATATCCCTCCCCGACCCAAGCCTTTAGGAACTCCCATTATACACACACACACACACACACACACACACACACACATATGTCCTATTGCTTACTGACATCTTCTGCAATTTAAATTGTTACAATTTTGATTTTTTATACTGTCTATTTCATTTTGGAAATGTTTTTATTGTTATGTCTTTACTATTCTTCTGTATTATCTAAACTGTTATTAATCTCATCTAGTATATTTTAAACTTCAGGCATTGTAGTACTTGCCTCTAGAATTTCAATTTCCTTTTTAAAAAATATCTTCTATGTCTCTAAGTTTTTAATATCTGAAACACAGTTATATTAACTTCATACATCATTGCCTGATAATTCTGACATTTTTAAATTGTGAGTTAGTTTTGATTTATTCACTATTTTCCAAATTATTGGCCATATATTCCTGCTTCTTTGTATGCCTACTAGTACTTTTTCACTGGATGCCAATCCTTGTTAATTTTACTTTCTTGGGTTCTAGTTATTTTTGTATTTCTGTAAATATTCTTCAGCTTTGTTTGGGGATGCAGCTAAGTTGCTTGAAAATGATTTGATTTGTTGGCTTTATATTATGGTCGGTTAGGTCAAGCAAGAATCTTGTTTAGACTTGGACGAATTATTGCCCACTTCTGATGCAAGACCTTCTGGTTTTGCCACCCAGCGTTTCATGAGCAATGAGGTATTCTAGTCTGACTGATGGCAATGGGCTATAATCCCATTCTGTGAGTTCCCAGTACTGTGCCTTCTTATGCTTTTGGTTGGTTATTTTTTAAGACATAAGTAGTTTCTTCACAGACATGTACTGATCAGTACACTGCTGAATAATACTCAAGAGAAACCCTATGCAGATCTGTGGAGATCTCTCTCTGTGAAGCTCTCTGCTCTTTGTTACTATATCTGTAAAGTCTAGCTGCCTTGGTCTCTCTGGACTCTAATATTCATATCCTCAACCTATTTAATTTCCTGGTTTCCACATCCCTGTATCATACCATGGAAACCCTCAGTAGGCATTAACTTGGGACCACAGTAGGGCTCAAATTGTTTGTCTCCCATTTCCCAGGGATCATTGCCCTTCACTGTCTAATGTCCAGTGTCCTCTGAAATGTTGTTTTATCTTTTTGTCCTTTTTTTTCTCCTTCCTGCTTTTTTTTCCCCCCTTCTACTTGGGAGGATACATCTAATCCCTGTTACTTTTTTTTTTTTTTTTTTTTTTTTTTTTTTTTCGGAACGCGGGCCTCTCACTGTTGTGGCCTCTCCCATTGCGGAGCACAGGCTCCGGACGCGCAGGCTCAGCAGCCATGGCTCACGGGCCCAGCTGCTCCGCGGCATGTGGGATCTTCCCGGACCGGGGCACGAACCCGTATCCCCTGCATTGGCAGGCGGACTCTCAACCACTGCACCATCAGGGAAGCCCTAATCCCTGTTACTTTTGTGTCTGTGTTAGAAACAGAAATCTTCCAAATGTCAGGCTTTTGAAATTCCTTTATTGAAGCCTATAGTTGATAATCTATTAGCCTCTTTTTTCTTTGTTCCCTATATTTTTTGTATTATTTGATTATTGTAATGACTGAATTTTATGTCCAAAATTATCTTATTTACTCAGACTCTTTGAATTATTTTTTTTAGTGGTTGCTCTAATGAAGTTCTGTCCAAAAAACAAATCCTGACAATTTTTAATATTCTGGTATTCACATTATAAACAGCAAAAAGAAAGATGTGAACTTACTTTTAATAATATATTTTATGTAACTCAATTATATAAGATATTATCTTCTCAAATCGTTTAAATATCTTTTCAATCACTTCAATCCATATAAAATTATTAATAAGATGCTCATATTTTTCATTCTAAGTCATTGAAATCTGGTGTCAGTTTTACCCTTCTAGCACATCTCTATTTGAATGCTGAAATGTAATTGGAAATTCATGGTCTATATTTCTATTTCATAAAATTTTCAGTTGAAATGCAGATGAACAGAACCAAATTTTTCTAAACGTATGTAAAGATTCTCCAATAGCTGAATTGAATACAAAAAGGTATTTTCCTTTAACACTCACATCGATGTAGACACAACGAGCTTATCTAATTTTTTAAGAATTGATTTGACTGAAGAAAAGCACAGGAGTTTCAAAATATATCTGTACAAGTAAATTCATTAATTCTCATGTCAACTCAATAGTGTTATAATATTCAGAGGAGTATTGCCTTTATCAAAAAAAAATCTCTGAATTTATCATGACCAAAATTTCTTCAATTTCTTGGTAGATTTTACACCATATGTACATGTGTATAACACTGTAAATTGCAACTAAAATCATCAGTATGTTGACTCATGTTAGAAAAATGTGTAAATTATAATTCATTCTCATTTTGAGGATTCAACTCTAACATATATTCCATATCTATTTATATGACAAACTTTTCCTTTCCTTGAGCTTCATACTGAGCTCATTCATATGCAGTGTGATGTCTGTGAGAAAACATAAATCACACTGCCATATTTTGTCTTTGATTATTAAATTTTTGGCAGATATCCCTTGGTTTCAAGAAAAACTGCAATTGGAATTAACAGTACAGTAAATCTTTAAACAAAACAAAACAAAAAACCTCTTGTATGTTAAACCAGAGTAAATTGGCAAGAAAACAAGATTATTCAATTCATTGTCTTCTATTTCTTCTGCAAATTCCATAAACAGTTAATGACTCATAGCATCTGTCCTATAGACTGAATAATTTTCACAACTATATCCATGACAATCTTAATAGCCTGCTTCAGAAACCAAGCACAACTATTTCATTACATATAAAACACTGGAATAAAGAAGAAAAACATCAAAGTCCCTTGAATTAATTTTAATAATTATTTATAGTTTTGACCTAATACAGCTGGAGCACCATCTGTCAAGATAAAACTTATCCTCTCATATCTAGCTCAAATTCTTCTTTAACAGAAGTAAAAGGTTAAAAGATAATTTATTTCTTTAGGCTGTAAAATGACAACTGTTTTTGAGTTGGAAGTCCTTTAATGCAAAATTTGCTCATTAGTATTAAGTGTGCAGTGTCTATTACATTACCTAGTTCATCTAAAGCTAAAGAAAGTACTTATACATTTCCACTTTTAATCCTTTCATCTTTAGGTCTTTTTACAAAGAACTTGTATTCTATATTTAATTATTTGGTGGCAAACTTGAAGATCAATCACTTATTTGTAAAATAACTCTTTAGCATTTCCTTATAATTCTCTAGCAAAATTTTAATAACTGAGATAATAATTTATTTTAATATCCAAAAATAAGCTTATGGGATTTCCCTCTTGGTGCAGTCATTAAGAATCCACCTGCCAATGCAGGGGACACGGGCTCAAACCCTGGTCCGGGAAGATCCCACATGCGGCGGAGCAACTAAGCCTGTGCACCACAACTATTGAGCCTGTGCTCTAGAGCCCACAAGCCACAAGTACTGAGCCTGTGTGCCACAACTCCTGAAGCCTGCATGCCTAGAGCCCATGCTCTGCAACAAGAGAAGCCACCGCAATGAGAAGCCCGTACACCGAAATAAAGAGTAGCTCCTGCTCGCTGCAACTAGAGAAACCCTGTGCACAGCAACGAAGACCAGCTCAACCAAAAATAAATAAATAAATTAATTAATTTAAGAAAATAGTCTTATACTTCTTCTAAGAACATTAGACATTTTATATATGACTGGAAAAAGGGTCTTACCAGACACAGAAACTGCAGGCACCTTGATCTTGGCCTTCCCAGCTTCCAGAAGTGTGAAAAATAAACGTTTGTTGTTTAAGCCAGCCAGTCTATGGTATTCTGTTATAGTCACCTGAACAGATTTAGATACTTTCTACCTATTTCACTTTTAGAAACTCCATGATCAACTAGCCAATGTCATAGGTCTGTGTGAGTCAGACTATTCTAATTGTTGCTTGACTCTGCTTTCTGTTATGGTAACCATACCCACCTTGCTCTTAGCAGTTGAGTTCAGCCACTTGGCCCCTGCCACCCTGAGATCTATATTTCTCTCACTGCATTTAGGTTTTCCAGTTTAATGACTGTGGTTCCCACTGTAAGGTCTAGCTGACAGAAAATAACAATCACAGAATTCTTCAAGGATGCTGGGGTTCCACTCACAAATTTATTTCTCACAGTAGTGGTTAAAGGCATGGTTTCTGGACCCTTTAAATATGGCAAAATCCACTTTGACGTTCCAATCGCCTAAGCATTTGAACTACTGTTTCTACATTAACCAAGGCAGATCCAGTATTTTCAATTAGCTCACTGTGGGCCACCTTTGCTCTATGTTTCAGTCAACCAACCAACCAAACCGTTAGAGCCCTTCCTAAGTCCCCAAGCTGTGACATTAAATCCAGAATCTCTGCTAAGCGACCCCATATCAATAAATTTGACCTCATCCAACTTTATGTTCCTTCTACCATTATCCCGTGCCTTTAATATCTATTTTCACACATATTCCCTAGATTTCTGTCTATATAAATTAGAAAATTCAAGTAGTTCTTTTGGAGTGTAACACACTTCTTCATTGCTCATTCTTTGTACCTCACCTTTGAGGGCCTGCTGTGACTTTAGCCTGGTTATAGTTCTAGGAGCAAAGAAGTGTGGTGTGGTCCTGAGGAGAATCAGCACTGCCATTTTTCATGGGAACTGTCTTGAGGGAGGCCATTACAGTGTTCTCAGGCAGCAAGAGTCAATCCCTTAAGATGGAGCTGGAGACGATGAAAGTGGGGAAGCCACTACCCTGGGAATGGGGTATATGCTTGTGCTTGGGGATGGGGAGGCCTTTTCCACTGGCAAAGATGACTCATCAGAACTTAGGGGCTCAATGTCCCCGGCCTCACCAGGATTTTCCCACAGGTACGTATTCCAACTACAAGATCATATTCTTTCCCAATGGACGTCCTCACTTTAACAGCAGACACCTTGTGAGGCTGAGAGTTTCAACTTGCATTGTAATTCAACTAGTCACAGAACAAGTTTCTGCATTTGATTTTCAGCAACATCAGCCCTGGGGCTACAGGAGATAATGGTATCTCTTTAGGATACACATGAAAACTCTGAGGTCATTTATGTCATTCTTGAGCTGGGAATTTGAACCCCTGAGCACATCTTTTCTTATACCACTCTGCCCAGAAACATTAGGAAAAATCAGCAAATCCCATTATATATGTTAGTTTTCCAAAAATATTTGAAAGTTTTATATACACAGTCACCCATCTCCTTGCTTCTATTAAGTGGTTGATGAAGAATATACAATGTTGATATTGTGTATATCTCTATTGCCAGATCTCACCATGGACTGACTATCAGTGTTCTTGTTACTGCTGGAAACAGAGTCATTAGCATTTTCCATCAGATTAGAGATTCAATTCAAGAAACCCCAGAACCAATTCAGAAAGCTCATCATTATTCTGTTCCTCTACAAACACTCAATGCCAAAGTCTCTACTAGCCAGGATATCTATCTACCTATAGCATAAGGAATTGACTTGTGTGATTATGGAAGTTACAAACCCGAGATCTACAGTCCAAAGGACTGAGAACCAGAACAGCCTGTTTTTTCTTCCAGATTTTTTTCTGCCAACATTTTTGTTTCTGATAAACTATTAGCATTCATATAATTTTCCTCTGTGTATAAGGTGTCCATTTTTCTCTAGATGCCTTTACGTTCTGCTTTTTATTGTGATTTTTACCTACTGGATTATAATATACCTAGATTATTTTTTTAATGTAACTTGCTTCATGTTTACTATTCTGTTGGTTGATGCCTTTCATCCATTTTGGAAATATCTCTGCCACTATATTAACAAATATTCTATACATCCCATTTCGTTTCTCTGTTCTCCTGAAAGTCTGATTATAAGTATGTTAAATCACTTCACATTCTTCAAAAGACTTTTGATGATTTGTTCTTTTTTAAACTAATTTCTCTCTTTGTGCCTCAATTTTATCATTTTCTATTGACCTGTATTTAGTCTTCTAATGAGCCCATTAATTTTACTATTGTGTTATATCAAGAAATCTCTTTAGGGTATTTTTCTTAGTCTACATACCTCCTAGAATGCTCTCTCATGGCTTATGCATTGCACTAGATTTCTTAACATTTTATCCTAGGTATTTTAAAGTCTATGACTGATAATTCGAACATCTGAAATCTCTTTGTGTTTACTTCTATAGACTCTTTCCTTTCTCAAAGATTTCACAGTTTCTTGATTTTCCATGGGTTTTTATTTTGTGCCATACATAACAGCTCAAAAGAGTTTGAATTGAGTTATATTTATCTCCAGAAATGGGCACACTACTGTTCTGGTCACTTCCTAATTAGAAAGCCTGCAATCCCTGGAGAGTTTCTCTCAAGATTTCTTCCCTGTTTCTGATTTTATGGTACAACCTTAGGCACTCTGTGGAAGCTGGTGGAAAATATTTTTAAAACAGTTTTGCTCTGTGTCTGGGGATCCTCTGACCCTAATCTGTCATGTCAGCCAACACATGAAAATGAAATTTTTTTTAATTAGACTGATTTTTCTTACCCTAATCTTTTGCAAATACCTTGTCTTCTCTGTTTCAGTCAATGGATGAGAGCACCCGTGCATCTTTTCTCTCTTTATTCTCTGGAGTTTAGTTCACTTAGTTCACTTATATTTCTTTATATCCTCTATGATGGGTAGAAAATAATAGCTATAAGTATGTGGTTGATCTCACTTGCTTTTGTTGTTAGGACAAGAGCAACTTTCTTTTACAACTTTCTACTTTAAACCAGAAGCATACACATTTCATTTTTAATTTCAACTATTGTTTTTAAAGTCTTATTTTGAAACGTTCTATTTTATTATGTTTCAAATACCCCTAGTCATTGTTGGTCTTTTGCTGCTCATTCACTGTGCTATTCTGTTGCCTCTAACATGTTGAAATCTTGAGTCTAAATTGTAGATTGTTCCTATGGAGATAATTTAGTTTTGCTCTCCACTAGGGGGTAGAAAGCACTATTTATCCCTTTAAATATTTTAGCTAAATTTCAGATTTTTCAAGTTTCTTTCCCTACCTTACAACTGACACAAAGTTTAGTCTCTTAATTCTTGCTTGAACATTGATATTTTTTACTGGGTCAACCGAAGTTTTCTCTTTGTTTATGCCTCAGATGTTTATTTTAAACTAGCTATTTTCTGTTTATTGTGTTTTTTTCCCTTTTTTGTCTCTTAGAAAAGTCCTCTAACCACTTGAACATTCACAAATTTAACTTAAATAAATTTTGTGACAATTTACTCAGAAACTTGTTTTATAGCATCCTATAATAAAACTTTATACTCATCACTGATTCCATGGAATTTATCACTGAGTCACTTGATATACAGAATACACATTCAGAACACCTTCAAAAAGTGCAAAATGAACTAAAGAGTTAACATAAATATTAAGTTAAGCAGCATATCATTCTAAGGGGAAAGATTATGAATGACTAGATCTATTATAATCTCTTGCACATAAATGTCATTAGATAAATTAGATAGATTTCAATAAAACTTCATTTTAAGGTGTATTTTGTTTGATAATATAGCAGGGAAGTGAAAAGGAAATATCGAACATGTAGGCTGAATAAGCAGGATGGAATGTGATAGACAAACCATGATGGATAGTTAAGATTCCTGGATCAATTAATGCATTATCAAATCTGTGAGAAGGGTTGTGCTTTCCAAGGAAATAGGCAGAGTACCAATTTCAGATCCTTAATAAATGTTAAAACCTGAGGCTAAAATACCAAAGAGAGAAGTGCCAGGAAAGTCAGGACAGCATGGTGTCACAGAAGACCAAGAAAAAGCGAATTACTTATAGTTGCCGTACTTGTAACTTTGAAACGCCACTTATTTCAGTTGTTCTTCTACTTATACGTTCAACTGTCCTCTTAAGTGAGTTTATTATCTTTAACAAAGTGTTTTAATATAATTATGCCACCGGCACCATTTTAGCCTTTTCTCAAGTCATAGCAAAGTATGTAGAGTTAATAGAAGTTTAAAATTATGAAGAACCAAGTTCATCCTCAGTTTGGAATAGCTAAAGTATAATGAATTGAAACATAGACTGCTGATCAACAATACCGTTCTTCCATTGTTGAACTGAGTTTTAAAAGTTACATTCTACATGGAAAATAATTTTAACATTTTGAACAAAAGTCTAGCTTCTTGATATATATCCATGTGTAAAACCTCAGTACTGTAAAGGTTTGCATCATAGGCACAAAAATAGCAAACAACAATCCCCTTTGCAAAATAGCTCTTTCTTTAGCTCATAGAGTGAAACTGGCTTTATTTCTGGAGGCTTGGAAGCATGCTTAAAACAGTATTCAACCCCACAAACAGTGAACATCCCACCTCACCCATTAGGACTTTCTCAGAGAATAATCTGAGATGAAAATATAGGCTGCACCTTGTCTTTATTATTTTCTTTCTTATCTGTGCCTCACTTCTGAAATGCTATGGAAGCTTTAACATCTTCCCTATCGGGAACCTGCCACAGGGATTAGAATTTAAAAGAGTGAGGAGGCAGTCCTTGCAGATGTGAATAAACAAAAAAAAGCTTTACTCTTTCCAGAATTCAACAAGAGCTGACCCATTTGAGGTTTTCAGCTCTAATATACTAACTCACAAACTAATAGTACAATTCAGGAGATCAGTCTTAAAAAAGATACAGTAAAGAGTTTGGTCCTTCATAAAAGGTGATTAGCTGCCCCAGACCTTTGGATATCAGACAGCAATACACGCTCAGTGATTGAGATGGAAAATGGACATCTCATTTAAAAGAAAATCAAGCAGTTCATTCATTTATGCCCTTTTAAACCCATAAATGTTTTGTAATTCCTAGATTTTAGGGAAGTTTTAGAAGTCTTGTCTAAAATGCCACAGACATATTAGCAGAAACATTTAAAGCTGTTAGAGGCTTCCAACAGATGGTATTATTTATTTTGTGCAGGCTCTAGAGGCTAAGAGCAGCTGAAAGGATGGCAGTGCCAACAGCTGAAAATGAAGATTCTCTAAATAAAGGGCTAGTTGCCACTTAGCCTGATGTGCAAAGAACTGAAAATACAGTGGAACTCTTGTGGAAACAAAAATGAGCCCTACTATCCTTGTGTAACTGGAAGTAGAAATGTCTGTATGTTATTTCATCAAAGGGTATAATTAAAAATAGATGCTTTTCTCTCCTCATGAATGAAAAAAACTGAGACGA
The DNA here is from genome assembly GCF_964341445.2 of Mesoplodon mirus. Classification (NCBI taxonomy): domain Eukaryota; kingdom Metazoa; phylum Chordata; class Mammalia; order Artiodactyla; family Ziphiidae; genus Mesoplodon; species Mesoplodon mirus. The sequence goes on from NC_138976.1 coordinate 49,336,077, forward strand.
ACGAATAAGGAACTGAATAAACATGAAAGCACATTTTAGATTACAGAGCATTCCACAAAATGTATGGTTTTATTATCATTATTAATAAGATCATATAAAATAAATGACATTCATATTTATTTAGTGTAGATGAATTCCGTAAATTCTTAGCAAGTTTCTAGACTTATTGATTTTCAAAAATGAAAAACGGTTTTTAGTCTGTGTAAGTCCTTACTTCCCTCTTAGGTGTGAAGCAGTATATTGGGTTGGTATTATGGCATGAAGGAGTATCAAAGAAATAAAGAAAGTATGGCTCTCAGTTAGCTCAACACACTCTGTCTAGGCCACACATGTAAAACTTGGAAAATATGAGTTGTTGACCTCCAATGATGCTTTTCCACCACTAGGATTACATTTGGTGAACCAGAGGAAGAGAAATGAATTAAAATAATCAAAAGGCTTATTGTCCATCTCTCCTTGAAGTCTCGGGAGGATGGCTCCGAGGCACTTGTTCTTGGTGAACTTACATTTTTCAGTGCAACTGTAGCAAAAACAACGTCTAGATTTGTGATGTGGGGTATAGATAAGAGCCCTATGCTTGAATCCCTCACATGTTCAGGTTAACAGTAAATCTAATCTACCTCCATTCAGTTTAGGAATTCTTTTGGTCTTAAAAATGTGTGTGCAATTGGGTGTGTGTTGGAGGGAGGGTGTCTGGAGAGGGAAGGTGGGTGTACCTGGGCAGGAAGACAGGGAAGGGGGCTGGAGTGGTTGGAAGGAGCAGTGCTACCTCTTCCAGAATATCTGTGAGAGTAGACCTCAGATGAATGCCGTTTGAGCTTGGAAAATGCCACAGCTGCTGCCTTCTGAGGGAGCTGGTATGGCAGCTGCTGCAAAGGAAGTCTGGAGGGACAACTTTCTCACTGCCAATCCCTGGTTTACATGGGATACTTTGAGAAGAACTGTCACATCACCCAGTATAACTTAAAACCAAGGCAGTTCTATGGCCGTAGGGATCTAGGATTTGTTATGGGCTTTGATTCCCCCTAGCTCTGTCAGGATGAAGAACAGCGGATTTTCCAGAAAGATATTAATGCTAAAGTTTCATTAACTTAACACGGGTTTCTGGATAAGGTGTTCGTAGTTTTTGTCATTTTTTAAAATTGTAATTGCTTTTCTTATTCTCATGAAATATTAACTTTCATATGTACTTTGTATTCCACTCCTTAAAGGGTATAACCAAAATTGGAGTAATATTGTCTTTAAAGAAAGAGAACTATCTAAGGCAATAAAGAAATTGCACCTTTTCAGAAGGATATGTCCGATTAATGGGGCTCAATCCTACATTCCTGTGCTTTGTCTTCTACCTAGATACTCTGCAGTATCAGCCATAAATTTTGTTCAAGGAGTAGAAATTAATACTTTCTGATAGCTCAGTAATAAGAACTCCGTGCCAACTGGACCAAGGCGACATTCAGATTCACTCACACAACCACTGCGAGGGTGTTTCATCAAGTTTCACCTATCTTTGTAAGTCCTGGATTATTGTTTTTTCGGGTTTATTTTATTTTATTAGTTTTAAGTTTTTTGCTGTGTCCTGGGGTTTCCTGCAAGGATCCCTCCAGAGATGAAAATGTACATTTCAAAGTACAGACTGAATGTCTGGAGAAACCATACCTCTGCCCCAGAGAATTGGTTTCCCTGAAAAATTACAAAAGTTTGTCCAATTATACGAATGTATCCGTGCTCCAAGTGTAGGCAAGGGAGTAAATCTGGAAACTATTACTTAACTGTCTGTCAAAAGCACAGGGTTTCCTAAAGGAATGCAGTCTAAATTTCTCAGACTAAGCCACATCAGCAGAAAGACATAGGCCTGGACCATTTATTGGTCCCTGGTGGAATTTCATTTATGTAATTGTGCCAGGGTGTGTGAGGAACCAGATACGGATAATTGCCAACAGTAGGACTGTTGCCCAGGGTGTCGTTCATTGATTAAAATTGGATATTCTTCCTGAGGTTTACTGGGAAATAATTCTTTCTCATCTTATTTTGAGCAATAATATTATTCCTTAGAACTAATCTATTCATTTCTATCCTATGAATCAGTATATAACATGAAAGATCATTTTACTCTCTTTGTGGTGACTTCCACTTGGAAAGAAATTAATGGCTCACCCTAACAGGTTATACTTGGTATTTCATAGCGTGTATTTGTGTATTGATCTCACTCCTATTTCCATTTGTTTTCCCTTTGCCTCTTCGTTAACTTTTAAAATTGTTATCTTGTGTCTTGTAAGCTAGAAGACATTTTTTTTTAGAAAAGAAAGGTAGACATAAACAAATCTACTTACATTCCAAAATGAACAAGTAAAAGCATAACATGAAGAAAGCCATACAAAGTCCTAAGGAAGATAAAGTAAGACAATGATCTGTGGAGGACATAGCCAGATATAGAGGAAATAAAATTTGTGCCTGGGCTTAAAGATTTATTTATGTAGCACCTTATAATTAATAATCCTTTGGCCCTAATAAAGAATATAATAGAATAATCGAGACAGGAAAATGAGATATATGCACATTAAAAATACATCACCAAATATAAGATCAAAGCCATAAGGTTACTAGGCTGATATAAGTTACTCTGGAAAGGTAAATTAATATAATAGGTTTTTCAAAAGAAATGAAATGACTGTATCTGATTTCCTCTTTATTTTATCAATGGTTCATAATATTTATTGGTCATATATAATATACCAAGTATTTTGGAGGTCATACTGGGACAATGATAAACAGAATACACACAATCTGGGTCTTCATGGAGTTTGAAGCACAGAGACAGAGTGAGACAGAGAGATCAAATAATCACATAAATTATTATGCCATAAGTATGCACGGAGTAGCTTCTAAGTGTCAATTACTAAGTGTAGATTCTGGTGATAGAGTAATGAACAACATAGGCAATATCCTATTCTCATGGGACTTACATTTTAGTGGGATAGGTAGAAAGTACATATGTTTGATAGGGAATAAATAAGTACAATAGAGAAAGTGAATCAAAATTAGAGGATAGAGAAGGTAGGAGAGGATGTTCTATTTTACATATGGTAACGAAAGGGAATATATATTTCTTCAACTACTTTAGAAATTTCTTCACCTTAGCCTATTTATTGACTTCCTTTAGCACATTGTGTCATAAATGAATGAGTCCTAATGCTGAACTGAGGTGGGAAGAGAGACAGAAATGGACCACAATTGCTATGATTTTCATTTAAATTTTAAAGAAGTATAATTTGATTTATATTCATAAAAATGGCATTTACAGATACCTAGATAGAGATAATTATAAATACTATAAGGATTTAGACCCAAATGCTAATAGGGATTATTTTTATAAAACTTTGAACCTGATATAGTTATAAATATGGAGTCCAGCACATAGAAGACACTCAACTAAATTTATTGAATGAATAAATTATGAATTAAGAATTGGGACTTCCAAAACACTGCAATTTTAAAATTGTTTTAAATGGACCTCAGCTGTGTAGAATTGGATTATTCATAATCTTCGCCTTTGCCACTATCATCATTGATCTAAGAACAGTCCTCTTATAGTTACTTATATTTTACAATTTGCCTAGCAAACTATATGTAACAAAACCACATGCACTATTTCAAAATACCTTTTTGAGAAGCATGTATTATTTCTATTAACAGGTGTAATAACGGAGTTCAATGCACTAAGTAACTGAATAAATCTGCTCAGCTAGGAACTAACATATTCTGCTCTGTTTCTAATGCCTGTGTTCTTTCTACTATGTTACAATGCCTTTCATAGTCCATTCCCAGGTTTTAGAGAGATTCTGGCAGGTGGCTGATGTGCATTGAATAATACTGTGATCAACGCAATTTCCACCCATAGGTTGCCAGCAGAGATTATAAAACCAGAAAGTAAAAATGGCGACAGGTTGGAAAAAACAAATATGAATCGGGTCTAAAGACATATAGGGGGAGAAAATATAAAGAGCTGGAAAGAGATAGAAGGATTGGAGAGAATGGGCAAATGGGAGAAGTGTCTCCTAACAGAGACAACTGGGTGATGGGAGTGAAGCTCTCATCAGAAACAGCACTTAAAAGCTTAAAGGAGGGCCTCCCTGGTGGCGCAGTGGTTGAGAGTCCGCCTGCCGATGCAGGGGATACGGGTTCGTGCCCCGGTCTGGGAGGATCCCATATGCCGCGGAGCGGCTGGGCCCGTGAGCCATGGCCGCTGGGCCTGCGCATCCGGAGCCTGTGCTCCGCAACGGGAGAGGCCACAACAGTGAGAGGCCCGCATACCGCAAAAAAAAAAAAAAAAAAAAAAAAGCTTAAAGGAGACAGGTCCCCCAGCCCACTATGCAAATGCGGCCTTTGGGAGAAAATCAGGATTCAGTTAAGGTGCAGAGCTGGAAAACAATGATGAGCACAAACAAGGCTAACAATCTGCAGATTTTCTTTAAGATTTGTGAGTTTGGCAAACATCTAAACTGTCTGGGAATTCCAAGATACTTTAAAAGAAAGTTGGCTTTAAGTGGAAGCTACCAAGCTGAACTGTTTCTGTGCCAAATGAAATGAAATCAATAAATTCAAGGAAATACCTCTAAGGATAAAAACTTTGAAAGAACCTTGGACCCATGAACACAGGTGCCCAGCAGAAGAGAATGCAAAATGAAAACTGACCTTCTTATGTGGAGAAAAATAGTTGGTTACGTACCTAAGTGAAAGTAGGTATCAAATAAATCAAAAATTTCCTTTCTGGCTATCCGTATTGATTGCTTTTCATGAAAATATTTTCTGAATAGGAATGCTAATGTTGGAGTTTTACCTCTATTTCAACTTCATTGCTTTCCTAACCTTTCTTATATGGTACATAAACACTGCAGTTAGAGGATATGCTTTCTTTTTTCAAATCTTTTACATGTAAAATCTCTTCTACATGTCATGCCCTCAGGGAGAGGAAAAATGGGATATTTTCTTCATTGGACAATCTCTAGAGGTCAAGTGGCATAGATATTATTCCATTCATATATTATTTAAATTATTCAAACTTTAGTTTTCTCTGCTATAAAATATAGAATAAACTATATTTAATCCATAATGTTATTGTGATGATTACATGAGATAACATGAATAAAGTGATTAAATAAATGTCTGGTCCACAGAACTTAATCATATACATTTTAAATAAAAGTTCATTTAATATTATGCATTATAGCACAGATTCTGGAAACTGGTAGCCAAGGTTCAAATCCTTGCTCCGTCACTTACTAGCTGGGTGATCCTGGGCACATTATTAAGCCTCTATGACTCAGTCCTTTCATCTATAAGGTGGAAATAAAATTAGAGCCTACTTTGTAGGCTACTGAACTATTAAATGAGTTATTATATGTAGAGCATTTAAGCCAATGCTTAGTACAAATAAAGTGCCAAATAAGTGTCAACTCATTATTAGCATACTGTGAAAGAAGTTAATGGTGATTGTAGACAGAAGCAGTGATTCTTAATTTTTTGTTTGTTATATAATGCCTTCTGCTAAATTGACGAACTTTAAGAATCCTTCCCCAAGAAAAAGTATGATAATAGAAATTACATTTAGAAGCACATTCACACAGAATTTTTCATGTAATTTAAGCATTCATGAACGATTTGGAACCCATCTGTGTACTTCAGGCTATGAAATCCTACATAATATTTTGCATAAACTTTATAAATGATAGAATAAAAAGAGCAAATGCATGTTTTACTTACACTATATATTATAGAATATTGTGGAAAATATTTCACTTGCTTATTAAGACTTTTATTTGGGGGCAAAATAAATAATTATAACATAATCTGGAAAGGTTTGCAATTGATATTATTCACACACAAAAATCTCTCTCAGAAGTTCTCAACGGCTGTGTTCCTTGAACATAGTTTTGCTGAGGAAAAACACAGAATGGCTCAGCATGGCAAAAATAATACACAAACTCTATTCCTCAAAACATCCAATACCTGCCAAAGAAAGCAACATGAATATTGGGACTTTGCCAGCATTAACTTATTAATAATGGTGCACAAATCTCTATAAGCGTCTCCCGATACTTAGGTAGTAGAATTTTCACATCAATATTACATTAAAGAATATTTTTCATCTCCTTTCCAGAGAGATAAGGATTAAATTTATTTTCAATATTGTTATCATGTGAACAAGTAATAGCATTTATTCCATTATGTAAAACCTCAATACATTATGATTTGGTTATAGTTCAAAACACACACTATAATTTGCACCTTGAATTGAACTGTGTTTTGGAAAACAGTGTGAGTTCTGGAGAAGAGAGTGAATTTTTCAATTAGTTTTTAATGTTGACACTTCCTTATATAACTTATACAGTAAATAGAAAAACTAGCTTTTCTTTGATAAGTGAGAAACCAAAATATTCTCTCTGAGAAAACCTTCATAGCACCTAAGAGTGAGAATGATCTATGAAATCAAGAAGGCTGATTACAGGATATATTGAAGTTCACATCTTTGACACAAATGGGCTTGAATTTAATTTTCTAATTAAAACTAAACTGTTAGGGCAGTTGAAATGGTTCTAGACTCATGAAGCAAGTGATGTTTGCTTTCTCATGTTATTCATCCCTCATTTCTGTTTCCCTCATCCTCCATGTGGAAGCCTTTCTGTATCACAGATGTAATTCAATCCCCTGCTCACAGTCACGCCTCGGCTAGGTACAACCCTCACCCTTAAATTATTCCTTACTTGTCAAAAAACTCAACTTTCTTCGATACTCAGTTAATCTAATTCTCATTAAGTTACTAATAGATGATAGCATTATTAATTACCACTCTCAGATGCTTACTAAAAAGTAAATCATTTAGTTTTATAATAATGTATAATAAGATAATACTGAAGTACCTGTAGAGTTATTGTAAATTAGTTACTATACTTACAACACTCAGATCAAAGAGGAGATTCTCAGTAAACGTTAGCTTTTATTAATATTATTTTATATAGTGGATGCTGTGGAAAAAGATCATGGAGGCAATAGTTTAAAAGCTCACTCCAATTAGAATATAACAGGTTATATTTCAAACTGATGACTGCTCTCAATATGTAATTTATTGATTTTTTATTCATACACATCATCTTGGATATATATAACCATAAGTACTGAAATAATCAAGTGTAAATAATCTAATATACACTATCTTTAGGAAAGGAATATGAAAAGAAAAAAAATTTGGTTGAAAAAGAATTGTTAATGTAACAACTGGTATTGTCTGAAAGTAAAATGGGCTGCTGGTGATGCAATAGGATCCTGTCTGTAAAGACAGGCAAGCAGAAGCTAGATAACATATTGTAAATGATATTTTATGGAGAAATAACAAACAACATTAGGTTACCTCTAGGGTACTTCTAAACATTTCCTCTGTTAGATTTCTGAAACATACATCACCAATCAGGCCAATAAATATTTATCAGGGGTCTCCTATGTGCCAGGCACTGGCAAGACAATGAGAGTGAAATGATGAACCAAATGGACTGATTCCCTGTCTCATGTGGCACTAAGATATAAATTCATAATTTAATTTATGTGTATAAATGTATTGAGTTATTACAAGAGTGTAATGCAGTAAACTACATTTAGAAGATGGCATTCCGGGGAAGGCAGTCTATAAGCTGGATGGCATCAGCCTTTTGAAGGTAAAACTGGACTTGGAAACAGTCTTTAGATGCAGGAAACTGTGCAAAGCTCTGGAAAAAGAAGAAACCAGGCGTTTCCTAAGAATTGGCAGTTGGTGGGGGGTGGTTTCTAGCAAAGCTAGAACTGAGAAAGTTGGGAAGAATAGAGACTGAAAGAAGCAGACAGTGTGATCTGATCATAGAGAATTGTAGGCCACATTAGCAACTTTAGATTTTGTTATAGAACTAAACCACTGAAGAACATCACAAGAGAATGATGTGATAAGATGTATATTTATGAAATATTATTTATATAGGAATATCTTATGGATTTAAAGGGAAATATTAATATTATTAATGTATAGAAAACATTTATGATTCCTATCAACCCACAGTATGTCAAAGTGGAAATAGGTTTAAGTAAAAGTTATATCACTTATCAAAAGGATTCAAGGTTTTCTGATTGGAGACTGCAGCTTAGCTTTAGAATAGGTCTCTTAGTTAATATTAAACTATTCCTATTAGGCCAAATTAGATGCCTAGAAATCAAAAAAGTAGTATCATAAATTAGGAGGCAACGAAACAGTTGGATGGGCTGAGAAGAGGGCAAAGTCAAAGAAAAAAGGTGTACTGTTTTGATGGAAAATATAGCTCAAAAATTAAAATGGTGATGGAGATGCCTCATGTAAATCTCTAATAAATTTTTCTGATACTTCAGTAAAAAAGACCACACTCATTCTCCATAGAACCCCAATGCTCCTTTCTTCCTCACACATACATACACACAAACACAAGCAGACACGTTTTGATAAATTTGTCACAAGAAACTAAAGGCAAAGCCTGTAAGAGTCAGTATCTTAAGGTGACTTCTTGCATAATGATGATAAAGAAAACCAACAAGATAACAATGAAACAGCTTTACAGCAAATGATGAACATTAGCTGAATTCTCAAAACTGTTGATAAAACATGATGTTTTCAAGTTAGAAATGAATTGGACATATAAGCCTTGTTCTTGCCTTTGTCTCTTCTTGAAAGCTTATCATATTTTCCTCCAATTACGTGTGGAGGGAATATGTAACCAAGTTTCCAAAAATTGACTTTTGGTTTCTATCTGTCTATTATATATGGTTTCTGTATCCAAAATGCTCAATAAATTTTAAATGAAATAATCTAATTGTAATTTCATAGATTTTGCAATATTAGTACCTTTTTAATCCAAGATGTCAAAGGACATTTAAAATATTAATTAAGCTTCAAATAATCCAGTTTTTCCACAACACATTTCACAAATGGTTAGGCCACATCATTAAAATGTTAAAGGACTTTTAGAAGGAGTCTATAATTAGTAAAAGTAGAATATAAAAATCCTGATTTGTGTATATACTAACCCCTAGACATCTAACAATCTGAAAAGCAGCCATACAAGCTAAAAGGAATTTGCTTTTCTTCCATTTCTTTATGGAATAACTCAAGGTCTTTATTATTTTATGCCTGGGAGAGAACTTGGGGAGTAGGGTTAATATCACATCTATTGACCAAAAAGCAAATGCAATAAAACAACTACTTTATAAATAAATATTAAAATAATATCTGCATATTGACAACTGAAAATATTACAAAAAGATGTCAATATTTTATTGACCTTTTTGGTTCTAATAGGAAGAGAATTATATTGGCTGACCAAAGCACTTTCCAAATTGGTAAAATATAGTAGAGTGTTCAGTTTGTTGAACATTGGTCAAAGATAAGTGCAAGAGAGCAATTTCATAAACTTCAATACTTTGAAAAAGCATAATAGGTTCTACACACATATCCATTAAAAATCATGTCAATCTCTTTGAAATTTGAATATAGAATATCACTGTAAACTGATTAGAACAAAAGTTGCTTAGAGACAATGTTAAATATTCTACCAGAAAATGAGTAAATGAAATAATGGTCAAATCGCTAAAGGAAAATGCAAATGACCTATAAGGATGTGAGAAAAAGACAATTCAAATTAAAACAGTAGTGAGATTCATTTTGCCTATTAAGTTAATGAAGTAAATATCTATGTACAATTGTGCATATATAGAATATAATATTTTATAATAAAACATACATATTAGCAATAATAATGAACAGTGTTTTTGAATATAATAGTATGTGGGACAATTCACATACTCCTGGTGGGACTATAAATTGGTATGATGACTCAGCAATTTTTCAAGATATTTCAAAAAAAGTTAGAAATATGCCCAATTTTTACATCGAATTCCTATATCTAGAAATGTATTCTAAATAAATAATATAGGTTTATGTAGGGAAAAATCTGAAAGAATGTTCATTATACTTCTGCTTGCCATAGTAAAAATAGGAACCTACTTAAATGTCCAACAATAATTTCTTTAGAAGTTATGGTGTTTCCACATATTTCCCTTTTATATAAACATTTAAAATGACATTGTGGAAAAATATTTAATGATATGGTAAAATGCTCACAATGTAATATTTTTTTTTTTTTTCGGTATGCGGGCCTCTCACTGCCGTGGCCTCTCCCGTTGCGGAGCACAGGCTCCGGACGCGCAGGTCCAGCGGCCATGGCCCACGGGCCCAGCCGCTCCGCGGCATATGGGATCCCCCCAGACCGGGGCACGAACCCGTATCCCCTGCATCGGCAGGCGGACTCTCAACCACTGCGCCACCAGGGAGGCCCACAATGTAATATTTTTAAATGCATATTACAAAACAATATTTATTATACTCACAAAAAGAAAGAAAAATGTGGACACCAAGATATTAACAGCAGCTATCCCTATATGAGAATTAATCATACTTTTTATATCTTTTGGGCATCTATTTATTTCCTTAATTTTCTACAGTGTTCTTGTTTACTTTTTAAAAGTTTTTAATAAGTCTTATTATTTTTCTTTAACATTATTTTTCAGAATTGAAGTACATTCTCAAGAAACCCTGAATTTTGTTTTTTTTCATATTTTTAAACTTTTTCTTTTGAAATTATTATAGACTCATAGAAAGTTGCAAATAAATGTGCAGGGTGGTTCTCTGAATCATTCTCCCAGGATCTCCCAATATTAACATCTTTCAGAATTATAGTACAATATCAAAATGAGAAAGTTGATTTTGGTACAGCCACAGGTGTTATTTAGATTTTACCAGCTATATATGTACTCATCTGTGTGTGTGTGTGTAGCTCTATGCAATTTTGTCACATGTAAATTTGCATAACTACAACCACTACTAAGATACATGACTGTACCATCACCGTAATTCTCCTTCATGCCATCCTTTTATAACCATGCAACCCCCCTGCCTCCATCACTTGGCGATTACTAATCAGTATCTCTCTCTTTACTTATGTCATTTCACAAATATTATATAAATAGAATAATACAGTAGATATTCTTTTGAGATTGGCATTTTTCCACTCAATTTCCTTTATGGTCATCCACGTTGTTGCATGTATCAATAGTTCATACTCTTGTATTGCTGAGCAGTGTTCCATGATGTGGATACACCACACTTTGTTTACTCATTCACCACTGAAGAACAGTTAAGTATATTCCAGTTTAAGGCTATTACAAATAAAACTGCTTTGAACATGTGTGTATAAATTTCTGCATGATGGTAAGTTTTCACTTCTCTGTGATAAATGTTTAAAAATTGCTAGATTTTATGCCAAACTATTTGCCTTAGTGGTTATATGACTGAACATCCCCACCAGCACAGTATGACCAATAAAGTTTCTCCAACTTTGAAAAACAGAACAAAGTTAGAGGACTTACAAAGTCTGATTTCAAAACTTACTTTAAAGGTAAAGTGATCAAGACAATACGGCAGTAGCATAAGGATAGGCATAAAGATAAATGAAAGAGAACCGATATTTCAGAAATTAACCCTTACATTTTTGGTCAATTGGTTTTGAACAAAAATACCAAGACATTCCGTAGATAATGGATAGTCCTTTCACTAACTAGTTCTGAGGCAACTGAACAAATTAAAACAAACAAACAGACAAACAAAAAAAACCCCTCACACTCTTTACTCGCACTATACACAAAAATTAACTCAAAATAGATCATGGACATAAATATAAGAACTACAACAATGAAACTTCTGAACAACAACAACAACAACAAACAGGTGAAATTCTTCAGTATCTGGAGTTAGGCAAAGAATTCTTATAGAGAATTCCTAAAGCATTAGTTATTTAAAAAAATGGAAACTTGGACTTCCTTAGAATTATAAAGCTTTTCTTTCAAAACATACCATTTAAAATGAAACAACAGTCCACAGAGTAGGAGGCCATCCTTGCAAATAATATATCAAAATATTTAAAGAACACTTAAAACACAATAAGTCAAACAACTCAAAATAAGTAAATGAACAAAAGAATAGACATTTAACCAAAGAAGATATATAGTTGATAAGCACAAGAAAAGGTGCTCTCTATTATTTTTTAGTAGGGAAATACAAATTAAACCACAATGCGATAATATCCAATAGAATGTTTATAATCAAAAGACAGTCAATACCAAGTACTGGAAAGAATGTGAAGAAATTGGAGCCTTCATACATTGCGGGGTTGGCGGGGGGGAATGTAAGAATGTATAGTTCCTTGGAAAACATTTTGTTAGTTTCTTTAAAAGTTAAACATAAAGCTACCATACGATCCAGCAATTCCGTTCCTAGGATTCTATCCAAGAGAACCGAAAACATCTGTGCACACAAAGACTTGTATGTAAATATTCTTAGCAGCAGCATTCATAATAGCCCAAATCTGGAAACTACCCAAATGTCTATCAGCTGGTGAATGCATAAACCAAACGTTGTGTAATATACAATAGGACACTCTTCAGCAATAAAAAGGATGAAACACTGAGTGATATATGCCATAATATGTATTAGCATCAATAATAGTATGCTAGACACAAAATATTACATACTGTATGATTTCAAGCATATGAAATGTCTAGACAAGGCTGATTATTTATATCATATTATTTATAAAGACTGGAAAATAGATCAGGATTGACTGTGGCTGGGATAGGATTAAGAAATAATTACAAATGTGCTCAAGAGAATTTTTTTAAGGGATAGAAATATTAAAAATCTGGATTGTGGTAATGATGGTATAATATCACTAAAATGAATAAATTAGACAGTTACACTAGCTGAATTGTATGGTATTTAAATTATACCTCATTAAAGGTAACTTTTCTTTTTTCTTTTTTTTTCTTTTTTCTTGCGGTACGCGGGTCTCTCACTGTTTTGGCCTCCCCCGTTGTGGAGCACAGGCTCCAGACACGCAGGCTCAGCGGCCGTGGCTCACGGGCCCAGCCGCTCTGCGGCATGTGGGATCTTCCCAGACCGGGGCACGAACCCGTACCCCCTGCATCGGCAGGCGGACTCTCAACGACTGCGCCACCAGGGAAGCCTTAACTTTTTTTTTTTTTAACATCTTTATTGGAGTATAATTGCTTTACAATGTTGGGTTAGTTTCTCCTGTATAACAAAATGGATCAGCTATATGTATAAATATATCCTCATATACCCTCCCTTTTGCGCCTCCATCCCACCCTGCCCATCCCACCCCTCTAGGTGGTCAGAGAGCACGGAGCTGATGTCCCTGTGCTATGCAGCTGCTTCCCACTAGCTATCTATTTTACATTTGGTAGTGTATATATGTACATGCCACTCTCTCACTTCGTCCCAGCTTACCCTTCCCCCTCCCCGTGTCCTCAAGTCCATTCTCTACATCTGCGTCTTTATTACTGTCCTGTCCCTAGGTTCTTCAGAACCATGTTTTTTTAGATTCCATACATATGTGTTAGCATATGGTATATGTTTTTCCCTTTCTGACTTACTTCACTCTGTATGACAGACTCTAGGTCCATTCACCTCACTACAAATAACTCAGTTTTGTTTCTTTTCATGGCTGAGTAATATTCCATTGTATATATGTGCCACATCTTCTTTATCCATTCATCTGTCGATAGACTCTTAGGTTGCTTCCATGTCCTGGCTATTGTAAATAGTGCTTCAGTGAACATTGTGGTACATGATTCTTTTTGAATTATGGTTTCCTCAGGGTATATGTCCAGTAGTGGGATTACTGGGTCATATGGTAGTTCTATTTTTAGTTTTTTGAGGAACCTCCATACTGTTCTCCACAGTGGCTGTATCAATTTACATTCCCACCAACAGTGCAAGAGGGTTCCCTTTTCTCCACACTCTCTCCAGCATTTATTTTTTGCATACTTTTTGATGATGACCATTCTGACTGGTGTGAGATTGTACCTCATTGTACTTTTGATTTGCATTTCTCTAATGATTAGTGGTGTAGAGCATCCCTTCAAGTGTTTGTTGGCAATCTGTATATATTCTTTGGAGAAATGTCCATTTAGGTCTTCTGCCCATTTTTGGATTGGGTTGTTTGGTTTTTTGATATTGAGGAGCATGAGCTGCTTGTAAATTTTGGAGATTAATCCTTTGTCAGTTGCTTCATTTGCAAAATATTTTCTACCATTCTGAAGGTTGTCTTTTCATCTTGTTTATGGTTTTTTTGCTGTGCAAAATCTTTTAAGGATCATGAGGTCCCATTTTTTTATTTTTGTTTTTATTTCCATTTCTCTAGGAGGTGGGTCAAGAAGGACCTTGCTGTGATTTATGTCAAAGAATATTCTTCCTATGATTTTCTCTAATAGTTTGATAGTGTCTGGCCTTACATTTAGGTCTTTAATCCAGTATGAGTTTATTTTTGTGTAGGGTGTTAGGAAGTGTTCTAATTTCATTCTTTTACATCTAGCTGTCCAGTTTTCCCAGCAACACTTATTGAAGAGGCTATCTTTTCCCCATTGTATATTCTTGCCTTCTTTGTCAAAGATAAGGTGACCATATATGCGTGGGTTTATCTCTGGGCTTTCTGTCCTGTTCCATTGAGGTATATTTCTTTTTTTCTGCCCTACCATAGTGTCTTGATTACTGTAGCTTTGTAGTATAGTGTGAAGTCAGGGAGCCTGATTCCTCCAGCTCTGTTTTTCTTTCTCAAGATTGCTTTGGCTATTTGGGGTGTCTGTGTTTCCATACAAGTTGTGAATTTTTTTGTTCTAGTTCTGTGAAAAATGCCATTGGTAGTTTGAAAAGGATTGTATTGAATCTGTAGATTGCTTTAGGTAGTATAGTCATTTTCACAATGTTTATTCTTCGAATCCAAGAACATGGAATATCTCTCCATCTGTTTGTATCATCTGTAATTTCTTTCATCAGTGTCTCATACTTTTCTGCATACAGGTCTTTTGTCTCCTTAGGTAGGTTTATTCCTAGGTATTTTATTCATTTTGCTGCAATGGTAAATGGGAATATTTCTTTAATTTCTCTTTCAGATTTTTCATCATCAGTGTTTAGGAATGCCAGAGATTTCTGTGCATTAATTTTGTATCCTGTGACTTTACCAAGTTCATTGATTAGCTCTAGTAGTTTTCTGGTAGCACCTTTAGGATTCTCTACATATAGTATCATGTCATCTGCAAACAGTGACAGCTTTCCTTCTTCTTTTCTGATTTGGATTCTTTTTATTTCTTTTTCTTCTCTAAGTGCTGTGACTAAATCTTCCAATAATAGTGATGAGAGTGGGCAACCTTGTCTTGTTCCTAATTTTAGAGGAAATATTTTCAGTTTTTCACCATTGAAAATGATGTTGGCTGTGGGTTTGTCACATATGACCTTAATTATGTTGAGGTAGGTTCCCTCTCTGTGTACTTTCTGGAGGGTTTTTATCATAAATGGGTGTTGAATTTTTTGAAAGCTTTTTCAGTATCTAGTGAGATTATCATATGGATTTTATCCCAGTTTGTTATTATGGTGTATCACATTGATTGAGTTGCATATATCGAAGAATCCTTGCATTCCTGGGATAAACCCCACTTGATCATGGTGTATGATCCCTTTAATGTGCTGTTGCATTCCGTTTGCTACTATTTTGTTGAAGATTTTTGCATCTATTTTCATCGGTGATATTGGCCTGCAGTTGTCTTTTTTTGTGACATCTTTATCTGGTTTTGGTATCAGGGTGATAGTGGCCTCGTAGAATGAGTTTGAGAGTGCTCGTCTCTCTGCTATATTTTGGAAGAGTTTGAGAAAGATAGGTGTTAATTCTTCTCTAAATGTTTGATATAATTCTCCTGTGAAGCCATCTAGTCCTGGGCTTTTGTTTGTTGGAAGATTTAAAGTCACAGTTTCAATTTCAGTGGTTGTGATTGGACTGTTTATATTTCCTATTCATTCCTGGTTCACTCTCAGAAGGTTGTGCTTTTCTATTTATCCATATCTTCAAGGTTGTCCATTTTATTGACACATAGTTGCTTGTAGTAATCCCTCATGATTCTTTATATTTCTGCAGTGTCAGTTACTTCTCCTTTGTCAGATTCTGATTCTGTTGATTTGAGTCTTCTCCGTTTTTTTCTTGATGAGTATGGCTAATGGTTTATCAATTTTGTTTACCTTCACAAAGAACCATCTTTTAGTTTTATTGATCTTTGTCATCATTTCCTTAATTTCTTTTTCATTTATTTCTGCTCTGATCTTTATGACTTCTTTCCTTGTGCTAACTTAGGGTTTTTTTGTTCTTCTTTCTCTAATTGCTTTAGGTGTAGGTTTAGGTTGTTTATTTGAGGTGTTTCTTGTTTCTTAAGGTAGGGTTGTATAGCTATAAACTTCCCTCTTAGAACTGTTTTTGCTGCATCCCATAGGTCATCGTGTTTTCATTGACATTTGTTTCTAGGTATTTTTTTAATTTCCTCTTTGATATCTTCAGTGATCTCTTGGTTATTTATTAGCATATTGTTTAGCCTCCATCTGTTTGTATTTTTTTACAGTTTTTTCCTGTAATTGATATCTAGTCTCATAACATTGTGGTCAGGAAAGATACTTGATACAATTTCAATTTTCTTATATTTACCACGGCTTGATTTGTGATCCAGGATATGATCTATCCTGGAGAATGTTCCCTGAGCACTTGAGAAGAAAGTGTATTCTGTTGTTTTTGGATGGAATGTCCCATAAATCTCAATAAAGTCCATGTTGTTTACTGTGTCATTTAAAGCTCGTGGTTCCTTATTTATTTTCATTTTGGATGATCTGTCCATTGGTGAAAGTGGGGTTTTAAAGTCTCCTACTATGACTGTGTTACTGTCCATTTCCCCTGTTATGGCTGTTAGTATTTGCCTTATGTATTGAGCATGCTCCTATATTGGGTGCATAAATATTTACAATTGTTTTATCTTCTTCTTGGATTGATCATTATGTAGTGTCCTTCTTTGTCTCTTGTAATAGTCTTTATTTTAAAGTCTATTTTGTCTGGTATAAGAATTGTTGCTCCAGCTTTCTTTTGATTTCCATTTACATGGAATATATTTTTCCATCCCCTCACTTTCAGCTATATGTGTCCCTAGGTCTGAAGTTGTCTCTTGTAGACAGCATATATGTGGGTCTTCTTTTTGTATCCATTCAGCCAGTCTATGTCTTTTGATGGGAGCATTTATTCCATTTACATTTAAGGTAATTATTGATATGTATGTACCAATTACCATTTTCTTAATTGTTCTGGGTTTGTTTTTGTATGTCTTTTCATTCTCTTGTGTTTCCTGCCTAGGGAAGTTCCTTTAGCATTTGTTGTAAAGCTGGTTTTGTGGTGCTGAATTCTCTTAACTTTTGTTTATCTGTAAAGTTTTTAATTTCCGTATCAAATCTGAATGAGATCCTTGCTGGGTAGAGTAATCTTGGTTGTAGGGTTTTCCCTTTCATCACTTTAAATATGTCCTGCCACTCCCTTCTAGCTTGCAGAGTTTCTGCTGATGATCAGCTGTTAACCTTATGGGGATTCCCTTGTGTGTTATTCGTTGTTTATCCCTTGCTGCTTTTAATGCTTTTTCTTTGTATTTAATTTTTGATAGTTTGATTAATATGTTTCTTGGCGTGTTTCTCCTTGGATTTATCCTGTATGGGACTCTCTGTGCTTCCTCCTCTTGATTGACTATTTCCTTTCCCACGTTAGGGAAGTTTTCAACTATAATCTCTTCAAATATTTTCTCAGTCCCTTTCTTTGTCTCTTCTTCTTCTGTGACCCCTATAATTCGAATGTTGATGCATTTAATGTTGTCCCAGAGCTCTCTGAGACTGTCCTCAATTCTTTTCATTCTGTTTTCTTTATTCTGCTCTGCAGTAGTTATTTCTACTGTTTTATCTTCCAGGTCACTTATCTGTTCTTCTGCCTCAGTTATTCTGCTATTGATCCCTTCTAGAGAATTTTTAATTTCATTTATTGTGTTGTTCATGATTGTTTGTTTGCTCTTTAGTTCTTCTAGGTCCTTGTTAAACGTTTCTTTTATTTCCTACATTCTATATCCAAGATTTTGTCCCATCTTTACTATCATTACTCTGAATTCTTTTTCATGTAGACTGCATACTTCCTCTTCATCTGTTTGGTCTGGTGGATTTTTACCTTAGTCCTTCATCTGCTGCACATTTCTCTGTCTTCCCATTTTGCTTAACTTACCGTGTCTGAGATCTCCTTTTTGCAGGCTGCAGGTTCATATTTCCTGTTGTTTTTGGTGTCTGCCCCCAGTGGGTAATGTTGGTTCAGTGGGTTGTGTAGGCTTCCTGGTGGAGGGAACTGGTGCCTGTGTTCTGGTGGGTTGGGCTCGATCTTGTCTTTCTGTTGGGCATTGCTGCATCCGATGGTTTGTTTTGGGGTGTCTGTGAACTTAGTATGATTTTAGGCAGCCTCTGTTAATGGGTGGGGTTGTGTTCCTGTCTTGCTAGTTGTTTAGTATGGGGTGTCCTGCACTGGAGCTTACTGGTTATTTAGTGGAGCTGAGTCTTAGTGTTGGGACGGAGATCTCTGGGAGAGCTCTCACTGATTGATATTACATGGGGCCAGGAGGTTTCTGATGGTCCAGTGTCCCAGTCTTGGCCCTCCCACCTCAGAGGGTCACGCTCGACACCCTGCCAGAGCACCAAGACCCTCCTAGCCGGGGCTTCCCTGGTGGCGCAGTGGTTGAGAATCTGCCTGCTAATGCAGGGGACACGGGTTCGAGCCCTGGTCTGGGAGGATCCCACATGCCGCTGTACAACTAGGCCCGTGAGCCACAACTACTGAGCCTGCGCATCTGAAGCCTGTGCCCTACAACAAGAGAGGCTGCAATAGTGAGAGGCCCACGCACCACGGTGAAGAGTGGCCCCCACTTGCCACAACTAGAGAAAGCCCTCACACAGAAACGAAGACTCAACACAGCAAAAATAATTTAATTAATTAATAAACTCCTACTCCCAACATCTTCTTTAAAAAAGAAAAAGAAAAAAAGACCCTGCTAGCCACATGGCTCTTCAGAATAGTCCCTAATGGTAAATTACATGATCTTGCACATAGAAAATCCTAAGAAATGAGCACACACAGAAGTTAGAAGTAATAAAGAAGTTCAGCAAGTTTGCAGGACACAAAGTCAATATGCTAGACATATTTGTATCTAGAATTTTTAAAGGATCTCAAAGCTCAACAGTAGAAAAACAAAAACAATCCAGTTAGAAAATGGACAAAGACATGAAGAGAAAATACACTGAAGCATGTATGTAGATGGCAAAAAGGCACCTGAAAATTATTCTATATCATTAGCCATCAGAGAATACTATTCAGTCATAAAAAAGACGGAAATATTGCCATTTGCTACAGCATGGATGAAACCTGAGGGCATTATGCTAAGTGAAATAAGTCAGACAGAGAAAGACAAATACTGTATGATATCACTTACACACAGAAAATCTAAAAAAAAAAACAAACTGACTGAACAAAATATCCTAGTTGTGCTTACCAGAGGCAGGGGATGGGATGTAAGGTAATTGGATGAAGGTGGTTGAAGGTAAAAACTTCTAGTTATCAGATAAATAAGTACTAGGGATGTAATGGACAACATGATGACTATGGTTAACATTGTTCTGATGTTATATTTGAAAGCTCCCAAGAGAGTAAATCCTAAAAGTTCTCATCACAAGAAATTTTTTTACCAATAAATAAATAAATGCACTTCCTCTATAGAACTTCTTTCCCTCCATCAACAGAGTCAGATACAAGTTGCCTTGGTAGTAGTACAGTTTAAATAAGAGCAAGGATCTGTACTGAGCCAGACCTGGTTTCCAGTCCTAGCTCCATCACTGATTATTTGGTAAGATAATCACCCTGAGCTTCATATTCTTCTTCTATATCAATGGAGATAATCATTGTCCTTCATTCATAAGGTTATTGAAAAGACTAAAATATGGTAAATTACATAAAGTGCTGAGAAAAATGCCTAACAAACAGTTCTTCTTGATCACAGCTATTTTTATCACAGAAACAGCTATGGCAAATGTATACATTGTGTCCTTGTAGACCCACATCTAGGTTTATGACAGTAAAACCACATCCATTTCATACTAGAGAATAATGAGAATTTGGTTCCAGGTAGAAGGACATATATCTAACTTAATCAGGAACATCAATGCATTTTTTTAAATGAAAAGTACAAAGCACACCCTTGTTTTTTGTTATCTGATGTCTAATGACTACTCTTTATGGACCTGACTGAAATTGTTTTTAGCAGATTAAGTGACACACTATTTGTCTAGTATTTGAAAGTAGCTCTTTACAACCTGTATCTGATCAAAGCTACTCCATCCTCCTGGAGACCAGAGCTCCAACTCTTTTCATTTTAGAAAGTTACTTTCCACTGCTCCTCACAAAGGCAAGCAATGATGGCAAGGATTGACAGCTTTCATATGATAGCCATTTTTTTTTTCTTGGCAAATTTCTCTTCTTGCCTTCCATATAGCACACTAACCGTTGGAACACATGGTTTTCACAAGGTTTTTCCTACCCAACGTTACAAGCTTTTACCTTTCTTTCACTAAACACAAACTAGTCAGGATGCCTAACAAATTAATCCACTCAGTACAGGTCTCTTCACCAACTCAATATATCAACAAAATTGTAGCAGATCAAGAGTACCATAAAAAGTTTTTAATTCTTTGACTGATCCAACTATACCCCAGATGTTCCTAATGATCACCCCTAGGCTGTCCTGCCTAGCTGTGGAGTGGATGATATTCTGCAACTCTCCCTGCTAACAGGGAGGTCCTAGTAATTTTCTAGTCCCTACCTACCTACCTGACATACATTTCAAATATATAATTTTAGATAAACAAAACCTACACGTTATATTTTATTATCCAACCCCAAAATCAGTCTTTCAGATGAGGCCATAGTCTCCACCCTTCAGACTGTATCGAGAGTTCCTAGATTCACTAATAGTCCCTGGCCTCAATACCTGCCCACGCCCACTTATCCACCAATAGAAGGAACTTGTAGCCCTAACTCTAATGAAAGTCTGTCTGCCTTTTATCATTAGAAATGTTTTTAGATTTAAGATATGTGTTTTAGGATGAGACTTCTATTTCTGCTTGGTTGTCCTATGGATTTATTTATATAATTGACACTACTTCCCCTAGAAAGCTTCAGTATTAGTTTCATAGTAAGTGGAATTGAATTCCTTTAAGTACTTAATAAATTTTGTCAATATTAGATGCAGAGTTTGTCCTTATATTACTCATTTTTTTCTTCTTGGTATATTGGAACCATTCTTTTTTTTTTTTTTAGTGGCAGGGTGTGTTTATTTGATTAGTGGCTAACAAGACATGAAAAAATATTGTCTTCTTCCAAGAGCATAAAAATAACCATTTAGCAATCAGACATCACTTTCAGAATGCTGTGTATTGAATGCTATTCAATATCTGAAATAAATAGTTCTTCTGTAAAAACTTACAACTATGGAAGTTATTAATATTCAGACACATGATGTTTCTTTTTCTTCGGTTTCTGGGATATTTTCAAGAGTGCTAATTCTTCATAAGGTGACTATTATGTTTTTGCATATTGTGAAACTGCTAAGATTCTCAACATCTCAAAAAAACATTGTAATCTGAGAATAAATAGACATTTAAAGAGGAGAACGCTTATTACACTGCCATGTGGCCTCTGAGTACTCATTAAATATTAGTTCATGTTCAAAAAATTAAGTAGGATGTAATTTTTCTCTGCATAAGAAAACTGCAAAGTAAAACTTTGGTCATGCTTGAAACTAAAAGAGGAAATTTTAAAAATAAAGAATAAAGGCCTTCCTCATAAAACTTAAATTGGTATTCTGTGATACCATAAAATACCATAGAGTGTAATTAAGGTTGTGACATGATATCAAAGTATTTTATATGGAAAATGGATATTTTGAAAAATATAGGACTTGTTCCAAACTGGAAAACTTTATATATGTATATAATATTCTGATCACTTTAATTTTGCAATAATTATTTGGGGTAGGAGTAAGATTACCAATAACAACTGATCTATGTAGATTCTATAAAATTATGTGTTAGAAAATTCTCATTCCAATTGAACCTTAGCTCCAGAGAGACAGTTAAAGTGACTTGCTTCTGTCATGATTTGTTTATCTCAGAGATTGGTCGTTGCAACTCACTAACCACTGGGCCAGTGTTCATGCCCTCATTTTTCCTAAGAAATATGGCAAGGACCACAATACACACTGATTATATATAAAGTACAATTATATCTAAATATACACTATTGATATTTATGTAACTATCAGTCTAATATAATGTATCCTCATGGAGTACAAGGAACTGTTTGACATCTGTTATTCCCAGTTTGGTATTTACTGGGAAAGGAATGCCGGGAAATGACTTTAAGTATTAGGAGAGACAAGACACAACTCTGAAAATGTTGCACACCTTTGTGATGAATGGGTATTTTCTCACAGTTGGATGCAAGGTTCTACATGTCCTATTTACATCACACTTGGCAGATGTGTTGTTCGATTCATCTATAAATTTAGTGTGTGTTATAGTGTAGTTGGTGGTACTCTAGACACTTATTTTCTTGATCTACTATTGGTTTCTGCTCACTTTTCAAGTCTTATTGTCCAGATATCCTCTCAATTTTCTCTACTGCTTGCAACTGAAAGGATTTCTCCTGCTTTCATGTGTGAGCCTGTCTGTTTCAGCCTTTAGAACATTGTAGACAAGAGAGTTGGATTCAAATGGAAGAAATGTGTGTTTGATTATCTGCGTTTAGTGCTAAAGGCAATGAAAATCCCATTATCATTAATGGATGGACAGCTGGTTGCCTACGACACTCAGTTATGTAATAGCAAATTAAATTATTCCCTATGGGGTTTCCCTAGTGGTGCAGTGGTTAAGAATCCACCTGCCAATGCAGGGAACATGGGTTCAAGCCCTGGTCTGGGAAGATCCCACATGCTGTGGAGCAACTAAGCCCATGAGCCACAACTATTGAGCCTGCCCTCTAGAGCCTGCGAACCACAACTGCTGAGCCCATGTGCCACAGCTACTGAAGCCCATGTGCCTAGAGCCCATCTCCACAACAAGAGAAGCCACCACCATGAGAAGTCCATCCACCACAACGAAGAGTAGCCCCCACTCACCACAACTAGAGAAAGCCCACGCACAGCAGCAAAGACCCAATACAGCCAAAAAAAAAAAAAAAATTAACTAAAAAAAAAAAAAGTGAGAGCTTCTGATGATGTAAATGCTCTGGTGAGCTAAAACAAACAAACAACAGAAATAAATAAATAAATAAATATAATTCCCTATGATAACCATGATTAAAGAGTTGATTGAAAGCAAGTGTGGGGGATCTTTTCTGGTCCTATGATAGAATTACATGATGGGCAAAAAGTAATTCAAGAAATGCAACATAGGATGGCTGTTTCTAAGGACATTAAATAATTTAAAGGAAAAGAATGACAAGGTCAAATTCCTAATTTTTTTTTCACTTCTTGAAATGAGGGACACTAAATAATTTTCACAATCTGTTATTTCTAGCAGCACCAGTGATAAGGTAGCTAATAATTAGCTCAAAATTTTGTCCTATAGGTTGCCAAATTGCAATGACAATTTAATTCACTGACTCTCCAGGTCCCTTATGTGAAAGTCAGTGCATCGATCGTCAAAGTATGGGCTCTACAAAGTGGAATACAGGTATATGGGGAATTTCAAAACTCATGGTTCCCTCAAAACCTCAGCTCTCCCTGAGCCTCCCCTGCCAACTGAAACAGCTTTTTCTTCACCTATCTGCTAAATTTATTTCCCTCTCTTTAATGTTTCATAACACACTCAAACGAAGTACTTACCTTTTAAGATAAAGCCAGTTCTTTCATACCCAACTCCCCAGTAGCAGAATTATAATTAAGGAATATTCTACCTTGTACCACAGATAAATTATAAAATAAAGCCTGGAAAGAGAGTTTTAAATTCAAAAAAATACACTAATTTGAAAATCATATCAACATAATAAGCATAAATCTGTGGATGATGTATGACTATGGATCCTGAGAGTGATTTTTTTGAAGAAGGAAAACATAAGTTTAGGTCAGGATGAATATGTCAATTGTCAACATATCAATACATATTCACATATTCTGGATATAATGTGCTACCTTGAGCAGTTAAGTCAGTTTTAATGTTTTAGTTATACAGTAATTTTTTTAAAAAAACTCGATTTGCTAGTGGGTCTTCTTTTTTAAATTGAGCTGTCAAAATTTGTTTACAAATACTTTAAACATTTCAGGAGATGAAAATTCAAACTTGGCTCTAAGGATCATAAGATAGCTGAGATTATCTACCCTTCAACAGGTCTTTGAAATGCAGAAGGGAGAGGAGCATCAATGTCTCTGAAAAGTACTTCTGAGGCTGTTCATTGTAGGGCAAGTCATATTGTCATGAGGAGATATTGCATAGTAGGTGGACATAAACAAGTAATGTTTCTTAAATTACAGAAATAAGAACAAGGTAGGCTTGGTTAACACAACAGGGTGCAGGGACAGTACATTAACCAGAGTGGTGATTTGAGTCATGAGAAATACCCTCTTATATTGAGTATTGCTTGTTCAAGTGATACCCAGGACTAAATATATATGTATCCCAATGATGCTTTAGCCCTCAGTTCCCAGACCTGAGTCAATTCTAAAGTAGACAGACAGACAGACAGATAGATAGATAGATAGGTAGATAGATAGATAGATGATAAATAGATTGATTTCTTCTATAGCCCCTTGAACAAAGCAGAAGTTCAGTATACATATAGCATCCATATTCTGTGTATTTTTATCCTAGTCTTTACCAAAGATATCTGCAGCCACCTGTTAAGGTACTTATGCATTAGGTTACTAGTTGCTTGTCAAAGTTAACATTATAACCTGGACACCTATATTTCCACTGTGTACCGGAGTTTAAGTAGATCAGGTGATCAACAAAACCTTGACATGAATCTGCCTCACCATACCTTCAGTGGAACATCCAAAATACCCACCATTTATTGATTTTTTTCAGTATATACTATAATAGCAATCATTAGTAGCTGAGAACATCACATCATTGGTTTCTTGGACTTAGAATAGTGGTTTATTATGGTAGAAATGCCATGAAGAAATATTAGGCTCTCTTCCTTCCTAACTCTTCCCTGGTACATCTAAAGCTAAACCATAACTAGGAGAGAATTTAAAAAAAATTAATGCCACCACCAAAGACTTGAAAAGTTCATAGAAAAGTACTGTAACATTACCTATCATTTCTGATTTTATTCACCATCTTATCTGATACTGAAAAGACGGTATGTAGCTAATGATCTGGGGAGAGTTTTTTCCATATTCCAATAAGTGGAAAACACCAGAAGCTATTTTGTTTAACTTAGCAAAAATTACAAGATATTTACCATCTTGCTTCTAAGATATGTCAGCTCTCTATCTTTGTGCCATATTGCAGACTACAGAGACCTTGACTATCTTACTATCCAGGGAACATTATGCTAATCTTCTAGATTGATGACCTCATGCTAAAAAGAACTAAAAGCTAAATACTCTTGATGTCTTGATCAGACATATGTCTACTGAAGATGGGAAGATAAAACTTTCAAAATCAATGGGGCATTTGAGCAACAAAAGAAATAATGAGAAGAATATATTATAGGTCAGAGAATGAAATAATAATCGATGAGTCCAAACAGATATAAATGGTAGAGAAGGAATGCCAGTAGATGCCAAAGTAATATATGTAGAAGAAATGATGGAATTAGAAAATTACCATTTGGCATCCATCTTATTAATTATTTCAGCCAAGAATCACCATAACTTAAACTCAGTAGGCAAAAATATGATGAGAAGCAAAATATTTATAAAATATCTTCATAAGACACTTATGGATTTCCATGGGAAATATAATAGAGAAGCCTGGCCAACAACACTTCAATCAAGTGATTAATATCACAAGTAATGGGAAAAGTTGACATCATGTGCCTCCTGTGATGACTCCTACTAAAAATGCACACCTAGATTCTAATCATGATGAAAATCAGACAAACACAAATTAAAGAAAAGTCTAGAAAAAAATAGCCAGAACTCTTCAAAAATGTTAGTCATGGAAAACAAAGAAAATAAAGTACTAAATTCATAATGTGACCCTGGATTGGACCCTGGAAAAGAAAAAAAAGAAATTTGCCAAAAAGGACAATTAATGGGACAATAGGAGAAATTTGCATAAAGCCTGAAGTTTTGATAATAATTATTAACATTATTTCCTCAATTTTGAAAATCTTACTTTGTTATGTAAGTAAATATCCTTATTTTTAGACAATTAACCCTGAAGTATTTAGAGGTAGATTAACTGTAGTTATTCCTATATATAAGTATAGATTTACTTTAAATTCATGTAACTGCAAATTTACTTCAAACTTTTGAAAGGAAAAATATATATAATATGTACTGATATGGTCTCATAATGTGTATGTGTGTATGTCTCTATGTTTAGAGAGAGAGAAACAGAGAAAAAGAGGAAGAATAAAAAATTGTATGTAAAATATGTTAACATTTAGGGAATTGGGGTAAAAGTTTCGCGGAATTTATTGTAAAACATATGCAACTTTTAAATTCTCAAATCATTTCACAATACAAAGTAAAAAAAAAAGCCAGTTGGATTGCAATCTTATGAAAAGTTGAGGAATTCAATTGTCCATTCTAAAGAGTTCGCTCTTAAAAGAAAGACAATTTGCTGTACATTATCATTAACAAAGAAGCACGTTTGTTTCTGATTGCTTGAAATTAAGAACACCAACTGATACAGCAATCTAGAGAAAACAGCTAAAGACCAGATGAGACCAGAAAGAGAAGCAATGAAGAAAACCAGCCAGCAATATTAAAACAGCAAAACAGTGGTCTTCTGTATATGTCCTCATTTTGCAGTTTAGAGAATGTCCACAAATGGCCATCAGCTAAATACCAGTATAATCTCAAATTGTTTATCACCCTTCACATAACTCTGAAATCTCTCATTCATTTGGATTTATTAAACACCTAATATGCACCAATCATTGTATTAACTCTTAACATACCCATGAACAAAAGAGACACACTTCCCACTGTGAATATATGGTCTCATGGGAAACACTAACAATAAACAAATAATTATGGAATTAATTACTTAATATTGCTATGATAAGTACCATGAAGTAGAGGAAAAGACAGAGAACAGTGAAAGGGTTTAGTAGAGGAATCTGTTAGAGTTTCAGGAGTCAGAAGATTTTAGTGAGAAAGTGACTTGAACTTGAAATTTGATAAATAAAAGCTATTTTTTATGGACTCTATCCTGATGCATTACTGTATTTGATTATCCTTTCACCAACACCACAGTCACTTGATTACTAGAGCTTTAAATAAGTCTTCAAATCAAGTATTATAACTCCCTCAACTTTTGTTCTTCCAGAATGCCTTAGTGATTTTCAGATTTTGCATTTCTGCATACATTTTAGAATTATATTTTCAATTCTTACCACGAGTAAAGTCTTTGGAATTTGGATTGGGATCACATTTAGATAACTTTGAGGAGTGGAAATTTTAGATACTGAGCTTTCCAAAAATAAAGATGGTATATCAGTCCACTTATGTATTATTTAATGTATCTCAGCAATATTTTATTGTTTTCACTGTAAAGTTATTACATAATTTGTTAAATATATCCTCCCATAGATCATGTTGTGAAACTACTATTAATAGTGTTTTTTAATTTTCAGTTACCATTATTTAGAAATGCAATTAAACTTCCAATTCTGCCTCAGACGTAGAAAATTTCAGAAACGTATCAATTCCACCTTAATGATGAGGACAAACCATGTACTGTACAAAGTCATAATTTTTTTCAGGCTATCAAAGAGTCAAGGTTGTACAGTAACCCAGCAAACTGAAATCCAAAGCGTTCAAATCCTCTTCTAAGAGAGACAGGAATATAAATTATTTCACTTTTTGTAAGCTAGTAGAAAAGAAAGGTCATCACCATAAAAGCAGGTCGGAAGAAAACAGCTGAAATTAAAATGAATTATTTAAGGCCCAATATGGGTTACTATGACAGTTTAGAATCCCAGGGAGCCCCAGATACAATGAGAGTCTATACCATTCATCACATTTTCCCCCTAAACCTCTACTGATTATTGGTAAGAAAGATTGGAGAAGTGAAGCACGCTTGAGAGAGAGTCCCTATGTGGTCCAGGCACACAAGACTTGCCTAAATTTAAGGGTGACGTAGCCTTTCCAATCTATAGACAATGAAGAATACAAAGCATAGCTTGGTTCCTGCTGGAAGCTGGACTCAAAAACTGGCTGTGTGCTGGACATTTCTCAGGTGCACGGAAGAAGATGTTTACTGATAGACATGGAACAGAAAACCTATCTGCCTCAAACCCTGCACTGACAGGAAGCAGAAGTTATCCACTTCTGAAGGAGGGACAGGAAATCCACACATCCTGGATTCTGCACAAATAAGTGGCAAGGTTCTGCTGTCACTGGGAAGGAGCAGGAAACTCACTCATGCTCAGGACCCTGTGCAAGCTGGAGTACTCTTGCCACTGCCACTTGGGGGAGAAACACAAAACCCGCCTGTGCTCCAGGCTATGTACCGACAGAGGAAGAGCAGGGAGGCTGAGAGAACCCCATTCCTGAGGATCAGGTACACAGAGCCTGCCTAATATTGAGGCAGGAGAAGTAAGGTATCCCCCCATATGAGCCTTGTGAATATAGAGTGATAACAACAGCAGTCTACCACTGAGAAAGAAGTCAGGAGCACAGAAAGAAAGCCCTCTGTGGAGCAGAAATGCAGGGCATGACAAAATCCAATGGAGGAGCAGAACATCACTTAAAAAATAATTGAAACTTGTAATGGAACAAAGCTAAATAAAGCAACAACAAACTCACATAACTAATTGGATTAACCCTACAATAACACCTGAAAGCCAGAAGAGAATTTCACATTCCTGGGCATAAATATTATTTACTTTAGTCTCTAGAGTTTTGTGAAAAAAATCTGACATTCAATAAAAATTATAAAGTGCAGAAAACATCAAGTAAACATCATACATTGCCAAAAGATAAAATAGTCATCAGGAAAAATTCAGATGTGACACAGATATTAGGATTATCAGATGAGGACATTAACATGATCCAACAGGGACTTTGTATGGTTACAATGTTAAATATGGTTAACATGATGAACAGATGGAGAATTTCAATAGATAGTTGACCATAAAAAAGAGCTCCCCCAAAATAATAGAACTAAAAAATGTGATATGCGATAAATAATTTTGTTAAAAGACTTAGCAGAACAAACTCATTTGAGGAAAGGATCAGCTAAATAGAATGCAGTCCAAGAAATTCACCAAACTAAAGGACAAAGAACAAAAATAGTGAAAAAATTCAGTAAAATATCTGGCATCTATGGGACAAAATGAAACAATCTAATATGCATGCAAATTGAATTCTTGATGAAGAGGAAATAGAGTGGGTAAGAAGTATATTTGAATTGGTAATGGCCAGAATGTTTTTAAAAATTTAATGACCAACACAAATGCACATATCCCAGATGTTCAGAGAAATCCAAACAGAATAAATAAAAACATACCTAGGTACATGTTAGTCAAAGTGCTAAAAACCAAAGGTTAAAAAGAAAATCCCAGAGGCAAGTAGTGAAATAAGAAAAATTACATGTAGGTAAACCATGATAAGAACATCTTACTCTTTTTGAAAAAGAATGGAAACCAGAGACAACAGAATGATATATTTTAAAGTGTTGAAGTATAATGTACACTTGGCTGAAGCATCCTTTACAAATAAAGGTGAGGTGCTTTCTGACTTCTGTTTAGGATGTTAGAAATTTTGAAAGAGTATTACATATATAACATATATAACAACATATATATAACACATATATAACAACATATATAACAACATATATAACAACAACAACAGAAACCCAGGTCACTATATAATCTAAAATGTCAAAGCTTCTCCGAACCCATCTGAGTCGTGGTTACAGGACAACCCAACTCACCCGAAGTCTAAGGAAGTCAAGTACAACTAAGAAGAGACAAGACCTAAGTGGTTGTTCCTCTGGGGCAGATGACAGATTACATACAAACTTCTAATAATTCTGGTAAATATTTACCAAATTGCTAAAGGCTGAGAGTGAGGTGATGATAAAATATAACCCCGAAGAACCACAGACACAAGGGATATTCTCAGTTACTTGCAGGATCTTCTTCACAGACCTAACCCAATGCTCAAAAGAAAGATCAGGGAAATCCCCCTGAGATCTAAGAAAGTCCCCCTCGTGGTGCAGGGTTCTGGGAGGAGAACATCAACTACAGCTGGAGAAGCACAAAACTTTACCTTAGTATGTCTCAACTGTCTCTCCTTAGAACAAAGCCTCCTGGGAAAAAATAAAATAAATAAACTTCTATTTCCCTGAAGGTACAAATAAGAACCATAAAAACTGGAAACAACTAATAGGTCCCTCAACTGGGTAATGGATAAACTATGATACAGGCATATAATAGCATATTTTTCTGCAATAAAGAGGAACAAAGCATTAATACAATTACAACATGAATACATCTGAAATGCATTATGCTAAGTGAGAGAGGCCAGGCTTAAAAAGCCACATACTGCAGCATTCAATTATATGACATTTTTAAAAAGGCAAAGCAATAGGACAGAAAATAAATAAGTGGTTACCAGGGACTGTGGGTAGCAGGACAGGTGACTACAAGTGGGCACAGTGTAATTTTGTGGGGTGATGAAATTGTTCTGTATCCTGAATGCAGTGTTGGTTATAGATAGTAAATCTTTGTCAAAACTCTCAGAACTATATAATAAATAAGGTGAATTTTACTTATATAAATTACGCTGTATTGTAAAAGCTATAAAAAGAAAGCACTAAGTTATAAAGGTGAAATAAATACTTTTTAGATGGGCAAAAAGTAAAAGAATTTATCTCATCAATCTGCACTAAAAGAAATGGTAAAACAAATTCTGTAGGATAAAAGGGATATATAACTGTTTTTGTTTGTTTATTTTGTTTTGTACGTTGACCAGGAATACTTTAGCCTAGCTAAATTCCCTTACTAATTCTAGCAATTTTATTTTTGAGGAATGCTTAGGATTTCCTGTACGAACAATCTCGGCCTAATGAACAGATATGAACAGAGCCTTTTAATTTTTCTTAGGGATATTAAATTGACACCTAGAATTAGTACTAGTACTCACTAGGCTTTTTTAAAAAATCACTTTTACAATTAAGAGAAATAAAAATCATTATACCAAAGTGAACACTGTCACACTTCTCAAGTTGAAGTATTGTCTTATAATTCAAATTAGCATTATTGTTTAATCTGGTAGAAAAACACCTTTAAAAATGCTAATAAACAACCAAGAAAATAAATACTTCTTTTTTATATCCTCTTCCAAGTTTTGCTGGATCATTTAAATATGTGTCTGGCCCAAAGTATATTTTCAGATTATTTTGGCTATACTTGGAAATTATGTATACAATCAAATAATACATCTCCTTTTTTGACATGTTCAGTATTCCCCAATCTCACCTAACTTGGAAATGCTTCAACAGCAATGGTATTATTGGGATTTAACAGTGTTCTTCTGAGACAGTAAAAAAGTCCATAAATAAATCCCATTTTATTTATACAGTGGGGGTCCCTCAGGCAGCCACTCCCGTGGGCACATGGCCATGAGCTGCTCCTGCCCCACACTCCCTCCCTCTGCCTTTCACTTCCCAGCTGCCAAGATCTTGGAAGGCCACAGACCAGGACCAACTGTTGTGAAGTCTCTATTCTTATTATTGCTTTGAAGCTCAGCAAAGAAGGGAAAGCAACTGAGAACAGTCTGTAGGGTTCTGGAGGCTGGGAACTCCAAGATCAAGATGCTAGCAGATTAACTGTCTGTGTCAAGCAATATCTAGATATTACCTGCACTCTGCCTGTCCCCTGCCTGAACCTGGGATTCTTCCAATGAGTGAGTGGTCCTGGGTCCCACATTGGTGTTGCTCATTTGGTTGATGAAGACATATTGACAGAGTTGTTGTTGGTATCCCAGGACTGCCTGCTTGTCGAGACCCTCTGTAAAAGCTCCATATACCCTGCTGTTGAGCACTCTGAGGAGGTAACAGTACTCAGAGAGGATATTACCTATGCAAGATATAGAGATATCTGAGACCAAAAAACTAAGAGAAATTGGATTGGTGGACACTGAGACCTCCTCAGGTGACCACAGTTTAATAAGGATTGTCCAAACAAATGAAAGGAGTGAGTGAACCATTCTGTAAAAGAACCAGAGACTGTGAAAGACCGCTGAGAAGCCCAAAACCCTGTGTGCTATGTGGATGTCAGGCTCTTGGTGCTCCAGCCAGGCATCAGGGCTGTGCCTCTGAGGTGGGAGAGGCAAGTTCAGGACATTGGTCCACAAGAGACCTCCCAGATCCACGTAATATCAAATGGCGAAAATCTCCCAGAGATCTCCATCTCAACACCAACACCCAGCTCCACTAAACGACCAAAAAGCTACAGTGCTGGACAGCCTATGCCAAAAAACTAGCAAGACAACCCCACCCATTAGCAGAGAGGATGCTTAAAATCATAATAAGGCCAGAGACACCCCAAAACGCACCACCAAATGTGGACCTGCCCAACAGAAAGACAAGATCCAGCCTCAACCACCAGAACACAGGCACTAGTCCCCTCCACCAGGAAGCCTACACAACCCACTGAACCAACCTTAGCCACTGGCGACAGACAACAAACACAACAGGAACTATGAACCTGCAGCCGGTGAAAAGGAGACCCCAAAAAAAGGAAGTTAAGCAAAATGAGAAGACAGAGAAACACAGAGCAGATGAATGAGCAAGGTAAAAACCCACCAGACCTCACAAATGAAGAGGAAATAGGCAATCTACATGAAAAATAATTCAGAATAATGACAGTAAAGATATCTAAAACCTTGGAAATAGAATGGGGAAAATACAAGAAACGTTTAACAAGGTCTGAGAAGAACTGAACAGCAAACAAACAGTGATGAACAACACAATAAATGAAATTAAAAGTTCTCTAGAAGGGATCAATAGCAGAATAACTGAGGCAGAAGAATGGATAAGTGACCTGGAAGAAAAAATAATGGAAATAACTACTGCAGAGCAGAATAAAGAAAAAAGAATGAAAAGAATTGAGGACAGTCTCAGAGACCTCTGGGACATTACACATACAAACATCCAAATTATAGCAGTCCCAGAAGAAGAAGAGGAAAAGAAAGGGACTGAGAAAATATTTGAAGAGATTATAGTTGAAAACTTCCCTAATATGGGAAAGGAAAGACTTAATCAAGTCCAGGATCAGAGAGAGTCCATACAGCATAAATCCAAGTAGACACATGCCAAGACACATATTAATCAAAGTATCAAAAACTGAATACAAAGAAAAAGTATTAAAAGCAGCAATGGAAAAACAACAAATAACATACAAGGGAATTCCCATAAGGTTAACAGCTGAACTTTCAGCAGAAGCTCTGCAAGCCAGAAGGGAGTGGCAGGACATATTTAAAGTGATGAAGGGGAAAAAACTACAACCAAGATTACTCTACCCAGCAAGGATCTCATTCAGATTTGATGGAGAAATTAAAACCTTTACAGACAAGCAAAAGCTAAGACAATTCAGCACCACCAAACCAGCTTTACAACAAAGGCTAAAGGAACTTCTCTAGGCAGGAAACACAAGAGAAGGAAAAGACCTACAATAACAAACCCAAAACAATTAAGAAAATGATAACAGGAACACACATATTGATAATTACCTTAAAAGTAAATGGATTAAAGGCCGCATCCAAAAGACATAGACTGGCTGAATGGATACAAAAACAAGACCTGTATATATGCTGTCTACAAGAGACCCACTTCAGACATATGGACACATACAGACGGAAAGTGAGGGGATGGAAAAAGATATTCCATGCAAATGGAAATCAAAAGAAA
Organism: Mesoplodon mirus; assembly: GCF_964341445.2. NCBI lineage: Eukaryota > Metazoa > Chordata > Mammalia > Artiodactyla > Ziphiidae > Mesoplodon > Mesoplodon mirus. The sequence continues at coordinate 49,370,233 of NC_138976.1, forward strand.
GCTGGGGTGGCAATTCTCATATCAGACAAAACAGACATTAAAACAAAGAGTATTACAAGAGACAAAGAAGGACACTACATAATGATCAAGGGATCAATCCAAGAAGAAGATATAACAATTGTAAATATTTATGCACCCACCATAGGAGCACCTCAATACATAAGGCAAATACTAACAGACATAAAAGGGGAAATTGACAGTAACACAATCATAGTAGGGTACTTTAACACCCCACTTTCACCAATGGACGGATCATCCAAAAAGAAAATAAGTAAGGAAACACAAGCTGTAAATGATACATTAAACAAGATAAACTTAATTGCTATTTATAGGACATTCCATCCCAAAACACCAGAATACACTTTCTTCTCAAGGGCTCATGGAACATTCTCCAGGATAGATCATATCTTGGGTAACAAATCAAGCCTTGGTAAATTTAAGAAAATTGAAATTGCATTAAGTATCTTTTCCAACCACAAAGCTATGAGATTAGGTATAAATAACAGGAAAAGCACTGTAAAAAATACAAACACATGGAGGAAGAACAGTATGCACCTAATAACCAAGAGATCACATGAAGAAATCAAGAACAAAATCAAAATATAGCTAGAAACAAATGACAATGAAAACACGATGACCAAAAGCCTATGGGATACAGCAAAAGCAGTTCTAAGAGGGAAGCTTATAGCTACACAACCCTACGACAAGAAACAAGGAAAATCACAAATAAACAACCTAACCTTATACATAAAGCAATTAGAGAAAGAAGAAGAAGAACAACAACAAAAAAACAAAGTTAGCAGAAGTAAAGAAATCATAAAGATAAGATTAGAAATAAAAGAAATGAAGGAAACAATAGCAAAGATCAATAAAACGAAAAGCTGGTTCTTTAAGAAGGTTAAAATTGATAAAGCATTAGCCAGACTCATCAAGAAAAAAAGGGAGAAGACTCAAATCAATAGAATTAGAAATAAAAATGGAGAAGTAACAACTGACACGGTAGATATACAAAGGATCATGATAGATTACTACAAGCAAATATATGCCAATAAAATGGACAACATGGAAGAAATGGACAAATTCTTAGAAATGCACAACCTTCCAAGACTGAACCAGGATGAAATAGAAAATATAAACAGACCAATCACAAGCACTGAAATTCAAACTGTGATTAAAGTCTTCCAACAAATAAAAGCCCAGGACCAGATGGATTCAGAGGCGAATTCTGTCAAACACTTAGAGAAGAGCTCACCTATCCTTCTCAAATTCTTCCAAAATATAGCAGAGGGAGGAACACTCCAAAACTCATTCTACAAGGCCACAATCACCCTGATACCAAAACCAGACAAAGATGTCACAAAGAAAGAAAACTACAGGCCAATATCACTGATGAATATAGATGCAAATATCCTCAACAAAATACTAGCAAACAGAAACTAACAGCACACTAGTAGGATTATACACCATGATCAAGTGGGGTTTATCCCAGGAATGCAAGGATTCTTCAATATACGCAAATCAATCAATGTGATACACCATATTAACAAATTGAAAGAGAAAAACCATATGATCATCTCAATAGATGAAGAAAAATCTTTTGACAAAATTCAACACCCATTTATGATAAAAACCCTCCAGAAAGTAGGCATAGAGGGAATTTACCTCAACATAATAAAGGCCATATATGACAAACCCACAGCCAACATCATTTTCAATGGTGAAAAACTGAAAGCATTTCCACTAAGATCAGGAATAAGACAAGGTTGCCCACTCTCACCACTATTATTCAACACAGTTTTGGAAGTTTTAGCCACAGCAATCAGAGAAGAAAAAGAAATAAAAGAAATCCAAATCTAAAAAGAAGAAGTAAAGTTGTCACTGTTTGCAGACGGCATGATACTATACATAGAGAATCCTAAAGATGTTACCAAATAATTACTGTAACTAATCAATGAATTTGGTAAAGTAGCAGGATACAAAATTAATGCACAGAAATCTCTTGCATTTCTATACACTAATAAATCTGAAAGTAAAATTAAGAAAACATTCCCATTTACAATGCAACAAAAAGAATAACGTATCTAGGAATAAACCTACCTAAGGAGACAAAAGACCTGTATGCAGAAAATTATAAGACACTGATGAAAGAAATTAAAGATGATACAAATAGATGGAGAGATATACCATGTTCTTGGATTAGAAGAATCAACATTATGAAAATGACTATAATACCCAAAGCAATCTACAGATTCACTGCAATCCTTATCAAACAACAACTGGCATTTTTCACCGAACTAGAACAAAAAAATTCACAACTTGTATGGAAATACAAAACACCCCAAATAGCTAAAGCAATCCTGAGAAAGAAAAACGGAGCTGGAGGAATCAGGCTCCCTGACTTCAGACTATACTACAAAGCTACAGTAATCAAGACAGTATGGTACTGGCACAAAAACAGAAATACAGATCAATGGAACAGGATAGAAAGCCCAGAGATAAACCCACGCACATATGGTACCCTTATCTTTGATAAAGGAGGCAAGAATATATAGTGAAGAAAAGACAGCCTTTCAATAAGTGGTGCTGGGAAAACTGGACAGCTACATGTAAAAGAATGAAATTAGAACACTCCCTAACACCACTCACAAAAATAAACTCAAAATGGATTACAGACCTAAATGTAAGGCCAGATACTATCAAACTCTTAGGGCAAAATATAGGCAGAACACTGTATGACATAAATCACAGCAAGATCCTTTTTGACCCACCTCCTAGAGAAATGGAAATAAAAACAAACAAATGGGACCTAATGAAACTTCAAAGCTTTTGCACAGCAAAGGAAACCATAAACAAGACCAAAAGACAACCCTCAGAATGGGAAAAAATATTTTCAAATGAAGCAACTGACAAAGGGTTAATCTCCAAAATTTACAAGCAGCTCATGCATCTCAATATATTTTTTAATTTTTATTCTTTTTTGCACTATGCGGGCCTCTCACTGTTGTGGCCTCTCCTGTTGCAGAGCACAGGCTCCAGACGCGCAGGCTCAGCGGCCATGGCTCATGGGTCCAGCCGCTCCATGGCATGTGGCATCTTACCGGACCGGGGCACGAACCTGTGTCCCCTGCATCGGCAGGCGGACTCTCAACCACTGCTCCACCAGGGAAGCCCGCATCTCAATATTAAAAAAAAAAAAAAAAAAAAAAACCAATCCAAAACTGGGCAGAAGACCTAAACAGACATTTCTCCTAAGAAGATATAGAGATTGCCAAGAAACACGTGAAAGAATGCTCAACATCATTAATCATTAGAGAAATGCAAAACTACAATGAAATATCATCTCACACAGGTCAGAATGGCCATCATCAAAAAATCTACAAACAATAAATGCTGGAGATGGTGTGGAGAAAAAAAGAGAACCCTCTTGCACTGTTGGTGGGAATGTAAATTGATACAGCACTATGGAGAACAGTATCGAGGTTCCTTAAGAAACAAAAAATAGAACTACCATAGGACACAGCAATCCCACTACTGGGCATATACTCTGAGAAAACTGTAATTCAAAAAGAGTCATGTACTACAATATTCATTGCAGCTCTATTTACAATAGCCAGGATATGGAAGCGACCCTACTGTCCATCAACAGATGAATGGATAAAGAAGATGTGGCATATATATACAATGGAATAGTACTCAGCCATGAAAAGAAATGAAATTGAGTTATTTGTAGTGAGGTGAATGGACCTAGCGTCTGTCAACAGAGTGAAGTCAGAAAGAGAAAAACAAATATCGTATGCCAACACATATGTATGGAATCTAAAAAACAAACCAAAAAATGGTCATAAAGAACCTAGGGGCAAGACAGGAATAAAGACACAGACCTACTAGAGAAAGGACTTGAGGATAAGGGGAGGGGGAAGGGTAAGCTGGAACAAAGTGAGAGAGTGGCATGGACATATATACACTACCAAACGTAAAATAGATAGCTAGTGGGAAGCAGCCGCAGAGCACAGGGAGATCAGTTCAGTGCTTTGTGACCACCTAGAGGGGTGGGATAGGGAGGGTAGGAGGGAGAGCGACACAAGAGGGAAGAGATATGGGGACATATGTATATGTATAACTGATTCACTTTGTTATAAAGCAGAAACTAACACACCATTGTAAAGCAATTATACTCCAATAAAGATGTTAAAAAATAAAATAAAATATACAATAAAAAATAATTTGGAAACTCAACCTACATTCTAAAGGCTATTTAAAATTTCCAGTTGAATTACAAACTCTAGGAAGAGCTCGGCATGCCAGGTCCTTAAAATCAAGATATCTCAAGGTGGAAGTTTATGTTAATCTAATTCTTAACTGAAGGCTTGCATCATTTATAGAAACTATAGTCTCAAAGCTGTCCAATAACAATTCATCAGTCACTAAAGCATTCCCATTTTTGAGCATTCCAGCTTCAGTTTTTAAGAATAATTTTAAGCCAATTGAGTAGGTAAAAGGCATTCTCCCTTTATTCCTACTTTTGTCTTTAAGGAGACTTCAGAGCATTGCTCTTTCACAGTCCTACCATGAAATATGACCACTGCCATTTTTATAACTAGTAGCTCTTACTTAAATAGTAATGAGAAAAGTATGTATTTTTGAATTTTGCAATATATGGAAAAGAAGAAAGATGAACATTAAAATAACCTTGCATTCTACCAATCAGTGATATCTACTCAACATTTTAATGCACTTAAAAATATTTCTTGGGCTTCCCTGGTGGCGCAGTGGTTGAGAGTCTGCCTGCCGATACAGGGGACATGGGTTCGTGCCCCGGTCCGGGAAGATCCCACATGCCATGGAGCCACTGGGCCCGTGAGCCATGGCCGCTGAGCCTGCGCATCTGGAGCCTGTGCTCCGCAACGGGAGAGGCCACAACAGTGAGAGGCCCGTGTACCGCAAAAAAAAAAAAAAATTTTCTTTCCTATCTTCATATATATATGTATATATATATACACACACACACACACACACACACACATACACACACACATATATATATATATATATTCATGGAAACTGAATTATACTGCACATTCTTATTTGTACCTTCCATGGAACGATGTGATCATTTTCCATGTCATTTAATTTTACTTTAATGGTTGCAGACACAGGTGTGTGTGTGTGACACTTTTATATCAACATTCTCATATTATTGAACATTTAATTGGTTTACATTTTTATGATTATAAATTATCTCAATACCTACATGTTTTTTTTAACATCTTTATTGGAGTACAATTGCTTTACAATAGTGTGTTAGTTTCTGCTTTATAACAATGTGAATCAGCTATACATATACATATATCCCCATATCTCCTCCCTCTTGGTTCTCCCTCCCACCCTCCCTATCCCACCCTTCTAAGTGGTCACAAAGCACTGAGCTGATCTCCCTGTGCTATGTGGCTGCTTCCCACTAGCTGTCTATTTTACATTCTACATGGATATTTTTTTCAATCAATCTCCTTTACTCTAGACTTCTCTCATGCGTGCTCTCACTCTTTCTTTCTCTTCCATTTTACTACCTAGAACATCGTTAGTTATGTAGTAAAAAAAAAAAATAATGTATGATATATTAGCTAAATATGTATTTAGCCTTAATTCATTCAACTAAATTCTCTCATATGTTGTTATTTTAATAGATTTCAGGTATCTTCAGCCTGAGTTAGTCAAGCTACCAATCTAGTTTATGCTTTCTGTCCAAAAGTACCACCTTATTTCAGTAAACCCTAACAATGCTCTATCTCAGCCGTGTGGATGGAAACCAGTCAACCAAAGATCAGTAGTGATAAGATTACATTGCCCAGTTTACAGTTCCTCTCTATTCCTCTGCAGCAAATCGGGTCCTCTCAAGACACTGCTCCTCCCATCACTCCAAAGTGATGAAGTGGCCTTCCTTACAAATGCTCTTTGTGATAGTTTTCATCAAGGAAGTGGAATACAGTAGGGCAATCTAATCAAGTCCCTTTAAAAGAATAGGAGAAGATAAACCTAGAAAAAGGGAGAAATAACAAACCACAGATGGTCCACAAAAGGAGAGGGAGGAAGAAGAGGAGCATGGCCAGTGTTGACAATGCAGCAAAATCACAGGCTTCTGCCCAATTTTTTTCCTGTGTCTCATAAGTAGATAAACTTAAAATGCTCTCAGTCTTATTCCAAGGACACTTACTTTCAGCCACTTTCCTCCCTGTCTTCATTCCCCAAGGCTCTTTCCTCCTTACTTGTTTCTTGAAGAAAATATTCAGAGAAAGGTGATTAAGTTTAATTATCCACTCTCTAGATGTTTCTGACCGGACATACTGGTCCCAAGTATTTTTGTTAAAACCTCTTCCCATCCAGTGAACAGAACAATTTCTTCACATTACTTTAATCACTTTTTTAATGGTCTCCTACACCAACATTCACAAACAGGGCCTCAGAACCCTCAGGTCAAAAGAACCCCTGATTTTGCACTGTCTACAGAATATCCCTTTCTGTCCATGTCTAAACACCCCTAGCTACTTAAACACTATATTTTAATATTTTAATCACTCTTCCTCTAAATTTGTTCTTTCTTATTCCATTTTTTAATGTAATGATATTTCCATATACCCAACTTGCAAATATTTAGACACAGAGAAGACAAATGAGAGGACACAATAATAAAAATGGAAGAATTGGCATTCCTCGTAGAGAAATTAGCACTTGCATGTCAGTGGGAGGGGGCTGTTGAGAGTGAATATCCCTCTTTGGGCTTCTTTCTCAACCTTGTCAGACTAAACGACATGCAATGATTTCTGCAGTAGATTGTATTCTCCAAGGATGCAACAAGATACTGCATCCCACATACTTTCAACATAATGTTGAAAATTATCCCAGATAATAGTACCACCCAGGTCCCCTCCCCTTGATCTGAACTTTTGCATCTGTCTTAAGAGGGGAAGTGACATTTTATCACTTGCGAGAATAAAGCATTGACATGTCATATACTTCTGCCTTGCTCTCTTTGAATTTCTTCTAGGAAAACCATGCCGTCACATTGTGAGGAAATTCAAATGAGACCACACAGAGAGAACACATGCAGATCAAAGTTCAGGTGTTCTGACCCACGACCAATCTGATGTCTCAGCAAACAAACAGCACCTAGGCCAGACGTGTGAAGGAATATGCCTCCAGGTGATTCTAGTCCCAGATGTTGAGTCACCTCAAACCTTTAAGTCTGCCCAGCCAAGGTCCCAGAGATGGTGGAGAAGTAAAAGTTGTCCCATTAAACCCAATTCTATTTCTTACCTCAGAAACACTATTACTAAGCATAAAAAAAAAAAGATGGTTTTAGAATACTAAGTTTTGGAGTGATTTATTATGGAGCAATAACTAACTGATAGCATTTTCCTCTCTCCCTCTTTCTTCCTCTCTCTCTCCTCTTTCTCTCTCCCCTTCAAGTTGTTGTGTTTTCTTTACACCTGTCATCATATTATAAAGAACAGGATCTGGGATGATGATGATAAAGATAACAGCAGGAATAACATCTGCCTTTTATTAAATGCTTCTTGAGTTTCAGTCACTTTGATAACTGCTTTTCATGCGTAGTTGACTCTTAAAGGGCACAAGGGGTTAGGGATGTCAACTCCCCATGCAGTGGAAAATCCAGTCAACCTGTCTCTATCAGTGGTTCTGCATCAGCAGATTCAATAAACTTCCCAGGGTATAGTATTGCAGCAGTACTTTTTGAAAAAATTCCATGTGTAAGTGAACCTGCAAAGTTCAAACCCTTATTGTTCAAGGGTCAACTGTACTATCTTGTTTAATCTTTACAACAAATCTTTGAGGTATGTCTTATAATCCCTCTTTCATACTTTAGAAAACTGAAGCTTAAAGATGTTATAGCACTTTCCAAGTTTGTTAATCTAAACCAGACAGGTTTTTTTCACCACAGAGTTTTAATTCTGGAAGCAGAAGTATATAATAAATAAAAACAGCAATGAACAAAATGATTTCTGATTATGGCAAGTGCTAGGAGGAAACCATAGGGTGAAGTGATAGAAAGCAACAAAGGCCAAAGGAAGTGTGGGACTTACTGACAGAGGTTGGTCATGGGAAGCAGTTCTGAGAATGTGAAACTGTATTTTGCTCTTTCCAACTCTGGGATAATTTAGAACTTCCACCCAGTTTCAGTTATAATCCTAAAAGCTCTAGCCTTCCTCACGTCTACAAGGCTTCCTCTTTTTTTTTCTTTTCTCAGAGTTTGAGGATGTTCAGCTCAACATGTCTCCTACTTGCAGTGAGGATTCATGGAATTTTCTCAACTCCATGTTTTCAGGCTCAAGGTATCATGGGAATAGAAACTAAGTGTTAAAACTAGATAACTATTTGGAAGCCTCTGGGAGTAAGTCTATGAGGGCAATGGGGACAGTGTCCATGGAGGATTGGAGACTAGTCTCTGGTCTCCCAAACTACTAAAGATCACTTAAACTCTGCTCACTTAAACTCACCTTCTTTTCTCATACCTACTTCCTATGCAGTTCTCTCCAGCAAAAGCCACAGTCACCACAGTTTCCTGGTTCACCTTGAACATGCAGACTGTCACTGAATATATTAACAGAAGCACTAACTGAACAAAGAAATGATGCCACTGATTAGGCCTAGTGACTTTGTAATTTTTTTTTTAAACAAAGCCACAGGTACTACCCATTGGGTTAATACTTGTACATATGGGGAATTCTGAGGATCAACACCAGCCCTTCTCCAACTCTCTATCTCTCACTTAAAGTCCCTGGTTGTTACTTACATCTTTAATTCATAAGTTATGTAATGAAGGACAGATTCACATTTTTCATTCTCAATATCTTGATTCCAAAGCTAGTTACCCACTTTAAACGTATCACCTCAGCTTTATACCTCTTGTGGCTCACACAATAAGAACATTACATTCAGTTAGTAATGGAACCAAATTACCTGAATGGAAAAATGGTGATGTTAAAAGCAGGTCTGGGGTGGGAACCATGAGGGTCTCCCACCAACACGCATAGATTTCTGTCACTAAGCTCATCAAGTATCCCAAATGTGGCCCCAAACACCTTCTTCATCCTGCCCTCCCTCTACTCATGGGCTGATTTTCATGACTGAGCACCGATAGAGACCCCATATGACATAGGTTCCCTTGAACGTGGAACTTTGTAAATGAAACCGCCACACTAACATCATTAATAAATGATAAGCAGGAAAAAAAAAGTAAGAGGAAGGGAGGGAGAGATGACCAAGCAGAATTAATTCCCTGGAGTCATTAGGATGAATCCCCACTAGTATAACTCCAATAACAGCCCTCTAGAACCCTTGGTTCCTAAATGTTCTTTCTACCACAGTGCCTTCAGAGAAACACCCGAGAAGCAATCTAAGCTCTGTGGCTACTATTCTTCCTTTAAATTCGCATAAGATTTTTATCTGGCTGACAATTTCAGTGTCTCCTTAGTGTCTTACTATTACTTATTTGCATTTGCTCCCAGAAAACATGCAAAGATCCCAGAGGATAATATTTTTACTATTTCATAACCCACATGAGACTTCAGGCTTAACCTTCCATAAAGCCATTTGTTATACTGGGACATCTCTTGTCAGCTAAGAAACAGGTCCATCTTGAGGAAATTCTTTAACTTTTACCAGGGCCTCTTATTTTCTTTCTACTAAAGCATTAGAGTTAAAACAATAAAAAATAATAACTATCTTTTATTCAACTACTGCATCTCTCCTCAGACTGCACATAGAGCAACAGGCTGAGCTGCTTCTATGGCATTCTTCTCACACACTGGATTGGTCTGGGAATTCCAAGTGCTCAGATGAGTGAGATGTCATTAAATGACTCATATGTGTTGTTATATTAGCAGTCATATACAAGTTTCCATCTGTTTCTATTCACCATAGGATAGAAGATCTGGGAATTGGATGTAGACAATTGTCCATTCCAGACCATCTCTGTAACATCAGCTTTCCCCTAGAGCAGAGGTGGCAAGCTATGGTCTGTAGGCCAAATCCAGCCATCACCCTGTTTTACCAATAAAATCTGAATGGAACATGGCCACTTCCATTCACATACATACTGTCTGTGGCTGCTTTCTCAATAAAAGGAGAGCGTTGAAAAGCTGTGACAATGACCGTATGGTCTGCAAACCTAGAATATTATATTTACTATCTGGCTCTCTAAAGAAAAAGTCTATTGATCCCTCCCCTAGAGGCTTTCTGAAGAATTTTAAATCCTTTTCCTCATTATATTGATTTCCAAACAACCTGGTACTTCTCATTACCCAGGCTAACAAAGCTTTCTCTGCTCAGCAGATTTCTCCAGGGATCCAGCCAAGTCATGCTTTTTGACCTCTGGAATCTAACCAGTTTGCCACCAACGGGACTACTCATGTTCTAAGTCAGTCTTATTAAAGGAATTTCAAATAATAACCTCAATCAGTCTACTCTGTATTCCTCAAATCCCTTAGATCTCTGGTTTCCTCATATTCCATAAGTATTACTTAGAAATACTAAGATTTAATGTCTTCATTCAGATTTCTCTGGTACCTTTTGAATATTATGTTTTTCAAAACAGGCTTATTGAGATATAATTCTCATGCCAAGAAATTCACCCATTTAAAGCTAACAACTCAATGATGTTTAGAACATTCCCACATTTCTGCAACCACAATTGCAATCTAACTTTACAACATTCTCATCATCCCAAAAGGAAACTCTATACCCATTAGCAGTTGTTCCCAACACCTCACACCACCTTAAACCCTAGGCAAACACTAACCTATTTTCTGTCTCTTTAGATTGCCTATTCTGGACCTTCCATATAAATGTAATCACACAGTTGAAGTCTTTTGTGACTATATTTGCTCACTTAGCATAATATTTTCATAATTCATCCATGTTGTTGCATGTACCTGTACTTCTTTCCTTTGTATGTATGGCTGAGTAATGTTCCATTGTAGGGATTTCTACATTTTAAAATTCATTCCACAGTTGGTGGGCATTTAGGTTGTTTCTCCTTTTGAATAATGAGGCTATGAACATGCCATACAAACTTTTTTGTGAATGTGCATTTTCATTTCTCTTGGGACTACACCCAGAAGGAGAATCACTAGGCCATATGGTAACATTATATTTAACATTTTGATGAACTGCCAAACTGTTTTCCAAAGCCACTACACCATTTTACATTCCCAGCAACTATGTAGGAAGGTTCCAATTTCTTTACATCCTCACCAACATTTTTTTTTTTTTTTTTTAAAGAACATCAAGCACTGCTCACACCTGTGGGCTGTATCCTATAGAGTTGTTTTTTTTTTTTTTAATAACTGATTCCTGTTCTTTTTTTTTTTTTTTAGAAGATGTTGGGGGTAGGAGTTTATTAATTTACTTATTTATTTTTGCTGTGTTGGGTCTTCGTTTCTGTGCGAGGGCTTTCTCTTGTTGCGGCAAGCGGGGGCCACTCTTCATCATGGTGCGCGGGCCTCTCACTATCACGGCCTTTCTTGTTGCGGAGCACAGGCTCCAGACGCGCAGGCTCAGTAGTTGTGGCTCACGGGCCCAGCCGCTCCGCGGCATACGGGACCTTCCCAGACCAGGGCCCGAACCCGTGTCCCCTGCATTAGCAGGCAGACTCCCAACCACTGCGCCACCAGGGAAGCCCACCAACATTTATAGTCTTTTCCACTGTGGCCATCTTTGTGAGTGTAAAGTGGTATCTCATTGGGGTTTTGAGTTTCATATCTAATGATTAATGGTGTTGAGTTTTTTTCTGTGCTTATTTCTTCTTTGGAGAAATATCTATTGAAATAATTTGCCTATTTTTAGTTTGGTTATTGTGTCATGGAGTTACAAGTGTTATTTTTGTTACAGATATAACTCTATTACCAGACATATGACTGGCAAATATTTTCTCTCACTCAGTGAGTTGTCTTTCAACTTTCTTGATAGTATCATCCTCTGAAGGTACGAAAGTTTTAAATTTTGATAAGGTCAATTTATCTAATTTTCTTTGGTTGGTTGTGCTTTAGGTATCATGCCTAGCCCAAGGTGGTGAAGATTCACTTCTACATTTTCTTCTAGGAATTTAATAATTTAGACTCAATTTTAGGTCTTTGATCTATTTTGAGGTAATTTTTGTGTACGGTGTGAGTTAAAGTTCCAACTTCATTCTTTTGCACTGGATATCTGTTTGTGCCAGCACCATTTGTGGAAAAGATTATTCCTCCCCAATCAAATTATCTTGGTACCCTTGTTCATAATAAATTGGCTTGAAATGTAAAGGTTTATTTCTGGACACTAAATAGTATTTCATTGACCCATAGTATGTCTGAGGTGTGACTCCTCCAACTTTTTTCTTTTTCAAGACTGTTTTGGCTATTCTGAATTCCTTGCATTTCCATATGAATTTTTCAATCAGCTTGTCAATTTCTACAAAAGAACCAGCTTGGATTTGATAGCTGAACATTGTTTTACATGTTCTCTGTGAAACTTGAGATAACCTGCTGACATCATAAATAGCTTAGATTGGATAACTGATGGGGATCAACTACAGTAAGTAGAAAATATTGTTTGGGGAAAGACATTTGGGAATGGAAATGCAGAGACCTCTGAGCACCACAGAAAGATTATTGCCACCTAGGCTGCAAGACTGTAACTCTGGCATCACTCCTTTATTCTAGGAAAATCTTATTTCAACCTAATCAATTGCTCATGAGGAGTTCCTCTTCTCTCTCCCTAGCATCCCACATTGTTACTTCACTGCATTGCAGTACAAATAATAGCATTAGCTACCATGTGTAGTGCCACTTATTCAAAACACATTGTTTATACAACATATTTAATGCTTACAACCAACATAATTGGTAAGTAATATTAGTTTTATTGTACAGATGAACATATAAAGGCAGTGGAGAGCTTTATATATTTAGGTAGCAAGTGTTAGAGATGGGATTTGTATTAAACCCATGTAACTCTTAAACTTTTAATCTATATTTAAAATTCCCTCCCACAAAGTACCCAATTAATAAGTGTCCTTGGAATCAATTAATTATTCAAAACTAAATCAAATTTCAGCAGTGCCAACAATTTGTGCTACCTTTCTAAGCTCTGTGAGTCACCATGAAACAAGTCATAAATCCTCAACTTTCAGGAAGTTGCCCAACTATCATTTTAGAAGAGCACCTAGAGCTTTACTATAGTAAAGTTATATGGTGGCTTGGTTGTGCTTCAAAATAATCCACGGGGAGTGAAATGGGGAAAGGATGTTGATGAAAGAAAAAACACATTGAAGATAGTGACTAATATATCAAGCTCACTTTCCTATTTTACCTACTTTTGGAAATCATGATAATGTCCAAAATAAAAGTTTATTTTTTAAGCAGCAGTTTTGAGAGTTTTTATCCCAAATGCATTTAGTTAATAATGTCTCTTTTTCAGAATTAGTAACCTCAGGAAAAATAAGATAAAACAAGATAAAATAATACATGAGGCAAGGTAAATACATAAAGAACAACAATAGCAAAAAAATTATTTCTTTGAGAACTATTTAAAACTGATGGTTCTAGGGGCTTCCCTGGTGGCGCAGTGGTTGGGGGTCCGCTTGCCGATGCAGGGGATGCGGGTTCGTGCCCCGGTCTGGGAAGATCCCACATGCCGCGGAGCGGCTGGGCCCGTGAGCCATGGCCACTGAGCCTGCGCGTCCGGAGCCTGTGCTCTACAGCGGGAGAGGCCACAACAGTGAGAGGCCCAAGTACCGGGAAAAAAAAAAAAAAACCTGATGGTTCTAGCATTCCATGTCATTTGAAAGGCTCTAGTTTTCTCTCTTTTCCTTGTGTCCAGGTCATAGCCATCAATGGGCCACATGGCCAGCACAAAACTTCCTCAGTCATGTCCTAGATCCTGAATTATTTGCCTCTGCTGTTCCCCCAAGCTACTCATCAACTTATATAATCACTTTATTGGTCAGATAGAACTTGTGGGGCTCAAGCTTCAGTTTTTTCCCAACACTTCCTGCACCCATGCTCTGTCAAAACTCCCCTTTACTTTCTCTTAACTACTGAAGTGGCCTTGACAGTATTTCTTGTAGACCTTCAACTACAGGGAATATAATAGATCCAGAACCCCAGGTGCTGTGCTCTATAGATAGATATTATTACCTATCTATTATCTGATAATAATAGATCTATTATCGAATAGATAATAATAGATCTATTATCCTAGTTCATATGCTTTTCTTGGGATGCTACACTGCAGGGATATAAAGCAAGTCTATTTCTGGAAGACATGGAATTCCTCTAATAGGCAACTTTGGCTGACATGTTCCCAAGCACCTTGCTAAATCTTCCCTAGACCACACAGCTGATTATGACATTTCCACTCACCCTTTCCCCTTCACTCAGAGTCAGCGCTGCATTGTTATCTGATGCCTGGCTCTCCCAGGTTCCTCAGGCTTCCTTCCCATTTTCTCTCACAGTTGCTTCCTTCCCATAATAAAAATCCTTGCTTGTTTAATCACCTTGGCACCTGTTTCTTGGAGGAGTGTTAGTAACACAACTACATTGTGGACAGATCCCCTAACTTCCAGTCACTTTTAAGTACAAGCCCTATGGATTTGTTTAACCCTTCAGTCTTATATGGTATTTAATGTTTATCTATTCCCTTCCCCCAGACATCTGCCAAAGAAGCTTGAATAGTGAAGCATTGTATCTCTGTCCTCAGGCTGCTTTGAGAGCCCTGCTTTTGGCTGTTTTGCCCTTTCTTTCACTAAATATTTACAGTAGCTCAATGTTCTCTTTGCTGCAAATGTGGATTAGGTACATGTGGGTTCCTTGAGAGGCTTTATCAAAGACATCCCCCATAACTGCCCATGCTGATGAGGGCCACCTGATTCCAGTTTAATTTCTTTCCACTCTCTGCCACAGCTTTAGCCTCTGTTTAGTAGAACCAGTCATACAGAAAGCCTCTTTCTTGAGTGTAGTCCCTACAGGGCAGCTGAAGCTCACCTCCCTCCAAGTGTCCAACAGACCCATAAAACCCCACACATCCTTTTGACACCACAAGGGGTAGAAGGCTGACTGCTACATGGCTGTCCTCTCTCCTCTCC
Source organism: Mesoplodon mirus (assembly GCF_964341445.2). NCBI lineage: Eukaryota > Metazoa > Chordata > Mammalia > Artiodactyla > Ziphiidae > Mesoplodon > Mesoplodon mirus. Next base: position 49,385,372 of record NC_138976.1, read on the forward strand.
AGGCCTGTTCTCCCCCCGTCCTCCTTTTCGAATTATCTTATTGCTCTGTTCAATAAAGGCACAGATATCATTATCAGCAAATCACTGCATAAGAACATTTCCAAAAGGGAAATGAAATGCCAGGATCATCTTCTCTCTCAGACATCCCTCATCTCTACAAATTATTCTCTGTGAACCACATTCCTTTAGATTGTAGATGAGGAACACGCACCTCCTCCTCAACAGGAAAGGGTAGCACAAGCTGTTTCACTCCCTTCTAGGTGCTTATGTAGAAATTCAACAGAGTTCTTTGAAATATCTACCCTTCCCATAGTGGTTTTATGTAAATGGAATAGAAGAAAGGGGTGGACAGTTGAGTAACAGAACTTATTGGACCATGACTGACTAAGTCTTAGAAAGATGTCAGACTCCAATTATTCTGGACTTTCTTTAGAATAGGGAGAGTGTTTGAAACTTCTATGCATCAATTTAAGGTTCCCCAAATCAGTTCCAGGACACAGGGAAGTTGCATGAAACACTCTGACACTAATTTGCTCCCCTACAAAGCCCAGGTTCAACCCTCTCTGACACTGCACCTCCTTTTGATACTGCCAACACTGAGGCCTATTATCTCCGGCTTTTAATTCTACCTACTTGCAGTTCATTGGAGTTCTCTTTAATGGTGTGTTTTCTGGACTTGCCACCCCTCTAGTTTAACCCAGTAAATGGATGGAGATATTTGCTTACATGACATACTTCTTTCACCTTTTTTTTTTTTTTTTTTTTTTTTTTCTTTTTGCGGTATGCGGGCCTCTCACTGTTGTGGCCTCCCCCGTTGCGGAGCACAGGCTCCGGATGCGCAGGCCCAGCGGCCATGGCTCACGGGCCCAGCCGCTCCGCGGCATATGGGATCCTCCCAGACCGGGGCACGAACCCGTATCCCCTGCATCGGCAGGCGGACTCTCAACCACTGCGCCACCAGGGAGGCCCTTTCACCGTTTTTTTTTTTAATGAGATTTGAGCGATTATTAGTTCATCATCTTCTGTTCATCTTATTTGCCTTGCATTTCATTAAAATTTCACACCAGAATAGTTTCCAAATTCAGACATCTTTGCCTTATGACACTCATAAGATATTTTAAAACATCAGTTTCAGAACCTTAACTAGTGGTTTTGTATTCTGAGTTATTCTGGGTGCCCCAGTTACTGCTTTAGGATTATTTTCTTTGTGGAGAAAATGTCTTTCAAGTTGTATGATTCTAATATTAAAGTGTGCTTCCTTCCCATTTTCTTAAGTAATATTTCTCAGTATCAACATTTTCTGAAAGATCACTGTGTCTGCTATGTCTGGGATGTTTGCTTCAAGGGCCCAACTCTCACACCACAGATGAAGCAGCAGGCCTTGCTACGCCCCAATGCTTATCAAGACCAACTATGTCTCCAAGGATTACTTATTTCCTTTATACTCCATGTGGTCTCAAATATGTCCTCCATATTTCTGGTCTTCCTTAAATGACTAGTTATTTCCCTTTTGTATGATTATTTAGAACTACTAGGATTCAAGAACCAATAAATCCACTTCCACTCTATCAGACCTGGATTCCTAACCTGTTTATAAAATATTATAGGACAGTTGGAAATCTTGAAGAGGAAATGGGGAAACAGACTTTTCGGTACTGTAAAGGAGCATCATTCTTGTCACTCATCAGTCACTGAATATCTGTCATCCTTCCTACTTCATGGAATTTTCTTCCAGTTGAACTTATAAGCACCCCATATAAGTTCAAATTAGATATTAACCCTAGTGGAGTGAAATTTTCACAAAGAGAAAGATAGCAATATTCATAACTCAAAATGAAAAAGATTTTATAGCTATAGATTCAATAGCAATGCTCATGGTTTTATGAATGTTTTAAAATAGAAACGTTAGTCCCTGAGTCCAAAATTATATCTCAATAGAAATCTTAGGATAATTTTCAGTTACCAGATTTGTTCCTTGACTGATAGCTTTCTTTCTTTCTAATTCAATCTTGACAAGTGGTATTTGGAGTCTCATTCAGGGTAGACTCTAAAATTTCCACTAAGCCACAGCCTAACACTGGAAATTTCCAACTGAGAAAATAATTTTACCACTGATTGTGGTTTCTTTACTCATTCTCTGACATGTCCTGCAAGACCATGTTGGCTGTCCCACCTACTTGCCCCTGAGACACAGCTCATTCCAGATCAGCCTTGATCCTTTCAAGCACATTCCATGTAAAGGACTAGGAGCTGACATTAGAGCTGTAGTATTCCTTAGTCACCAGTAAGTTTATTTCTCTCCCCAGGCATTCTGGATACTTTATTAAATTCTCCATAACTTATTGCCTTCCATAACTTAATTTTCCTCATTAAAAAAAATTGCTGGCTGGGGATGACCCAAAAACATAAACTTATTTTTAAAAACAAACAAAAAAGAGTAATCAGAGAAAAAAGAAGAGAGTTGGAGAGGGAGAGGGAGAGAGAGAAAGAGGTAAGAAAAAGATAAAGGCATGTAGAGACATTAACAGACCGTTGCACTGGTGAAAAAAATTGCCAAGCTGGAGCAGTAATTAGCCAGCCTGATATAAGAAGAAAAACACTCTCACCTTTGATGCTCAGAGACAGTGGGTGATACATCACAGTGCCTCCAGCTCAGAAGTCTCATGCTGGTGACTGAACATCTGTAACTTGACTTCCTCAGTTTCATCACTTTCTGTCAACAGCCATGTTTCTGTGTGTGTTGGGAGTGAAGGGGAAAAGTATCAGCTCAGTATTCCCAGAATAAGCTACTTACCATGAGGAAGTTTTGCCCTTTCCATTGTCTTAAAACATAATGACTAGAGTTTCTACTTGCTTAATTGGCTCAACTTCAACACAGTATTTATTGTATCTTTTTCTAGCATATTATTTTAGGAATCGTGTAGACTAAATATGGTACAGTGCAATTTTCTTAATATTTTATATCTGACAAGTAGAACTCGATTTTCAGTGGAGAGAATCATATTATTGGAAATAGTTTATGAGTTTCATATTTCAATCACTCATGAGGAACTCCTTCACATCCCCTTAGGATCTCTGTTCTTTTTATGGAATATACTAAAAAATGACCCTAGCTACATCTATTGAGCCCATGCTGAGTACCAGGTAATCCAAGCAGTCGGTTTACAAACATCATCTCATTCAATCTGCAAAGTAACTTTATATAGGAGAGAAGAGTAATTCCATTTTAGAGATTGAAAACTAAAGCCCAGAGGTTTAAAAAAGTTACAAAGGTATAACTTTTTAGAGTTTCCTATGTTTTCCCTAATTATCCATTTATTTTTTTAATACATAGACTTATACCTAAAAGCCATTTCCCTAAATTTGTCTTTCCTTTCTTTAGAAGACTTCAAAAATTTCACCTAACCTTAAACATATTTCCCAAATATACAGCCTACCTCACATCTATTAGGCTACTTTTGTTCTTATGTTAGCTAAGAAAGTCTAAAGTATAGTAAAATGTGTGTATATGTTCATGCCCAGACCTTGAGGATTTCATTTGAAATCTTATTCCTTAAATGAATGTCCTCATCTTCAAAACTCAAAACCACTAATGGCCACAACACACAGCACCAAATATTGGTATAGATAGTAGACAGGGCCATCAGCCTAATGTAGAAATAGAGTTGGCCAGAGGACAAAGAGAAATTTCCTTTCCAGTACAGGGTTGTCTCCGGTCACCCAACCCACAGAGGATATGGAATCTGGCTGTTTCCCATACCCTTTCTTTTTGTTCTCCCTCCACGTCAAACCCTGACATTCCTGATTAATCCCAATAATAATACCACTAAACACACTTTTACCGTAATTATATGGTCAATTAGAGTTACTACATAACTACCACTAACTGAACAAGGAAAGTCATCACAAATATGTGAAAATGTAAGAGCAAGAGAGGAAAATAAAAAGAATGCAGAAAAGGTATAAACACTGAGAATAGTTCTTGTTCTAAACAGAAAAGAAAAAACCCCACCAGAAATGTTATCTAATTTCTGAAATGTATGCTTCCCTGTATGTTGCAGGAAGAAACATGTGCGGGTGTGAAACACAGCTCAGTTGCATCAGAGATGAGCACCTTCTGTTTACCATCAGAAAATATACTCCTACGGATAATTCCTACCCCCTCCTCCATAAGGCTTTTACAAATCTCAGATCCTTCTACAACATCTTGCCATTTCTTAATAGGTACATTTTCTCTTAGAGAATGTCTATTATGAAAATCCATTACTAGAAGTCTGTTAATATTTTATAACACAATGGAAAAGTTTATGCTCATCATTCAAAATAATGTGACACTATGGAGTGGGATAGAAAAAATAGTCACACATAGATTCTCCTTTCTGTGCTCCCTTTCTCTGGCTTATAAGTAAACACTGTCTGCCAAGTCCAAGACATACAGCTCTAGCAGGAGGCTAAGCTGCATTCCTCTTTTTCACAAATGGATCTGTGTATCTGTATGATGAACTGTGGATGGGTTTTCTGGTTTCCATCCTTAACAAGTATTTGTCTTCTTTCTATGATGTCCCTCAAATATATAGAGTTCAAAATTGTTATTAATATTTGCTTAGAAAGCCTGAAGTTTGAAAGCTCATAAATTTATTTTCCTCTCCAACAAAACTTGAACAAATTTGTTTGTTTTTCCCCAGCTGGAATAAGGCTTCTTAATAAAATATCTCTTAATGTTAAAACATCCTATTAACAATGAAGAGCTTATGACTGAAAGACGAGTCTAACAGTCAGGTGTAGAAAACAATGGGATTGAAGAAAACATCTCAAGAGGACAGTGGAGAGGCTACCTGTACATCATGGAAAAGCTCCTGCACACAGGTCTCTAGGAAACACGACTCTGCTAACTCTGCTAGATACCAGCTTCATTCCCACAATCCTAATACATGGAGTATTTTTTTCAGAATAACTACTGGTGACTATGAGACAATGGAAAATCTAAGGAGAAAGCCAGGATATTGAAACACACTATTTTCAAAATCAACATAATTAGAAAATAATAGAGAGATTAACAAAGAATAGTAAATAAGTTAGCATTGTTGCTCTCAGGCACAACTGTTACTGTTGCCTCTCCTCAGGATCTCTTGCTTTGAAGAGTAGATGCCACAGATTATTGCTACTGAAATATAACCCATTTATAGATGATTTATAAGAATTCTGCATCCTTTTGAAAAGGCACTTCCTCTTTTCTAGCATTTTATGCCAGGTTACCATAGCTAATATTTCTGGGTCTTATGTAACAGAGTCACTGCAGCTGACTAAAAATGCATGAATAAGGCAAGTTTTCTGTATGTCACAATGTTAAGCACACTCAGATTGACCTGGGGGTTGAAGATTTTCTAGCTACCTTACCCATTAGGCTTTTCCAGAGAGAAAATGTATGTGTCTATGTGTGGTATGTTGGTTGGGCAGGGATGAGAGAGAGAGAGAGGTATTATGTTGGATGAGTGTCAACTTAAGCCTTCTCTGCTCAGCTTGTGCACATTTAAGTAAGTCTGGAGGCACCTCCCTCAACTGTTTGCCGGTATCACAACCTCTCTCCACATCTTCTGATTTGCTCTTTATTTTCTACATTCTTTGGATGGAAACTTAGATCATTGATTGTGAAAGCTGTCCTCCTTTCTAATGAACAGATTTAAAGCCATGCATTTCTCTCTAAGGGATCCTTAGCAGCATCCCACAAATGTCATGTTTTTAAAATTTATCATTAACTTGAAATACTTTCTAAATTCCCTTGTCATTTCATTGGTATAGTGGTTATTTCAAACATGTTGTCTCATTTCCAGACATTCAGGGATTTTTCAGAATACCTGAATGTTACTAATTTTTAAATTAATTTCACTGTGGCCAAAAACCACACTCTATGGGGCTTCCCTGGTGGCGCAGTGGTTGAGAGTCCGCCTGCCGATGCAGGGGACACGGGTTCGTGCCCCGGTCCAGGAAGATCCCACATGCCATGGAGCGGCTGGGCCCGTGAGCCATGGCCACTGAGCCTGCGCGTCCGGAGCCTGTGCTCCGCAACGGGAGAGGCCACACCAGTGAGAGGCCCGTGTACCAAACAAAAACAAAAACAAAAACAAAAACAAACACACTCTATGATCTCAGTCCTTTGCCATTTTGAGACATTTTATGGCCCAGCATATTATCTACCTTAATTAACATTCTAGTTGCCTTTGAAAAGAATATATATTCTGACTTCATTGGGTTTAGAGTCCCAGAATGCCTAATAGATCAAGTTGGCTAACAGTGTTATTAAAACCTCTCATATTCTTACTACTATTTTTGTCTACTCTTTCAATTATTGGGAGGGAATGTTGAAATCTCCAAATATAATTGTAGTTCTGGCTATTTCTTCTTTTATACCTGTTAAATTTTATGTACTTAGAATTTTTGTTATAAGGTGCATACACATTCAGGATCCCTGTGTCGTCTTCTTATTTATTTATTTTATTTATTTACTTTTGGCTGTGTTGGGTCTTCATTGTTGCGCATGGGTTTTCTCTAGTTACAGCGAGTGGGGGCTACTCTTCTTTGTGGTGCACGGGCTTCTCATTGTGGTGGCTTCTCTTGCTGCGGAGCACAAGCTCTAGGAACGTGGGCTTCAGTAGTTGTGGCACGTGGGCTCAGCAGTTGTGGCTCACAGGCTCTAGAGCACAGGCTCAATAGTTGGGGCACACGGGCTTAGTTGCTCTATGACATGTAGAATCTTCCTGGACCAGGGCTTGAACCCGTGTCCACTGCATTGGAAGGCGGATTCTTAACCACTGTGCCACCAGGGAAGCCCTCCTGTGTCTTCTTAGTGAAATGCCCCTTTCATCATTACTGAATGTCTTCTTCTCTAGTAATGTACTGTTACTTGAAGTCTGCTGTGTCTGATATTAATATAGCAAAATTATCATGAGTATTATTTTCATGGTTTATACATTTCATTTTTCTACTTTTAATGTATTTGTCCTTTCACATTTAAAAACATTTCCTCTCAGTGGCATAGAGTAGTATCTTGCTTTGTAACCAGTCTGACAATCTCTGCCTTTTAATATGATTGATTAGATCATTTATCTTTAAGGAAATTATTAATACTCTTGGGTCTAAGTCAGCCATCTTCCTAATTGATTTCTATTTGAAATAGCTGTGCTTTGTTCCTCTTCCCCTACTTGTCTGCCTTCTTTTGTTCTGAGTACTTTAAAAGAAATATAATTCATTTTATCTCCTTTATTGCCTTTTGAGCTGTATCCATTTGTAAATATTCAGTGGTCACCATAAGAATTCAAACGTTCCTTGTGAACTTATGACAGTCTACTGTTAAGTAATATTACACCACTATACATAAATGTAATAAAACCTTACAACAATATATTTTCATTTATCCCTGTGCTACCTGTTGTGCTAGTGGCATATTCTTTACTTCTACATATTTTATAAACCTGACAATATGTTGTTATTACTTTTGATTTTAACATTTAATTTTCTTTAAAAAATTCTTAAAAAATAAATCTTTATATTTGCACAAATTTCACAATTTCCCACCTTCCTCATTCCTACAATTAGATCCTAGTTTCTGTTATTTTTTACTTTAGCCTGAAGAATTTCTTTCAGCATTTCATAGAGTACATGTCTGCTAGACACAAATTCTCTTAGATTTTATTTACCTAAAATAATCGTTATTTGCTTTCATTTGTGAAATACATTTTCACTAACGAGTTCTAAGTTGACTTTTTTTTATCCCTTAACCATTTTAAAGTGTCCTTCCATTGTTTTGTGCCTTGCCTTTTTTCTGATGAGAAGTTACTTATATTTCTTACTCTAGTTCACCTGTATGTAATGTGTCTTTTACTCTGCTGGTGTTTTGGTTTTGTCTTGCTTCAATATTTTCTCTGTTTTCAACAGTTTAGTTATGATGGGTATTTAACCTGATTGGTGTGTGTCAAGGTCTTGAATCAGTGGGCTCGTGATTTTTCTCAAAACTGAGAAAGAAAATAATCTTTAAAAAAAATTCGGCTTTATTCTCTCTCACATCTCTATTTCTGAGATTACAGTTGCATGTATGCTAGTCTGCTTGCTATTATCCCACAAGCCACTGACCCTCTTTTGAATTTTTTTTCAAATACTTCTCTCTTTACTGTAGTTTTGGTAACTTCATTCAGCTGCCTTCAAGTTCAAAGATTTTTTTCTTTAGTCTCCAAATTGCTCTTAAGCCCAGCCAATGCATATTTGATATCAGATATCATCATATTATATAATCTGTACTTCATTCTATTTTAGTTTTAACTTCTTTAATGATATTCCTTGTTTTTTACTAAAATATTTCCCTGTAATTTTTTAACATAGTTAAAACATTTGTTTTAAAGATCCTTGCATGTTAGAAGGTTGCCCACTCTCACCACTATTACTCAACATAATTTTGGAAGTTTTAGCCACAGCAATCAGAGAAGAAAAAGAAATAAAAGGAATCCAAACTGGAAAAGAAGAAAAGCTGTCACTGTCTGCAGATGACATGATACTATACATAGAGAATCCTAAAGGTGCTACCAGAAAACTACTAGAGCTAATCAATGAATTTGGTAAACTAGCAGGATACAAAATTAATGCACAGAAATCTCTTGCATTCCTATACACTAAACACGAAAAATCTAAAAGAGAAATTAAGAAAACACTCCCATTTACCATAGCAACAAAAAGAATAAAGTACCTAGGAATAAACCTACGTAAGGAGACAAAAGACCTGTAGCAGAAAACTATGACACTGATGAAAGAAATTAAAGATGATACAAACTGAAGGAGAAATATACCATGTTCTTGGATTGGAAGAATCAACACGGTGAAAATGACTATACAACCCAAAGCATCTACAGATCCAATGCCATCCCTAGCAAACTACCAATGGCATTTTTCACAGAACTGGAACAAAAAATTTCACAATTTGTATGGAAACACAAAAGATCCCGAATAGTCGAAGCAATCTTGAGAAAGAAAAATGGAGCTGGAGGTATCAGGCTCCCTGACTTGAGATTATACTACAAAGCTACTGTAATCAAGACAGTATGGTACTGGCACAAAAACAGAAATATAGAGCGATGCAATAGGACAGAAAGCCCAGAGATAAACCCATGCACATATGGTCACCTTAACTTTGATAAAGGAGGCAGGAATGTACAGTGGAGAAAGGACAGTCTCTTCAATAAGTGGTGCTGGGAAAACTGGACAGGTACATGTAAAACTATGAGATTAGATCACTCCCTAACACCATACACAAAAATAAGCTCAAAATGGATTAAAGACCTAAATGTAAGGCCAGAAACTATCAAACTCTTAGAGGAAAACATAGGCAGAACACTCTATGACGTAAATCACAACAAGATCCTTTTTGACCCACCTCCTAGAGAAATGGAAATAAAATCAAAAATAAACAAATGGGATCTCATGAAACTTAAAAGCTTTTGCACAGCAAAGGAAACCATAAACAAGACCAAAAGACAACCCTCAGAATGGGAGAAACTATTTTCAAATGAAGCAACTGACAAAGGATTAATCTCCAAAATATACAAACAGCTCATGCAGCTCAATATAAAAAAAACAAACAACCCAATCCAAAAATGGGCAGAAGACCTAAATGGACATGTCTCCAAAGAAGATATAGAGATTGCCAACAAACACATGAAAGGAAGCTCAACATCACTAATCATTAGAGAAATGAAAATCAAAACTACAAAGAGGTATCAACTCACACTGGTCAGAATGCCCATCATCAAAAAATCTACAAACAATAAATACTGGAGAGAGTGTGGAGAAAAGGAGACCCTCCTACTCTGTTGGTGGGAATGTAAATTGATACAGCCACTATGGAGAACAGTATAGAGGTTCCTTAAAAGACTAAAAATAGAACTACCTATATGACCCAGTATTCCCAGTACTGGGCATATACCCTGAGAAAACCATAATTCAAAAAGAGTCATGTACCACAATGTTCACTGCAGCACTATTTACAATAGCCAGGACACGGAAGCAACCTAAGTGTCCATCAACAGATGAATGGATAAAGAAGATGTGGCACATATATACAATGGAATATTACTCAGCCATAAAAAGAAATGAAACTGAGTTATTTGTAGTGAGGTGGATGGATCTAGAATCTGTCATACAGAGTGAAGTAAGTCAGAAAGAGAAAAACAAATACCATATGCTAACACATATATATGGAATCTAAAAAAAAACAAAAAAATAAAGGTTCTAAAGAACCTAGGGGCATGACAGGAATAAAGATGCAGATGTAGAGAATGGACTTGAGGACACAGGGAGGGGGAAGGGTAAGCTGGGACGAAGTGAGAGACATACATATGCTACCAAATGTAAAATAGATAGCACATGTTGGCAATGAAACCTCTACTTACACTACTCACTTCTCCAAGATATTAATAGTCCTTCTCTTATGTGAACTAGGTCGTTAAATACATACTTGTCAAGGTTTGTGTTGGAAGGTTTCGTGAATGTCAGTGTTCCTCAGAGTCTTATGTTGAAGAGGAACTATTATTCAATTATTACTAAGCACTCAGACAAATTGGGAATGACACTCTGAACTCCCTAGCCGCCTCATATTTGCCTTCAGTCCTATTTCAGGCCTTAACCTTCTTAAAAAATCCCGCATTCTACACCAAACACATGGGCAGCAAAATAAAGAGAAAAAGAACATAAGATCATGAGGAGAAAGAGAAGAAACAATGGGAGGAAAAAAGGTACCTATAGACATGTTAGTACTAGGGGTAGTGGATTTCTAATACCGTCCCTATCCATATTCGTATATTCGAACATGGATAGTCTAAAAATATGACTATCAGTTCTTGGCTACATTCTCTCACACCAACTGAGAAATTCCAGGAAGTAGCTCTAGAGAATTAGATTAAAAAACACTCCAAACACACAAATAGCAACTTCCAGAGTTGCAAACAAGAAATAATTAAGAGAAATAAACAGAGGTAGAATGAGACAGAAAGAGAATAATTTCACAGGCTTAGAGTCAATAATGTTATTCTTAACATTTTAAAACTTTTTGCAAAAGTAATTTCTATCATCTAAAATCTTTTACTCTTATGAGATACATTAAGCATATTCACAAACATGAGGTTTATGACCTTGACTTGTGATTTGCCTATTCGTAGTCATCCTAGATGTCTCATACTTGTTACATATTTCCAGTGTTGAAGAATAGATTTTATTACTATTGACCTCTACCTCATTCTTTGTTGTTTTCATCAAAGTTGTTTAAAAAATGTGCAGCAAAGATAGCCCCTAGCAATAAGTAAGCTATTCCCTCAGTTCTGTGGCCTGTGAGTCTCCATAATTGAAGAATGGAAGGCTAACCATATTCAAATCAAGCTGGGATGGGTAACCTCTCCTCTAAAACTTCCCTAAAGGGAAGTACGTATAGCTATGTTAGAAATCTGAATGCCAGTTAAAGACATTTCCCTCAGTTCATTTCCTAAGAGACATTCCATGGCAAGATTACAGGATTCTGTGACTTTATGGTTTTGGTTTGTTTGTTTTGTTTTTGATGTGGGGGTCAGTCTAATCTCTAATACCTTGAATTCCATCCACAAGTTATCAATTTTTTTCAAAAAATTCTCGACTCATTTAATGTTTCAAAAATCATCTGTCTGTAGAATAGGCCACCAAATCAGTAGTAATGGGAAAAGGAGAGAGAGAGAGAGAGAGAGAGAGAGAGAGAGAGAGAGAGAGAGAGAGAGAGGAGGAGAGAGAGAGAGAGAGAGAGAGAGAGAGAGAGAGAGAGAGAGGGAGAACTAGAGACAGGCAGAGAGCCATAGAGAATACACAGCCCCAGAATATGAATGGCCATCTGGCACAAGAGAAATACGTTTTTCATTTTATCATTCAGAGTCTCACTGTGAATGAGCTAATAAGTGACTTTGTGCATGAATGATCTCTTCCTTACCCTTCCTTGTAGGTGACTTTCAAGAGAAGGCTTTCAGCTCATGCTACCCAATGTGGCTACATATCTTATCCAGTGAATATTTCCTTTATTGCACAGACTTCAAAAATATCTACTTTTTCTTCTACATGTCGATATAACTTCTACATGACATATTCTCTTTTATTGAATATGTGTTCTCTATACCTTGAATGGTTCTCAATATTTTACATTCAACTTGAAGATTCAGGCTTAATTCTCACTGGAGGCAATTAAGTTCTTGGAAATATTTTTGAGTCCCACCTCTGCATCCCTCAAGGGGTAATCCTCTGTGCTCCACACAACATTTCTATTCTCTTAGTGAAGTTGCAACAAAAAGTATTGTTACATTTTCTGACCTTTCTATGCCAGAAACCTTTCTCAACTGATACACAATGTGCTCCCTAAGCCCAGCAACATGATATGTAAGAGCTATGATTCACTCCCTTTTATAGATGTTGAAACCGAGATGCAGGAGTTAACACTTTTTCAAAAGAAAACTCAGACTCGTTAAGCCTAAGAGTTGTGATTTGGAGCCAGCTTTGTCTGTCTTCAAAATCAGGGTTCTTAAGCATGACACACTACTGATAGGCACAGAGCAGGTTACTAATTAATGTCTGTTGGTTGAATGAATGGCTCTATCAAACAATCAATCAAACACTGAAAGTCTCCCAGAAAGAGTGACCTTAGCAGCCTCTCCAGTCACATCAGTGGCTCCACAACAAAGAAGGTTCTCTTAACCACCTTGGTCATGTGAAAATTTCACAGCAGGAAACTGTATGCAAATAGGTTTTACCCCCTGGAAAATAGATGGCACAAATTATTCCAACTGGGCCATCACACACTGGTGAATGTTTCCAGTTTTGAAAAGCTCTTACTTCATTACTAATGGCCTGTTCTCATCACCTGGCATGTCCTGCGACTTCTCCCCGTCAATCACTCCTGGAATACTTGCCACAGAGCTACCTCTTTCGTTATAGCAGCCTGGTTATCAATAAGCTTGTTAATATATATTCTGAGCTGTTAATCACAAACTTGTTAACCAGAGACTCTGTTTCCTTTTTACTATCCCAAATAGTGCATGATACATGCCGAAATGTGTATATATTTTAATTTTAAATACCAATTCAAGCCAGGTGATTTACTAGCTAAAGTAAAAAGCTCAGTAATTCTCACCAGAGCTCTCCCCCATATTATCTTCAATATTTCTCTCCATTTCAGAGTTTGCCTTTTCTGTTTGGCATGCTCATCTGTGCTAGATTATTAGTTACTATCCAGGCCTAGGCAGTTCCAGTTTCTCTGGATAATCTACAGTTCTGAGTGACAACTCCTTGTTACCAAGCTCAGCCACATTCCCTGGGTATCCTGAAGAACAAAGTCCATGGACTCTCTCCACATCCTTCCCATGTCCATTTTCTATTGATTGTGTCTTCTACTCTAATGGCTCCCTAGATTCCTTTCAAAGCTTTTTCCCCAGTACAGTGTAATTTTTTAAATTTATTTTACAAATGTTAAGTACCTACATTGTGCCAAGTATCCTTTAGTTGTGGAGAATGCAGCCTTGAACAAAACAGAAGGATATTCCCACCCTAATGGAGCTGATCTTTCAAGGAGTAAGAGGAGACATGAGATAATAAGATAATAATGTAATATATGCAATCTATTAGATAGTGGCAAGTGACATGGAAAAATAAAACAGAGAAGGGGGAAAGGAGTGTATGGGTGCAGGAATAGATTATAATTTTAAATAGTAAGGTTGGGGACAACCTTGTTCAAAAGGAAACATTTTAAGAAATTGCTGATGGATAGGAGAAAGTGAGCCATGATGTTACCTAAGGAAAAGCATGATTCCAGGCGGAGAGGATGACAACTTCATTCTCCTCAGACCTTTGATAACTATGTTTTTTACCATAAGTTGAAATAAGTTTGTTTTTGAAATACAAGATGGACTATATTAAATATTTTATAATATATAATGAGAGATGACTATTACTGGGACAACAATAAATTTATTTATCTGAGGATTTTATCTCTTCTAATTTGAAAAATATGGTATTACAAAATGTATTCTACTTACATTTGTAACAATGACTCTCAAACATTGCACTGTGGACCTTTGGGGGGTGTTGGAAGGGGTGGAAGTGGGACCCATTCATGAGTAACATGTATAGCAGCACCCTGACCTCTACCTATTAGATACCAGTACCATTCACATCCACATTTATGACAACAAGAAATGTCTTGAGATATTGACCAATGTTTCCAGGGGAGTAAAAGCACCGACCCTCTCCATTAGAAATTACTGGTTTAAAAGGGCAAGGATCAGCAGCCCTCCAACTGCTGTTGTTAAGAACTCAGTATATTCCAATAAGATACAAGCTTCACTAATTTTTTTTTTTTTTTTTTTTTTTTTTTTTACGGTACGTGGGCCTCTCACTGCTGTGGCCTCTCCCACTGCGGAGCACAAGCTCCGGACGCGCAGGCTCAGCGGCCATGGCTCACGGGCCTAGCTGCTCCGCGGCATGTGGGATCTTCCCGGACCAGGGCACGAACCCGTGTCCCCTGCATCGGCAGGCGGACTCTCAACCACTGCGCCACTAGGGAAGCCCCACAAGCTTCACTTTTAAAGAAAAAATGTATAAACAGGCACAATCAGTAAGCTCTATGGTTTTGAGTAGCTTGAAAAGTCATTAAGGGAAGCTTCCCCCAAATCAGTGCTGCTGCTCACACATTATCCCCTTGTAACCAAGAGGACTTTACACCCCAGGCAAGGCAATATTATAAGATTTGAGATAAGTGAGGTGGGGTGGGGGTTGTGCCTTTACGGCTTAAAACACAAAAAGGGCTAGTGTGAATGCAAGCAAGTTCTAAGGGAGTTTTATAAAAATAGCCTAATGAAAGTGGAGAATTTGGAACTGGATTGCCTTAAAACTGTCCACATTGCATATCCCACTTTTATTCTCTGATCTATTTTCCAATAGCTTTATTATCCTCCACAGGTACCTCTTCAATCATTTCAAAACTCTTCTTCCTATCACAGTGTCATCCAGATGAGCTAACCCTTGACTCAAACTAGACCATGAAAGCTTTTCGTGGATTGGATTCATTATATCCCACAGAGTTCTTACACATGCTCCCTGGAACTGTCTTCAACTGCATTGCTAGCCTCAGACAGCCCCTGAAGTAGGATTTTTCAAAAGTATTCCTTCTTAGCTTTAGAGTTCTATTAAAATTGTCTCTCCAGTCTGTATTAAACATTTCTCAAATCTCGGATTTTTCTCAAATTCATAAAGACTTACGAATTTGTTTTCCTTTCATCAGATCTTAGAATTCAACTTTAGGCATCCATTCCAATTCAGTATCCTCAGCTCACTGTGACCTCACAAAAAAGGTACCCAGAACATAGTAGAATAATAGACCTGTCAAACATCCCATTGTGCAGGACACACTAGTGCTGGAGGATAGGTTGTGTGAAGTACCAAATGCCAGGCATCTGAGAAACTGTCTCATAGTCAAACTTCATACCCCAATTTCCAGTCCGGCTTTTACTTCCTCACCAATGGGATCTATGCCAGTTGTGACCAACAGTTGGAATTTACTAGTAAATTTGTACTCAATAGAGAAAATGTTAAACATACAATATTAAGAAAAGAAAATCAGAAGTAATAAGGGGATGGGGGAGGGGGGAGAGGGGGAAAGAGGGAGAGAAGAAAGAGAAACAAAATTCTGAACCTCAAAGAAAGAAGAGTCAAATGGGATACAGGGTGAATCAAAGGCCTCCATTTATAGTTCTGTGTGCTCTAATCAACATTTCCACATAACTTCCCATTGGGCACTGTCTAAAAGGTCACTTGTTCTGGGAAATCCTGTCTCTCTGCTCCAAACCAACAGAAGCATCTATGGAAGAAGGGCTTAGGTCAATTCCCTCACAGCCAATCCTGCTCTGCCAAGTCCCCCAAACCTATTTCTGCTTCAGGCCTGGAGGAGTCCCACTATAGCATGTTCCTTTCTCACAGGCTCATTCTCTTCATAATTTTCTTCTAACTTTATTATCTATATCTAAACTTAAAGTCTCCATATTCTTCAAATTCCTCAATTCATATACTTCAGAGATTTGAAAAAGTCCATTTTTTCTTTCTAGTGGCCATGTGAAATTTCTGTGCAATTTGTATGAAAACCTGCCTCATCCATTTGGGCCTCAGCAAGGACCTCTATTCTAAGGAATTTGTCTCTGTCCATCTCACACTGTGCTCCCTGACTGCCCTTCTCAGGCTCTGCTTCCTTTCATTCTGGATCTGACTATATTCCTACAGATTTGAGTCTGCCCTGGGAAATGGAACAATTTTGTGTCTCTGGTACTAAGAGCTCCTGCCCTAGATCTTGCTCATTTTGGTGATATTCTTTCTTCCCATTCCTAGAAAACCCGAAGCCCTGCCAAAACTGCTGGCCAGACAGACACAGTCCCTTTAACTGCATCCTCTTGTTTAGCTCCACTCCCAAACACTAGAAGACAGAATTTTACATGGGTCATCACTCAATATATTATTCTCTTAACTACTTCTTGATCGTCAGTTAAGCTAAAGGAGTTACCAGTTTCTCTCTCTAATGACATCTACACTGTCTTGAAGTTCTTGGATTTATTAAATCTTCAAAGCCTAAAACATTGGCCTAAAAGGCTAACACCCTGCCTCACTTTCCTTTATAGTCATTGGGCTCATTCACTGACTTATTTTTTACCTATCACGAGTCTCTCTCCCTCCTATATACATTACTTTTCATTTCTTTCCCTAAAGAGTAAATTCTAAACATTCTGGGAGGAACCATTGCCCATTCATAAATGTTTTCAACTTGAAAAATGGGCCTTTATTACATTTAAAATCTGTTCCTTTGTCTTTGGCAAGTTCTGCATGAATACCGTGTATGCTATTCCTGGGACACTGACATCAAGGACAAATACCCTCTCTCCATCAGCAGACTGAGCTGCTTTTCCAGTGCTCTGATTATCTGTGTACAAAGTTTGCTACTAACTCTCATGATACAGGCATGGGAATTTAAATCGGCTGTCTCTTTACATGACATCTCTGTATATTACCCTTATGTTTTCTCTGGAATTCTAGGTTTTGAGAATTGATTTATTCACATTTCTCTACTTCTGAGGTCAAAGATGGTAAGTATTTGTAAACAATGGGTATCTTCACTTTCACTGCCTTTCCTGCTAAATATATCCTTCCTTCAGCTGAAGAGGTGGACTAAATAACAGATGGGGCCATATGACTGAGTGTAAAAAACTGGTTTTAGAGAACAGATCCAGGAAGGAGAAGAGGGAAGCATTAGTCCAAGAGACATCTCTAGTGAACCAGGTCATAGGAAAAAGAGCTCCCTCTGCCCTCTCCTCAACTGCCTCCTTCTTGTTTTGCCTCATGTACTGGTCATAAGCAACACCACTATTGACTGTACCCTTAAAACCATAGCCAGGCCATGCACTGGGTTTAGTTCCGCACCAGGAGTAGAGACCAATGATTCAGCTCTTCTCTGGTGATCAGAAGGGGCTTGTATCACTTTGGACTGGATGCATGAATATAAAAGCCATGTGCCTCCAGTAGATTGCCCTCTTGCTCATATAAAGAGAATATGTGAAGGGCCATTCAAGCAACTGGGTGGCTGACAGGGTATTGGAGCTACAGCCAGGTGTCAGGCCTGAGCCTCTAAGGTGGGAGAGCCGAGTTCAGGACACTGGACCACCAGAGACCTCCCGGCCCCAAGTAATATCAATCAGTGAGAGCTCTCCCAGAGATCTGCATCTCAATGCCAAGACCCAGTTCCACTCAATGACCAGCAAGTGCCAGTGCTGGACACTACATGCAAAATAACTAGCAAGACAGGAACACGACCCCACCCATTAGCAGTGAGGCTGACTAAAATCATAATAAGATCACAGACACCCCAAAACACACCACCGGACATGGCCTGGCCCACCAGAAAGAAAAGTTCCAGCCCCACCCACCAGAACACAGGCACCAGACCCCTCCACCAGGAAGCCTACACAAGCCACTAAACCAACCTCACCCACTGGGGACAGACACCACAGAAAAAGGGAACTACAAATCTGCAGCCTGTGAAAGGAGACCACAAACACAGTAAGTTAAGCAAAATGAGAAGACAGAGAAATACGTAACAGATGAAGGAGCAAGATAGAAACCCACCAGACCAAACAAATGAAGAGGAAATAGGCAGTCTACCTGAAAAAGAATTCAGAGTAATGATAATAAAGATGATTCAAAATCTTGGAAATAGAATGGAGAAAATACAAGAAACGTTTAACAAGGACCTAGAAGAACTAAAGATGAAACAAGCAATGATGAACAACACAATAAATGAAATTAAACATTCTCTAAAAAGAATCAATAACAGAATAACTGAGGCAGAAGAACGGATAAGTGACCTGGAACATAAAATAGTGGAAATAACTACCACAGAGCAGAATAAAGAAAAAAGAATGAAAAGAATTGAGGGCAGTCTCAGAGACCTCTGGGATAACATTAAATGCACCAACATTTGAATTATAGGAGTCACAGAAGAAGAAGACAAAAAGAAAAGGAATGAGAAGTATTTGAAAAGATTATAGTTGAAAACTTCCCTAATATGGGAAAGGAAATAGTCAACTCCAGGAAGTGCAGAGAGTCCCATACAGGATAAATCCAAAGAGAAACATGCCAAGACACATATTAATCAAGCTATCAAAAATTAAATACAAAGAAAAAATATTGAAAGCAGCAAGGGAAAGACAACAAAAAACATACAAGGGAATCCCCATAAGGTTAAATAAAGGCTGATCTTTCAGCAGAAACTCTGCAAGCCAGAAGGGAGTGGCATAATATACTTAAAGTTATGAAGGAAAAAACTTATAACCAACATTACTCTACCCAACAAGGATCTCATTCAGATTTGACCGAGAAATTAAAACCTTTACAGACAAGCAAAGCCTAAGAGAATTCAGCACCACCAAACCAGCTTTACAACAAATGATAAAGGAACTTCTCTAGGCAGGAAACACAAGAGAAGGAAAAGACCTACATTAACAAACCCAAAACAATTAAGAAAATGGTAATAGGTACATACATATTGATAATTACCTTAAATGTAAATGGATTAAATGCTCCAACCAAAAGACGTAGACTAGCTGAATGGAAAGAAAAACAAGACCCATATATATTCTGTCTACAAGAGACCCACTTCAGACCTAGGGACACATACAGACTGAAAGTAAGGGGATGGAAAAACATATTCCATGCAAATGGAAATCAAAAGAAAGCTGGAGTAGCAATTCTCATATAAGACAAAATAGACTTTGAAATAAAGACTCTTACAAGAGACAAAGAAAACACTAAATAATGGTCAAGGGATCAATCCAAGAAGAAGATACAACACGTGTAAATATTTATACACCCAACATAGGAGCACCTCGATACATAAGGCAAATGCTAATAGCCATTAAAGGGGAAATCGGCAGTAACACAATACTAGTAGGGGACTTTAACACCCCACTTTCATCAATGTAAACATCATCCAAAATGAAAATAAATAAGAAAACACAAGTACTAAATGACATATTAAACAAGATGGACTTAATTGATATTTATAGGACATTCCATCGAAAAACAACAGAATAGACTTTCTTCTTAAGTGCTCATGGAACGTCCTTCAGGATAGACCATATCTTGGGTCACAAATCCAGCCTTGGTAAATTTAAGAAAACTGAAATCATATCAAGTATCTTTTCCGACCACAACACTATGAAACTAGATATCAATTACAGGAAAAAATCTGTAAAAAGTACAAACACATGTAGGCTAAACAATACACTACTAAATAACCAAGAGATCACTGAAGAAATCAAGAGGAAATCAAAAAGTACTTAGAAACAAATGAGAATGAAAACATGATGACCCAAAACCTATGGGATGCAGCAAAAGCAGTTCTAAGAGAGAAGTTTATAGCAGTACAATCCTACCTCCAGAAATAAGAAAAATCTCAAATAAACAATCTAACCTTACAGCTAAAGCAACTAGAGGAAGAAGAAGAAAAATCCCCAAAGTCAGCAGAAGGAAAGAAATCATAAAAATCAGATCAGAAATAAATGAAAAAGAAATGAAGGAAACAATATCAAAGATCAATAAAACTAAAAGCTGGTTCTTTGAGAAGATAAACGAAATTGATAAACCATTAGCCAGACTCATCAAGAAAAAAGGGAGAAGACTCAAATCAACAGAATTAAAAATGAAAAAGCAGAAGTAACAACTGACACTGCAGAAATACAAAAGAATATGAACGATTACTACAAGCCACTATATGCCAATAAAATGGACAAATTCTTAGAAAAGCACAACCTTCTGAGACTGAACCAGAAAGAGATAGAAAATATAAACAGACCAATCACAAGTTCTGAAATTGAAACCATGATTAAACATCTTCCAACAAACAAAAGTCCAGGACCAGACAACTTCAGAGGCTAATTCTATCAAACATTTAAAGAAGAGCTAACACCTATCCTTCTCAAACTCTTCCAATATATAGAAGAGGGAGAAACACTCCCAAGCTCATTCTATGAGGCCACCATCACGCTGACACCAAAACCAGACCAAGATGTCACAAGAAAAGAAAACTACAGGCCAATATCACTGATGAACATAGATGCAAAAATCCTCAAACAAATACCAGCAAACAGAATCCAACAGCACATTAAAAGGAACATACACCATGATCAAGTGGGGTTTATGCCAGGAATGCAAGGATTCTTCAATATATGCAAATCAATCAGTGTGATACACCAAATTATTAAATTGAAGGATAAAAACTATATGGAGAGGTATACCATGTTGTTGGATTGGAAGAATCAAAATTGTGAGAATGACTATACAACCCAAAGTAATCTACAGATTCAATGCAATCCCTATCAAACTACCAATGTCATTTTTCACAGAACTAGAACAAAAAATTTCACAATTTGTATGGAAACAAAAGACCCCAAATAGCCAAAGCAATCTTGAGAAAGAAAAATGGAGCAGGAGGAATCAGGCTCCCTGACTTCAGACTATACTACAAAGCTACAGTAATCAGACAATATGGTACTGGCACAAAAACAGAAACACAGAGCAATGGAATACGAAAGAAAGCCTGCCAGAGGTGAACCCACGCACATATGGTCAACTTATCTTTGATAAAGGATTCAAGAATATACAATGGAGAAAAGACAGTCTCTTCAAGAAGTGGTGCTGGGAAAACTGAACAGCTACATGTAAGAGAATTAAATTAGAACACTCCCTAACACCATACACAAAAACTCAGAATGGATTAAAGACTTAAATGTAAGGCCAAACACTGTAAAACTCTTAAAGGAAAACGTAGGCAGAATACTCTATGACATAAATCACAGCAAGATCCTATTGGACCGACCTCCTAGAGAAATGGAAATAAAAACAAAAATTAACAAATGGTACCTAATGAGACTGAGAAGATTTTTCACAGCAAAGGAAATCATAAACAAGACAAAAAGACAACCCTCAGAATGGGAGAAAATATTTGCAAATGAAGCAACTGACAAAGGATTAATCTCCAAAATATACAAACAGCTCATGCAGCTCAATATCAAAAAAACAAACAACCCAATCCAAAAATGGACAGAAGACCTAAATAGACATTTCTCCAAAGAATATATACAGATTGGCACCAAACACATGAAAGGATTCTCAACATCACTAATCATTAGAGAAATGCAAATCAAAACTACAAAGAGGTATCAACTCACACTGGTCAGAATGGCCATCATTAAAAAATCTACAAACAATAAATATTGGGAAGGGTATGGAGAAAAGGGAACCATCTTGCACTGTTGGTGGGAATGTAAATTGATACAGCCACTATGGAGAACAATATGGAGGTTCCTTAAAAGACTAAAAATAGAACTACCTATGTGAGCCAGTATTCCCAGTACAGGGCATATACCCTGAGAAAACCATAATTCAAAAAGAGTCATGTATAATAATGTTCATTGCAGCACTATTTACAACAACCAGGACATGGAACCAACCTAAGTGTCCATTGACAGATGAATGGATAAAGAAGATGTAGCACATATATATAGTGGAATATTACTCAGCCATAAAAAGAAATGAAATTGAGTTATTTGTAGTGAGGTGGATGGACCTAGAATCTGTCAGACAGAATGAAGTAAGTCAAATAGGGAAAAACAAACACTGTATGCTAACACATATATAAGGAATCTAAAAAAAAAGGCCCTGAAGAACCTAAGGGCAGGACAGGAATAAAGACGCAGATGTAGAGAATGGATTTGAGGACAAGGGAAGGGGAAAGTGTAAGCTCTGACGAAGTGAGAGAGTGACATTGGCATATATACTCTATGAAATGTAAAGTAGATAGCTAGTGGGAAGCAGCTGCATAGCACAGGGAGATCAGCTCAGTGCTCTGTGACCACCTAGAGGGTTGGGATAGGGAGGGAGGGAGGGAGGTGCAAGCGGGAGGGGATAAGGAGATACATGTATACATAGAGCTGATTCACTTTGTTATACAGCAGAAACTAACACAACATTTTAAAGCAGTTATACTCCAATAAAGATGTTAAAGAGATGTCATTAATCAAATGGAAGGACAACCATAGATTGGATTGAGAAAAAATTTGCAATTCATACATCTCATAAGGGATTTATGTCTAGAACATAAAAAAAAAACCTCCTGTGTCTCAACAGTAAGACAAACAACCCAATTAATACATGAGTACAATACCTGAATAGACTTTTCACTAGAGAAGATATATGAAGAGCTAATAAGTACATGAAAAGATTCTCCACATCATTAGTCATTAGGGATATGCAAATTAAAACCACCTGAGATACCACTTCCTATGCAGTCAAATGGCTATAATAAAATGGAGACAAAAGCAAATGTTGGGGAGAATGTGGAGAATCTGGAACTCTCACACATTGCTGGTAGAAATGTATACTGGTGCAAGTGCTTCAGAACACAGGTTTTCAGTTTCTTACAAAACTACCCTATATCCCAGCAATTCCACACCTATGTATCTACCCAAGAAAAATGAAAATATGTACACAAAAAGACTTTTAAATGAATGTTCATAGCATTTTTATAACACGGAAGCCCCAATCTACATTAAAATATCCATCAGTTTGAGTACATAAACAAAATGTGGTCTACCTATATACTGGAATACTCTTCAGTAATAAAAATAATTGAAGTACTTATATATGTTACAACACGGATGAACCTCAAAAATATTATGCTAAGTCGAAAAATCCAGAAACAAATGATTACATATTGTACATGAAACATCCAGAAGAGGCAAGTCTATGGAGATATAAAGCAGATCAATGGTTGCCTGGAACTCAGATTGGGAGCAGGAATTGACTATAAACAGGCAATGGGAGTGGGGCAGAGGGGGTCCATGGGGACTTTTTGGGGTGATGAAAATGTTTTAAAATGAGATTGTGGTAATTTTTGAACATCTGTATAAATTTACTAAAAATCATCAACTTGTACTCTTACAATGGTTGAATTCTATGAATTTTATACCTCAGTAAAGCTTTTAAATAAAAATGACCAGCACAGAATTGAAAGTGGGAGGTATAGATGAATCAAGTTTGGCAACCTATTGATAATTTTTGCCGCTGGATGATGGGCAATGAGGGATCATTATACTTTTCCTTTTCACTCTTTGTGTACATTTGAAATTTTCAAATAAAAAGTGAAAAAGAAATGATTATAAAAAAATTGCAGCCAATAGTTAAATTTCATCGAACACATTTATAGTGGAGTTTACAGAACAAGTAAAGCAAAATACAGAGTGAGCAAAATTAAAAGGACAGAGATTTTAGAGCCTAGAGAGAGAATGGTGCTCCTGACATTGTTGGAAAGCCTCCCTTTATGCTCTAGACGGGGACAATGGACAAGAACCATGGACCCTCAAGGACAGCCTTCCACTGAGCCCTGGAAGGTGATGTCATTTGTGAAAGTGCTTTTCTTCTGGCCCTCTCTAACACTGATGGGGCATGGGGTGGTGGGGGGGAGGGAGGGGATGGACAGAAAAATAAACTCTGTCACTTTCTTCCTCCTCCCAGGAAACTTCAGACGCCCTCTAATGTTTCTGTCTATACAACAGGTCCTGAGTATGCTCAGCATCATTCTGGTGTCCTATTATATATTAACTTGCTAAGCCTCTCTCAAAGATCCCACAGTGGGACGGTTCTGAATATTTCATAGCACAGGGGAGAATTTAGGCTAGAGACATCCATCACTCAAGGATAATCTGGTATGTACCCAAAACGTAATCGCTGGTGGAGAGTTTCTCTATGCGTTCCTGTGTCCCTTACCAAACAGTAAATATTCAGAATTGGTTACATATCCTAAGCAAGTGGCCTTTATTCACATGTCCATTTGTTCACCAGATTATATCAATATAAATGGAGAGGCTCCTTTCATTTACATTACTGTCTGGGAAAATCTTAGCTTATAATAAATGACTGGTTATATAAATTATTGAATTGAAAATAGAATAGCATGGAGTCTTTTAAAAATTTTATTTTTCTTATGTTTTTATTTTTTGAAGATACAATTGACATAATGTATGTTTAAGGTGTACAATGTGCTGATTTAACACATTTATAGATTACGATATGATACCAGTATAGCATTAGCTAACATCTCCATCACATCATATATATATATGTATATATATATATGTGTGTGTGTGTATATATATATGTATATACACATATACATATATATATATGTGCTTTTTGTGGTGAGAACATTTAAAATCTAGAAGTATGTAATACAGTATCATTGACTTAATCATGATTCTGTGTATTAGATCTCCAGAACTTATTTACCTTCTAAATGCAAGTTTGTACCCTTTAACCAACAGCTGTCTAATTTTCTCACCCTCCAGTCCCCTAGTAGCCACCATTCTACTCTCTGTTTCTATGACTTTGGTTTTTTTAGATTCCACGTATAAGTGATATACAGTGTTAGTTTTCCTCTGTCAGACTCACTTCATTTAACATAATGCCCTCAATATCCATCCATGTTGCTGCAAATGGCAGGATTTCCTTCTTTCTCATGATTGAATAATATTCCATTCTATACATGTATTTGGTTGGCCAAAAATTTCATTTGGGTTTTCTTTTTGATGTGTCCTCTCTTGGTGTCATATCCAAAAATATTGTTGCCAAGACCAATGCCAAAGATGTTTTACCTATGTTTTTTTCTGGGAGTTTTATGGTTTCAGTTCTAATGTTTAAGCCTTTGATCTACTTTGAGTTGATTTTTATGAGTGTTTCAGTTAGGAGTCCAATTTCATTTTTCTGTATGTGGTCATTCAGTTTTCCCATAAATTCCTGAAGAGACCATTCTTTCCCCATTGAGTATTCTTGCCTCCTTTGTCAAGTATAAGTTGACCATATATTCAAGGGCTTATTTCTGGACTCTCTATTTGGTTCCGTTGGTCTATATATCTATTCTTATCATGTAGTCATTTTTTAAAGAAAATGAGTCATACCAATATGTACTAATATACAATTATATCAGATATTTTATCAAGTCAAAAGGCAAGGCACAGAAAATATTTGTGTATATGTGTGTCTTTGTCTGTGTATGTGTTTGTCTGTATGTATACATACTTAGGGAGAAAACAGATTACAGATTAAAATAGTATGAATTGGGAAAGTGGGCAGGCACAAGGATATAAAGACCTTGTGTGCCCCCACTAAAGAGACTGTACTTGACCCTACAGGTATACTGTTGGGGAAGATAACTGAATATTAGTGGGAAGAAAACATAATTTCATTGCTGTTGTTTCTGCATTCAATTATTTTTAATGCATATAATATTTGCTCAAACAATAAAAAAATTAAATTCAAAAGTAGTATGTTACGATTGGGTTTATATTTTGATTTCTAAAAGTATTGATTTTTACAAACTTCTGTACTAACAGCCTTTGGAATTAACATCCATTAGTTAAGTAATTAAATTGAGAATAGTACCTTTAATATGGGAATATTATTCCCATTGTTTATTGCTTTTGGTCATATGTACAAAATAATCTGCTTATGATTGACTAAAAGAAAAAAACAGTATACATTAACATATACTTTAATTCTTATCTTCTGTATTATGTTTATTATTATAGTCAGGAGGGTCTTGAAGCTCTCTGGACAACTACCTTAATTCCAGATTTTGCATCTTATTTTGAAGTTATGCAAAAATGAAACTTGCTTATTATCCTCTTAACCAAACATAGATAATGGTCTCTTCTGAATGCCTATCCAAACTCTTCCTATAATTTAAGCTTTTTCTTATTCTGTCTCTTCTCAAGAAGGAGAAAAAAAAAGACTAGTCATCACCTTTATAAAACTCTTCAAACAGTCACAGTGGGTTAACATCCTTCTTGTCTCTAAACTGATCTATACAAACTCATTATATCTTTCCTCATAAGAATCTAGCTGTTAGCCCTTTAAGTACTTTGGTCATGCTTTCTGATTTACTCAAATCTTTCATAAAAAATCAGTTATCAGAATTGCAAAGCTGGGTTCACTGTTGCACTCATATAAGACTCAAATCCAATTCTGTTGATGCTACAAATGTCAAGATGATTTTAAATTATTTTGTATTGGGGCCATATTTTGTAATCCCAACTTGGTGATAGGATCAATCAATATTTTTTATATCCAGTAAACACCTCTTGAAATTCTACTGTGTGTCAAACAATATAAATATAAAGTTCCATTAAAGAGTATAAGAGACACTGAAATAAAAAGTTATGCACAATATGAGAAGAGGTTTAGTACAGGAGTACACATACCATAAGCAGTGAAAGGACAAAACATCTCATTCTGTCATAGTTTGGAGAGAGGGATAGTAGAGATCCATAGAGAAAATATCACTTTGGTTAAAATTTGAAAAACAAAGGAAACGTTAGCAAGAAAGAAATACATTCAAAACAAAGGGCTTATAAAATATAAAAAGACAAATTTGAGTAGCCACAAATACAAACAGTATGTTGGGGCTAGAAAGATGGCAGAATGCAGGGCTGGAAAAGAAGCAAGAGACTAAATTATTGTGAATTGCTGAATGAAATCAGTAGGGATAACAATGTGATATGCAACAGATTATAAAATTATTTATGTAGAAAACTCAACAGGATTAGCTAATTGCTTTTGACTGAGGTGTGAAAAATACACACACACACACATGCAGAAAGGCTAAATAATTTGTGTGTTTTCTAAACTACTTTATTAAGGTATGATTGACATATGGAAAGCAGTACACATTTAATGTACACAACTTGATGAGTTTGGAGATAAGTATAAACCTGTGAAACCATCACCATAATCTATGCCATAAACATATCAATCACCCCCAAAAGTATTCTCCCACCTTATCATTACTAACATTTTTGTGATAAGAATACAACATAAGACCTACTATCTTAGCAAACTTTTAAGTATACAATACAGTATTGTTAACTAGAGGCACTGTGCTGTACAGTGGATCTCTAGGACTTATTCATCTTATATCACCGAAACTTTACACACTTTGACTAATACTTTCCCATTTCCTCCTTCCCCCCACTCCTGGAAATCACCATTCTACTCTGCTTCTATGAGTCTAACTATTTTGGATTCCTCATGCAGCTACTGTGGAAATATCCAATGAATGGATAAAGAAAATGTGGTATATACGTACAATGGAATTTTTTTTTTTTTTTTCTTTTTGCGGTATGCGGGCCTCTCACTGCTGTGGCCTCTCCCGTTGCGGAGCACAGGCTCCGGATGCGCAGGCCCAGCGGCCATGGCTCACGGGCCCAGCCGCTCCGCGGCATATGGGATCCTCCCAGACCGGGGCACGAACCCGTATCCCCTGCATCGGCAGGCGGACTCTCAACCACTGCGCCACCAGGGAGGCCCAAAAAATGTTTTCATTTGTGACAACGTGGATGGACTGGAAGACATTACACTAAGTGAAATAAACCAGACACAGAAGGACAAATTTGTGTTTTTAAAACTGTTAAATATCGGAGTTGAAATTTGAATGTCTATTTAATTTAAAGCATGATTTATTTCTTGTAACATACTGCCTCTGATCCTAACTGGATATAAAGTGTCTCCCCCACTTTGCTATAACATTTCTTTCAGATTTATATTTCCTTAATACCATTTTAAATATACTGTGTCTTTACTATACCATCTCCAATCATTTTCCATTACCTACAGAAAAATCTGCACCACAGAATATATTCATAGCCTGATATCCATGACTCTCCATAATCTGTCCAAAAACTTTTACTACTCACATTCCTATTTCATTGTTCACATAATCAAAATTTGTCTTTCTAGTTAACCTGTTCTAAAAGTTGTTTCCCATTTCCATGCCTTTTTATTAAAGCAGTCCTTTCTACTTTGAATGTCCTGACTCTCATACATACCTATTAGAAATCCTTCTCACTCACTAAGGACTTCAACTCTAATGCACCCACTTTTATTAAACCTTTTTGATTGATCTATTTTAAAGTGATCTATGTGTTTGTGTGTGTGTATACATATGCATTATATAACAGAAGAAAATACATTGTTTTTTGAATTAATAAACAATTATAAAATTATAGTTTTATTTTATTTTATTTAATTAATAAAATTATATTTTCAAACCCAATTATTATCTAATGTCCAGGACTTTCTGAATTCCATTGCTTTCTTTTCAATTTTAGGAACCTATACTATAATTAATGGGCACATCTTTTTTTTTTCCCTTACATTGGTAATAGAACAGAAACTTTGTTTTGAAAGACTATACTCCCTAAACAACCAGCTATCAGAAAGTGATTCAGAAATGAAAAAAGAAGCTATCATTTTTTCAATATTAAAATAAAGCTGTTTCTTAATGTTCAAAAAATGTATAATAGTAACTTAGGAAACTACATATTTGCAGATGTGTCTTAGAAATAGACCACTGATACGTTAGTAGATAAATTGAAAATACCTTTTAAAATGCAGCTCTTTTGTTATATTAATTCACAACAGATAGTTTCTGTGGCTTGTACTTTCTATATGGAAAACTAAAACATATTAATGATAAATTAAGGAAAAATTTCATTATATCTATTGATAAAGAATAGCTTGCTCTGTGTGAATGAGTGTAGCTACAGCAGATACTATTGGGTGCCATTCCTCCAGTGTTTATGAAATCTTCTACATCATCTGAATCCTAAAATATTCTGGATCTATCTCTTTCCAATGTGACTTGGATAAATACTGATTTGCCTAAGCCAATTTTTCAGTTCCTTTCCCAGTGACTGAATCACAGAAAACCACATGAACTTCTGGAGGGCTTCCAAGAGAGGTTCCTTCATGCTTAGAAAGACATTGAAAAAAAATGTCTTCTCCATTCTTGTCTCTGAACTTTGGTGTAGGATCATATGATATTTAGGGTGTCATTTCATGAGTATGAATATACTCATGCCATATACTGAATATAGCCGAGGAAGTATACTGAAGATAGCAGAGGAAAATATGGAAAAACAATTCTGGAACTTGGTGACTTGTTCAACTACTTACTTGCCTAATTTTAGATCCATCTATCCTTAGAACTTTTCATTTAAGTCATTTTCACTTGGGCTTTCTATTTCTTATAGCAAAAATTTCCTCCTTGAAAAGAGAACTTGGATTAAACATGTGTGCAGTACACTTGATTCTACACACTTCTGCCTCCTCCAAACTAAAAGGAAAAACAAAAGACAGGGAGAAAGATGGAGAGTGGGGGAGAGAGTGAAATAACCGAAGAGGGAATTCTGCCTGTCATTTCCTTTCATGAGCTATGGCCTGGAATGAATATCAGATGAGAAATATGAATCTATTTTTCTTTCCACTGGGTCTCAGCGTCCTTGTGTCAGTCTTATTATGGGCAGCCAGCTCCTCTGAGTGTGATTTTAATATTTGGTGCATATTTTTTTTATACTTCATGGCCCTTAAATGTAAGTCAACCACTTCATTTGGTGCTTTTGAAATAAAAACAGTATTCTCCAACACTGGAGGAAAACCTGGCTTTTCTGGGTTTATTGAAAAATGGCACTCTCCTCTTCTACCTAGGTAAGAGCTCTGATTTATGTGAGTCTGATTCGATAATACAATCCTGTGTGTTAGCTTACTTACAAATCTTTTCACTGTGTTCAGAGGAATGTTGACAGCAGTAGAGTCATTATTATTATTCAGTTCTTTGTGTACCACTATATGACAGGCACTATGCTAACTGCTTTACTTAGATTATACCATTTAAGTTTCACAGCCATCCTAGGAGGTGTAGTTGGTAACCCACCCTTACAAATGGAGTGACCAGCTAAACTGAAGAATCTTGAGTTTCAGAAAGATCAGCCCATTTAGCTAGGGTTGTAATAATTACTAAGTAGTTAGCTATAAGAAAGCATATAATTTACTTTCTTCAATAGTTAGAAATAAAAGTAGCACTAAGAAAGTCAACCATTGATTGGCATTCAAATCAAACTGTTTTCTACTAGTGCAACTTTTTTTGTCTTTCACCTTATAGGAATTAGGGGGATACTAGCTGATTTTATGTCATCCTGAACCCAGGCAGCCGAAGGGAAAAATATATTCTGATGTGTTATTGTTATCATTTCATTAAACCTAATATTTCATGGGCTTTTAGACAATAATATGCTTAACCTGTCCATTATTATAAATATCAAATTATTAAGGCAAAAATGGTTGATGTGCAAAAATAGGCATTGGAAAGACAAATAGCAAATTTTGTGTGAATGTGTGCGCGTATATATCTACATATGTATGTGTTAACTGTGTTAACATTTAAAATGTTTTTAGATGATTACTACAGATCCCAAATATTTTCACTACAAAACAAAATTTTACATGAACATAAAAAAGGAAATGTTGCTTTTCCTAGGTTGCACCTACAAGTAACCCACATATTGACCACTTTTTGGCAGATTTTTTTTTCTTTTAGGTGTCTCAAATGGCACAATCAATCAAATTGACTATACAATGATCCCGAATAGCCATTAAGAAACAACCTTGAGGTGAAATGCTTTGACTTTTATGAAACTTTAAAGATTGGCTTCCCTAAGGATCAATTTCTGACCCTACAATTTACCTTGAAAGTCGACATGCTGAGGTACTCTATCAATGTAAAATTTCATTGAAGTCTTTCACTTTCCTAAGAGTTATATGCAACGTCATTTATCATTTTCTTTCCGTGGAAAAGCACCTCACTCCCAACACTTTCGAAACCTATGAGAATTAATTCCACTATAACTCCATTTTATTAAAAAATGGATTAAAAGATATGTGTTTATAGTTTTTAAAATAAAGAGCTACATGGCAGCTCTCCCTTAGCTAATATGGTTCATATGCACAACTCTATGTCAGGCAAACATAAATTATATTAGAATTGAAGAATAACATTAGAACACAAACAAATTCATAATACCCATGTATAGCTGGGGCAAACTGGTTACTCAACCATCTTTGGAAGTGTAATAAGTACATGATGTTTGTGTATAAAGGGCATCATTCTCCGTACTATGGTAAAAATACTACCAGAGAGTTGGGATTGCAAAGAACAGAAATTGATTCTGAATAGCCTCAATAGAAATTAGCTGGGAAGGACTCTGGTAGACTACAGAATTCAGAGAAGATCTAGAAAATCAACCTGTGTCAGGATCCAAATAGAGTTAGTAAAAAATTAGCCTGCTGCCAAGGAGTAATCTCACTGTGCTGCCACTGCTGGCACCATGTCACTCTGGTCAGCTCCTGACACAGTGTTAGACACTGCGTACTCTCAGTACTTTAAAATGCACATGTGGATGCTCCACTCAGTTACAGTCATAGCTGAAATCACAGTCTGACTCTGGACCTTTGTTTCACCCCCTCAAGAATTAAAGTATAAGACATATGAATCTCATTCACCATGTTTGGATCATGCACCAGGTGCTAGACCAGAGAGAAAGGAAAAGAAATACATAAGACATCCCCTTGGATCCTATAGTGGAAAGGACTACTAAGATTATTAGGGTTCATGAAAGCTGAAATTGAGATTAGTTAGTGGTAAAGATACACCCTATACAATTATTTCCAAAATAAGTGAAAAAAATGGGATGGTACAAGTCAAAATGGACATTTTCCACAAGGTCCCAGAGTAAGGATTCCATTTGAGATGGGAGATGGTATTAGATATAAACTCTGACGTAGTTTAATTCAAACATTAAATTAAAAAATAATACTTGCCTTAAATATTTATAGGAAATAGAGAATGCTTTTCAACCTATTCTATGAAGTGAGTATAAGCCTCATACCAAAATATTATGAAGATTTTAAAAGAAAAAATTAGAGACTAATATTCCTTGTGAGTATAATCACAAAAAAATCATTAATAAAATATTACCAAATTTAACCCAACAATATATAAAAAGTATATTACATCATGACCAGTTGGATATCATCTCAGGACTACAAAGTTAGTTTAACATTTGAAAAGCAGTCAAGGTACTTAATGGCATTAAAGGAGTAAAGGAAAAAACTATATGCTCACCTCAACAAATACAGGGAAAGCATTTCACAAATGCTCTGAGCATTTGAACACCACCAGCCTGACACCCCTCCCTGGCCTCCACTGCTGCGTACAAGCCTTAGGGAAGACTGTGCAGCCATGAGAGAGCACACTGACAGCCAGAGCCCCTGAAGCTGCTTCTGAGCCCGGATCAATTCCTGTCTTCTGTCACTGGCCTGCACCACTACACTCACTTGCAGCTAGGCCCTCTAGCTATACATCTACTTCATCCCTACCCATACTCTCCAACAAAATCCCCATCACCAGCCTCCATTGCCATGCACTTGTGATGACCCAATAGCCGTGATAGTGCACACCAAAAGACGTGGCCCCCCACAGCTGCCAGTGTGCTTGCACTTAGCTCTAGCCTTTGCTGCCTGCCCTGATCCCACCATCACATATGTGTACATCTGTAACCAGCCCCTGCCACTACCCAGGAACCTGCTGCTGGCCTCTGCATCAGGGTGTGTGCACACCACTGGCTCTAGTCACCATTGTTTCCTGTCCTGGTCACTAGCCACTGGACCTGCAGGTACAGATGGGGAAACCAACAGCCCTCGCTGCCAATATGGATGCCCGTAGTGCTCTCTAAGGACCACACATTGTCAATGTTGCAGACCCCAGAGACCTGAGCCAAAGAGACATAATGCTCCCATGAACCTGTTGTCACTAAAGACCCATGCACTTGCACACTACATCACTAGACATTATGATAAAACTTCAGGTCAATATCCCTTATGAACATAGAGGCAAAAATTCTAAAGAAAGTATTAGCAAATTGAATTCAACATCATATTAAAATAATCATATACCATGGCCACACTGGATTTATTCCTGAGATGTATGAGTGGTTAAGCATATGCAAATCAATAAATGTAATACACTACATTAATAGAATGAAAGACAAAAATCATATGATTAACTCAAAAGCAGAAAAAGCATTTGACAAAATTCAACACCCTTTCATGATAAAAATTCTCAATAAATTAGGTATAGAATGACTGGACCTCAACATAATAGAAAGAAGCTGTGTATGAAAAGTACACAACTTATACCATACTCAAAGGAAAAGATTAAAAGCATTTCTTCTAAGATCAGGAACACAAAAAGTGTGCCCACTCTCACCACAGGAATCTATTCAACATAATACTGAAAGTCATAGCCATAGCAAGCAAGCAAGAGAAAAAGAAAGAAAAGAAAAGGCATCCCCATTGGAAGGAAGAAGTAAAATTGTCTTTTTTCAGATTATATGAAGTTAATACATAGAAAATCTTAAAGACTGCACCAAAAATACTGTTAGAATTGATCAACAAGTTTAGTAAGGTTGTAAGATACAAAATCAACATTCAGATTAGTTGTATTTCTGCATACTACCTATGAAATATCTGAAAAAAACTAAAGAAAACAATCTCATTCACAATTGCAAAAAAAGAATTAAATACTTAGGAATAAATCTAACCAAGGAGATGGAAGATCTGTACACTGAAAAGTACAAAACTTTGATGAAAGAAACTGAAGAAGTCACAACAAAGGGAAAGATTTCTGTGTTCATGGATCAGAAGAATTAATATTGTTAAAGCATCTATACTACCCAAGTGATTTATAGATTCAATGCAATTCCTATCAAAATTCCAGCGTCATTTTTTTACAGAAAAAAAAAAGCAATCTTAAAATACATGTGGAACTGCAAAGACCATGAACAGTGAAAGCAATCTTGAGAGAAAAGAACAAAGCTAAAGGTATCATACTTCCAAATTTCAAGCTACACTACAAAGTTATACTAAACAAAGCATATGGTACTGTCATAAAAAGAGACACAGGCAAATGGAAGATAATCAAACTAAACTCTTACATATGTGGTCAACTAATATTTGACTAGGGAGGCAAAATACTCAATGGCGAAAGGATAGTCTCTTCACTAAATTGTGTTCATAAAACTAGATAACCAAATGCAGAAAACTGAAATTGGACGTCCATCTTAACCACTCATAAAATTAACTCAAAGTGGATTAAAGACTTAAACACAAGAAATGGAACCATAAAATTCCCAGAGGAAAACAGAACAAAGTTCCTTGACATTGCTCTTGGTAGCAATATTTTTGGATATGACACAAAAAGTACAGGCAACAAAAGCAAAAATCAAGTGGGACTATATCAAACTAAAAGACTTCTACTCAGCAAAAGAACAAACAACAGGATTTGTGGAGGAGAGGGGGAAGATGGCGGAAGAGTAAGACGCGGAGATCACCTTCCTCCCCACAGATACATCAGAAGTTCATCTACATGTGCAACAACTCCTACAGAACACCTACTGAATGCTGACAGAAGACCTCAGACCTCCCAAAAGGCAAGAAACGCCCCACGTACCTGGGTAGGGCATAATAAAAAAGAAAAAACAGAGACAAAAACAATAGGGACGGGACCAGCATCAGTGGGAGGGAGCTGTGAAAGAGGAAAGGTTTCCACACACTAGAAGCCCCTTCGCAGGCGGAGACTGCGGGTGGCAGAGTGGGGGAAGCTTTGGAGCCACTGAGGAGAGCGCAGCCACAGGGGTGTGGAGGGCAAAGCGGAGAGATTCCCGCACAGAGGGTCTGTGACGACCAGCAACTCACCAGCCCGAGAGGCTTGTCTGCTCACCCGCCGGGGCAGGCGGGGCTGGGAGCTGAGGCTCAGGCTTCAGTCGGAGCACAGGGAGAGGACTAGCAGAAGCAAGAGACTTTTTCTTCCCTCTGTTTCCTGATGCACGAGGAGAGGGGATTAAGAGCGCTGCTTAAAGGAGCTCCAGAGACGGGCGCGAGCCACGGCTGAAAGCGCGAACCCCAGAGACGGGCATGAGATGTTAAGGCTGCTGCTGCTGCTGCCGCCACCAAGAAGCCTGTGTGCGAGCACAGGTCATTATCCACACCTCCCTTCTGGGGAGCATGTGCAGCCCGCCACTGCCAGGGTCCCGGGATCCAGGGAAAACTTCCCGGAGAGAACGCACAGCGCACCTCAGGCTGGTGCAACGCCACATTGGCTTCTGCCGCCACAGGCTCGCCCCGCATCGTGCCCCTTCCTCCCCCCTGCCTGAGTGAGCCAGAGCCCCCGAACCAGCGGTTCCATTAACCCAGTCCTGTCTGAGCAAAGAACAGACGCCCTCCGGCGACCTACATGCAGAGGCGGGACCAAATCCAAAGCTGAGCCCCAGGAGCTGTGCAAACAAAGAGAAAGGGAAATCTCTCCCAGCAGCCTCAGGAGCAATGGATTAAATCTCCACAATCAACTTGATGTACCCTGCATCTGTGGAATAGCTGAATAGACAATGAATCATCCCAAATTGAGGAGGTGGACTTTAAGAGCAAGATTTATTATTTTTTCCCCTTTTCCTCTTTTTGTGAGTGTGTATGTGTATGCTTCTCTGTGAGATTTTGTCTGTATAGCTTTGCTTTCACCATTTATCCTAGGGTTCTATACGTCCATTTTTTTTTTACTTAAAATTTTTTTTTCTTAATAATTATTTATTATTTTAATAACTTTATTTTATCTTACTTTATTTTCTTTTATCCTCTTTTTCTCTTTCTTTCTACTTTTTCTCCCTTTTATTCTGAGCCGTGTGGATGAAAGGCTCTTGGTGCTGCAACCAGGAGTCAGTGCTGTGCCTCTGAGATGGGTGAGCCAACTTCAGGACACTGGTCCACAAGAGACATCCCAGCTCCATGTAATATCAAATGGTGAAAATCTCCCAGAGATCTCCATCTCAACACCAACACCCAGCTTCA
Organism: Mesoplodon mirus; assembly: GCF_964341445.2. Lineage (NCBI taxonomy): Eukaryota > Metazoa > Chordata > Mammalia > Artiodactyla > Ziphiidae > Mesoplodon > Mesoplodon mirus. The sequence continues at coordinate 49,421,798 of NC_138976.1, forward strand.
CTCAACGACCAGCAAGCTACACTGCTGGACAACCTATGACAAACAACTAGCAAGACAGGAACACAACAACACCCATTACCAGAGAGGCTGCCTAAAATCAAAATAAGGCCACAGACACCCCAAAACACACCACCAGACGTGGACCTTCCCACTAGAAAGACAAGATCCAGGCTCATCCACCAGAACACAGACACTAGTCCCCACAACCAGGAAGCCTACACAACCCACTGAACCAACTTTAGCCACTGGGGACAGACAACAAAAACAACGGGAACTACAAACCTGCAGCCTGCAAAAAGGAGACCCCAAACACAGTAAGATAAGCAAAATGAGAAGACAGAAAAACACACAGCAGGTGAAGGAGCAAGATAAAAACCCACCAGACCTAACAAATGAAAAGGAAATAGGGAGTCTACCTGAAAAAGATTTCAGAATAATGATAGTAAAGATGATCCAAAATCTTGGAAATAGAATAGAGAAAATGCAAGAAACATTTAACAAGGACCTAGAAGAACTAAAGATGAAACAAGCAATGATGAACAACACAATAAATGAAATTAAAAATACTCTAGAAGGGCTCAATAGCAGAATAACTGAGGCAGAAGAACGGGTAAGTGACCTGGAAGATAAAATAGTGGAAATAACTACTGCAGAGCAGAATAAAGATAAAAGAATGAAAAGAATGAGGACAGTCTCAGAGACATCTGGGACAACATTAAACGTACCAACATTCAACTTATAGGGGTTCCAGAAGAAGAAGAGAAAAAGAAAGGGACTGAGAAAATATTTGAAGAGATTAGAGTTGAAAACTTCCCTAATATGGGATAGGAAATAGTTAATCAAGTCGAGGAAGCACAGAGAGTCCCATGCAGGATAAATCCAAGAAGAAACATGCCAAGACACGTATTAATCAAATTGTTAAAAATTAAATACAAAGAAAACATATTAAAAGCAGCGAGGGAAAAACAACAAATAACACACAAAGGAATCCCCATGAGGTTAACAGCTGATCTTTCAGAAGAAACTCTGCAAGCCAGAAGGGAGTGGCAGGACATATTTAAAGTGATGAAGGAGAAAAACCTACAACCAAGATTACTCTACCCAGCAAGGAACTCATTAAGATTTGATGGAGAAATTAAAACCTTTACAGACAAGCAAAAGCTGAGAGAGTTCAGCACCACCAAACCAGCTTTACAACAAATGCTAAAGGAACTTCTCTAGGCAAGAAACACAACAGAAGGAAAAGACCTACAATAACAAACCCAAAACAATTAAGAAAATGGGAATAGGAACATACATATCGATAATTACCTTAAATGTAAATGGATTAAATGCTCCATCCAAAAGACACAGACTGGCTGAATGGACACAAAAACAAGATCCATATATATGCTGTCTCCAGGAGACCCACTTCAGACCTAGGGACACGTACAAACTGAACGTGAGGGCATGGAAAAAGATATTCTATGCAAATGGAAACCAAAAGAAAGCTGGAGTAGCAATTCTCATATCAGACAAAATAGACTTTAAAATAAAGACTATTAGAAGAGACAAAGAAGGACACTACATATTGATCAAGGGATCCATCCAATAAGAAGATATAACAATTGTAAGTATTTATGCATCCAACATAGGAGCACCTCAGTACATAAGGCAAATACTAACAGCCATAAAAGGGGAAAACAACAGTAACACATTCATAGTAGGGGACTTTAACACCCCACTTTCACCAATAGACAGATCACCCAAAATGAAAATAAATAAGGAAACACCAGCTTTAAATGATACATTAAATAAGATGGACTTAATTGATATTTATAGGACATTCCATCCAAAAACAACAGAATACACATTTTTCTCAAGTGCTCATGGAACATTCTCCAGGATAGATCATACCTTGGTCACAAATCAAGCCTTGATAAATGTAAGAAAATTGAAATTGCCAAATAGCCAATGCAATCTTGAGAAAGAAAAACGAGCTGGAGGAATCAGGCTCCCAGACTTCACACTATACTACAAAGCTAAGTATTCAAGACAGTACAGTACTGGCACAAAAACAGAAATATAAATCAATGGAGCAGGAGAGAAAGCCCAGAGTTAAACCCACACACATATGGTCACCTTATTTTTGATAAAGGAGACAAGAATATACAATGGAGAAAAGAGAGCCTCTTCAATAAGTGGTGCTGGGAAAACTGGACAGGGACATGTAAAAGTATGAAATTAGAACACTCCCTAACACCATACACAAAAATAAACTCAAAATGGATTAAAGACCTAAATGTAAGGCCAGAAACTATCAAACTCTTAGAGGAAAACATAGGCAGAACACTCTATGACATAAATCACAGCATGATCCTTTTTGACCCACCTTCTAGAGAAATGGAAATAAAAACATAAATAAACAAATGGGACCTAATGAAACTTCAAAGCTTTTACACAGCAAAGGAAACCATAAACAAGACCAAAAGACAACCCTCGGAATGGGAGAAAATATTTGCAAATGAAGCAACTGACAAAGGATTAATCTCCAAAATTTACAAGCAGCTCATGCAGTTCAATAACAAAAAAACAAACAACCCAATCCAAAAATGGGTAAAAGACCTCAATAGACATTTCTCCAAAGAAGATATACAGATTGCCAATGAACACATGGAAGAACGCTCAACATCATTAATCATTAGAGAAATGCAAATCAAAACTACAATGAGATATCATCTCACACCAGTCAGAATGGCCATCATCAAAAAATCTAGAGGGCTTCCCTGGTGGCGCAGTGGTTGAGAGTCTGCCTGCCAATGCAGGGGACACGGGTTCATGCCCCAGTCCGGGAAGATCCCACATGCCGCGGAGCAGCTGGGCCCGTGAGCCATGGCCGCTGAGCCTGCGCGTCCAAAGCCTGTGCTCCGCAACGGGGAGAGGCCACAACAGTGAGAGGCCTGCGAACTGCAAAAAAAAAAAAAATCTAGAAAAAAAAATGCTGGAGAGGGAGTGGAGAAAAGGGAATACTCTTGCCCTTCTGGTGGGAGTAATGAATTGGTACAGCCACTATGGAGAACAGTATGGAAGTTCCTTAAAAAACTACAAATAGAACTACCATATGACCCAGCAATCCCACTACTGGGCATATACCCTGAGAAAACCATAATTCAAAAAGACCAAAATGTTCATTGCAGCTCTATTTACAATAGCCAGGAAATGGAAACAACCTAATTGTCCATCATCGGATGAATGGATAAAGAAGATGTGGCACATATATACAATGGAATATTACTCAGCCATAAAAAGTAACAAAATTGAGTTATTTGTAGTGAGGGGGATGGACCTAGAGTCTGTCATACAGAGTGAAGTAAGTCAGAAAGAGAAAGACAAATACCGTATGCTAACACATACATATGGAATCTAAGGGAAAAAAAATGTCATGAAGAACTTAGGGTTAAGATGGGAATAAAGACACAGACCTTCTAGAGAATGGACTTGGGGATATGGGGAGGGGGAGGGGTGAGCTGTGATGGGGTGAGAGAGTGGCATGGACATGTATACACTACTAAACGTAAAATAGATAGCTAGTGGGAAGCAGGCACATAGCACAGGGAGGCCAGCTCAGTGCTTTGTGACCACCTAGAGGGGTGGGATGGGGAGGGTGGGAGGGAGGGAGATGCAAGAGGGAAGAGATATGGGAACATACGTATATGTATAACTGATTCACTTTGTTTTAAAGCAGAAACTAACACACCATTGTAAAGCAATTATACTCCAATAAAGATGTAAAAAAAAAATGCTGGAGACCAATAGAATAGCTTTACAGAATTACTGACATTTAGCGGTACAAAGGGTCGTAGAAATCAGCCCCTTTTTCTTTTTAATTAAACTGATGAAATCTAAGATAGAGCACATCTCTTGCTCAAAGTCGGAGACATAAGAGATAACTGAGGCAAGAATCAGGTTTTCTCATGCCCAGTTCAATGTTCTGTCCTTAACAATATAGTAACAATAACCGTCTTGCAGAAATCCATATGTAGGTACATATAATCTTCTCGGAAAATATCTTGGCACCTGCTAGTGGTAGTTGTGTCTTCATTCATGAATTTTCTGTTCCATAAAATATTGAAGAGGGACCAGGTGCTACATTCAGATGAAATATTTGAGCAACATGTATTGCTCAAATATTTGAGTAGAATCAAATTCTACTCACACATTTGAGTAGAATCATATTATCACAGACCATCCAATCTAGAATGCAGTAAAGTGGAAAATTCGTGCTGTCTTGAATGAATAACTGGCTGATGAAGCAAGGCCACGTGAAATGGCAATTTTCACTTGAATGCAATAAAGAACTGTGTTTTGGCCTCCAATTGAAACGTGATGGAACATATTTACCTTATAGCTATTACTTCAGCTTGAAGGAAATTAGAACCCACTCAGTGAATGATTGATAAATTGGCTGAAATTTAATTTTGGAATATCCAGAATCTAAAAAACCTAACATTAAACCATTGCACACAATTTTTTTTTTCTATTCCCCCTCTCTCTCATTATGATAATAGGTTAAAGTAATCAGGGTCACATTATGGCTTTCATGGGCCCTCGGCCCTTTTGCCTTCCTAGTCCCCTTTCTCTATAAAAATATTAAAAATTTTATTTTTTAAAGTGCATTGGTATACAACACATATATTAATTACATATTAAAAAATTTTCTTCCCCATGAAAGTTTTTTTCTAATGAAGTTTTTTTTTTTAATTAAAACATTTTAATGAGTCCCTAAAATTACTCTGATGGTGAGGCACTATGTCTACTGTAAACTGAATTTAACAGTTGAGTTGGCCCTTAGAAGACAAACATCTTTCCTTAGGAGCTACAGAAATCCCTTGGATCTCACAAATCAGCTAAGTCAGGAATGTCAACACTTGCTTAGATAGCTTCAATTTGTTACCAGTAGGAAAATTTGACTTACTTTTAAAGGCCATTTTTCATCCAAAAATGGCTCCTTAATCATCTTACTATATTCAGAGCTTAGAAATGACTAAAGAAAAACAGAGGGATCAGTTTTGCAGATAGATGTTCCTCAGTAGTAAGTGAAACTCACATGCATTAGCTCTTGTCACTCACTCTTTTTCCTAGTAAAGTCACACTTTATTTTGAGCATGAGAGGACAGTTGAAACTGCAAAAGTTAGATGTACCAATAATAAAATCCACAGTACTTTGAAATAAACTTTATGCTAACATATATTTTAAACCTTATCTATCCTATAACAGGGTCATTTTATTTTATTCTATGGTACTATGGAAAAACATTGTACACATAGGATTTAGAAAGAAAGTTAAACTAATTTTGCATCACTAGGCCATCCATCAACCACATACACTCAGCAGTTCTTTTGGTTATGTCCAGATTAACTGAACCAGAAATAAGATCAATAGAATAAAGGAGAAATATAGAAGAGGAAGAATAGTGATTTCGTGTCTTTGTAGTCTACAATTGTGGGGGGGTTTTTTTTGTTTTTTTTTGTTTTTGTTTTTGTTTTTGCTGTATGTGGGCCTCTCACTGTTGTGGCCTCTCCTGTTGCGGAGCACAGGCTCCGGACGCGCAGGCTCAGCGGCCGTGGCTCACAGACCCAGCCGCTCCTCGGCATGTGGGATCTTCCCGGACTGGGGCACGAACCCGTGTCCCCTGCATCGGCAGGCGGACTCTCAACCACTGCGCCACCAGGGAAGCCCTACAATTGTTGTTTTATATTAATAATTGAGAGGCTTATTATATTCATTTACGTTGTTTTCAGTTTTTTTAAAAAACTACAACAAAAGCACTTACCTCTAAAACATTAAATATCAAAATTGGCTTCTTGAAAACTTTCAGATACTATAAGATATGCATGTGGCATATAGATAAATATGCCCAAGCTGGTTTTTGTTTGTCCTTAGATTTACATGTATCTGATTATGGTCACACAACTAAAAGAGAATATGGCAGTAAATATCTGCTTTATTTTTCTATTTTATTTTCTACATTAAAATAGTCTTACAACCCTTGATAGCATTTTCAGTTGAACAGGGTGAAAATGGTGTTGCATAAAATAATCTCTGGAGGTGTTTTGGCTTTTACTCCTACAGTTGCAGCTTCAAATTTCCCCAGTTGCCTGTCTCATAAAAAATTTAACTGGAATCAGGTGCAGTAATAAGTTGAACTTCTGGTCAAATGACACATAGTAATTCAATCCAGAACAAAATCATATTCAATTCATTAAACTGAAGAAAGCTTTTCCATCTCTCTAAGTCCATAATATAAATCCAGAAGATATGTACTCTAAATTCAGCTGTTTCTTTGACCTTATATTGTTTGTCTTTTTTAAGACCGTCTGATTGGGTTATATGGGATACTCTCCCACTGAGGCAGTATCTAATGGAAGAGACATCAGCAAGGAAAGGATGAAATTGAAGTTGGGAATAAAATAAGTAAAAATTACATTCTTCACTAATGAAACACTATTTAACATCTCAGTTCAAAAACTTCCATTTTGCTTTGTTTTCCTATCCATTAGGCTTAAAGTTACAAATATCATTACAATGTAGCTCTTATTAAGAAGAAATGCTTTGTTTCCCTTTACTTCATCCATGACAAATATTTTTGTATAAAAATTTTGAAATTCCAATATTGCAAAATGTACAATTCCATGACATGCTTGCAACATGAAATAGCTTTTCACCACAATCACCATTTATCATGCTAGTGGGATAACTGAATAGCTTTGGCCTTTAAGTTATGGCCCATGTGTATAAAATGTACACTATTATGAGGAAAACAGAAATGATGAATATTTGCAATAAAAGACAACAGAAAAACATGAGTCCTGCCACGCTGTCAGGTTAAATTTATAAGTCTGATCTTTTTATGGAGAGGGAAAATGTGAATACTTACTTATTCAGTGCTAAATATTCCCCACTTGTTCTAGGGGTGCTTTTCCTATGGTTTAGTGCACAATAAGCTCAGTTTTCATCAGTTGCTGGTTTTCATTGACAGGTGCCCATTCTATCCCTAAAGATTTTTTGTGTATTTGTTTGTTTACTTTTCTAGTTTGTACCTCTAAGAAGAAATGAGGTAGTTCACCCTCAGAATCTGAAATCTTTGAAAGCTATAGGGAAAAAAGTTTGCTACAATCTCATGGGAACAGCAAAATTCCTATTGGATTTCTTTTTCATTGCTCATTTCCTCTGAAAATAGCTACAATCATTTCTTAGATTGCCTTTCTCTGGTTTGAAAGAGAAAGATTTAAATACTTGAGATGACTTACTGGTTTTAAACTGAGGAACTCCTTAAATATTATCCTCCAGAGAAATGGTAGGCTTGAATAGTTGACATGATTCCCCCCAAAATGATTGTGTTTGGATGTTTCTTTGAAGTGCATAGCCTTACATTTCTATTTACTTTTGGTACTCTACTTCTGATTAGAATTGGGATGGACCACTTTTCTCCCTCAAATTTTCATACTGGCCATATTAGACCCAACTGCATAATCCTAGGTATTGCAAAAAACTTAAAGGCCATATGGTTCACTTTACTATCAAGATTGAACATTGCCTCCACTACATATTCAGCAAGTCCTACTTGTATAATCAACCTGTGTAATGAACACAATCCTATCTTAATGGTTAAATATCACCTCTGTGATAACAGCTAGATAGATGTTTAATCACCCACTCCTCTATCATTACCACCACTGTGGGATACCCAAAAGATTAAATTCACATCTTTCAAATGAGAGAGAAAGAGGGAGGGCTGAAGGAAGGAAGGGAGGGAGGGAGGGAGGAAAAAAGGTTTACTGCCTTCTCTCCCTGGACAAACAGGAAGCATGCTTTAGAAAGGGATATTGAAGGGTATAAGTGTTCCTAAATTACTTGATCATATGTATATTTAAGGCCCAAACTAACAGCCAGTCTCAGCAATGAGATGAGAATTGGGTGTATTTTAAATGTTTTAACACATAAAAGCATTCATTACAGAAAATGGTGGGAGAAAAAATTAGTATTTAACATTGGAAGAAGAAGATTATTATAGACCCCACAGAACTGGATAATTCAAAAAATTTAAAAAGGGGATACAGATATAGGATGTGGAAATTCCCACAGTCTGATTATTCTGATTAATTAACTTGCATGTCATATTTGGAATTTAATTTAGCATAAGTTTAGTATTAGTATTTAGTAATTAATATTTGTATTCATGTGTGCATGTCTGTATGTATGTTCATGATACATGTATCTTTATACATAAAGAAACTCTAGAAATATATTATTTCTTATTCATTGAAATATTCCATTAATTTAGCATAAACAAATTTGTTGTATTTTTAAATTTAGGAGATAAATACCAAGCTTTGGATGTCTCTGATTTGGATAGTCTCTGACTGACACTTCTGTCAAAATTCTGGTACTTGTAGTTCACAGATCACTCAGACAGCATCCCATAAAACAGTAAGTCTTATCACTGCTATATCCTTCTTGTGGTCTCTCCCGTTGTGGAGCATAGGCTCCGGACGCCCAGGCTCAGCGGCCATGGCTCACGGGCCCAGCCGCTCCATGGCATGTGGAATCTTCCCGGACTGGGGCACGAACCCGTGTCCCCTGCATCGGCAGGCGGACTCTCAACCACTGCGCCACCAGGAAAGCCCCTTCCTTGAATTCTTAAAGGGATTAGGAAATTTGTTACCTCCATGGTAGCTCTCCCATGTTGGAGAGAGTACAGCCAATATGTAAAATTCACTAGAATTCAAGGAAAAGTCAATATTATCAGAGAGAACCTTCTAAGAATGAGGCCTATGGAACAAATTCAGGACATTTCCCCAGAACAAAACATAGGACTAAACAGTTTTTGTCATTATTTTGAATTTGCTACAAGTTACCCTAATACATCTAAAACTCACAAGACTAAGATTCTTAAAGAATTGGTATATTGTGCATAAAGGAAAAAGATATGGAATACTAAGATGTTTAGGAGTATACATTACAAAAGCAAGATCAGTATAAAGAGTTGTAATTATGGCCTAGGATGTATTTTTGAGATATTTGTTTTCAAACAGAGAATAACTTGCCATGAATAACTAGAGTCTGTCTTGGGTTCTCATTGAGTTGACCTCAAGTAGATTTGCCTGTTGTGAATCTTGATAGGATTTCCTGCTAGGGCATCAGGCTATTCTACTGTTCACCAGGAAGTTGGTTACCTTAGCATCTCCCTTTGTTATATTGAGTAATCATAGAAATATAAAGTAGAACAGGATCATATTCCTCTAATCTACCCTCGTGTACAATGCAAACAATGATTTTAACAACATATTGGAAAAATGGTGATCCAGTTTTTACTTTGCACTTCAGTGATGGGGAGCTCACACCTAACAAGGAAACATAGTCCATCACTGGATATTTCTGTTTTTCTCAATGTTGGACTGAAGCATGTTTCCATGTTTATTCAATATGTTAGAACTTCAGGAGCTAGACATGATAACCATTCAGATGTCTAAAGGTGGCTATCAGTTTCCCTTCCACATCATCTCTGTTTTCCAAATCTTTCAGCAATTGTAGATGTGGTAGTTTTTGGTGTCCCTCCACTATACTTTATCTTCTCCTCTAGATAAGCTCTAATTAGTAACTTGATTACAAAATATACCCTCCTGCAAGTACAGAAACATCTCACTATCTAGTATTGGGCAGGTAATTTTTGCACTATCCAAAAGAGAATATACCTGTTAGTTCAGGAACCTGGAAACAAAGAAGTGAATTTTCATTTTGACTCTGCCATTCACATTGCATTTGACTTGAGGAAAACTCCATATTATCCCAAAGATGCTAGGATATTATTAAATTTATGATAAGGTATTATATTAAAGCTCTTTGACATTCAGGGATAAATCATGTCAAATAGTTACAAAGTAATGATGGTAAAGGTAATGATTTCTATTCAGCTTTTGAAGGAAGAATTTAAAACAGTGTCAGCAAGTTGATATCAGTGTTCCTTTCAAGTAGACAGAAATTGTTGCCAAAATTTTAGAAGCTCTGCTTGATGAATTTCTTGTCTAGGAGCCTAGTGTATATTGAGATTCTGAAGGATACTTTCATTGACTGCTGTTTTAAATGTTAATTTCACTGGTTTTGCATTTCCCATTTCTACCTCTTTTTGCTACTTCAGTTATAACACTGAACTCATTTACAATTTATTGTTAACTTTATTAAATTTTCATGAAATGACAGTAAAATTGGTTAAGCCATGGAGACAACTTAGTTTTCTGGAGTTTCCCATTTTCTGATCAGGTGAAATATCTCTGTAGAAATCCTTTGCACCAAACACTTAGAACCACACATTAAGTAAATATAATGCATGCTTATGTTGCTTTAACTAATATCTGTGTTGTTAAGTAATATCCGAGGACAATCTCATATGAGCTCTAATCTCACTGAAATAGAAAAATACTAGGAAAAGCCAACTAAGGTTAATACAAGTCGTTTCTACTCCACAAATTGCACATCCTTCACAATACAGTGAAAGTGATATTTCTAGATTACAAATTTGGTTATATAAGTCCTTTGTACAAACCTCTAAAGAACAATGTTTAAAGTCATGTCTATGGATATTTCATCTTCAGAGATGAAAGAAGAGAATAGATGACAGCCTGCATACAGAAAATTTCAGCACGATTACTGTTTTCCCTGACTAAAGACAAGTAAAAGTCATACTGAATTTCTTTCATTTTGAACAATTTAATTAGAGTAAAATTTGTTCTGCACAAGAATGTTTTCAACTTTGTTATTAATGGCTACCCAAGCAAGACAGAACAGATCAATCCATTGGAATTGGCACGTACTTTTCTAAATGAATCTGCAGAATAAAAAAGCCAGTGAGAATTAAGGAACACCGGCCTTTTCAATACAATGGTCTCATAGGAGACAAACCATTGAAGCATAGACCTTGTTTGAAGAGGACCAGGAGAATTAGACATTATTAAGCATACTGATGTGCACATCTTGCATGTTTGGAATCTTTGAAATAATTCCCACTTTGAAGAGACAACAAAAATTGGGACACAGAAAAATATAAGACAAGTGCCACAAGAGTCACTAAAAGAATATCCAGGATCCGTAACATCAATCTAGAGCAATAATAGATCATTATCTAAACTTTGAGTCCAGCTTTGGGCACAGGGTTAGAAGACTTAGGAGAACAGGCAAATTGTACCACTACGCACAATTGCAGATACGCTTTGCTTAAACACCTAAAGTTAAGTGTACTCAATTTTAACCCTCAATTCTTTTAGCTGTCTTAGAAGTTATATGCAGTAAATGCCTATGCATAATACCCTTACAAAACATGTCTAAATCCTAATTCCTAGAACCTGTAAATATGCTACCTTTTATGGCAAAAGGGTTTTTGCCAGTGTAATTAAGTTAACAATCTTGAGATAAGGAGATTATCCTGGTCCTTGTAAGTAAGAGGAAGGGAGGAGGCTCAGAGCCAGACACACCTGAAGATACTACAATCTTGGCTTTGAAAATGGAAGAAGGGATTAGTTGTCAAGGAATTCAGGCAGTCTCTAGAAGTTGGAAAAAACAAAGGGGCAGATTTTCTTTTATAGCTACCAGAAAAAAACATACACATACAGCCCTGCAGACATTTTAATTGTAGCTCAGTGAAACCCATTTTACAATTCTGTAGGCCAGAAGTCTAAGATAATAAATTTGTGTTATTTTAAACCATTATGTTTATTATAATTTGTTACAGTGGCAATATAAAACTAACATAATGGTATAACATCACTGACAAGATGAAGTCCAAACTTTCTACCATAAACCTCAAGTCCTTCCAGGCCCTCATCCTACCAGTTTCTTTATTCACATCTTCCAATACCCTCTGATAAGCACTTACTCTCTAATAATATTAAACTACTTGTACTTCCTAGGTTTTATTTTTTAAATTAAACTTTATATTTCGAATTGTAGGTTCACATGGTTTGTAAGAAATAATACAGAGAAATCCCTTGTATTCTTTGCTCAGCTGTCTCAAAATTTTTGTACTATAGTCTTCCAGAGTTATAGTACAGTACCACAAACAACACACTGACATTGATACAGCCTGAGGACTAAAACTCTCTCTTGAAGGTAGTAAAGCACAAAGATAAAACTTGGACACTTGATGACCTTGTAAGCTTCTCAACTAAACTACTCTGGAATTAACATCCTACTTCTAGGCTCCTTCTTACGTGAGATAATAAATTCTCTTCTTATTAAGGCCTTTTTTTTTTTTTTTTCTCGGTGGGCCTCTCACTGTTGTGGCCTCTCCCATTGCGGAGCACAGGCTCCGGACGCGCAGGCTCAGCGGCCATGGCTCACGGGCCCAGCTGCTCCGCGGCATGTGGCATCCTCCCGGACCGGGACCGGGGGAGCGGGGGCAGGAATCCACATCCCCTGCATCGGCAGGCGGACTCTCAGTCACTGCGCCACCAGGGAAGCCCCAAGGCCTTTTTTTTTTTCGGTACGCGGGCCTCTCACTGCTGTGGCCTCTCCCATTGCGGAGCACAGGCTCCAGACGCGCAGACTCAGCGGCCATGGCTCACGGGCCCAGCCGCTCCGCGGCATGTGGGATCTTCCCTGACCGGGGCACGAATCTGCGTCCCCTGCATCGGCAGATAGACTCTCAACCACTGCGCCACCAGGGAAGCCCCCCAGGCCATTTTTAATATTGAGTTTTCTATTATTTGCAACCTAAAGCATCCTAACTGCTTCAAGTTTTAGCACTGCATTAACCTCTCTAGTGCAGATAGGTAATATAAAAATGACATTTTATAAAAACAGTGCAGTTGAGAAATGCTTGCCAGTGGTCGCAACTTAACTAAGAGACGTGAGGTCACAAGGTAAACCACTGTCACCAAAATTGGAGAGACCAACAAGTGAATACAAAGAATCATAACTTACCAGAGCAGAAATCACAAGTTGAAACCTCTGAAGCAATCAGTGCCATGGTAGGGAAACCAGAACTGTAATTGATACATTGCAGGGGGCTCAGTGTAGACAACCCTGAGAGTAACAAATTCCAGAGAACTCATTCATGGGGTGGAGGGAACTTTTGTGGGTTCCACCTTCTAGACTTGTACCAGGTTCTCACAAGAACATCAGAGAAAAATCCCCTGCTGCTGCTGTAAGAGGCAGGGAAGAGCCACCATTTTGAAATACCCCAGAGCATTCTGTTCTTCTTAACAAGGTCTGCCCTCAAGAGAAACTATTTAACCAGAGCCTAAACTGCAGGTGTTTTATCAGAACTTAACTGACCTAGGGGAAGGGAAATACCCAACCTCAGCTGACTCTAATCTTCCACAGGGATAAAGGGAAATACCCCACTCCAGACCCACCTAGCCTTCCATGTGGGAGAAGGAAAATACACAACTTCAGTTCACTCTGGCCATCCTGTCCCACCTAAGGTTCTGGTGAGGGAAATGAAAATCACTGGTGAAGTTCATGGTCCAGGCACAGGCTTCCTGGAAGATTGGGACCTACTCATAGGACTATAGAATGCTTCACCTTCCCCAACATCTTACCACCACATTACTACAGGCCTATTTACGACAGTTTCTTTTACTCAGTATATCATGCTCAACTATCAAGAAAAAGTCACAAGGCATCAAGACGTACTAAATGACTTAAGAGACAAAACAAACCTCAGAACAAAATTACGATATGTATGATAGGGATGTTGAAATTATCTGACTGAGGATTTAAAACAACCATGAATAATATGCTAAGGGCTCTAATGGATAACGTAGACAGCATGCTAGAGCAGATGGGCAATGTAAACAGAGAGGTGGATATTCTAAGAAAGAACCAAAAAGAAAAGCTAGAGATCAGAAGTACTATTACAGAAATGAAGAATGCCTTCTTTGGGCTTATTATATAGGACACAGCTGATGAAAGAATTGCTGAGTTTGACAATATTTCAATAGAAACCTCCAAAAATGAAAAGCAGACAGAAAAAAAAATGCTAAAACCAAAACAAACAAAAAAACCCACCAAGAACTGTACCTTGAAAAATTGTCCTTCAAAAGTGAAGGGGAAATGAAGACATTCTCAGACAAATAAAAATTGAAGGAATTTTTTGCCAGTAGACCTGCCTTGCAAGCAATATTAAAAGAAGTTCTCCAGAGATAAGGAAAATGATATAGGTCAGAAATCCAGTTCAAATAAAAAAAGGAAGAGCATCAAAAAGGTTAAGTGAAGGTAAAATAAAACTTTTATTTTTCTTATTCTTAATTGATCTAACAGATAACAGTTTGTTCAAAATAATAATAGCAAAAATGTATTTGATCATGCATACTTATGTATACAACTTATGTATATAAGATATACATATAAATGCTGATATAAGCTTATGTATAAGTGAAATGAATGAGAACAATGATACAAAGGACAGGAAAAAGGAATTAGGGTTATTTTATTATTATAAAGTACTGTACTCACACTACCCCTGAGGTATTATAGTATTATTTGAAAGTAGAATTAGATTAGCTGTAAATATATATTGCAAACTCTAGAGAAACCACTAAAAAAAAGTTTTAAAAAAGTATAAATGATATATACTAAGAAAAAAAGGAGAGAAAATGGAATCACATAAAATGCTCATTTAAAACAAAACAAAAAAAGAGGCGGGGGGAACACATTCAGGAGACAAAAACATGAACAAAGAACAAGGGCAACAAATAGAAAATAGTAACAAATACGGTAGATATTAATCCAATTACGTCAATAATCATTTTGTTCATCAATGGTCTAAATCCACCAATTAAAAGAGATTATCAGAATGGATCAAAAAACAAAAGCCAACTATCTATTGTCTATAAGAAATTCACTTAAATATAAAGACACATATGGATTAAAATCAAAGGGTTGGGGAAAGATATATCTTACTAACACTAATCAAAAGTAAGTGGCAGTAGCTATATAATTTCATACAGAGCAGACTTCAGACCAAGGAAAGTTAACAGGAATAAAGAGGATCATTACATAATGATAAAAGGGCAATTTTCCAAGAAGCCATAAAAATACTTAAGATCTAACAAGAGAGCATCAAACTATATATGGGAAAACCTGATAGAACTACAAGGAAAATAGATGAATACACTATTATAGTCGGAGACTTCAACATTCCTTTATCAGAAATAGTACAGCAGGCAGAAAATCATTAAGGACATAACTGAACTCAATAACATCATCAATCACTTGGGTATCATGGACATCTAACATTGCTTTATCCAACAACAGCACAACATACTTTTTTCTCAAGATAACATGGAACATTCACCAAGATGGGCCACATCCTGGGCCATGAAACACACCTAAACACATTTTTAGAAATAGAAATTATATAATGTCTACTATTACACCACAATGGAATTAAACTAGAAACCAATAATAGCTAGAAAATCTCAAAACACTTGTAAATAATAATAGTAAATAACACATGGGTCAAAGAAGAAATCTCAAGAGAAATTAAAAATATTTGAACTAAATTAAAATGAAAATACAACTTATCAAAATTAGTGGAGTACCGTGAAAGCAGAGCTTAGAGGAAAATGCATAGCATTGAAAGCAAACATTTCTAGAAAGGAAGAAAAATTGAAAATCAATCACTAAACTTCCACCCAAGGAAACTAGAAAAAGAAGAGCAAATTAAATTCAAGTAAGCAGACAAAAATAAATTAGAAGAATCAGAACTGAAATCAATGAAACTGAACACAGGAAATCCATAGAGAAATTCAACAAAACCAAAAGTTGATTATTTGAAAGTATCAGTAAAATCAATAAGTATCTATCCAGGTGAACTAAGACAAAAAGAGAGGATACATTAACTAATATAAGAAATGAAAACAGGTACATCACTGTAGATATCATGGATATCAAAAGGATAATAACTAAATACTATGAAAAACTCTATATCCACAAACCTGATAACCTAGATGAAAGTGACTAAATCCTTGAAAGATGTGATCTGCCAAATTTCATATAAGGAAAACAGCCAACCTGAATAGACTTATATCCCTTAAAATATTGAATCAATAATTAATAGCATTTCAAAACAGCACCAGACCCAGGTGGGTTTACTAGTGAATTCTTCCAAATATTTATGGAAGATATTACACCAATTCTCTACACTCTCTTTCAGAAGACTGAAGTAGAGAGAACACTTTCTAACTCATTCTCAAAGGCCAGCATTACTCTAATATCAAAAGCAGGCAATGACATTACAAGAAAGAAACTGCAGATCAATATCCTTTGTGAACATAAATGCAAAATTCTTCAACAAAACATTAGCAAAATAAATCAAACATGTATTGATATGAAAAAAAATTATACACCTAAACCAAGTAGGACTTATCACAGATATGAAGGGTTGATTCAAAATTCACAAATCAATTAATGTATTTATCACATCAACAGACTAAAAAAGAAAAACATATGATCATATCAATAGATGTAGAGAAAGCATTTGACAAAACTCAACATTTTTCACCATTAAAATCTTTTGGGAAACTAGAAATATAAAAGACCTTCCACAACTTGATAAAGACTATCTACAAAGAAATTACATCTTAAATCATATGTAATGATAAGAAAGTCAAAGTTTTCCCACTAAAACCAGGAACAAATCAAGGATGTCCTCTCCTACCACTATTTTTCGACATTCTATTGGAAGTCTTAGCAAATTCAATAAAACAAGAAAAGGAAATAAAAGATATACAGATTAGGAAGGAAGAAATAAAACTGTCTTTGTTCACAGATGACATGATGCTCTATGTAGAATATCTGAAAGAATCACAAAAAGCCACCTGGAACTAATAATTGATTACACCAAATTTGTAGGATACAAGGTTAACATGCAAAAGTCAACTGCTCTCCTATACACCAGCAATGAGTAAGTAAAATTTGAAATTAAAAACATAATACAACTTATACCACACCCCAAAAATGAATACTGAGGTATAAATCTAACAAAATATGTATAATATCTTTATGAGGAAAACTTCAAAACTCTGTTTAGAAAAATCAAAGAACTAAATAAATGGAGAAACATTTCATGTTTATGGACTGGAAGACTCAACACTGTCAAGTATTCAGTTCTTCCCAACTTGATCTATGAATTCAGTGCAATCCCAATGAAAATCCTAGCTAGTTATTTTGTGGATATTGATGAACTGAGTCTAAAGCTTATATGCAGTGGTAAAAGACCCAGGATAGCCAACACAATATTGTTGGAGAAGAACAAAGTTGGAGAACTGACACTACTCAACTTCAAGACTTACAAAAAAACTACAGTAATTAAGACAGTGTAATATTGGGAAAAGAATAGACAAATAGATAAATAAAACAAAATAGAGATTCCATAAATAGACCCACATAAATATAGCCAACTGATCTCTGACAAAGAAATAAAGGTAATAAATACAATGGAGCAAAGATAGCCTTTTCAGCAAATGGCATTGAAACACTGGCCATCACAGGCGAAAAAAGAAACAAAAAAGAAAAGAAAAGAATGTTAACTCAGACCTTACATTCTTCACAAAAAATAACTCGAAAATAGATTGCAGACCTAAATGTAAAATACAAACATATAATACTCCTAGAGATAACATAAGAGAAAATCTAAATGACCTTGGGTTTGGCAATGACTTTTTAGATAAAACACGAAAGGCATGATCTATAAAGAAAAGAATTGCTACGTTAGACTTCATTAAAATTAAAAATTCCTGCTCTGCAGAAGACAGTGTTAAGAGAATGAAAAGATAAGCCACAGACTGGGAGAACATGTTTGCAAAAGACACATCTGATAAAGGACTTTCATCCAAAGTATACAAAAACTCTTAAAACTCAACAATAAGAAACAATTGGATAAAAAATGGGCCAAAGACCTTAACAGACACCTCATCAAAGATATACAGATAGCAAATAAACATAGAAATATATTCTCCACATCATACGTCATGAGGGAAATGCAAATTAAAATGACAATGAGATACTACTTATACACCTATTAGAATGGCCAAAATCTGGAATACTGACAACACTAAATGCTGACAAGAATGTGAAGCAACAATAAATCTCATACATTGTTGGTAGAAATACAAAATTGTACAGTGATTTTGGAAGACAGTACAGCAATTTCTTACAAAATAAAAAATACTCTTACCATAAATTCCAGCAACAACACTCCTTGGTATTTCTCAGAAGTGTTTAGAACTTATGGCCACACAAAACCTGCATAAAGATGTTTGTAGCAGCTTTATTCATAATTATCAGAACTTGGGGAACCAAGATGTCCTTTAACATCTGATGAATGGATATTAAACTATGGTATATCTAGACAAGGGACTATTATGCAGTACTTTTAAAAAATGAGCTATCAAGTTATAAAAAGACATTGGAGGAAACTTAAATGCATATAACCAAGTGAAAGAAGGCAATCTAAAAAGACTACATACTGTATGATTCCAACTATATGATATTCTAGAAAAGAAAAATTATGGAGACAATAAAATGATCAGTGGTTGCCAGAGGTTGGAGAGAGGTATAAATAGGCATAGCACCAAGGATTTTTAAGGACAAGTGAAACTACTTTATACTATATTATAATGGCAGCTACATGTCATTATAAATTTGTCCAAACCCATACAATGTACAGCATCAAGAGTGAACCCTAGTATAATTATAGATTCTGGGTGATAATGAGGTGTCAATGTAGGTTTATCAATTGTATCACTGTTTTGTTTAATATTTGTTTAATAATGGGACAGCCTCTGCATATGTCAAGGCAGAGGGTATACAGGAAATCTCTCTACCTTCTCCCCAAATTTGCTGTGAACTTAAAGTGGCCTAGAAGTAAAGTCTATTTTTGAAAAACAGATAAAGAAAAAATCAAGAGAAACTATCAAACTGCTTTTCAGAACAGCTCTATCATTTTACGTTTCCACCAGCAATGTATAAATGATCTAGTTTCTCCACAGCCTCATCACTATTTGGTGTTTTTACTAGTTTTTATTATAACTGTAATGATAGGTGTGTAGTGTTATCTAAATATGGTTTAATTTTCATTTCCCTATTTGCTAATGATGTTGAACTTCTTTTCATGTGTTTGTTTGTGATCTGCATTTCCTTATTAGTGATATACCTCTTCATACCTTTTGCTCATTTATAATTATATTGCTTTTTGTTTACTCGAGCTTTGAGATGTCTTTATATTCCTACATACTAATTCTTTGCTTGGATAACTAGTTTGCAAATATTTTTCTCTTAGTTTGTAGATCATCTTTTCATCCTCTTAACAAATACTTTTGTAAAGCCAGTGTTGTTAATTTTGATGAAGTCAAAATGATTATTTCTTCTGGATTGAGCTTTTGGTGTCAAGTCCAAGACCTCTTTGCTTAGATCCTGAAGATCTTCCTCTATGGTTTTATTTTTGTTTTCTTACTAAAAGTTTTATAGTTTCACATTTTACACCTAAGTTTATGAACTATTGCAGTAATTTTCTTACAAGGTATAAGGCAAGTTTCATTTTTTTGTTATGGATGTCCACTTGCTTCAGCACAGTTTGCTGAAAAGTCTATCCTTCCTCCATTGAATGGCTTTAGCAACTTTAAAAAAAAATTATATTGTGAGTCTATTCCAGGGTTTTTATTATGTGTCATTGAAGTACTAATCCCTCTACTAATACCACACAGTCTTGGTTAAAGCAGCTATGGGAAATGTCCTGAGCTTTCCTGTGACGAGCGAGTGGAACGAGGCAGGAACGTGGACGTCGGGCTTCTGGTTTTCATCTTGAAGACACCTCTAACTGCAAAGATGGTCAATGCACCAAAAACCCGAAGGCCTTTCTGTAAGAAACGTGGAAAGCATCAGCCTCACAAAGTGACCCAGTATAAGAAGGGCAAAAATTCCCTGTATGACCAGGGAAAAAGGCGCTATGATCAGAAGCAGAGTGGCTATGGTGGGCAAACAAAGCCAATTTTCCAGAAGAAGGCTAAAAGCACAAAGAAGATCATGCTGAGGCTTGAATGTGTTGAGCCCAACTGCAGATCCAAGAGGATGCTGGCCATTAAGAGCTGCAACATTTTGAACTCGGAGGAGATAAGAAGAGAAAGGGCCAAGTGATCCATTTCTAAGCTTTGGGAATCTTTTGTTCTTCTATTTTTAAGAGGAAAATGTGGAAGCTGTAAAAAAATTGCCTGTATGAGAATAAATATAGTGATAGTTTAAAAAAAAAGTTTTGAAACTGGGTATAGTGATTCCTCCAGATTTTTAAAATATGTTTACTATAGTTCCTTTGCGTTTCCATAAAATCTATGCAGTAATCCTTTTTTTTTTTTTTTTTTTTTGCGGTACACAGGCATCTCACTGTTATGGCCTCTCCCGTTGCGGAGCACAGGCTCTGGACGCGCAGGCTCAGCGGCCATGGCTCACGGGCCCAGCCGCTCTGCGGCATGTGGGATCTTTCCGGACCGGGGCACGAACCCGTGTCCCCTGCATCAGCAGGCGGACTCTCAACCACTGTGCCACCAGGGAAGCCCTGCAATAATCCTTTTTTATATTAACAATGCATCTTGATGGGATTTCGGTAGAGATTTTGTTAGACCTATATATAAATTTGGGGAGAATTAGAATCTTTATTATGTTGAGTTTTCCCATCCATGAGCACAGTATGACTCTCCATTTATACAGATCTTCTTTGACTCCTTTCCTCAGTATTTTGTAATTTTAGGCATGCAGATTCTGTACGTGTTTTTCCATTTATACCTAAGTACTTTATTTTATTTTGAGCAATTGTAAATTGTTTTTGTTTCTACATGTTTATTGTTAGTATAAAGAACTGCTATATTGATTTTTGCATGATGATCTTCTATATTACAATCATACTCAACTCATTTATTAGTTATAGATTTTTATGGTTTCCTTGGAGTTTTCTATGTAGACAATCATTTCATCTACAAGTAGGTCAGCTTTATTTATTCATTTCTAATCAATATACCTGTTATTTTCTTTCCTTGCCTCATTGTACTGACAATAACTTCCAGCAATTTTTAGATAAAGGTAGTGATAGTGGACTTTTTTCGCCTTGCTCTTGATCTTAGATGAAAAACACTCAGTCATTCACAGTTAAGGGTTTTATTAGTTGTAAGTTTTTGGTAGATGTTCTTCAAATAGAAAAAATCCCTTCCTCTACCCCATTCCTAATTGGAAGAGTTGTTGCATGTTGTCAAATGTTATTTCATAATTAGTTGATAAGATCATGTGATTTTTCTTCTTTAGCCTGCTGGTATAGTGCATTGCATTAATTGACATTTGAATGCTGAACCAGACTTACATACCTGGAATAAATTCCAGTTGATCAGCCTCAGTAATTATTTTTATTCATTTCTAGATTAGATTTGCTAATATTTTGTGGAGGATGTTTACATCTAAGTTCACCGTATGTAGAATTTATGGTTGACATTCCTTTTTTTTCAGTACATAAAAATTGGCCTTCATAGTTTCAGATGAGAAATCTGATTCAATCAATTTGAGTTGTTGTCACTCTATACATCTATTTAGGCATCCAAGAGATGAGGTGGAAACCCCATCCAAAATTTAGATTTGGAGACTGATGGTGCCAAACATGCACCAAGGAGGTAAGAAAAGGATTATTCCTCTCATAATGACATTTTCCAGAAAGAGCATAGCAGGTTCCCAAGCAAATCCAGATATCACTTGAAATAGCAGGAAAAGGAGACTGACTTAGATTTTATTGTGGTTAGGGGCATCAACTGAGGTACCAGTTCCTGCATGTAGTGGGGGAGTGGAAACAGCCCCTCGTTGGAAACCCCTGCCCCCATAGACCTACATCACAGTTAAGAGAGAAAGGCAGAATGCAAACTACCCCCACCTTCCACCACATTGCTTCACCTTATTGATGGCAAAAAGATGGAGACTCAGCTCTTCACCAGGCCCCACTCATGTGTTGGGGATTCAAAGAAACAGTGAGAAGCAGAATACTAACTAGCAATACCTGACACCCTAGATTGCCTTATTTCAAGCAGTTTCCTCTGTCAGAAATCTCTCTCCCTTTATATTCACCTGGACTGCTTTACTTATACCCACCAATAAGTCTTCTTTGAATTTTCAAGTTGAGAAAATTACTGTCTTGAGAGTCTCATAGCATTTGTAGCTTATGATGTAATTTTTTTCTCTTTGTATGTTGGTTCTTCCATAGACTATAAATTCCTCAAGAGTAGTTTCTCTAGCCATAGCCCATACTAAGTCCTCACTATTGAACTAAACTGAATGATTATAATCATTATATAAAGTTTGCTATTATTTCTTTTTAAGTTGTATAAAATAAGTTTATGTAAATTAGAAAAACTAAGATGCGGGGTAAAAACAGGTGTTATTAATATAACCATTTCCCCTTAATTAGTTTATCACTGAGTATGAACCAATTATCACCAAGTGAGGAGATTCTTCTCTGTCCCTTTCTCAGAAGAGGAAGTGCAGGACAGTACAGTCTGGAGCAGATCATGAACATTATTTTAGAGCAGACTTGAGGGGAAATGAGGGAAGTGATGGGAATAAAAATCAAAGGAGGTATATTTTTTGGTGGCTGTCTCTAGGAATGGAAAATTAAACATATTTTATAAATCTTTAATAAAAAATCAGGTTTCAGTTAAAATGTTCTTATATTACTCCTCAAATTCACTCCTCTGCAACTATTTTTATTGCTAACCAAAAAAAGTCTTATGTGACTAAAACTTGAAATTGGTGTCAACCCATCAACAAAGTCAGATCATTACAATTCTTTTACAATGAGGAATTCATGCTGCTGCCAGTTTCTTGGATCTGAGATTCAAAGGCAGAAATATAAAACTGCTGCTGCACTTGACTGGATTACAAAATAAGCAGCACAGTTAGCCTGGTTGTCAGAAACTTTAAAGTGCTGGAGGAAAAAAGGCATTCCTTCAGGGGTTGCTCCAGGAACTTAGTCTGGGATCTGCCGAGCATCAGCAACAGAAAGAATTTGTGCTTTGCTGTTCTAGGGAAATTATAGGGAAAGTCTCATATCCCGACTCCCCTGCTTACCAGTGTGCAATTGATCATGATATTTAAATTCTCAGCCTTAGTGTCTTCCAAAAGATTAGTAGGGTACTTTGCCAATTTGCTGATTTCCTATGCTTGCAGCTATTGATAGTATCTACAGAACGTGACTTAAATATTCTTTAATCAAATCATTAGTATTCATTTCTGCATTATGAATATTTATGCTTAGTAATGTACATTTTTATTTTGTGGGTTTGCTTTGTGTGAGAATATATATATATTAACCTATAATATATTTTACATATATATTAACTTAGCTCTTTTTCTGAAATTGTATATTTCTACATCCATTTGACAACATGGTGGATAACATAGCCACAAAACATGATGACTTGGTTTAGTTAATTATAATATTGGTTTCTTATTTTCTCTGTCACTTACTACTTAAGATAAATAAGGAAAAAAATAAAAGGTGTTTAACTTTTTAAGCACAGCAGCTTGCAGTGCCATTTGTAACAACTAAATATACCTAAATCCCAATAGTAAATTTGAAATTAGAGTCTACACAAACTATCCTTTTAAATTTAATATGCTAACCATTTTAATTTCATAAGTAAATCAAGTATATAAGATATAATTTTTATACTTCAAATCTAACAAAATGACTAGATCTACAAAGGAAATTAAGATATATTACTTTTTTTCCTATTTCAACCCAGTTCTTTAAAAACGTAATTTCTCCAAAACTTCAGAATTTCCACCTGTGCTGGTGGTTAAACTCTGAAGTGAGCCTTGTGTTTTCAGAGACTCCTCAGAAATGTGCTGTGTTGGTCAATGTGGGCACTGGATTTCAGGGGACATCACAGACAGGGTTGGGAGGGTACTTTGCCACCTTGCTAAGTGCCTACACCTGCCACTAGTACCTATAGGGCATGACTTCAGCATTGTTTATCAAATTATTTGTGTTCATTTATGCATTATGAACACATACTGCTTAGTAACATACATTTTTCGTTTTGTGGGTTAGCTTTGTTTGTGTGAGGGGTATAGTCTCTAAAAGTTATGCAGAAATAGGTGCTAAATATGCTTTCCTAACACTTAAGTGCAATTATGTGGCAACTTAAAGGTATGTCGATATAGATGAATATATAAAATGCATATCTGAAACTTGTGCTCCTTGTATTGTATACAGAAGTAGAAACATGGGTGCACCTGAAACTTATATAATGTTACAAACCAATGTGACCTCAATAAAAAATAAATTTAAAAAACAAGGTACTTAAATGATAACTGAGGGTAGAATAATATAAAATAATACACAGTGGTTACACAACTTACCATAGTTTGGGAAAAGTCTTTGTAAAGTTTAACCTGAGATCCATAGCATAAAGACTTTTTCAGACAGAAAGCTAGCAGCGAAGGCTAGCTTGGTGAGAAAGGAACAGACAAAGATGAGAAACTGAAAGAAGGCCACAGTGGCCAGAACATACATGGAAGATAGAGTAGAAATAAACAAATTTGAAAGGCATGAAGGGGCCTGATTATGTACAGTCTGATAGGTCACAGTAAGGAATTTGTATTTGTAATTGGGTGACATCATACAAGTGGAATGTATTGAAAAATTTTTTAAGGAGAATAATATTGTCTAATTCATAATCTAAAAAGATTACTCTGATGCTATGTTTAAAAAAGGATTTAAATGAGGGCAAGATTTAAAGATGAGACTGGTTAGCAGGAACGATATAATTTAAGTAGTTTGGATTCAAATAGTCATAGTGTATGCAGCAACATGGATAGACATAGAGATTATCATACTAAGTGAAGTAAGTCAGAGAGAGAAAGACAAATATCATATGAATCACTTATATGTGGAATCTTAAAAAAATGATACAAATGAACTTATTTATAAAACAGAAACAGACTCACAGACTTCAAAAATAAACATATGGTTACCAAATGGGAGGGATAAATTAGGAGTTTGGGATTAACATATACACACTACTGTATATAAAATAATCAACAAGGACCTACTGTATAGCACAGGGAACTCTACTCACTATTCTATAATAACCTATATGGGAAAAAAATCTGAAAAAGAATGGATATATGTATATGTAAAACTGAATCACTTAGCTGTACACCAGAAACTAACACAACAGTGTAGATCAACTATATTCCAATATAAAATAAAAATTAAATTTAAAATATTAAAAAAATAGTCATAGTGTAGACAGAGAAAAATGAATAAGCACAAGATATATTTAGAAAGCAGAAACAATAGGAGTGGCAGATTGATTGACTTGGGAGACTGACGAAGACACTAAAGTTGCCAGCGTGAGCATCTTGGTGGGTGGTTTTAACAATTACTGAAGCAAGGAAATCCCAGAAGAGGATCAGCTTTCTTGAATGAAATCAAGAGTTCCTTTTGGAAAATATTATTTGATATATCTATGAAGCATCCACTTGAAAATGTCAAGCAGTCCAGTAACTATATGAGTCTAAAGGTCAGGGGAGAACTGTACAGCAACAAAGATATTATGACTTATTACCATCAACACAAACTGCAACCTCTGGTCTGCCCACTCCTTGTAGATAAGTGTTCAAAAGTCAAATCTGAAATGTACGAATTTTTTATGTGTTGATTGAGGAAAAGTCAGAAGGATTTATGAGTACCACTCCTCAAGATAATCACAATGGATTTCCTTCTGGCATTATGTTCTCAATAAGTTCTCAAATTAGAAGTCTGCTCCTAATATCTTAATGCTCTCTAAACTAACAGTTGTATTCATAGAATGAAATAAATAATAGCAAATTCAAAGAAGGTACAACAACTCTGGTAGATATCTATATTTATCAGCTACACTGACTTTAGAGTAATATAAAGGCACATGCAATGCTAAATTTAATATAAGCCTAATTCTTAGGTCAATATTTGACTACTGGATTTAGTCACCAGCTACCAGAGTGATATTATATATTTACAGGAAGGACATCCCTTACCATTAACCTGTCTTGCCACATGACTAACAGTGAGATCATGTTACATGAAACCATTATGTTTGAAACATCTGAGTCAGTAGTATCACTGTTTTGATAATTCTTATATCAGTCATCATTCTGCTTCCAGAACCCTATACAATGTCTGACACATAGTAGAACATCATTGTTGAATGAATACATAAAGATGCCCTAAATTCAGGAATAGCAAAATTTAGGAGATCTAAAATTAGCAAATTAGCTAGGAACTTTTTATTGCTCTACATTTGCTTCTCCTGTTTTTTCTTTTCTTTTTTTTTTCCTTTTTGCTCTCTCTTGAGCAGCATGAAAACTACTCTCCTAGTTTTGCTTTTGTTTCTGCAAAAGCACACTTACTGCTTTCTGTAGGGATAATAAGCCTCCACGTGTTTGTGCTTTTTTCCAGTTTTCTTCTTGTAATTGAGTTCTAGTTTCATACTGTTGTGGTTGGAAAAGATGCTTGATAATGATTTCAATGTTAAATTTTTAAGACTTGTTTCGTGGCCTATTATATAATTTATCCTGGAGAATGTTCTACGTGAACCTGAAAAGAATGTGTATTTTGCTGTTTTGTGATGGAGTGTTCTGTATATATGCTAAGTGAAATAAGCTAGACAGAGAAAGACAAATACCATGTGATTTCACTTATATGTGGAATATAAAAAGCAAAACAAATGAACAAACAAAAAACAAAACAAACAGACTCCTAGAGACAGAGAACAAACTGGTGGTTGCCAGAGGGGAGAGAGGGTGGGGAATTAATGAAATAGGGAAGGGAATTAAGAGATACAAACTTCTAGTCACAAAATAAATGTCATGGGGATGTAATGTACAGCATAGGGAAGACAGTCAATAATATTATAATTACTTTTATGGTGACAGATGGTTACTATGCTTAGTGTGATAATCAATTCATAATGTATATAAATGTCAAATCACTATGTTGTATATAATATAATATATATAATATATATATATTATATTGAAACTAATATAATATATATAATATTGTATGTCAACTATACTTCAATAAAAAATGAAAAGGAAAAAGAAATAGAAAAAGTACTATGTGTCAGACATTGCTCTAATTACTTTAACTGTATTCTATGATTTCTTCTAGAGTCCTTAGAGGTAGTTGTCATGATTATCTGCCTCTTACCAAGCACAAATCACATAGATAATAAATCTGTAGAGTTAGGATGGCAGTATCTCCTATTTCTTCTTTTCTCTAGGATTCTACAGGGTTTCTATTTTTAACTTTAAGCTTTGTTTCTGAGGGGGGTCACCCCTGTGTCTCCATAGCTTAATGGTCAGCCAATGTGTTTGGCAGACATTGTGCTCAAAAATCTTGAACTTCCTCTCTCCGATGATCAATCTGTGTGTGGACTGGTGAGGGCATTCAAAGATCAGCCAATTCCCAAATCTTTTTTATACTCAATTGCCACTTGGATGCCTCATGTGCCTTGTTTCCTAGACAGTTCAGTTATGTATGGAGAGCTTATCTAACTAATCTGTCTCTCAATAAATTCTAGCTGGTCCACCATTCACCCCAAACAGGACTGCAGTCTCAGGCTATCAAAGATGTTGTTCTCCTTCATTTGTTTCCTGCTGAATTCGCCATTTTCATCTACAAATCTTGTGTTTTCACATTCCGCACAAAACTGAGTCCATATCCTCTGTCAGCACAGCCACAAGTTTATGCAGACAGCCCCAAGCTGATAAATTAACGTTTCTCACCAACTAAGAGTGGGAGTAGGTAAGGAATAGAGCAACAGGCAAAAAGGTAAAGATTCCCATTTTTCTTACCTGAAACTGTAGCAATTTTTCAAGAACAAATGATTCTCAGTTTCTCTTCTGCCTTTGATCATTTTCCCAGTGTCCAGGCTTTTTGGGGAGTAATTCTGTGTAGTGTTCTGTGTGTGTGCACAGGATAAGCAACCTATTCACTCTGCATAGTTGGGAGTCCTACTTTGGTGTTTACTGTTTTTTAAATACAGCTGAAATTTCCACATAGCATCTTTATAGAAAGCATTCAGTGCATTTCCTCTCAAAATGAAAAGCCCTGTATTAGCATTTTTTAAAAACCTCACTTCAAATGAGTAAAAATTCTCCCAAGGGGAAAACACTGTATGTTTTGATCAATTTAGCAAAACACAAAACAGATTTGTCATGTTTAAACCATATTTTCTTCATCTTTCTAGTCAGTGCTATTAAGTATAGCTACTAAGTTATTAGCTATCCTGACAGTTTTCAATAGTTGTACAATATTATTCATTCTCTCAGACTATAGGATTTGAATAGAATAAATTCATTGTTATGAAAAAGGTCATATTTTGACAAGTTCAAATTACATTCAACATCATTAATTTTAATTCCACTTTAATTTTAATTCTACTAATTCTGTATTTATGACCAAGTTAAGGCTATCCAGCTATAAAAATGGATTATCAACTTAACAAAGAGTATTTTTAATCAGAAGGGAAACATTTTACTCCATAAAAGAACAAATTATTTGAAGCCCATGAATACCTTAGAGCAAATAATTGTATATATTTCATATGCTAATTATAAATAATCTTTAATGATTCATTAAAGCTGGTTTTTAGACGTCTTAATGGGCCACACTATGTTGCCCCAACATATTACTCTTTTGATCTGAATATAAGAAGCTATTTTATTATGGACTATACCTACCAAAAATAAGAATTATT
The DNA here is from genome assembly GCF_964341445.2 of Mesoplodon mirus. Classification (NCBI taxonomy): domain Eukaryota; kingdom Metazoa; phylum Chordata; class Mammalia; order Artiodactyla; family Ziphiidae; genus Mesoplodon; species Mesoplodon mirus. The sequence goes on from NC_138976.1 coordinate 49,450,613, forward strand.
AGATTTATTGTTAATATTTACATCACGTCTATAATAAAGACAATCACTGAGTTTTCAAAACACTATGTCAACTCTAAGCAGATTGGTGTTCAAAATTAACTATCGAGCCTTTAAGGGGGGTTTGGTACACTTTCTCTATGTTCCCAGAGTATCTATGCATGTATCTCATAATTAATTATATCCAATGAGCAACAGTGCCAAACACCTAGAAAGCATGCAATAATTATTGAAAGGGGGGGAGACCTTCAAGGTGGTGGAGGAGTAAGACGTGGAGATCACCTTCCTCCCACAAATACATCAGAAATACACCTACATGTGGAACAACTCCTACAGAACACATACTGAATGCTGGCAGAAGACCTCAGAATTCCCAAAAAGCAAGAAAATCCCCATGTACCTGGGTAGGGCAAAAGAAAAAAGAAAAAACAGAGACAAAAGAATAGGGACGGCCCCTGCACCACTGGGAGGGAGCTGTGAAGGAAGAAAAGTTTCCATACACTAGGAAGCCCCTTCACTGGCAGAGACAAGGGGTGGCAGGGGGGAAGCTTCCAAGCCACGGAGGAGAGCACAGCAACAGGGGTGCAGAGGGCAAAGCAGAGAGATTTCCACACAGAGGATAGGTGCCGACCAGCGCTCACCAGCCTGAGAGGCTTGTCTACTCACCCGCTGGGGCAGGGCGTGGCTGGGAGCTGAGGCTCAGGGTTTGGAGGGCAGATCCCAGGGAGACGACTGGGGCTGGCTGCATGAACACAGCCTGAAGGGGGATAGTGCATCACAGCTAGCCGGGAGAGAGTCCGGGACAAAGTCTGGAGCTGCCGAAGAGGCAAGAGACCTTTGCCTCGAGGTGCGTGAGGAGAGGGTGTTCCTTCCCTGTGGGCCCACACAAGGCAGAGTACCACCTAAACAAGCTCCAGTGATGGGCATGAGCTGCAGCTATCAGATTGGACCCCAGAGGCATGCATGAAACACTAATACTGTCTCTGCCACCAAGAATCTTGTGTTCAAGCACAGGTCACTACTCACACCCCCCACCCCTCACTCCCGGGAACCTGTGCAGCGTGCCACTGCCAGGGTCCTGAGGTCCAGGGACAACATCCCCAGGAGAACACAGAGCACACCTCAGGCTGTTGTAATGACACGCTGGCCTCTGCCACTGCAGGCTCGCCCCGCATTCCAATTATGACTACCATACCCCTCCATCTCCCCAGCCTGAGTGAGTAAGACAGTGCTAAGCAGCTGTTGCTTTAACCCCCTCCTGTCTGGGTGGGGAACAGATGCCTGAAGGCCTACACACAGAGGTGGGGTCAAAACCAAAGCTGAACCCCAGGAGTTGTGTGAACAAAGAAAAGAAAGAGAAATTACTCCCAGCACCATCAGGAGCAGTGGATTAAAAACCCACAATCAACTTGATAAACCCTGCATCTGTGGAATACCGGAATAGACGATGAATGTTCCCAAAATTGAGGCAGTGGACTTTGGGAGCAACTGTAGACTTGAGGTTTGCTTTCTGCGACTAATTTGTTTCTGATTTTTAAGTTTATCTTTGTTTAGTTTTTAGTGCTTGTTATCATAAGTGCATTTATTTATTGGTTAGGTTGCTCTCTTCTTTTTAATTTATTTTTATTTTATAATACATTTTTCCTTTTTTTTCTTCCTCTTCTTCTGAGACATGTGGCGGGAGGGTCTTGGTGCTCATGCCAGGTGTCAGGCCTGAGCCTCTGAGGTGGGAGAGCTGAGTCCAGGACACTGGACCACAAGAGACCTCCTGGCCCAACATAATATCAGTCAGCAAAATCTCTCCCCAGAGATCTCTTTCTCAACACTAAGACCCAGCTCCACCCAACGGCCAGCAAGTTCCAGTGCTGGAAGCCCCAAGCCAAACAACTAGCAAGACAGAAGCAGAATACAACCCATTAGAAGAGAGGCTGCCTAAAATCACATTAAGTTCACAGACACCCCAAAATACAACACCAGACACGGCCCTGCCCACCAGAGACAAGATCCAAACCCACCCATCAGAACACAGGCAGGAGTACTCTCCACCAGGAAGCCTAAAGAAGCCACTGATCCAACTTCAACCACTGGGAACAGACACCGAAAATAATGGGAACTACAAACCTGCAGTCTGTGAAAAGGAGGCCCCAAACACAGTAAGTTAAACAGAATGAGAAGACACAGATATGTAACAGATGAAGGAGTGAGATAAAAACCCTCCAGACTGAAAAAATGAAGAGGAAACAGGCAGTCTACCGGAAAAAGAATTCAGAGTAATGATAGTAAAGATGATCCAAAATCTTGGAAATAGAATGGAGAAAATACAAGAAACGTTTAACAAGGACCTAGAAGAACTAAAGAGCAAACAATGATGAACAACACAATAAATGAAAGTAAAAATTCTCTAGAAGGAAACAATAGCAGAATAACTGAGTCAGAAGAATGGATAAGTGACCTGGAAGATAAATAGTGAAAATAACTGCTGCAGAGCAGAATACAGATAAAAGAATGAGAAGAATCGAGGAAAGTCTCAGAGACTTTTGGGAAAACATTAAACACACCAAGATTTAAATTTTAGGCGTCCCAGAAGAAGAAGAGAAAAAGAAAGAGTCTGAGAAAATATTTGAAGAGATTATAGTTGAAAACTTCCCTAATATGGGAAAGGAGGTACTCAGTCAAGTCCAGGAAGAGAAGAGATTCCCACACAGGAAAAACCCAAGGAGAAACATGCCAACACACATATTAATCAAACTATCAAAAACAAAATACAAAGAAAAAATATTGAAATCTTCAAGGGAAAAGCAACAAATAACATACAAGGGAATCCTCATAAGTATAACAACTGATCTTTCAGCAGAAACTCTGTAAGCCAGAAGGGAGTGGCAGGACATATTTAAAGTGAAAAAAGGTAAAAACTTACAACAAAGATTACTCTACCCAGCAAGGATGTCATTCAGTTTTGATGCAGAAATTCAAAACTTTACAGACAAGCAGAAGTTAAGATAATTCAGCACGACCAAACCAGCTTTACAACAAATGGTAAAGGGACTCTTCTACACAGGAAACACAAGAGAAGGAAAACACCTACAAAAACAACCCCAAAACAATTAAGAAAATGGTAATAGGAACATACCTATTGATAATTTCCTTAAATGTAAATGGATTAAATACTCCAACCAAAAGACACAAACTGGCTGAATGTATACAAATACAAGACCCATATATATGCTGTCTACAAGAGACCCACTTCACACTTAGTGACACACATAGACTGAAAGTGAAGGGATGGATAAAGATATTCCATGCAAATGGAAATCAAAAGAAAACTGGAGCAGCAATTCTCATATCAGACAAAATAGACTTTAAAATAAAGACTATTAGAAGAGACAAAGAAAGACACTATATAATGATCAAGGGATCCATCCAAGAAGAAGATATAACAATTGTAAATATTTATGCACCCAACATAGGAGCATCTCAATACATAAGGCAAAGGCTAACAGCCATAAAGGGGGAAATTGACAGCAACACAATGATAGTAGGGGATTTTAACAACCCACTTTCACCAATGGATGGATCATCCAAAATGACAATAAATAAGGAAACACAAGGTTTAAATGACACATTACACAAGATGGACTTAATTGATATTTATATGACATTCCTTCCAAAAAACAACAAAAAACACTTTCTTCTCAAGTGCTCATGGAACATTCTCCAGGATAGATCATATCTTGGGTAACAAATCAAGCCTTGATAAATGTAAGAAAATTGAAATCATATCAGGTATCTTTTCTGACCACAATGCAATGAGACTAGTTATCAGTTACAGGAAAAAAACTGTAAAAAATACATACACATGGAGGCTAAACAATACACTACTTAATAACCAGGAGATCACTGAAGAAATCAAAGAGGAAATCAAAAAATACCAAGAAACAAATGACAATGAAAATATGACAACCAACACCTATGGGATGCAGCAAAAAGAGTTCTAAGAAGGAAGTTTATAGCTATACAATCCTACCTCAAGAAACAAGAAACATCTCAAATAAATAACCTAACCTTAGACCTAAAGAAATTAGAGAAAGAAGAACAAACAAACCCCAAAGATAGCAGAAGGAAAGAAATCATAAAGATCAGATCAGAAATAAATGATAGAGAAATGAAGGAAACAATAACAAAGATCAATAAAACTAAAAGCTGGTTTTTTGGAAAGATAAACAAAATTCTTACCCATTAGCTAGACCCATCGAGAAAAAAAGGGAGAAGACTCAAACAACAGAATTATAAATGAAAAAGGAGAATGAACAACAGACACGGCAGAAATACAAAGGATCATGAGAGATTACGACAACCAACTATATGCCAATAAAATGTGCAACCTGGAAGAAAGGGACAAATTCTTAGAAAAGCACAACCTTCCAAGACTGAACCAGGAAGAAATAGAAATTTAGAGCAGACCAATCACAAGCACTGAAATTCAAACTGTGATTAAAAATCTTCCAACAAACAAAAGCCCAGAAGCAGATGGCTTCACAGGTGAATTCTATCAAACATTTAGAGAAGAGCTAACACCTACACTCCTCAAACTCTTCCAAAAGATAGCAGAGGGAAGAACACTCCCAAACTCATTCTACGAGGCCACCAACACCCTGATACCAAAATCAGACAAAGATGTCACAAAAAAAGAAAATTACAGGCCAATATCATTGATGAACATAGATGCAAAAATCCTCAACACAATACTAGCACACCGAATCCAGCAGCACATTAAAAGGATCATACACCATGATCAAGTGGGGTTTATCCCAGGAATGCAAGGATTCTTCAATATACGCAAATCAATCAATGTGATACACCCTATTAACAAAATGAAGGAGAAAAAGCATATGACCATCTCAATAGATGCAGAAAAATCTTTTGACAAAGTTCAACACCCATTTATGATAAAATCTCTCCAGAAAGTAGTCATAGAGGGAACGTACCTCAACATAATAAAGGCCATATATGACAAACCCATAGCCAATATTGTCCTCAATGGTGAAAAACTGAAACCATATGCTCTAAGATCAGGAAGAAGACAAGGTTGCCCACTCTCACCACTATTATTCAACATAGTTTTGGAAGTGTTACCCGTGGGAATAAGAGAAGAAAAAGAAGTAAAAGGAATCCAAATTGAAAAAGAAGTAAAACTGTCACTCTTTGCAAATCATATGATACTATATACAGAGAATCCTAAAGATGTTACCAGAAAACTACTAGAGCTAATCAATTAATTTGGTAAAGTAGCAGGATACAAAATTAATGCACAGAAATCTCTTGCATTTTTATACACTAACAACTAAAAATCTGAAAGAGAAATTAAGGAAACACTCCCATTTACCATTGCAACAAAAAGAAGAAAATGCCTAGTAAAAAAATCTATCTAAGGAGGTAAAAGACCTGTACTCAGAAAACTATAAGACACTGATGAAAGAAATTAAAGATGATACAAACAGATGGAGAGATATACCATGTTCTTGGATTGGAAGAATCAACATTGTGAAAATGACTACATTACTCAAAGCAATCTACAGATTCAATGCAATCCCTATCAAACTACCAATGGCATTTTTCACAGAACTAGAACAGAAAATTTCACAATTTGTATGGAAATACAAAAGACCCCAAAAGCCAGATCAATCTTGAGAAAGAAAAACAGAGCTGGAGGAATCAGGCTCCCTGACTACAGACTATACTACAAAGCTACAGTAATCAAGACAGTGTGGTACTGGCACAAAAACAGAAAGATACCTCAGTGGAACAGAATAGAAAACCGAGAGATAAAGCCACACATATATGGTCACCTTATCTTTGATAAAGGAGGCAAGATAATACAATGGAGAAAAGACAGCTTCTTCAATAAGTGGTGCTGGGGAAAATGGACAGCTACATGTAAAAGAATGAAATTAGAACACTTCCTAACCATCATACACAAAAATAAACTCAAAATGGATTAAAGACCTGAATGTAAGGCCAGACACTATAAAACTCTTAGAGAAAAACACAGGCAGAGCACTCCATGACATAAATCACAGCAAGATCCTTTTTGACCCACCTCCTAGAGAAATGGAAATAAAAAGCCCAAAAATAAACAAATGGGACCTGATGAAACTTAAAAGCTTTTGCTCAGCAAAGGAAAACATTAAAAAGACCAAAAGAAAACCCTCAGAATGGGAGAAAATATTTGCAAATGGTGCTACTGATGACGGATTAATTTCCAAAATATGCAAGTAGCTCATGAAGCTCAATATCAAAGAAACAAACAACCCAATCGAAAAATGGGCAAGAGACCTAAATAGACAGTGCTCCAAAGAAGTTATACAGACTTCCAACAAACATATGAAAGGATGCTCAACATCATTAGTGGTTACAGAAATACAAATCAAGACCACAATGAGGTACCACCTCACACTGGTCAGAATGGGCATCATCAGAAAATCTGCCAACATCAAATGTTGGAGAGGGTGTGGAGAAAAAGGAACCCTCTTGCACTGTTGGTGGGAATGTATACTGATACAGCAACTATGGAGAACAGTATGGAAGTTCCTAAAAAACTAAAAATAGAACTGCCATATGACCCAGCAATCCCACTACTGGACATATAACCTGAGAAAACCATAGTTCAAAAAGAGACATTTACCACAATGTTCATTGCAGCACTATTTACAGTAGCCAGGACATGGAGCACCCTAGGTGTCCATCGACAGATGAATGGACAAAGAAAATGTGGCCCATATATACAATGGAATATTACTCAGCGGTAAAAAGAAAGGAAATTGAGTTATCCAAAGTGAGGTGAATGGACCTAGAGTCTGTCATACAGAGTGAAGTAAGTCAGAAAGAGAAAAACAAATACCATGTGCTAACATATGTATATGGAATCAAAAATAATAATAATGGTTCTGATGATCCTAGAAGCAGGACAGGAATAAAGATGCAGATGTAGAGAATGGACTTGAGCACACGGGGAGGGGGAAGGGTAATCTGGGACGATGTGTGAGAGTCGCATTGACTTATATATACTACCAAATGTAAAATAGATAGCTAGTGCAAAACAGCTGCATAGCACAGGGAGATCAGCTCAGTGTTTTGTGACCACCTAGAGGGGTGGGATAGGGAGGGTGGGAGGGAGATGCAAGAGGTAGGGCATATGGGGATATATGTATACATATAGCTGATTCACTTCGTTATACAGCAGAAACTAACACACCATTTTAAAGCAATTATACTCCAATAAAGTTGTTAAAAAATTATTGAATGAATGAATAAAACTCTTTGAACTTTTTTTCTTCATCTTCAAAATGGCTATAATATCAATCTGAATATTCAGTGCAGTTACTCTTGAGTAGTTGGAAGTAAGAAATTTAATGTGTCATGCTCACTGTAAACTATGTCCTGGACTGGGTATAAATTCTCATTATATCTTCATAATAATCCTATGAAACATCCATTATTACCTCTTTTATATACTAAAAGTTTAAATATTCACCTTTGACATAGAGCTAATGCATACCAAAGCCAGATATTCTACTCATTTGCTATACTCAAATGCCTGTGAACTTTGTATAATGCTTCCACTCTGGAAAATTCCATTACAAATCACTTAGAAAAGTCAAACACTATATAAATTTACTATTACTTGACAAGAATCATGAAATCCTAAGAAACCTATAAAGATTTACCCAAAGTAAGTCTGCTGTACAATCATTATTTCCTCCTTTGATAGTTTTTCACTAGCTTGACAAAATACTTGGATACATGGATAAAGTATTTATATACATTAATAAGATGTTTTTTAAAATGTGA